>NC_079215.1:26364579-27050087 GCF_029633865.1 Lampris incognitus
CCCTTAATTTTTCCATGGAAATGACCATAACCAAAAGTGTTTATAGTTTAATTGCTTTCAAAAGAACAAAGACAAAATCTCCACTAAGCTTGATTAAGATATTTTACTGATGCGCTGAATTGAAACAAGAAAAAACAAAAATGACAAGGCCAAAATTATTAGCCCTCTGACAATTAATAGTCAATAACCTTTCTGACTCACAACTGACAACAACCTCTTATGGTAGTTCCTAACTAGGTTGGCACATGTCTCTTGAGGGATCTTAGCCCATTCTTCCATGGCAAATTGTTCCAGCTCATCCAAATTGTGTGGTTTTCGAGCATGGACATTAACTTTGAGCTCCTACCACAGATTCTCAATAGGATTGAGATCTGGGCTCTGAGAGGGCCACTCCAGGTCCTTGACTTCGGTGTCCTTCAAAAAGTTTTGGACCAACTTGGATGTATGCTTTGGGTCATTTTCTTGCTGGAAGACCCAGCAGCGACCGAAAGCTAGACTGGCAGCAGATTTCTTTATATTATCCTTCAAAATGTCAACATAATCTTCTTTCTTCATGATCCCATGCACCCGAACAAGGTTCCCTGTGCCTGAAGCAGCAAAAAAGCCCCACAGCATTATGCTCCCACCACCATGTTTAACTGTGGCAACAGTGTTTTTATATAAATTTATTTCTGATTTCTTCCAATTTAGTGGCCAATCGATCCCTATTTTAATTCAAACACCCACCCTCGTACTGCATGCGTTCGCCAACTGCATCTCTCTGGCCGGCAGTCTCGAAGGAGACCGCCTCCCCACTTTCGTGACAAGGCGACTCCAGGCCGAACCACTGTTTTTTCCGACACACACAGAGACGCATTCACGTGACGAACACAAGCCGACTCCACCCCCCTCCCGAAGACAGCGTTGCCAATGATTGCTGCTTCATCGAGTCCGACCATAGTTGGATCTGGCGAGACCGGGGCGCGAACCCCAGTCCCCAGTGGGCAACTGCATCGACACAAAGCCGATGCTTAGACCGCTACACCATTGCGGACCCCGCAACTGTGTTTTTAGGGTTGAAGGCCTCTCCCTTCCTTCGCCAAACAAAAGCAACATCCATGTGCCCAAACAGCTCAAGTTTAGTCTCATCAGACCAAAGGATAGGCTTCCAAAACTCATGCCAATGTTTCAAATGTTCATGGGCAAACTTCAGTCTGGCTTTGATGTGCCGCTGTGTGAGCAATGGAGTTTTTCTTGGACGATGACCTCGAAGCCCACCACGATGACGAGCCCTCACAACAGTCTTCCTTGAAACATCAGGTCCAGAAGAGGCCAGTTCAGCAACAATCATCTTGGCAGAGATCCGGGGATTGTTGTTGACATCTCTGACTATTTCCTCTCCAAAGTTTCTGAAATCTTGCACTTTCGACCACGACCAGGTTTGTTTCTAACAGAATTTGTCTCCTTGTGCTTTGCAATGATGCAACGTACAGCTGTTCTAGACACTGTGAAATGCTTGGAAATGGCAGTATAGCCTTCCCCCTTAAGATGAGCATCCACTATTTTCTTTCTGAGTTCCATACTGATTTCTTTATTTTTTGGCATGATGAAATTACAAACCCCAATTCCAATGAAGCTGGGACGTTGTGTAAAAGGTAAATAAAAACAGAATACAATGATTTCCAAATCCTTTTCGACCTATGTTTAATTGAATACACTACAAAGACAAGATATTTAATGTTCAAACTGATAAACTTTATTGTTTTTTTGCAAATATTCACTCATTTTGAATTTGATGCCTGCAACACGTTCCAAAAAAGCTGGGACAGGGGCATGTTTACCACTGTGTTACATCACCTTTCCTTTTAACAACACTCAATAAGCATTTGGGAACTGAGGACACTAATTGTTGAAGCTTTGTAGGTGGAATTCTTTCCCATTCTTGCTTGATGTACGACTTCAGTTGTTCAACAGTCCGGGGTCTCCGTTGTCGCATTTTATGCTTCATAATGCGCCACACATTTTCAATGGGAGACAGGTCTGGACTGCAGGAGGGCCAGTCTAGTACCCGCACTCTTTTACTACGAAGCCACGCTGATGTAACACGTGCAGAATGTGGCTTGGCATTGTCTTGCTGAAATAAGCAGGGACGTCCCTGAAAAAGACGTCGCTTCGGTGGCAGCATATGTTGCTCCAAAACCTGTATGTACCTTCAGCATTAATGGTGCCTTCACAGATGTGCAAGTTACCCATGCCATGGGCACTAACACACACCCATACCATCACAGATGCTGGCTTTTGAACTTTGCGCTGATAACAATCTGGATGGTCCTTTTCCTCTTTAGCCCAGAGGACACGACGTCCATGATTTCCAAAAAAAATTTGAAATGTGGACTCGTCAGACCACAGTACATTTTTCCACTTTGCGTCAGTCCATCTCAGATGAGCTCGGGCCCAGAGAAGCCGGCAGCGTTTCTGGGTGTTGTTGATATATGGCTTTTGCTTTATATGGTAGAGTTTTAACTTGCACTTGTAGACGTAGCGACGAACTGTGTTAACTGACAATGGTTTTCCGAAGTGTTCCTGAGCCCACATGGTAATATCCTTTACAGAATGATGTTGGTTTTTAATGTAGTGCTGCCTGAGGGATCGAAGATCACGGGCATTCAATGTTGGTTTTCGGCCTTGCCGCTTACGTGCAGAGATTTCTCTGGATTCTCTGAATCTTTTGATGATATTATGGACTGTAGATGATGAAATCCCTAAATTCCTTGCAATTGTACATTGAGAAACATTGTTCTTAAACTGTTGGACTATTTGCTCACGCAGTTGTTCACAAAGTGGTGAACCTTGCCCCATCCTTGCTTGTGAACGACTGAGCCTTTCGGGGATGCTCCTTTTATACCCAGTCATGACACTCCCGTTTCCAATTAACCTGTTCACCTGTGGAATGTTCCAAACAGGTGTTTTTTGAGCATTCCTCAACTTTCCCAGTCTTTGGTTGCCCCTGTCCCAGCTTCTTTGGAACGTGTTGCAGGCATCAAATTCAAAATGAGTGAATATTTGCAAAAAACAATAAAGTTTATCGGTTTGAACATTAAATATCTTGTCTTTGTAGTGTATTCAAATTAATATAGGTCGAAAAGGATTTGCAAATCATTGTATTCTGTTTTTATTCACGTTTTACACAACGTCCCAACTTCATTGGAATTGGGGTTTGTACTTCTTACCAAGAATTTAAGAGTAGTCCCTCTCAATCAAGTGTTCAAGTGCCACTAGCCCTGCTCATTGGAGTCCCTTAAGTAAAGTTCAATGCTGATTGATTGCTCAGGAGTGGTTTGAAAGCTGATTAATTGGTCAGGTGTGTTTTGAAAGCAAAAAAAATCACATGGGGGCTAATAATTTTGACCACCTCAATTTTCATTACATTTGATATAAAGCAAACCTGAAGATTTATTTAACATTCCAAAATGTACCAAATAGGGGCCTTAACATTGATGAATGTTTTACTATGTAAAGTTTTATGAATGATCCAACATTGGGCAGAATTTTAGGGAAATGTTCAATAGTTCCTTGGGGGCTAATAATTTTGACCTTAACTATATATATATAAATGTATGTTTTCCTCGGCTTCTCTTCTCTTCTTGTCTCCTCTCCTTTTATTTTTGTTTTATTTTGTACAACTCCTCCTTATAGTATGTTGTAAGTCTTAATTCAAAGTTCTCCCTCCCCACAGATGAGTCCTTGACATTGGGTCAGGATTTAGAGATTCAGCTGTACGCCCTGTCTCGCACTCTGGGCTGCTGCTCCATGCTGGAACATCACCAGACTACCACCTAAATTTGGTTCTATCACAAGCAGAGGGGAGCCCACCTCTTCCTCTCAACCTAGAACTTTACAACCTCAGTAAACCTTAAAATAAACCCTAACTATTACCATGAAGCTACCTTTGGCTGTACCCACAATCAAGGAAGAAACAGTGAAGTTTCCTTCCAACGAAATCTTCAACTGAAAAAAAGGAGAAATAATTTGCCTAATCTATAAACAAATACATATATATATATACATACATACACACATACATACATACACACATTTATGTATTTTTTTCAATTTATTTTCCTTTCTGACTCCATTGCCTCTATTATGGCCCTTGTCTGGTGGATGGGGTGGAGGGTGGGGGAACTGGTCTTGAGATATTATAACCTTGTCATGTTGAACCTTTTTTTGTTTCTCTCTTATCCTTCAACTTTATGTTTTGTACTGTAAACTACCATGTATATGAGAAAAACCAATAAAATAAATTTGTTTAAAAAAATAATAGTTGCACTTGAGCACACTCACACACACACACACACACACACACACACACACACACACACACACACACACACACACACACACACACACACACACACACACACACACACACACACACACACACACACACACACACACACACTGTAATTTGTACCTTTAGGTCCAAGTTTGGACACTTGACTGGGAGCAGAGGAGCTTCCAGAGACCGAAGGAACTGCAGCTTTAGCTTTTTGAGCTTGCAGACGCACTGGAGGCTGGGGAGAAAGAAAATGCTTCGAATTATACACTGGAAATGATAAAAAAAAGATAAACTACAAAGGATAATATCCTTTTCACTTTTTCTCAGTTTGGTGAGCTTTATTTAGATGTAAGATGCAAGACTACTGTTTCTAAAAATTCATAGTTACATATCAATTAAAAATACATTTTGTTGGCTTTGATTTTACTAATAATTTTAACACTTGTATTGATCTGCTTGAATAGTCACTCTTTTACTTTGGCAGCCTCTCCAAGCCCATTATCATCTTCCTCTTCTCCTTCTGCATCCTGATTGGCTAGTTTCATGGCTGTTTCTAGGACACCCATGAAGTTTTGCTGACTACCCTCTGATCCTTGGAGTGGGGGACAGCCTGAAGGATCAACAGAAATATACAATGCATGTATATGCTGAGCAGAAGGGATGCCTGCTACAATCCAATATTCTGAAAGTTACCTGGGGGCACAGGCAGTTCAGACAAATTGACTGGCCGTCCAGCTTTGTGAGCTTTGATGGCATCCTGGTATTGCTGCAGGGAATAATTGGAGATAAAGCTAACATTTAAGATTATATTGATTCAGTTTAATCTATGGGAAAACACATGATTAAAATGTATTGTGCCAAGCAAAAGATTTTGATGGTAAACGGAATTATCACACACAAAATGTCTGAGAAGTGCTAATTTATGTGTGTATACTTTGACAATGCGCTGGTGCATGCGGGCCTTGCGGTCATCTCCTTTGCTCTTGGCTCCCTCTGCTGCTGTCTTGTATTTCTCCATTCTCTGCTGCAGGGCCTCTGCTATGCTGCCAGGGACGGGCAGGTCTTTGTGGCCCACACACAAGCCCACATGCACACACACATGTGCGCACACACACACACACACACACACACACACACACAAACACACACACACACGATATTTTGTATACATCACATATTCTTCTTTGACCTCCTTACAACAATAGAATGGATAAGACTCACCTATGTGTATGGCTGCTGTTTAGAGATGACTTACCGGCATTGGTTACCTGGGTTGAAGCAGAGGCAGGAGCAGCCTGGGGAGCAGGTCTAGAGGAGACTTGGGAAGGTGGAGAAGAGCACTCTACTACTGCATCTCCTGTGGATGGCCAGGGCACAGAGGAAGAGGGAAGATCACAGAAATTTAGTGACGATTAGATGATTAGAAAGTAGGGATCATGTTGAGAAATGAGAGGAGAGAAGAGCAGAGAGAATGTGAAGAAATGAGAGCAGAGTTGGATTCTGCTGTTGTTCACAGAGCCTTCTCTAAACTGCCTCTCTAATTTGCGATAAACAAAGAAATTAAAAAGTTCTGGAAAGGTGCGAGCTTCAAAGCAACCAACAGAGGACCTTGAAGGAAGGATGTAAACAGAAGGATGGAAGGATGTTAACAAGTGAGGGTTACCTTGTAGTTCATAGAAATTGCAGCCTAGTAGTCTATAAATATAATATACGATAGCATTTACAAAACAGACTAGGCCCTTTCCCTGCTCTCATCTGTCTTGGCCATGTTGCATCCTTGTATTTACAGCAGATTCTATACTTGCATAATTTTGTTTTTTGGTCACCAGATGGTTTGAAGGGCTTGACTCAGGCTGTGTTCAGCCAGGGAGGGGAACTGCTGACCCAGACTGGGGATGTTTTTGGGTGGTGGAAAGAACACTTTGAGGAGCTCCTGAACCCGACTCGGGTGAAGCCCCACCCATATCCCTGGCAGAGGTCTCTGAATTAGTTTAAGAAGCTCCTCGGTGGCAAGTGTAATGGAAAAATACGAGCTTATACAGGTTCTGCTTTGTATTGAGACAAACAGAGCCACTTGTTTTTAGTTAGACGTCACGTACTATTCATATGTTTTTGCATACGATTTATGTTTCGCCTACAACTGACCTTTCCGCTGCTGTCGGCACATCCTTGGTGCAGAGACAGTGGCTGCTTTCTCAATATTTACCTTAGTCTAGTCATACCTTAGTTCCCCACAACAAAGGTGGCTGGTACGTGGCCTGCCCATGGCAGAAAGGGAAGTAGCTTGCACCTGCAGATGGGGGGGCTGCTCCCTTTGTCTGGTGTCCGCAGAATACCACATTCCATCCTGATATGCAAGTTGTTTGTCTGACCCTTTAAAAAAATAATGTATCTAATGCTCTGGGCACATTCTGGCCTCGGCGAGACTGAGTCCACATACGTGCGATTTTCTGTGAATTAAATTTACTCAGAGAGACAATACTGAATATTTTCTTCTTATCACAAAGTTTGCCACCACAAACTTGGCGCTGCCGGCAAGATCACTTGTGTGGAGGAGCGCTTCCGGGACTCAGTGCGGCAGGTAACAGAGTGTGCACCCCCTGAAGTCTGGGACTTCAGCCTCAACCTCCCTGTCAAAGAGGGTAGAGAAGTAGGGGCCTGATGCCTGAGGACCGGACTCACTCACCACTGTTTCCAAGGGGGGGGGGGGACCAAGGTGGTAAACTACGATCTGTCTTTCTGGTAAGATAATTCTTTTACGGAAAATTGAGAAACTGAGAAAGAGAAAGTGCACAAAATCCTTAATTGTGTTCAACATTGTATAACTGACGCGTTACTAGGGCAGGTAGACGCTGATTATCAGGGTTGATAATCAGGGCTGAATCACCACTAGAGAATTAAGATTACTAGGGCAGGTAGACATTGATTAATTAATCATTATCAAGGATGATCACTGCTAGTGAATCGAACAAGCGCTTACGAGAAAAAAAGTGAGGAATAATAAGGTGAGGATTAACAAGCAGGAGTGAAAAGAGAAAAAAAGAGAGTCCTCACTAAGCAGGAGTATGAAAAAAGAGAGGGAAAAAAAGAGACAGAATGGGTACCAGACAGTTCAAAGATGAGGCACCGACCAACCCAAGCCCACCACCACCCGCTTATCCAAATTATATCTTTATGAAAAGGAATTACGATGAAAGATCAGTGAGCCAAGCTCAAATGTGGATAGAGTGTGGATTCCTAGAAAAGGGATCATTCACTTTAAACCAAATACGGCTGTTAAGGGAAAGATTGGATGAAAAGGAAAAAGCAGACAGGGAAACGCAAGATAGATTGAAAGGATCAAAGAAGAAAAAATTTATCCCATTCAAATTTGATCGGGAGGCATTATACTGTTGGGAAAGAGAAGCTGAATGTAGGGAAACACAGTGACAGGCAGGGACCACTAATCTAGGCTCTCAGTGTGCCAAAATAGGTGATCCTGATCTGGACTCAGCCCCGCCAAGATGACGCCCTCAGAACAACTGCCCCATGGAAGACAACCCACCAGCAGCAGAAGGTTCACCACCGCCATATAACCTCCCAGACTGACACCCACCTCAGCCAACAGCTGTCCCAGCAACACCACTCACTAACCCATCCACAAACCCCATCACCTCAACACGGCTCCAGATATTCTATAGAGAATTTAAGTCAACAACAACGGAGTTACATCGTTTACTCATGACGTATATGGTGCAATTGGCTGTCTACCAAGCACAGGGAGGAAGGGGGAGAAGAGGATGGTGGAGAGGATGAGGGTGAGGGGGTCGTGGCAGAGGCCTGGGGAGAGGAAGAGAGCCTGGGAAGAACAAATGGTGTTCAAAGCTACTGTTGCAGACAAAGAGGACACTGGGTGAGAGACTGTCCAAACAGAGAAGAGCAACAGCCCGATGCCTACACAGTACCAGAGGAGTTGGACTGATTGACAGGCAGGGGTGAAGCAGCGGGGGGGGGGGGGGTCGAGGAAGGAGACAGAGAGCCTTGCTTGTGGCCACCGAGACTGGATGCCTGAAAATCAGCCTACACATCGTGATGGTAAGACCCTAAACCAAATTCAGTTTGAAGTAATGAATGCTATAAATTATTTGGAAAATAAGGTTGGGAGTGATAATGTAATTCCCACATATGAAATGTATGAAGGGAAAAGTTACATGGATTTACCAATGATAATTCTGACAGTTGAGGGGAGAGACAGTAGAGATGCTGGTAGATTCAGGGGCAACCATCTCCGTATTACAGGAAAAAGCATTAAAGAAAAAAACCAAAGCTTAGCAGACGATATACTAAGACAGTTCAGGGGGGGGGGGGGATCCCTGTGGTGGAATCATACATGGCTCCCCTAACGTGTTCTCACAGAAACTCGAGTCTCAAACACTAATTTCTCCTCTCCAGCTACTGTCCAATAAATTTAATGAGGTGCGATCTGATGTGTAGCCTGAATGTAGGATTGGTCTCCACAGACAAGGGCGTAGAAGTGGTCTACCCGGAACAATGTAACATACAGTCTGTGAAATGCAATCCAGGGACACCACTATACTGTTATGAATGGAAATTATTACAACATGTGACTGCTTCCTGCAATGAAGTTCTGCTTGCTTTTGCTTCCTGCAGTGAAGAATTGCTTGCTAAGATGCACAACCACAAATGAAAGACAGACACGCCTCACCGAACAGAATACATGAAAGCTGACGAATTACATTGCGCAGCTTACGTGTCTGTAGGACCAGATGAAAAGTTTGAACAAAAATGGTACAGAGAACAGGGAAAGAAGGAGAGTCTAAGAGTAGAATGTATATCTGAATGACAGACAGGCCGCAGCAGCCATAAGTCTAACAACAGAACAGAAAGCACTATACACAGTGGGGACGTACCCTCATGTCTCTCTGGCCAAGAGTGAGGGAATGAGATGGGAGGATCTGGGCAGTTGGGTGTGGCGATGTCAAACTCTGACAGACTGAGAGCCAGTGGAGAAACACACAGGGCTGCAGTATAATGAGCAAGGAAAAGTGTAACGGAGAATCTTTCCAGTTGACTGTTTAGTCACAAGAGTACTGCAACTGGAAACACATAAAATGGGAAAGACTATGAATGTGTACAGTTATTCACCCAATTGACACAAGATTAACCAGAGTTAGAGGGGATCCCTCCCACGTTGTGGGCTAAAGACAAATATGATGTGGGAGAAATAAAAAACACCACACCAATGGTTATAACACCAAAATCAGATTACAGGCCTCGCAAACCCCCATGTCCACTAAAGAAAGAATATGAATCTTATCTCTATCTGAATCTTTAGTGAAAGCTGGTGTAGTGGTACCATGCGAAGACTCACCAGTAAGAACACCTATTTTCCCAGTTAAGATATTACGTAATAAAGGACAACCTACTGAATGGAGGTTTGTGCAAGATTTGCAAGCAGTGAATGCGGCTGTTCATGCACGTGTGCTGACAGCCCCAAATCCACAAACCATTCTAACACAGGTTCTGTGTTAGAATGCAGCCAGGTTGCAAAGAGACAGGACTATCATGGACAAAGGCTCCCCCTCTTGTCCTAATGTACATGAGGGCAAGGGTAAGACAAAATAATGGGTTAAGTCCATTCGAAATATTATTTTGAAGACCGCTGAACACAGGAATTGGGCCAGCCCAAAGACACCTTCCCCACACCAGCCAGTTTGAGGATGAAATGTTGCGTTATTGTGCAAATCTGTCCTCTGTGCTCTCTGATGTTCATAAGCAGGTGAAAGTAGCCCTATCAGAACCGGCAAAGGGACCATTACACAACCTGCGGCCCGGAGACTGGGTAGTGGTGAAGGACCACAGACATAAGGCCTGGAACAAACCGAGGTGGTTGGGACCATATTAGGTGTTGCTGACAACAAAAACGGCAGCCAAGGCCGCCGAGAAGGCAACGTGGATACGCCCAAGCCACTGTAAAAGAGTATCCAATCCCCTAGACGCCACCACAGTGACGCCCAACACTCAACAGAGTGAGAATGGCGATAGAGAGGACACCATGACATAGACGTCTGTGCATATTATTGTTGATGACACTGAGTCATGTCAACAGAGAGGTAGCAAACCTACTGGACAATCCATCACTCATCTTGAAAAAGCATCAGCACAGTCATGTCCAAAAACGAGAATATACAGAAGACCCACAGGTTTGGATAGACAGCATAGAAGTGCCCAGAGGAGTACCCAATGAATTTAAGGCCCGTAATCAGGTAGTAGCAGGGTTTGAATCCACTATCTTCTGGTAGAGAAAGATCAATAAAAATGTCGATTGAATCAATTACCTATATTATAATCAACAACGATTCATTAATTATAATGAGTGCAACGCACATTGCACTCATTAGGGGAACAGCTGCATGCTGTTGATACAGTATCACCTCATATTGCAAAATTTCCTCCAATACTGGATTAGATTCCTTTCAACAACTCACAGAAACCTATGATCTGGAGAAACGGGCTTTCTTCAGATATCTTCAATTGAGACATTATTTTGATAAAAATATTAAAATCATTGGAGAGGAGGGAATGAGCCTGATAGAGATATTTATCAATGCGTACAAAGGTAATACTAATAGAAAACTGATTTCCAGGATTTATTCCGCTTTACAACTGGACAGGGGTCTCTCCACAATGTATATTAAATCAAGGTGGGAGAAAGAAGCTAACATACAGTTAACTGAAGATGACTGGCTACACATTTGTAGTTGGATGCAGTCCACCACCTCTAGCTAAGATCTTTGGAGGGAATTGACCCGGAAAAACAGTTTAAGGTTTTTCATAACTCTATAAATCAAAAGCTTACAGACCAACAATCCAGAACACGGACAGTGTTGGGGAAGGTGTGGTAATATGTCTGCTGGCCATTTTCACATATTTTGGGAGTGCCCTAATATCTCCTCTTACTGGGTAGATGTAGTAACAGCGATCCGATCAATAATCAGCTCACAACTTGATCTCAGTTTCAGTGTTATATACTTAGGAAACATACCAGCTGGGCTGAATAAACAAGACAGATACTTATTACAAATATTATTAACAAGTAGCAAGGAAGCAATAACCAGGAAATGGCTGAGCAGTGCGTGTCCGACAATCTCAGACTGGATAGATATAGTTAAAGAAATTCCCAACATGGAAAGATTAACATTTTCCCTGAGATACTGAAAAAGGTAATAGATATTGGAAGAGCTGGAGATGTTACTTGGATCTGAGGTGATCTCATTATGATATTTTTGCTCTGTGTGGAAAACTCTGTACTTTTCTGTGCTGGGACTTCTAAAGTGGAGCTTGTGAATGTAAGGCGGAACACTCCCCCTTTGGGAGTATCCTGTTTTATTATGGATCAAAGTGGTGAATCGTGGGTACCTCAAAGCACAGCTATGGACATGAAAGATCCCCAAACCCAATCTGCAAGCCCAATTTTTTTCCCCTGTTTTCTGTTTAGAGTGATGTCTGGCATTTCACAATACTGTAATGACCCTGTCTGTTGTACCTGTTTTGTGTATGAATTCTATGACGTTTTTATATTCTTTATTGTCAAAATAATTAAAAAAAAAAAAAAACCAACAACATTTTTGACTTTCCATTTCAAAGATATAATCCCATCATCGCTAGTGAGAAATGCATTGTTTTGAAGATTGCTCAAAATTTAGAGAGTCAAATGATGGAGTTTGTTGTGCTTCACCACTTGTTGATCCATTGCGAAAGAAAAATAAAGAACATGGTTTCCTTCTCATTTCAGACAAGGACAGAATTGATTTACCTTGTTCACACACATCCTATTGTACCTTTCTATTGTTGACTTTTTTTTAAATGAAATTTAATTTGATTGTTATTTGAAATAGTTCCACTGACCAGGAGGGGGTGGAAGGGAACTGAGGTCCACTGGCTCTCCTCTGTCCAATGCCTCCACCAGTGGGTCCATTTTCTGAAAAAAGGGAGAGCAAAACTATCAGGATTAATGTAACCTTCCCTGCCCCTCACCTGTCACCCCCCCCCCACACACACACAAAATTTTCTACTTCTGTTTTTGTTTAAATCTATCATGTCTGTTAAAGCTCTTCTTTGCACAACGCATATACAGTATACTACAATTCCATACATCCACACATTTAACAACAGTCCACATGTTGGAAAGGAGTAGGCCACAATTTAACTCCCACTACCCTTTGCATTATGTGTCCTCAACTGTCAGGCCAGATAATTTGATTACAGTCTGCTGTAATGATTCCAGTCCAACTAATCCCCTTATTCCAATTGTTTTTTTGCTCTTTTAAATGCCCAGTCCATGTCAAATAATTCTTTCATTCTCAATGATTTAATTACTTCCCTCAACCTTGACTTTCTATTTCTTACTGAGACCTGGCTTAAACCTGGGGTGTGCTCCCCTCTAGTGGAGCTCTGCCCACCCAGTTATAATTTTCTGAATGCACCCAGGTTAACAGGTTTTGGTGGGGGTATAGTAGATGCTTTTAAGAACAATTACACTTGTATTCTTTTTACTTTTGGTTCTTTTAATAGTTTTGAAAACTTAACTTTTAAAATTGTGTGTGACAACCTAATTTGCTGTATAATCATTTATAGACCCCCCAGCCCCCATTCATCTACAGGTTTTCTCAATGAATTCTCTGAGATATCTTCTCTTGTTCTGAAATTTGATAGGGCCATTATAGTTGGTGATTTTAACATTAATACTGATAATCCTTTTAACTCATTTGTCATAGATTTTTTAATTTATTTATTTTAGTTTTTTACATTTCTAAATCTTTTAACCTTGTGCAGCATGTCACTGGCCCCACACATAACTGTGGGCACACTCTTGATTTAATTTTCACCCTGAACATCTCTTAATCCCCCCCACCCCTTTCAGCTGTCCGATTTTTTTATAAATATATTTTACTGGCATTATAGGAAAACACAAAAGAACACATCACCATAAATTGTTCCATTATTGAACCTGTCCAACCCCCCCCCCCCCAACTTAGTCTTTTGAGCTCCTTATCTTAGGTCAAGGAAATTTGACAATAATAACAAAAATACATTACTGTTATGAATAATAACAATAATAATAAATGAGGTACATTACTGTAAAACAAAGAGAAGTAAAAATATATACATACATAAACATACACACACACATACAAGCATATATATATATATATAGCATTTTTTTCCGAAACCGTCAATGGTGTTGTTATAAGTGCTCAACTAATGAGTGGAATATCAATACAGATACAGGAAAAAAACGTTTTCATACATTGCAGTACAGGCCTGTTTCGTGCGTTGCACACTCATCAGCTGCTAATGTGGTTCAACAAAGAATCGCAGCTGATGAGTGCATGACACATGAAACAGGCCTGTACTGCAATGTATTAAAACTTTTTTTCCCTGTATCTGCATCTGTATTGATATATACACACACACACACACACACACACACACACATACAAATAAATGAGAGCAAAGTGTACTGCGTATATGTATGGGCCATTACAGTGCATAATAAGTTGTTGGGAGAGTTGAAGATTTTCAATGTGCTACCAAACTGTAGGATTCAGCTGTTACATTGTATTAATCATCTCATTTGAGTAGTCATTCTGGGGAAAGGGAGGTCAGACTCTTAACATAAGAGATCAGAGGCTGCCAACGACTGTAAAATTTGTCTGTAGAACCTCGTGGAGAATTGGATCTTTTCCAACTCAAAACAGACATGGTATCACGCAGCGAAGAAGTAGGAGATGGGGGTAATGGTTTCTTCCATAGTAAAAGTATTCTCCAACGGTCTATTACAGGGGTGAATGAGATTATATTGGCTTGCTTTATTTTTGCCAGCTTCAGGTATACCAAATATAGCAGTCAGTGGGGATGGTTCTATTGCTTGTTCTAATATTACTGAAATGACTCGAAAGTAAGATTTCCAGTACTCGCCCAGTCTCAGACATGACCAGAACATATGAGTGAGATTACAAGGAGCCTGAGAACATCTGTCACAGGTGTAAGCCATATTCGGGTATATCCTGGCAAGTTTAGATTTACTATAGTGTGCCCTGTGAACTAATTTCAATTGTATGAGTAGAAATTTTGCTCAAGATGAACAAGATTTTATTTCTTTTAGCGCCTTAGCCCACCGATTGTCAGACATGATAATGCCAAGTTCCATTTCCCATTGTTTTAATTTTCAGTAAAGCTGAAGGTGTATCTGGAGCTAGGAGGTTGTATAAAAACAAGATATGCCGTCTTGTCATTTTTGTCATCGGTAAAAGCTTATCAATTCCCAATGGGGGTGGGGCATCTGGAAAAGAAGGTGTGTTTGACTTGAGGAAATACTGAATTTGGAAGTACCTGAAGAGATCAGATTGCTGCAGGTTGAAAGCATTACACAACTGAGCGAAGCCGGAAAATGTGCCTCCACTATAGAAATCACCAATTGTACTAAGACCTTGTCTGCCCCAAAAAGAAAATCTGGCATCAATCTTAGTGGGTTTGAACAGTTCATTATTACATATTGGGAGTGTTAAGGGGGAGCGTGTGCCAACCAGAATGTCGTTCAGCCATCCGATTATAAGGTCGGAATTTGCTCCCGTTTCTCTACAGTTCCTTGTAAATATTGTCACCCTTATGCGTCCCTCCTCCAGTCCCTATGATATAGTTCTGACAAAATTTTTAAAATCCACCCTCCCTGGCTTAGATCCCAGCCTGCTCTCTATCATCAACTGCTCACTCACATTCGGGTCCGTACTTGACTATTTTAAAATTGCCTGTGTTCACCCCCTCCTCAAAAAACCCTCTCTTGATCTGGCAAGGGTAGAGAATTATAGACCAATTTCCAAACTTTCTTTTTCATCCAACATCCTTGGAAAAATTGTTACGGACCAAATCCTGCAGCTGACTGAGGGTCATAAAATTTTCGGTAAATTTCAATCAGACTTTTGTCACAAGCTTAGTACTGAGACGGCATTACTAAGAGTGTCCAATGACATTCTTATGCATGCTGATAAAGGTGAATACTCATCAGCAAACTATAGTGAAATTTGCTGATGACACCACTATAGTGGGACTCATATCAACAATGAGGAGACATACTATACAGAGAGGAGGTCCAACATCTGGCTGGGTGGTGTTCAGACAACAACCTGGTCGTGAACACCGGTAAAACAAAGGAGATCATTGTGGACTTTAGGAGATCCAGGAAGACCCCCCCCCCCACTGCACATAAACGGTGAAGAGGAGTATATTGTGGATAACATCAAATTCCTGGGAATACACATAACCAAAGAACTCACATGGTCACTCAACACCTCCCACCTGGTGAAGAAAGCACAACAGATGCTTTTCTTCCTCAGGAAACTTAAACAAGCCAGTCTCCTCTCTCAGCTGCTGGTCAACAGAAGTACAATAGAAGGCATCCTCTGTCAATGTATCACAGTGTGGTATGCCAGCTGCACAGCAGAGAATAGGAAGGACTTGGCCCAGGTGGTAAAGACAGCACAGAGGATTGTGGGAGCTGTGCTCCCGGACCTGGATGCTGTGTATGCTGGCCACCTACAGAGGAAAGCCAGCAACATCAGCAGACACAACACACCCAGGTCACTGTCTGTTTGTTCCCTTACCATCAGCGAAAAGACACCGCACCATCAAAACCCGGACAAACAGGCTGAGGAACAGCTTCTTCCCCAGAGCTGTAGCCTCGATCGCCCCCCCCCCCCAGCGCACGCGCGCACACACACACACACACACACACACACACACACACACACACACACACACACACCTACCTGCATATAGCTGCTGAGGACTAACTGGTACTAAAGCCGCTGCAATATGGACAACTATGTGCACTATAGTGCACTATAGTGCACTATGGACAACTATCATGTACTATTTTGAACTTTAAAAGCCGCTGCTTTTATTGTCTCATTATCATTTTTGCTACCTCACTTATTTTTACTACCTCAACTGTTTATACTAAATGTTGTTTGCCCTTGTTTTTATCTTGTTTTTTTAATCATTTACCTTGTCTAGTGTTGCTGGTCTGAGAGCCACCAAATGAAATTTCGTTGTATGTATACAATGACAATAAAGTATCTTATCTATTCTTATTCTCCTAGATTTAACCTCTGCCTTTGATACCATCGATCATGCCATCTTACTTGATAGGTTGGAGAACTGGGTTGGCATTTCTGTTACAGCGTTAAATTGGTTTCGCTCTTATCGGACTAATAGATATTTTAATGTTTGTATCTTATATCCTCGTCAGCTCCCCTACTGTGTGGAGTGCGCCAGGGGTCTGTCCTTGGGCCTTTTCTCTTTATACATGTTTCCTCCAGTAACGTGCAGTGAGGTCCATGGCTGGGTAGGCAGTGAACTATATTTATTTGTGCCAGAGAGAGGCACAAGCAGACTCTGCCTCAGCAGCCTGCATTCACGAATGTTAGCTTTGGGAGTAAGTCATCCTGAATAGGGCATGCCTTTTATTGTGAAAACAACAAGTTTTACGTGATTTTTTTATTATGATTTTTTTACAACAATCTTGTTTTTTTAGACTATCATGATATTTCATTTTTTGTCCTTATTAGCCTGGGTGAGGCACTGCCTACCCTGACTGCACATCACTGGCTTCCTCTGGGTCATTTGTTTAGTCACTTTCAAGATATGTCATCCTACTGTTATGCCAATGATACTCAGATCTATTTCTCTGCCAAACTCAATAGCCTGAATCAACTGTCCTCCCTCCACGATTGCTTAGCTGCCACCAAAGACTGGATGTCCCTATCTAAACCCCAGCAAAACTGAAGTTCTCTTAATTGGTCCTGAGAACTTTGCCACTGCAGTTCAATTCAATTCAATATATTGTCATTAAAAACAATGTGCGCTGATAACAATCTGGATGGTCCTTTTCCTCTTTAGCCTGGAGGACACGACGTCCATGATTTCCAAAAAAAATTGAAATGTGGACTCGTCAGACCACAGCACACTTTTCCACTTTGCATCAGTCCATCTCAGAAGAGCTCGGGCCCAGAGAAGCCGGCGGCGTTTCTGGGTGTTGTTGATATATGGCTTTCACTTTGCATGGTAGTTTTAACTTGCACTTGTAGATGTAGTGACGAACTGTGTTAACTGACAATGGTTTTCTGAAGTGTTCCTGAGCCCATGTGGTAATATCCTTTATAGAATGATGTCGGTTTTTAATGCAGTGCCGCCTGAGGGATCAAAGGTCACGGGCATTCAATGATGGTTTTCGGCCTTGATACTTACGTGCAGAGATTTCTCCGGATTCTCTGAATCTTTTGATGATATTATGGACTGTAGCTGATGAAATTCTTAAATTCCTTGCAATTGTACGTTGAGAAACGTTGTTCTTAAACTGTTGGACTATTTGCTCACGCAGTTGTTCACAAAGTTGTGAACCTCACCCCATCCTTGTTTGTGAACGACTGAGCCTGTCGGGGATGCTCCTTTTATACCCAATCATGACACTCACCTGCGTCCAATTAACCTGTTCACCTGTGGAATGTTCCAAACAGGTGTTTTTTGAGCATTCCTTAACTTTTCCAGTCTTTTGTTGCCCCTGTCCCAGCTTCTTTGGAACGTGTTGCAGGCATCAAATTCAAAATGAGTGAATATTTGCAAAAAACAATAAAGTTTTTCAGTTTGAACATTAAATATCTTGTCTTTGTAGTGTATTCAAATTAATATAGGTCGAAAAAGGATTTGCAAATCATTGTATTCTGTTTTTGTTCACGTTTTACACAACGTCCTAACTTCATTGGAATTGGGGTTTGTAATCTGATTGTGAGAGATGGGTTGTTTTGAAGCGTCTAGTGTGTTGGAGTAGTGTTCTGTGCCTGTCATGTCTCACTCTCAACCTTCACCGCTGGCTAGCAGAAATGCGAACAGGAGAGTCTCTCCCCGCCAGTATATAGCCTCTGCAATAGCAAGCCCTATGTAGTCCCTCCTCGTGGCAATATACGGTAACTGGGTACACCTTGGACCCCGGCTGAACTACAAGGGACTCGGAGGAGGTCTGGTCCCTAAACGTGTGGTACACAGACAAATGAATCAGCCCCCAAGCTATGGGTTAAATAGTGCCACTGCCTAGTGGATACCTTGGGAGAGGAATAGGCTACGGGAGTAAACCCCTACAGAAAATCAACATTCACAGTGCTGTTGTTTTTTGTTTTTCTTACCCTTTTGTATCTGTTTAAGTTGGAGAGTATTCCTGGCGTCGTGTGTGGCTGCCGCTTCTCCCTCTCATAGCCCCCCCCTTCCCATCCTATGTTTGTGCTATGTTTATCAGTTGTCTTGCTTCATCCCATTTATTGTAAAGCGACCTTGAGTGTTAGAAAAGCGCTATATAAATCTGATTTATTGTGATTATTATTAATCTGACCATTATTTAATCTTTTCAAAAAACACCAAAAGGACTAATAGTGGTCATTACCTTGGCAATGAGGTATTGCTGCTTGGCCAATTCATAGTTTCCACCCTGTTTGGCCTGAATGGCAGATATCTTGTACTCCCTCTGTCTGGACAGCACTGTCTGTTTAACATCTGGATTAGGGGGGATGGGGGGATGCCCATATGACCGTAGAGGCAATGGAAAAAGAGGTATAAAAATACAAAATGTCAACTAGAAACTACAACAATTTGTTGCTTTGGCAAGCGCAGTAACATTTCACAAAGACCGAAGTGTGTATGAATTTTATTAGGGGTAGCAAATATCAAATGTAACAATGATCTACCCGTTAGTGTGTGTGTGTGTGTGTGTGTGTGTGTGTGAATATTTGGATTTGCATGCTTGTACACTTCAAGTGCACTCTGGGTATAAGTCATAATATATTTGCAGTCAATTTAAATGTGCAGATTGAAAATGGTTTAAGCTTTTAATTAATGACCGTTTCACTGGTCATAAGCGCTGGCCCATTAAAACTAAACCTTACTACCATTTGGACAGTATGTGGTGGAAAATTACTTCAAAAGTAGAAAAGAGCATGATGTACTGCACTTTGATTGTATTGGTATTGTATGTTGGAATATCCAAGGTATGTGTGTCCATGTCTACATTTACCTGATTGCTGTGCATTAGGCTGGCAAGGGGTGAGGGGCGATATGGCAGGTGTGTCAGGGGTAATGGCAGGAGCAGGCTTCTGTGGTGGGGTCAGATGGTGGGGTTTAGCATTATGGGCTGCGGGTGGTGCCTCCCTCAAAGGTTTCTGATTGGTGGGAAGGGAGGGCATCAGTGCTGGGGCTGGCAGTTCCCATTCCTTGATTGGTTCCGGCTGAGATGTAAGGCTGGGCCTTCTACCAGTAGCAACAGGAGGCGGGATCTCCTCCTCATTGATTGCCTTCCCTTTTTTGACAGATGTCAACATCGACTGCAAAGTCTAAGATGAGAGAAAATAAAAATCAACTGAGGTCTTTAAGAGATCAAAGAACATATACACAAATTTCATAGCTGTAACTAATCTATCCATGTACACCTTGATTAATTTATGAATAGAAAATATAAATTGATATGGAAATGTAAACTCATTCTGAGGACTGGACAATATCTTCTCTCTATCTTACCTTTAGTGCACGATCATATCTTCGAGCTTTACTGGACTCCCCTGTAGCCTTAGCATTGGCAATAGCTGTCTGATACATATCAATGCGTTCAACAAGACGGGACTCCAGTCCAGAAGAACCACTAGGAGTAATAGGAGTAGAATGGGGCTCGACGTTGGAACTTGGGGCAATGGCAGGATGAAGAGGGTTTGAAGTTTCCTCCTCATTATCCTCTAAAACTTCATTTAGCTCTGCCTATATACACAAACAAGCACAGAAAAATTAACATTATGATGTGGTTTGAAGCACTCAAGTACTAACTTTATGACTGTCAATATGTATAAAAACACATGGGTAGTCTGTTACCAGCAAGTCTTCATCATCATCTAAATCTTCATCTCCTACTTCTTCATCATCCAGGTCTTTCATACATAGAGCTGCCATTTTCTCTATTTCGGCCATAGGAACAGGAGCTATATATGAACAAATACATCATAAGCTTCATAACATCATATCGCAGTCCACTAGTAGCGTGAGCCAATAAAACAGAAACTTTTAAAGCAACAGAAATCTATTATCGAATGGATAAGATAGACAGCTCAGCCAATACTTTTAATTGTATCATTTACACACAGGTTTTATTTCTATCTTTAATTTATAATCAATTTATCTTTCATATTTATCTTTTCAATCCGTGGGGTAAAATTGTGGAACAGTTTGAGCATGGAACTCAAACAAAGTAAAAACATTACGCAGTTCAATAAGAAGTACAAAGGACTGATTTTCAAGAGATATAGGGACGATGAAGAGTTGTGTTAACCGTTAAAGTTTTACTTATCTCCATCCATCCATTATCCAAACCGCTTATCCTGCTCTCAGGGTCACGGGGATGCTGGAGCCTATCCCAGCAGTCATTGGGTGGCAGGCGGGGAGACACCCTGGACAGGCCGCCAGGCCATTACAGGGCCGACATACACACACTCACCCACACACATATTCATACCTAGCAACAATTTAATACAGCTGATTCACCTGACCTACATGTCTTTGGACTGTGGGAGGAAACCGGAGCCCCCGGAGGAAACCCACGCAGACATGGGGAGAACATGCAAACGCCACACAGAGGACAACCCGGGAAGAGCCCCCAAGGTTGGACTACCCTGGGGCTCGAACACAGGACGTTCTTGCTGCGAGGCGACCTCGCTAACCACTGCGCCACCGTGCCGCTACTTATCTCCAAACATTCCTAATTGCATTTTTTTTTAAATTTTCCTTCATATGACACCGAGTGATATCTGGATGGTCTAGCGTTTTTTTTCCAAAACCGTCAATGGTGTTGTGCTAATGTGTTTCGATTCTTTGTTGAAACACATTAGCAGCCGATGAGTGCGAGACGCACGAAACAGGCCTGTACTGCAATGTATTAAAATCTTTTTTCCTGTATCCGTGTTGATATACACTCACCGGCCACTTTATTAGGCACACCTGTCCAACTGCTCGTTAACGCAAATTTCTAATCAGCCAATCACATGGCAGCAACTCAATGCATTTAGGCATGTAGACATGGTCAAGACGATCTGCTGCAGTTCAAACCGAGCATCAGAATGGGGAAGAAAGGTGATTTAAGTGACTTTGAACGTGGCATGGTTGTTGGTGCCAGACGGGCTGGTCTACTGGTCTACTGGGATTTTCACGCACAACCATCTCTAGGGTTTACAGAGAATGGTCCGAAAAAGAGAAAATATCCAGTGAGCAGCAGTTCTGTGGACGAAAATGCCTTGTTGATGCCAGAGGTCAGAGGAGAATGGCCAGACTGGTTCGAGCTGACAGAAAGGCAACAGTAACTCAAATAACCACTCATTACAACCGAGGTATGCAGAAGAGCATCTCTGAACGCACAACACGTCGAACCTTGAGGCAGATGGGCTACAGCAGCAGAAGACCACACCGGGTGCCACTCCTGTCAGCTAAGAACAGGAAACTGAGGCTACAATTCGCACAGGCTCACCAAAATTGGACAATAGAAGATTGGAAAAACGTTGCCTGGTCTGATGAGTCTCGATTTCTGCTGCGACATTCGGATGGTAGGGTCAGAATTTGGCGTCAACAACATGAAAGCATGGATCCATCCTGCCTTGTATCAACGGTTCAGGCTGGTGGTGGTGGTGTAATGGTGTGGGGGATATTTTCTTGGCACACTTTGGGCCCCTTAGTACAAATTGAGCATCGTGTCAACGCCACAGCCTACCTGAGTATTGTTGCTGACCATGTCCATCCCTTTATGCCCACAGTGTTCCCATCTTCTGATGGCTACTTCCAGCAGGATAACGCGCCATGTCATAAAGCTCGAATCATCTCAGACTGGTTTCTTGAACATGACAATGAGTTCACTGTACTCAAATGGCCTCCACAGTCACCAGATCTCCATCCAATAGAGCACCTTTGGGATGTGGTGGACCGGGAGATTCGCATCATGGATATGCAGCCGACAAATCTGCAGCAACTGCGTGATGCTATCATGTCAATATGGACCAAACTCTCTGAGGAATGTTTCCAGTACCTTGTTGAATCTATGCCACGAAGGATTAAGGCAGTTCTGAAGGCAAAAGGGGGTCCAACCCGGTACTAGCAAGGTGTACCTAATAAAGTGGCCAGTGAGTGTGTATATGTATATATATATATATCCTTTTTGTAATGTATAGTAGCTGAATTCATTTAAGAGTAGGTGATAAGGGGTAGGAAAAAATAAGTGTATACTTCCTCCTACTCCTTTTCGAACGTGTAACAAATAATCTGATGTATATGGAGATTTATTCGCTGAGTTTGATCTGTGGATTTGCTGATCACTTCAGATTATTGGCAATGGATTATCTGTATGTTATATCCTGTTTATTTACATGTTCGAAATAAATCATCATTCATTCATTCATCTTCAGCAAACTAAAGAACCATAAAAAGTAATAAGTAGAAAAGGTACACAATTTCTCTCACCTCTGCCTCCACCTTTCTTCCCTGGTGTCCTCCCCCCTCCTCCACCCATCAGAGCCAGAAGCTCTGCCTCAAGCTCTTCCTCATTTCCTCCATCATCCAATGCTCCATCTGGGGATAGGTCAAGGAGCAGCCCCATCTGCAAGAAAAAGGGGAAAAAGTTGCTGAATCATACCTGCTGTTTAACATACCTATGGTAAGGTGCAGATATCAGCGAGAAATCATTTATATAATCAGATCTTATCAACCTGTAGAAAAACAACCCAATTAGTTGTGTTACCTGTCTGGCGCGGGCTGCCCCTTGACCCCGTTGAGGGGGGTTCCGACTGTGACTCATGGGCTGACTTCTGAACGGTAAGGTAAGAAAAAAATGGTCAAGTGAGCTTACAGAGACAAAATCACTAAACTGGGAACAGACAGAGGAGATGAACACCTGATCATTGAAAAACAACGTTCACTGGTCAGATGTAGGATTTAGCGTTAATGATTTTAGATAGCTTTCAATCTGAGACACAATATACCAATTAATATAATTAAAATCATTATAATTAGAATTTGTCATCACGTTAGCCGCAGTATTACGCTATTAGCTTGCACAAGGTACTATACACAAGGTAACTAGCCTACTTTCTAAATAAATCTAGTGCTAGCTCACTATTTACCTTGTCGCACGATCGCCACGGACCAAGATATTACAGTTTGCGTATTCAACCACACTATGTTATGAAACTAGCAATATTCTTTAATAAGAAAATCAGAGAGAATCCATAGTTTGAGCTTCAAACCAAACACGCCAAATTGTGGAATTTACTTCCTGTACTGCGTCTCCAATGGCAACGCGAATTGTACTTTACGGCGCTGGCAGAACACACCCACTATTGACGTAAATTCTATAACCGTGTTCGGATCAAAAAGGTAGGTTGTACAGTCGTAGGAAAAGGCTTCGTATTGATCTAATTGTTTATCCAAATTGCCTTTGGTCATTATTTCTTAGGTAACACATTTGGACAAAAAAAAAAATCCCAAACCTTAGGTGTTACGTTCTGCTGTTTCGTCAGTTTAAAGCTCTTCGTTCAGTTTAATAAGTTAGCTAACGTTACTACCTTCACATTTTATGACAAACAATGAACTGCAGTTAGCTAAAATTAAGCAATTGATTGCACTTACTGCCTTAGCTAAAGCTATAACAGCATAACACATTAGTATTAGAGGGTTAAGGTAATTGATATATGCGTCCTGTTGTCATTTCATTTTTCTTTAGAAGCCTAACATGGCCAAAAGAGGACCAAAGATCACAACCGGCACTGGTAAAGAAGCTTCTAATCATTTTCTTGATATAACGCTAATTGTTAGCTGTACTACCATTTCATATAGTTCTAGGGTTAAGATATTTTTAAAGACCTCATATTCCTCAAATTGTGGCAGGTATTTCTTACCCATCGTTTACCAAATATGCAGAATTATAATAATTGCTGTCATTTTTGACCACAATAATTACTTATTAAAGTGTACATTTACAAAATGTATTTGATCTTTTTTTTCTTTCTTGAATAAGTTTTGGATCCACACCAGACAAGGTCACTCAGGTCAAAAAAGAAAGAACACCCAGATGACAATACTGCTTCATCTAAAAAAATTCAGAGCATACTGCCTCAGCAGGTAATTTCAGGTTGCTGAAACCATAAGCGTAATATAAAGTAGCAAATGAACATTTTGTTAGACTATTTAAATTGATCATTGACCAATTAATTGATCCTTGATCATTTTTTCTTCAGGACACTAAGGGAAATGTCACATCAGCTGCCTTTCCATCTCTTCAACGGGGATGTGCCAAGACTCGTCAGGAACAGGCATCAGGGCAGCCATTTCTCTCCTCACAAGAGGGTGATGCAGTGGGAAAAGAGTTACTGGCAACAAAAATCTGTGTAGAGCACACAGTAGGTGAAGCAACTGAAATGACAGGGCAAGGGGAACATTTGTTGACGAATCCCACCGGAATGTCTCAGCCAGAGAAAGCTGGTGTGGAACCCCCAAGTAATTATAACCAGGGCAGAGAGCAAGAAGAAGAGATAAGTACACAGGAATATCTCAAGGCCCTATGTCGCACGCCTTTAGACCAAAACCAGCCCCTCCCGCTATCCTCCCAGCAAGGTGAGAGTCAGAATGCATCCTGTAAATGTGTCCGTGAAGAGGGACAGTGTGGAGGACAGGACTTGGACCATAAGATGGAGGATAACAAAGACACCCATAAGGAAGCTGAAACGGTTTGTGTGTGTGATGTCAAAGGAAGGGGAATCATAAAAGAGACAGGGGTGATTTTGCCAGCCAAAAAGCGAAGAAGGATGGGCATGTGTCCTTTGACGGAGAAGGTGAGGAGTCACTTTTTACAGTCAAAAAAATGGGGAAATGGGAAAAAGGAGACAGACAACAGAGGTGAAAGACAAGCAGAAGAGATGGTCAGTAATGAAGTGGTGTCTGAGCCATTGAACAGAGCCCACACAGACCAGAATGGTACTAAGGCATCTGAGATAGTGGCTGAAGGAGATGTAATGTCTTTAATGCCATTCTTGCTCCAGTCTTCATCCCTTCCAGTAGCTAGCATTGCAGAGCAAAGGGAGGTCAAGATGGAGTTCCAGACAGGATTCAGTGGAGAGAAGGACAGGTCAGGGTCTTCTATCAAGGAATGTTAAATGAGCAACAAAAATTAAGCACAGACATCGTCCAAGTGATTTGTTACCCAAGACTTTGTTATATTTCACTCAGAAAAATGTCTACAAAGAACCAAATAGACCTACCACATCTTATTTCTGCAGTTTGTCTACTCTCTTCCACAGAACAAGCATCATAACAATGTTTTGTTTTGTTTTGTTTTTTCACAGGGAAGAAACAGATGTCCACAATTCCATGACTGTCTCAATGGGTCCTAGTTATGTGTTTATCCCCATTGGTCAAGTTCCAACCTGTTCAAAGGGTGAGGCCTACCAGGCTGGCCTTGATGTAAAGCCCATATCTGGGCTAATCAGCACCCAAGGAATAGGTACCCAAGAAGAACAGGTCAGACATCCTCAGATAGAGGAAGAACAAAAGGAACTAGAGGAAAGCATTGATACATTTTTTGTTAAAACTGTGGTTGATATGAAAGAGAAAGAAAACACATCTACAAGATGGATTTGGAGAATGGGGCTCTTTTCCTGACTCTTGTTGTTTTACCACTCACATCTCTCAGAAAGAAGTCACTGAGCGGCAACACCAAGAAGGTGACAAAAACATCCTCCCACAAGTGGACAACATGGACCAATCTCTAGATAGGATCATGAAAGCAGTGAAGGGTGAGGTCTATGATGAGTTCAAAGCAGAAGCTTCATTGGCAAATACTTGTACAGAAACATTCAACTATTACGAAGAGGACCTCTGTGAGACTTTAGTACCACCTAGTAGCACAGAGGAGAATGGCGATGTGAGTGTTACATCAGACAAATTAATACAGTATAAAAAGTAGCTTAATTCTCTTTTTTGCAGACCTGACAGCAACTTCATAGGATATAACTTTGTAAAACAGAAATGTGTGAGTTGAACACTTTGAGTTTACTTTAGGTTTGATACTTTGTTGATATCTTGCCCCCCCCCCCCAGTGTGGTCCCGATGATAACTCGGATACTTGCCTGGCTTATGTGACCTCTGAACACCCCCAGACAAGTGACACTCCTGACCCATTTGGATCTTGTGACTATGTATCTGATTCGCAATTGAACAACATTACTTTGATGTAAGGAATAGTGTTGGGGAGTAACTAGTTACATGTAACGGTGTTACATAATTAAATTACAAAATAAAAAATTGTTATCCATTACAGTTACAGTTACTAATCAAAATGTTGGCGATTACAAAGGGGTTACATCTGAATATATTCTTTTCAGTAAAAAGCTTAAATATTTTAATTGTTTTGGTGGTTTAAAATCAAAACATTCCAATCTTAATTCAAGTACAATTGAAGAACTTTAATAAAAGTTTGACAGTAGTCAGTGTTGATTACTGTTGTGAGGTTTACACTGCCTGGTTCAAATTGTGTTTTTAGGACTTTTCAGCTTTATTGCCCAGTTTAAAATATTTCTTAGAAAAGTAATCAAAATGTAATAAGTTACATCATTTTGATGAACTAATTAAAAGTGACATTTGTTTCACGTTTAACAGGGTAATTAGTAATCTGTACTCTATTACATTTCAAAAGTAAATTTCTCAACACTGGAAAGAAGAGGGCAGCGGTAACAGATCAGGAGCAGGAGTGAAAGAGGACCTTTGAATACAGAGAGGGACAGAGTATAAGACTGGTCCTTCAAACGAGTACCCAGTGAGCAGATGCTCAGAGCTGTAATTTACTTGAATTTGCCTCGTGTTTGAGTCCTCCTACAGCTTAAGGCAAGGCAAGGCAAATTTATCTGAATAGTGCATTTCAGCATCAAGGCAATTCAAAGTGCTTTACATAAAACATAAAAGGCATTAAGAAAAGCAACATAAGGCGATAAAAAGATGTTTAAAAACAAATTTAAAAAAAGTAAAAGTTACAATGCAGTGTAAGATGAAAATCAAAAGCTTGAAATTTTATTTAATAAAAGGCAGTTGCAAAGAGGAAAGTCTTCAGCCTTGATTTAAAAGAACTGAGAATTGCATCAGACCTGCAGTTTTCCAGGAGTTTGGTCCAGATACGTTGTGCAGAAAAACTGAAAGCTGCCTTTCCTGGTTTAATTTTTACTCTGGGGACAGAAAGCAGACCTGTCCCAGACGATCTGAGCAGTCTGGATGGTTCGTAATGTAGCAGTAGATCAGAAATGTATTTTGGCCCTAAACCATTCAGTGCTTTATAAACCAACAGCAAGAGTTTTAAAATCAATTCTTTGATGGACAGGAGGCCAGTGTAGTGACCTCAGGACTGGAGTGATGTGATCCACTCTTTTGGTCTTAGTAAGAACTCGACAGCAGCGTTCTGAATCAGCTGCAGCTGTTTGATCGATTTTTTTTAGAAAGACCTGCAAAGACACCATTACAGTAGTAGAGTCAACTGAAGATATATGCATGGACAAGTTTTTCTAAATCCTGCTGAGACATAAATCCTTTAATTCTTGATATATTCTTCAGGTGATAGTAGGCTGACTTTATAATTGTCTTAATGTGGCTATCTAAATTCAGGTCTGAGTCCATGACTACACCAAGATTTCTGGCTTGGTTCGTGGGTTTTAACATTACCGATTGTTGCTGAGTGCTGATTTGTAATCGTTCTCCCTTGGCTGCAAAGACAATTACTTCAGTTTAATTGAATAAAATTCTGAGACATCTTATCATTGATTTGTTCAACCTGCGTGTTGTCCGCATAATTATGGTAACATATTTTTTTGTTTTCCATAATCTGGACTAGTGGGAGCATATAGATGTTAAACAGAAGCAGCCCCAGAATGGAGCTTTGGCGAACTCCACAGGTCATTTTTGTATGCTCAGACTTGTAATTATCTATAGACACAAAGTAGTCCCTCTCCTTTAAGTAGGATTCAAATCAGTTTAGTGCTGTGCCAGAAAGTCCCACCCAGTTTTCCAATCAGTCTAGTAATATGTTGCAGTCAACTGTATCAAATGCAGCACTGAGATCCAATAATACCAGGACTGAGATTCTGCCAGTGTCTGTGTTTAAGCAGATGTCATTAAAGACTTTTAACAAGAGCAGTCTCAGTGCTGTGGTGTGGCCAAAATCCTGACTGGAAGACTTCGGAACTTGTTTAGTGCCAAAAATTTGTTGAACTTCTGGAAAACAGCTTTTTCAATTATTTTACTTAGAAATGTGAGGTTTGATATGGGCCTATAACTATTCATTAGTAAAGTGTCTAGATTATTCTTTTTTAAGAGTGGCTTGATGACTGCAGTTTTCGGGTCCTGTGAAAAAACCTGACAGAAGCGATATGTTGACATTTGTAGATCTGAGGAGATGCAATTTGAAATTTTTTTTAAAAAGCCTGTTGGCAAAATATCAAGACAGCAGGAGGAGGATTTCTCATTTGCTTAAGAAACATGTACAGGTCATAAATGAGATTGCTGAAAGTTGCACTGTAAGAAAGGATAAGCAGAGAGATATTGTTAAAGCTCCCTTTATACGTACAACTGTAGATATTTATCACTGTCAGCTCTGGTTAAATTGTCTGTCCCTAAATCAAAACATAATTTCACATTTCGCCCTCTCCTTGCTTATCTTTTGGCCTTTGTCACCTTGTCTTGAGGAAAAATTTCAACACGAAAATTTTACTATTCACAATCAAAGACGGTTGAATCAGTTCATCTGAATACAACGTTTATTGATAGATATGTTTCATCACTCAACTAAGTGACCTCTTCAGTCTAAACTCTCTGCCGGTATCACCACTCCTTATAAACAATACAGTTGCATGACAACCTAAACCAACGACCAGTTTCCTATGCAAATATGGGTGTGACCATTAACTAGAGTTTCAATTGCCATGTGTACTATTCACTGAGAATTTGGGAATGTTTGCAATCACAGCATTGTAAGATGGCAACAGATGTACTCCCCCCGTTCAGGGATGGATGTTCCCTCTAACACAGATGGCCTCTTTGACTCCCCGTTCAAACCAGTGTTCCTTCCTATCAAGGATGTGCACATCCTCATCCTTGAAAGAGTGGCCATTGGCCTGTAGATAGGGGTAGACTGCGGAGTCCTAGCCTGACGTGTTAGATCTCCTATGTTGTGCCATTCTCTTGGCCAGTGTCTGTTTAGTTTCCCCAATGTATAAATCACAGCAATCCTCCCAGCACTTAACAGTGTACACTATATTGCTCTGTTTCTACCAGGGGACCCAATCCTTGGGGTGGATCAACTTCTGGCACAGCGTGTTTTGGGGTTTGAAAGCAAGTGAGACGCTGTGTATGGAAAATCCGCATCTTGGCTTTTCTGACACTCCCATCACATACGGACTCACCACTGGTTTACGCTTAGGCAACTGTTGTTCTTCTCCTCTCTTTGATTGGCTGGTGCACTGCTTGGGCATCTTCCTGGCTTTGACAAACACCCAGTTAGGATAACCACACTCAACCAAGGCTTGTTTAATGTGGGATTTCTCCCCTTCCCTGGCCACTGTGTGGGGGGGACATTGTAACCTCTGGTACTGCGTCCTGATGACTCCTAGTTTGTGCTCCAGCGGATGATGAGAGTCAAACCTTAAGTACTGAACAGTATGTGTTGGTTTATGGTAAACAATTGCAATTTCAGTCTAAGAAGGCTAACCTGTCATTTTTCACATCCTCCCTGGTGAACATGGTGTGGTTGTCCTCAGAGATAATGTGGTCGGTGAAATGTGGTACATCCTGGGATTTAATTTTAACCCAGGTGTCGTCCACAAATCTGAACCGTTGGCTAGGTGATGTCCCTGGGTAGGACATCAAGCCCTCTTTTCCACTTCCTCCATATACAAGTTGGCCACTACTACTACCACTGCTGCTACTACTAATACTACTTACTATAAGGGGTGTTGATACCTGCAGTCAGTTTAGACTGAAGAGGTAACTTAGTTGAGTGATGAAACATATCTGTCAACAAATGTATCCGGATGAACTGATTCAACCTTCTTTGATTTTCTTACCTGGATCATTGAACATGCACCAAGACGTTACTATTCACAAACTATTGAAACTGTTCAGCTCTTACAATTAAACATTCTAATTTTCATGAATTGCCCCTTTATGTGTGTGTAGAACAGTTTTTCTCTCTCCAATTTATCTGGTCTCTCCTATACAGTACGGAGAAGGTGACAGAGGCCGGTGGAGAGCTCAGTTCCTCAGAGTGCTATGAAGATGCTACAGACCTGGTTTGTGGACTAATCAAGGAACTCTCCTCTCTAAAGTATGTTCCCTTTCTTGTTCCACCTATTCAACCATTTCTGTCCTTTATTCTCTTTTTCCTCCCCTCCCAGTTGTTAACCCAGTAATTCTGATGTCACTAGTCAATTTCAATGCCATCATACTCACAACTTTGCTCTGATTGGCTACAAAGGGTACCTCAGTTGTACACTTCTCAGCAGCCACTGTCAAGGCTACCCAAGTGATACCTTAAATCTTTCCCCCAAATTTTAAATTGACCCTCCTCCTCTAAATACTCAAGACACTACCACATCAGTTAAGAAGTGTTGGTAATTAGTGATGACAAAACGAAAAAGACAACTCAGTAAGCCTGGCTCCCATGTTTGTGAATTGAAAAAATTGGGGTGGGCTGTTTACTTTGTTTCACTATGTACCATGGAGCAACCTCTACTTATACACTGATGAGTCAAAACATTATGACCGCCTGCCTATTATGCTGTTGGTCCTCTGTGTGCCGACAAAACAGTGCCAACCCACCGAGACACGGACTCTACAAGACCCTGTAGGTGTCCAGTAGTATCTGGTACCAGAGCATTATTAGCAGTATACCTGGCTCCCTGTATACCAGCAACTTGATGGCCACCAGCAGCTCCAACAGGCTTGTAAAGTTTGCTGATGACATGGTGGTGGCCCTGATCAGAAATAATGATGAGGTCCGGGTGGCATGGCAGTCTATTCTGTTGCCTACCAACACGGAGATCGCTGGTTCGAATCCCTGTGTTACCTCCGGCTTGGTCGGGCGTCCCTACAGACACAGTTGGCCGTGTCTGTAGGTGGGAAGCTGGATGTGGGTATGTGTCCTGGTCGCTGCACTGTGTTCTGGTCGCTGATTTGTATGAATTGAACAACTATAAGCATATATATACATATATATAATATAGTATATATATATAAATGCAGAGAAGACCAAATGGGTGGGGGTGTCTCCTTATAGCTCAACCCTAGCCTGGTCTACAAAGAAAGATATGATACTTAAAAGTATTTTACCCTTTCTGCTGAGGCTGTGATTGTTGCAACCCTCCAGACCATTATTGCATGTATCTATAGACCACTGTTGTGGCAATTATTTAATTCCACTCTGACATTAAATGAGGAGTGAGACAAAAATATCTTACAGTATTGTCACACTTTATTCATGAACTGACGCACAAGCCTAGATGCTTGAATGCGCGCCAATCGGTACAGTACAGTCTCTCTTATAGGGCAGTTGTCTGTTCTTCCTCTCCTTATCTCATGTCTTCCAGCTAACACCCCACCAAGGCCATTTCTCCAATTACTGTGTACAGACTTGCTAGTCAGTGTGTTTCCCATACATTCCTCTGCTATCAATCAACAGTTACCAATAGGCCTTTATTTGTTCACATGGAGAAAACATTTTATAAGACTACCTTTGTTCTGTTACACATGAACTTTACGAATCTATCCAAGCAATGTAAAATAAAGTTAAACATGGTATAGGTCATACATGGTCAAAAATTAAAAGCAAGCAAACGTCATATATGAATTGCTCTCACAGCACCTAGCTCTAGTTTTTCTGTATTCAATACTAACCTAGCAAATGTTCTGGATATTATTTCTAAAGAAGGGGGAAACTGTTATTTCATTGGTAATTTCAGTATCAATATTGTAATCTATAAGACTAATAAAGACTTTATTGACACAATGTTCCCTCATTATTTTCATCCTATAATTACAGTACCAACCAGACTGACAAAGACCTCTGCCACCCTGATAGACAATATAGTATTTACAAATGTTTTGGGTAAGAACATGAAATCAGGAGTTCTGTGTATGGATATTGCTGACCATTGCCCGATCTTTTTAATAACATTCAAGGAACATGATAAGCCTACATTTACAATATATCCCAAGTATAAGAAAACCTACAATGAAGCAAATCTAGCGAAGTTCAGATTATTGGTCAGCGAGTATCCATGGACAGATATCCTTCAGTCTGTAGCTGCACGAAAGGCTTTTACTTTGTTTTCAAAATGTTTCTCCCAGGCCTATGATTTGTGCTTTTTCCTTGTACTGGTGTCTCCCAAACCTCATCATAAACTGGCCAAACCATGGATAACTTCAATCATCATGAAATCCTTGAATACTAAACATAGACTGTACAAAAAAAAATATTTTCAGTCCCACTCTATTTAGTCTTGCCTAATTTAAAAATGATAGAAATAAATTAAACCACATTATCAAAGGAGCTAAAAAGCACTACCACAATGTAGAATTATCTAAACATAAAAATGACATGACTTTTCTTTGGAGAACAATTAATTGTATCCTCAAAATAAATAAATAGATAAATACAAGCAGTTACATAATGAATTGGCGGTTGATGGGGGTCTTCTCACTGATCCACAATTAATTGTCAACCATTTTAATAGCTTTTTCTCAGAATTTGGTCCAACTTTGGCCTCCAAGATTCCTCCTAGCAACCATAGTCCTCTTCAGTTTGTGAATTCTTCAATCAATGATAATTTTCATTTATTACAGGTTACAGAAGATGAGGTTCAGGAGACCTTAATCAATCTGAAAGATTCTTCTCCAGGTTATGATAGCATTGACAGAAAACTGCTGATATCCATTCATGAGTACACTGTGAAACCTCTATCTCACATTTTCAATCTCTCGTTGGAAAAGGGGATTGTTCCTCTTGAACTAAAAATAGCCAAGATTATTCATATTTATAAATATGATGACCTAGCTGTTTTGAACCATTATAGACCTATCTCCATTTTGCCTGCTATATCAAAAGTACTTAGAAAGCTCATCTATCAAACATTAATCTAACATTTTAACAAGTACAATATTATATATACACATCAGTGTGGGTTTAGAAAGAAACATTCAACATATATGGCACTTACACATCTAATTTTTTTTTTTGTGATAAACATTGGTTTCTTTATTGTTTAAGGGGCTAAAATGATTGACACAAACCGGCTAATGAGCTCAGTGGTCTTCTCATCTGATGAACAATTGTTGTTTTTTACACAAAGGTTATGTTTTTGAATATTTAATGAACAACCTACTTTTTTTTTTTTTGAATTTTGTTTGCAAATTACATCAAAACAAGTAATAGCACAGTGCAGCAAACATTTTCACCCTACCCCCCCCCCCATAACCCTGTCCCTATAACAAGTAATACAATTCAAAGCAGGGTTAAAGAAGATAATAAAGATAAAAATTCAATTAATAAAAAAAATAAAATAATAATAACAATAATTTCTTTCACAGACTGATTAGAGGGTGTGGTTTTTTTCAGTTGCTTTTACGCATATAAACAGTCAGATAGAGTTGTTCTACTCCCCCAGAGCTTGTTCTTGATTAAGCAAGTTACCAACATTAGTATTACGTCTTAGGAAGTACAGAAACAATCCCCAGATTTTATCAAAAACACTTTGTTTACGTCTAACAATATACATTATCTTTTCCATTGACATGTTTGAGGCCATTTCTTTAACCCACATACCAATTCTTGGTCCATCAACACTTTTCCAATTAAGAGCAATTACACATTTTGCTTGTAATATACACATATCTATAAATCTGAACTCATTGCTATGTAAATGTGGGGTGGTAGGATATAAACCAAGAATAAAAAGCTTTGGACTCAATGGTAATTTCTTTGACAAAATTTGATCAATCATATCAACAACATCTTGCCAGAAGGTTTTCACTTCCACACATTCCCATATACAGTGAAACAGCGTCCCCCTTGCCTCACTACACTTAATACAGGTATCAGGAATATTGTCATTAAACTTGTGCAATTTAACAGGAGTTATATATGTACGCATCAGCCATTTATACTGTAGAAGCTTTAGGTGTCTGCTAACTATCTGTCTCTGGGCCTCTTTACATGCCTCACTCCATTCTTCTAAAGATATTTCCTCCTCTATATCTCCCTCCCATAATCTCAGTTTTGTCTCTGATGATTCATCAGATCCAGATACAAATAAGTCATACATAGTTGAAATTAAACCTTTATCATAACAGTGTTTTGTGACTGCAACTTCTAATATAGAAATAGTAGGAATGTCTAATGAATGGCTTTGACAGGATGATATAAAACTCCTTAGCTGAAGATATTTGAAAAAATGATTCCTTGGAATGTCATACTTGGTAGATATTTCCTCAAAGGACATGAATACTTCATCCTCCTCCCTGTACATGTCTTGCACTTTCCTTAACCCCTTTTCAGCCCATAATTTAAATCCCCTATCATTTTGCCCTGGTTTGAAATTGGCATTACCCCAAATAGGACTGAAGCGTGACCGGGACATATTTATATTCAAATACTTACAAGCATCGAACCAAACATCAATCATATTCAATATTATAGGGTTGTCTGTATTTTTCTTCAGATATTTACGGTCTGCTGAATACAAATACAGGTGCAATGGTAAGCCTGGTTTAACAGAGCAGGCTTCCAGATCAATCCAAGCTGGGGGACTTCCAGATGAGAAGTAAAACATAATCGACCTTAATTGTGCTGCCCAGTAATACCATTGGATATTTGGACATTTCAGGCCTCCTCGATCATATGGTAGATAAAGTAAAGATAGACGTAATCTAGGACGTTTATTTTGCCAAATAAAGTTGGTAAACAGTTTCTTGATTTTCGTGAACAAAGATGAAGGAGGGGGTAGGGGGATATTCTGGAACAAATAAAGAAATTTGGGAAGTATATTCATCTTTAGGATATTAATCCTGCCGATCATTGAAATAGGTAAGGATGTCCAACGCTCTATCGAAGCAATACTAGCGTCCAGGATGGGCTCATAATTTGACTGAGCAATCTTATTCACCTCAGGGACAATTTTTATTCCCAGATATGTAAATGTGTCTGTTGGATTGAAGGTAGAAGCATAAACAAGACCATTCTTCCTCTCTGTTTCATTCAGTAACATTATAGATGATTTGGAGTAATTAACTTTATAACCAGATATTTTCCCAAATAATTCAATAAGGCTTAGGAGTGCTGGGATAGATCTATGCAGATTTTTAAGCATTAATATCACATCATCGGCGAAGAGTGCTACCCTGTGCTCCAGATGTCCCTCTCGAATTCCATAAATATCGCTGTGTGTCCTCACCGCTATAGCAAATGGTTCTATCGCTAGGATAAAAAGTAAAGGCGATAAAGGGCTCCCTTGAGGGCAACTTCTACAAATGTTAAAAGGTTTAGAAACCTTACTATTCGTCAAAACTTCTGCGGTAAGCCCTGTACAAAGCAATCTTACCCATTTGATAAATGTATCCCCAAGGCCAAATCGTGTTAACACTTCAAACAGATAAGGCCATTCAACACGGTCGAAGGCCTTCTCTGCATCAAGTGAAAGTAAGGCCGTGTCAGGCGCCTCCCTCTGACTGTATAAAATATTGAGCACTCGTCTAACGTTATGAAAACCCTGTCTCCCTTGAATGAATCCGTTCTGGTCTTCTCCCACTACTCTAGGTAGAAGATCCTCCAATCTTCTTGCAAGAATTTTACAGAGTATTTTTGTATCAGAATTTAGGAGACTAATTGGACGCATATTTTCACATTTTGTATTTGGTTTCCCCGGTTTTGGGAGTAAAGTGATTAGGGCACCCCTCATAGATGTAGGGAGAAGACCATTCTCAAAGGATTCCTGAAACATCTCCAAGAGGGGTGGTATTAATTTGGTTTGAAATTTTTTATAAATGTCTATAGGGATGCCATCTGGACCCGCTGATTTTCCAGCCGGCATACACCCAATTGCTTCTGCAATTTCCAATGCAGTTACATCTTGATCTAATACTCTACTTTCCTCTTCCCGAAATTTTAGGAATATTAAGATTGTCTAGGAATTGTGTTTGCGTGTCCAGATTAGGAGAGCACTCAGAGCTGTATAATTTCCTGTAGAAGTCTCTAAAGGCTTCATTAATCTCTGTCGGGTCCACTATAGTTCTACCACTTGGGACTTCAATACAATTAATAGACCTTTCTGTTTGTTGTTGTTTAATGCGCCATGCTAGAAGTTTTCCGGGCTTTTCCCCCTGATCATAGTAGGACTGTTTGAGTCTCATTAAATCAGCAGCCGCTTTATTAGCTGCCAGTTCATTGTACTGTGCTCTAAGCAGTAGCAGTCTTGTATGAACATCTGTAGGTATATTTCTATTATTATATATTTCTGTTTCCAGTTTTTTAATTTCCTCATCTAATGTCTTCATTTCAAGTCGTGTAGCCTTTTTCTTGGAACTAGTGAAGGAAATGATTTGGCCCCTGATAAAGGCTTTGAAAGCCTCCCACCTTGTGCTAGCAGAAGTCTGGGACTTGTTACATTCAAAATACAGGTCAATCTGCTTATCTAAGAAATCTATGAATGTAGGATCCGCAAGCCACCCGGGTTGAAAACGCCATCTCGGGGGGTCGCACACTAAGTTATTATCTTCATAGGTCAAGGATACTGCAGCGTGGTCAGACAGAACTATACTACTATAATGACATTCATCTATTTTGGAGACAAGTAGCGCTGAAACCAAAAAGTAGTCTATGCGTGAGTGAGTTCTATGAGTACCGGAATAGCAGGAATATTCTACTGCGTTCGGTTTACCATGCCTCCAAACATCAAACAAATTTAATTCCTTCATAAAATGGTGTATCGTCTTTCTGGACTTACTGTGGGTATCATCTAAACCAGTTGACCTGTCTTTTGAAGGATCTAACATACAGTTAAAGTCGCCAGCTATTATGTATTTCCCAGGATGATTTGAAGCAGTCAAAAACAGACTATTATAGAATTTAGAGTCATCTTCATTGGGGCCGTAAACATTTATCAAAGTTAAGGTTTCAGATAATAACCTACCCTGGACTATAATATACCTCCCTGCAGGGTCCTTAACTACATGCTGTACCCGTAATGGAACCGATTTATGAATTAGTATCATAACCCCTCTAGCATGAGTGGTGTAAGGAGCAGACAACACTTGACCCTGCCATCGTCTTGCTATTTTGGGAACGTCCTCATCCACCATGTGTTTCTTGTAAAAAAACGATTTTTGATTTCAAGGATTTTATCCTGCTCATTACCTGCTTCACTTTTGTGAGTTTGATCAAACCCCTACAATTCCACGAAGTAAATTTTACCTTGCAACTCTCTGACATTGATTCCGGTATGTTATATTAGGAACCGTAGTGAAGAAGTACTTTGACAAACCACACCCACTGATGAAAGAATAAATAATAAAATGAAACCACAACAACCCACCCTCAACCCCATACGAACCTAAAGTCCATGAACTCTGGACATCCCCTCCCATCCCACGTTTAACTACCGCTAAAACGAGTTTCTCTAACTTTTCTTTTCTTCTCGCTCTAGCTCGCTATCTTACTTTTTCTAAATACTAATCACAGATAACATCATTAATGAACTGTTCAACGCCAACAACATGTAGGCATATATAAAATTAACCATCCGAGCACATACACAAACCTGGAACCCGTGCATGCAGACTGGAAGACGAGGAGAGGGAAAAGTCTGTAGCCTGGTCACAAGAGTCCGCGATGCATCGGGCCTTCCTTCCTCCGACAGGCGCATAAACCGATGATGACTCTCTCTGTCCCTTAGGTCTAGGCCTACTTGGATGTGCCCATGTCATTTCGGCTGGTGCTTGGACATTGTCTCTCATTCAGGGTTAAGTGCATTTCACAAAAGCTGAATAGTCTAGCTATAAACCAGACTCCGTCCTGTCCAGGTAGAAAAATAAAGCCTAAACAAAAACAAAATGGCGACAGCCCGAACACGTAGCTACATCTTTCGTGTAAATGGAAATAAAATAAAATAAAGTGAGCTTAATAGCCTACTGCATCAGTCCTTTTCCGAGGGATTGAATAAACCGCTCCACTTCTGCCGGGGTTTGAAAGGTGTGGGGTCTCTCGTCGTGTGTTACCAGGAGCCGGGCTGGAAAGATGATTCTGTGCTTGTGGATCCCCTGGTCTCTCAGCTTCTTCCGGACCTGGTCATAGTCGGGCTGCATCTTGTGCACCCCAGCAGAGAGGTCGATGTGAAAACGGACCGGCGTGTTCTTGTAAAGGACCTGTCCCTTGGTTTTGGCTGCCTTTAGTACTCGCTCCCTGTCCTTAAAGTTCAGGAACCTCATGATCAATGTCCTTGGACGACCCGTGCGAGAGTCTACCGGAGCGCCGATTCTATGAGCCCGCTCCACCACCAAGCCCTCCCGCGGATCCATGTTCAGAGCCTCCGGCAACCACTTCTCCAGAAATGCAGGTGCATCCTGGCCCTCTTCTTTCTCCGGTAGGCCCACCAACCTTACGTTATTTCGCCGACTCCTGCATTCCAAGTCCTCCACTTTGTCAGTAAGGCTTTTGACGGTGTTTTCCAGCGTGCTAACTCGGGATGTTAGCTTCTTAACGTCGTCCTCCACGTCAGAAATCCGTTGCTCGGCCTGTTCCATGCGGCCCGTGCATTCCTGTATTTGTTTCTTTACATCCGCAATTGTCGCTTGCACTCCATCAATTTTCTTGTAAAGTCCACTTTTCAAAGACTGTATGGCTTTCATGATATCTAGGTTGCTATTCTTATCTGTGTCTAACATTTCGTCATCTTCCTCGTGATCGTCTCCTTCGTTAGCCATATTTTCAACTTGCATGGCGTCGCTAACCTTCTCGGCCTCTTCCTCGTGTCGCGATTTCCTTTTCTCCTTCTCTTTTTCTCTCTTTGCCTTTTCTTTCGGGTTTTTCCCTGACATTTTAGTTTTGGGTACTCTTATACACGTATTGCGTGACTTTAGACAAGATTCGGATTAGTATTGTAGGATTAATTTACACGGTAGCTGCAGAGCTTGAGATGTGCGACCCCCTAGTCCCTCGCCATAACCGGAAGTTGTACTTACACATCTAATTAATGAAATATACAAAACTAGAGATAGAAAGGAAAACACTAGTTTTTTTTAGTTTTTTTTTTAGATTTATCTAAGGCATTCGACACAATTAATCACCATATTCTTCTTCAGAAGTTTTCCCATCTTGGAGTTAGAAACAATGCACTGCTCTGGTTCACCAGTTACTTTAAAAATAGATAGCAGTTTTTGTCCTATGAAACCAACTTTCCTTTTCTTCCCATACAGAGTATGGGAAGAAATAGGAAAGACATGAGCTAGACAAAGCTCCAGACACTGAAGAGGGCAGCCACTCACCTGTCATAGTAGAATGTCTCGCCATTGATGTGAGTGCCATCCCAGCAGAATTCTTTCGAGCTGACTTACTGCATGGATCTTGCACCCTACCTAGGATTTCACAGCAAGGCCGGGCTGCAGAGCAACGAAATTATCCCCTGATCAGCAGTCATAGACTTTGTCAGCACAGGAAGACGTCTCATTTACCATGTTCACTAACAGGAAGACCGAGAAGTTCAACTCATCCTTAAAGTGGTGGATCAACTTGTACTAAACAATGGCGTTCTGTACAGGAAATGCATGAACAGAGGCGAGCCCTTCTACCAGCTAGTTATCCCCTCGAAGTTCAGATAAATGGCACTTGAAGGTCTCCACATGGGAATGGACGGAACATTGGATGTCGTTCGTGCACTTTTCTGTTGGCCAAGGATGTTCGTGGATTTTGAAAGGAAAGTCAGAAACTGTGAAAGATGTATCCATTGTAAGACCAAAGCTGAGGAAACTGCCCGTCTTGTGAACATCCAGACAAGTCGACCACTCAAGTTTGTCTGCATGGACTACTTGTCCTTGGAACCTGGTGGATGTGGAACGAAGAACATCTTGGTCATAACCGGATGTAATGTTTACAGCTATGTACAACATTACAGTGGTTAATATTTACGACAGTGACGTATTGCTGTCATGTGCAGCCATACATCACGTGAGGCAGAACCCGCGAAATCAGTTAGTCAGACAGTAGTTCACAGTACGGCTGTATGCATTGAACCTGAGCTTCTCCAGTAAAGTTCCGAGTTTGTTTAATAAGTTGTCTGCTTATTTGTATTTCTCGTGCTTTATCAAAGACTTGGCTTCAATTTCAGCACCACTACGCAAGCTGACTAGAAAAGACACACAGTGGCACCGGGGCCCAGAGCAAGACAAAGCACTACAGACCATCAAAGAAAGCCTGACCAGCAACACGATAATGTCATGTTTTGACCCTAGCAAAGTCACAGAACTTGTCATGGATGCCAGCCCCATGACAAGGAAGAAGGCGAGAGACGCACCATAGCCTACGCCAGCCATGCCCTCAGTGATGTGGAAAAGACGCTACTCGCAAACAGAGAGAGAAGCACTGGCCATTGTTTGGAGTTGTGAACACTTCCACCTGTATGGCAACCCTTTCACCCTTGTCACAGACCACAAGACACTTGAGGTGATCTGGAACAACCCCCGATCGAAACCACCTGCCAGGATTGAAAGATGGGGACTGAGACTACAACCCTACAACTTCAGGGTAGAATACAGAAAAGGAGCGGAGAACCCTGCAGACTACATATCCCGTCACCCTGTTCCAGTGCAGACAAGTGGAAACACAAGAGCAGAGAAGATGGCGGAGGAGTATGTGAACTTCGTGGCACAACAAGCCACATCCAAAGCAATGACTCTCACAGAGATAAAAGAGGAAACACTTAAAGACCCAGTTCCTGCAGAAGGTCAGTACCCATATCAGAGACAATACATGGTACAAAGTTGCAAGTGACACAGACACACAGCACGCTGAAACACTCAAGAAGTACAAACAAATTGGTAGTGAGCTCGCTGTGTCACAGACTGATGACATCATCCTGCGAGGCACAGAGATTGTCATCCCTGCATCTCTTGAACAGAGTGCTACAGCTAGCCCATGAAGGACACCAGGGCATTGTAAAGACAAAGACACTCCTCAGATCAAAGGTATGGTTTCCTAACATTGACCTGAAAGCAGAACTCACTGTTAAGAACTGTCTAGCATGCCAGGCCAATACACCCATAGCACAGCTGGAACCTTTGAAGATGTCCGAACTACCAGTTCGGACATCTTCAAAGGCATAATGTCAGTGCAGATTTCTATGGCCCACTTCCTACTGGAGAATACATGTTAGCTATCATAGATGAATACACACGTTACCCAGTAGTTGAAATTGTGAGAGCCACTTCAGCCAACACAGCAATCCCAGCCATAGATAAAGTGTTCTCCATGTTTGGAATTCCAAGAAACCTAAAAACAGACAATGGCCCTCCTTTCAATAGAGAACAGTTCTCCAAGTTTGCTGGACATCTAGGTTTCCACCACCAGAAAATAACGCCCCTCTGGCGTCAAGGAAATGCAACAGCATAACGCTTTCATGCACACGCTTGGAAAAGCCATCCGCGTGGCAGAAACTCAGAGCATCTCATGGAAAAAGAGACTCAACCTGTTTCTCCATGAGTACCGCTCCACACCACACAGCACCACTGAAGCATCACCTGCAGAACTGATGTTCCAACACAAAATCCACACCAAGATCCCGATGATCACCACAACCATTGAAAGTGATATTGACCACAAAATCAGAGAATGAGACAAGACTGCTAAAGCAAAGATAAAGTCTGACTGAGACGCGTGCCGTCATGCCAAGTGAAGCGCACTCACTCCTGGTGATACTGTGTTTCACCAACAACCCAAGCACAACAAGCTCAACCCCCCGTACAACAGTGAGCCTTACACAGTGTCAAAGGTCAAAGGCTCGATGGTCACAGCAACCGAAGATGGACATTCCATAACCAAAAACTCTTCTTTCTTTAAAAAGATCAATGCTGAGATACAGGACACTAAAGCAGATCCTGATGAGGATGATAGTGACACGGTTACTGTTGCAACACCGAGGTATCCTTTCAGAAGCAATGGCCAGTGCCCGTCATACATCAATGCTCTGACAGTCCAGAGAGGACACTGCACCGAGACTTGCTGTTACCCTGTGGTTTTCTATCTCCATCCATTCGAGATGAAGTGGATCAGGTAACGGAAAAGAGAAAAAGCTCAAACTCCTTAGGGGAAAAAAGTACCTCAAGAGGAAAGTGAACCAGAGAAACAGTGAGAAAGTGAAGAGGAAGTGGAGTACTACTGCCCACAGACTACTCAGGAGAATATCACATTTCTGACAACCATTGTCCATGAAATCCCTTGAGCACAATTCAACCCAATTAGAGAGGATGACCAAGATGTAATGAGCACTGAAAAGCCAAATCTGAATCCAAAGGCTGATGCATTCCAGCCCATGGGAGACCTGAAAGGAAATAATCCTGAGGAAAAGGAAGGAGACGTACCTGTGGAAAGAAACTTACCGGTTGAAGGAGACATATCTGTTGATGATGATCCAAAAGTCGAAGATGAAATAGTCCAAAATGAATCTGAAAGAGAAAACACAGTTGAAGCAAGTGAAGGAGGTCAACAAGACAACGAGCCGAGCCTGACAGACTAACATACAAATCACTTGGCAATCCTCTAGTGTTAGTTATGCACTCAATTCTGAACAGTCTTGACCAAGTTTTTACACAAGTACTTGATTTTACATCTACCCTTGACATTAGTTAACTTTCGCCTGTATAAAAGTTAAACATACAGGGACGCATGCAGATTCAGGAGGGGATGTAACCCCCGTGATTTGTGCAAGACAGTGAGTCTGTACCAGAGTTGTAAAAACCAGGTCCAGAAAGTAAATGTCCAAACCGTGTGTTGGCTTCAACCATGTTACTAAACCAGCTGATTTCATTAGCTAGTTTTCCCTACCTCGTTGAGGAGTGGTGTTGACTAGAATCTGCTGGTGTAGTGCATGAGTGGAGCAAATACATGGTTTGAACTTTTACTTTCTGTACCTGGTTTTTACAACTCTGGTCTGTAACTATGTGGCGTTAACTCCAACGTAGTTTCCCGTTCTCACCAGTAGAGTGCACATCCTCACTGCAGATCGCGTTTTTAAAAAAAATTATTTATGCCGAGGACCAGAGCAGAGATATCTCAGTGGGGTCGTCTTTATTAAACTTGTAACTTTCTCTAAAGTTAATGAACAAGTTCTATCTTTTGGATTTTACACTAAGTAAGAAGACCCCCTATTCTTGAGAACCAAAGTTAGGCTGGTAAGCGTCATCTCTTTCAATTCAATTCAGTTCAGTTCAATTCAAAACTTTATTGCAGACTCAGGGTCAATAACAAACAAAGACAAGGTTAAAAAAGAAAAAGAGAAGAAAGAATAAAGCCATAAAAGATAAGAACCATAGGTAAAAGATAAACCCTAGACAATACATAAACACAATGAAATAACATAAAAGGAACAAATCGGTTTCTTATATAAGGCAGCTATACCAATGGTCCCACTGCCGGGATTGGTAGCATGTGGCACTGAATCTTAAATTAGTTCAAATTCTTGATAATTACATTATTAGAGTCACTGAGCCGGCAAATAAATTTATACATAATATTTCTTGGAAGAGCCTGAAAGGTATTGACTCCTGCAGCCACAAACATTTCACTTGCACTACACCATCTAGGTCTTCTTAGTAGTATTCTCATAGCATCATTATAAGCTACTCGAAGCCCCTGTAAGCTTGCTTTTTTGTAGTTTGACCACAGGTGTGCAGTATAAAGTGGTATAAAATATGCTCTGAACAGAGACATCGAATCAAGTGCAACTGGACTTGGCATATATTTCACGAATATATACCACGTCCAGTTACACTTGATTCAACTCCTTTGGATAATCATGACCTGGATGAATGAGAACATTCACAGACAAACAGAGACATCGTCACACTAACTGGATACATACTACAGAGTGTTTGCTTGTGCATACATCATGCAGCATTGCCTATAAATATCATCATCTGTCATTTGTTCAGTAATATAATGTCAAAGATAGTCCACCTTATTACATACCCCAAGATTATTGTCACACAATTTAAAATCAGGAAATTTTAGATTATTGATCTCTTCAGTTCTGCAGATCATGACAACACTCTTACTAGCGTTGTACTTGATATCATGTTCCACACCATAAACAGAACATATATTAAGGAGCTGCTGGAGACCAGCGCTACAGGGACTAAGGATGACAAGGTTGTCCGCATACATAATATGGTTTACCAAGGTATTACCAATCATGCACCCAGTGTTACAGGCTTTCAACTGCTTGGACAAAGCATCAATGTATAAACTGTAGAGAACTGGAGACAGATTTCCCTCTTGTCTGACACCATTGATAACCCCAAATGGAGCTGAAATACTATTACCACATTTCACTTGCATAGTCTGGTGGGCATACCAATAAGCCAGAATTCTCACAATGTATTTCGGCAGCCTTCTTTGACTCAATTTAACAAACAACTTTCTATGATTAACACAATCAAAAGCTTTAGAAGCATCAATAAAACACAGAAGAACCGACGAGTTTTGGCCTCTATATTTATTCATAATTTCCTTTAAGGTATAGTATATATATTTATTTATATATATATATATATATATATATATATATATATATATATATATATATGTATATATATATACACACACACACACACACACACATGTCAGTGTTATGTTTAGCTGTAAAACCAAACTGGTTATCCGTGGAGTTGATAAACTCATGCACTCTATCCAGCAGGATTCTTTCTAGGACTTCAAGAGTCAAGATTCAAGATCCTTTATTGTTAAGTCTCTCAAGTACAAGAGAGTAAAATTCTTGTGTTTCGGCTCCTCAACGCTGCAGTAATAATAGTAATAAAATAAAAAATAAAACAAAAAAAGCAGTAATGAAGAGTGTGTGGTGTATGTAAGGTGCTGTGTGTATGTAGGCGCTGCCTTAATAAATGTACGTATGTGTGTTTAGTTTTTTTTGCATATTTGTGTGTGTGTTTGTGTATGCCAAACTACGTGTGTGTGTGTGTGTGTGTGTGTGTGTGTGTGTGTGTGTGTGTGTGTGTGTGTGTGTGTGTGTGTGTGTGTGTGTGTGTAAACTGATGAGCCGCTGAAGACCATGGGTCAATACCAGTCAGTCTGGCAACAGGTTTAGTGTCTTTAATGTTGTTTGTTTAAAAGTCCGGTTGCTTGGTGGAAAAAGCTATTGCAGAGCCTACTGGTCCGGGCTTTGAGGCTGCGGAACTGCTTGCCTGATGGTAGCACCTGGAACAGTCCATAGTTGGGGTGGCTGGAGTCTTTGTTAATCCTGCGAGCTTTGCTGACACAACGTCCGTTATATATGTACTGGATGGAGGGAAACTCACAGTCACTGGTGTCCTGGGCTGTCCACACAATCCTCTGCAGCATTTTGCAGTTGTGGGCAGTACATTTCCCATGCCAGGCGGCGATGCATCCAGTCAGGACGCTCTCAGTTGTGCCTCTGTAGAAGGCCGGTAGAGGGTCCCATGCCGAACTTCTTCAGATGCCTGAGGTGAAAGAGGTGTTGCTGTGCCTTTTTCACCATATGGCTGGTGTGTTCATCCCAGGTGAGGTCCTCGGTAATGTGGACACCGAGAAACTTGAAGCTCTTGACTCTCTCTATAGCAGTCCTGTTGATGGTGGTGGAGTCCAGCCTCCCCCCTCTCTTCCTGAAGTCCACAGTCAGCTCCTTGGTTTTGTCGATATTGAGAGAGAGGTTATTCTCCTGGCACCACTTTGTTAGATTGTTGACCTCACTCCTGTATGCCATCTCGTCATCGTCGATGATCAGGCCCATCACTGTTGTGTCGTCAGCAAACTTTATCACCAAGTATGACATTATGCTGGCTAGAGCTGTAGACCTGTAGTTATCTAGGCTGCATACTTTACCAGCTTTGTCCTTAATGACTGGCACTAAAAGTACAGACAACATTGAGTCTGGTAACAAGCCATGAATCATAAACCCAGTAAAACAAATAGCAAGGAGAGGAGCTATCCTCAGAGTGGCATATTTAAGTTCTTCCGCAGTATTATGATCTAAACCACTTGCTTTGTTAACAGACAGCTTGTTTATAGCTTGGTACACCTCATGTGACATGATCACCATTGAATCATCACTTTCAATATTGCCCACCTTATACAGATCACTTTGGACAGTTGTACAAGGTACTATAATGTTGTCACCATAACTCAGCAATATTGTCTGTACCGGAGATGCCATCAACAGTGCATGGTAGAGAAGTTTTACAGTTGTTGAGAACTCTCACTTCTTTCCAAAAATTAGCAAGGTTATTTCCTAGCAGCTTCTTAGCCACAGAATCTGCCCTCATGGCTTGTTCATTTTTACAAATGAAGCAAATAGCGTACTTGTATCTTGTATTAGTGAGCTTCTTGTGTTCAAGCTCAGGCCCTTATCTAGGTCTGCCTGTCATAGCCCAAGATTTAAAGGCTTCACGGGCTTCTTCATGATACTCAGCTACATACTTGTTCCAACCAGGCCTGATGTTATGTGTCTTATTTTTATACTTATAGTAGCGCTTACTGCCTCCATACAAAGCACTAACAATATCATCATACATGCAGCAGAAATCTCTCCTATGCATCATATCCTTACAATCAGTGTCTCTGCACATAACCGCATCTCTAAGCAGATGTATATTACCCAAGGTTTCATCTGTACTAGCATGATAGGCTAAGATATCCTCCTTTGTAAGAGTTTACTAGTCCAACTTTCCTGCATTGTCACTATCACCATTACTAGATAGCACAGGTAGATGTTCAACATTTATAGCCATAGCAAGAGGTATGTGATCAGTCATTGCTGCCCCATACATAATACTCATACTCCCACACCAGGCATGTGTATAAGCAGTGCAAATACAGTGGTCCAGCCATGATGTAGTATGCCAGGCCTCACTTTTGTATATATAACTATTTGTAGGCAACAACACTTTGCTTGACAATATTTTTTATTTTTTCCCTTTTTCTCCCCAATTGTACTTGGCTAATTACCCCACTCTTCCAAGCCATCCTGGTCGCTGCTCCACCCCCTCTTCCAATCCGCAGAGGGCTGCAGACTACCACATGCCTCCTCCGATACGTGTGGAGTTGCCAGCCGCTTCTTTTCACCCGACAGTGAGGAGTTTCTCTAGGGGGGCGTAGCATGTGGGAGGCTTAACAGGTGCCCTGACTGACCAGAGGAGGCGCTAGTGCAGCGTAGCACCTACCAGAGGGGAGGAGTTGGAACAGGTTGTGCTCAGGGTGTGATGGGTCTGCAGTGATGTTGCCTGCCCATTTCCTGACTCTGGAGTAAGTACATAAGTACATAAGTACATAAGTCTGGAATGGAGGGCAGGCTGGGACCAATGATTTTCTTTACAGACCTAACTGTCCGTTGTAGTCTGTCCCTGTTGTTTGGTAGCTGAACCAAACCAGACAGTGATGGATGTGCAGAGGACAGACTGGATTATTGCAGTGTAGAACTGAATCAACAGTTCCTAAGGCAGGTTGGATTTCTTGAGCTGGCGGAGAAAGCACATCCTCTGTGACACATTCCTTCCATAACTACCATTAAAATTTTCTGTGACTTGTGACCTTCTGTCAGTTCGGACCAAACGGCGTAGCCTTCATTGCCCTCATGCATCAATGAGCCTTGGGTGCCCAGCACCCTGTCGCCAGTTTGTGGTTTGTCCCTCCTCCGATCACTGTCAGTAGGTACTCACTCATGCTCTGACCCAGTCGTCAGGCCATAACAAATTGGCCCTTGTCAAAGTCACTCAGGTCTTTACTCCTGCCCATGTCTCCTCTATCCAACACCTTGACTACGAGAACTGATTGTTTGCTTACCATCTATTCTACCCAGACCTTGACATGTGTCCTTGTTTGGAGATGATCAGCATTATTCGATTCCCCTGAGTGGTCATGTTTTGCCTCATCAGTGTATTTACTAATCATGCTTCAGGAAAAACACAATATTGCACAAAGACCTTTAACTCTTCTCTTGCAAATATTCTCTCCATTCATTGTGTTAAAGGAAAGGTGGCAATAAATGGCCAGAATATTGGATTAAAAAAAAAAGTTCAAAACAAGTGTCGATTCAACATTGTTTTCTTCTAGCCGAACTGTTATGGCCGCTCATCGAGACCTGGAGAACTTGCGCAGAGGTACCAGGGGTCCGAGGGCACCCAAGCAACAAGAAGTTTAGTCCAGTTCCCTGAAATTCTGAAATGCTTTTTTTCCCACCCGTGGGTTTGTGGAAGGTCAAAGTTCTTTACTGTTCAGTCTCATGATACCTGAGGAATTTCTACTCTTTTCAGCTACTACTGTTTGTAATGCTCATATTCTGAACTGTTTGTTATTGATTCTTCTAAAATTAACTTTGGTATTTGTTTAACCTTAAGTTGTTATATTTCATTAGATGTTGTGTTTAGTTCAGATGAATTTGATTTCTCTTTAGGCGACTTCGTGCAGTAGATGTCTTGTGAACATGCAATATGATTAACAATGTGGATGTGGCATGACATGAATAAAACAGTCAAACACATGAAGTTAGATTATTATTTTAAAATGCTGACGGTCATGATGCTTGCAAGTTATACTATTTCACCGTTGACTAATGATTTCAGATATTGCCATCTTTAAAAGCATTTCAATAAAAATTTAAATTAACGTCAACTGGTCATGCTTTAAAACGAATATGCATTTTGAAAATGTGATATATATATGTATTGAAATTTTGATAAAAAACTTGACAGCATTTTGAAAGGTCTCATCACAAAAGCATCGGGTAGTCATTCATAGGAGTTTCCTGCCACGTGACTTACAGAAGCTGACCGATGTTATGCAACAGAAAAAAAAATCAACAAGTAAACGTTTTACACACAAACACTACACAACACTACAAACGTGTCAAAGCATGCAAATAAAATCAGAGTTGTTAAAACATAGTATCAAACAACAAAACCGTTATGTACATGAAAAAAACAGCCTCGTTTCAAAAGTCGCGGCCTCGTCAGAGGGACGTCGAGCTGCAGCCGTACGGTATTGCCTTCATTTGCCTGGGGTGACGTAAACAGAGCTGTACTCGCGGTCTACCATGGGACAGAAACGCTTGGTGTGCGCTCGGGCCCCCGTTGCGCCGCAGAGCGAACAGACGTACTTCCGAAGATAGGGACACAGCACATCTCCGGCTTGGTTTTTCAGGCGGTGAGAAAGAAACACCGCCGCTGATTCGCCGTTGTGTTTGCAGAATCCGCAGACCGTGCGCTGCGACGGCGCTTCCCGAACGTCAGGTGCCATGGCACGTGTTGGCCTTTGGTTTCGCTCTTCCGGTTCAGGGATTGCCGCCCTGCTTCGTGTGTCGGATGCATGGCAAACGGCCAAAGCTTGCATTCGTCTTTCGTCGCGGGCGTGATGACTTGGAGAATCCGACATCAGAAATCCGATGCTACGCCGCTCCATCTCCGGTGCGCTCCTGCAGGCTGGCTGTGGCCCACTGTGCAGCGTGTAGTGCGAAGACGAGGCTGAATCCGATTGGGCGTCAGACGTGCTCTGCCCCTGGGGAATGGTATTCGAAAGTCCAGTGTAGTCTCCCCAGATCTGAAAACTTTGGGCGTCAGACGTGCTCTGCCCCTGGGGAATGGTATTCGAAAGTCCAGTGTAGTCTCCCCAGATCTGAAAACTTTGTCTGTTCGATGCCATGATGCGCAGCTGACCACAAAACAACCCCACAACCATATATTCTAGTGACCGCCGCTGCCACTTTTTTTAGCCTTCACTTGGCTTTAGTGTTCTCTTTCATAGCATTCGTTTCGATGTCTTCTTCTTCTATTTTATTGGCGAATTGCAACCAGATGGAACATTATCGCCATCTACTGTTACATCAAAGCGTCCTTCATTTATATCCTTCCCATCAGGCCAGTATCCTTGAGAAAGGTGAAGCTATTGTAACGTGCATGGATAAGTAAACACGTTGGTTAACGTTGTCGCTTGCGGAGCGGGAGACACGGGTTCGCGTCCCGGCCTTGGCGGTTCCCGGACTGTCCCCCGAACCCGCTACAATATATTTGATACGACCCCTCGCGTATTCACAGAAGCACTTATACCATTACTCCAGCCCTGACTGGCTGGAAGTCATGAGCTACATGGGTAATCTGTGGGGGTGACATAGACGCAGCCGTGTGTATGCTATGTTTTAGCCACAGAGATAGCAGTGTGCCGACAGATAGGAAGGTTGCCACTGTTACCAAGTGATTATATTAATGCTTCAGTGGGAGGCTGTGTGTTAAATTGTACTGCAGTGCTGAAATAAAGTGCCCCGTTCTCCACCGCAGAGTTGGTCCAGCTCTTCTTGAATTTGTTACCAGCTACGAGCTGGTAAGCTAAATAGGCTAGCGGGACACCAGAGGCTTCCAACAACGTTTTGGGGCCGCGAAGCTGGAGAGGTAACACTGGGGGCTCGTCCGGGATTTGAACCTGGGACCTCTCGCACCCGAAGCGAGAAACATACCCCTAGTAGGCGTGAGTCATAGAGTGCGTGTCCTGGGCTACAACACCCCGCTCAGGGATGCACCGCCGCAAAGGGGAGGAGAACCCGAGCTGTGCGATTACGGCCTCACAGACAGCAGCGACGATGAGCATTATGAGCAAAAGGAGAGAAGGATTCCCACGCTGCGGCCAGGTCAGTTTGATGGGTCCAGTGCATGGAAAGACTTTCGTTGTCACTTTGAAAGCTATACACGAGCTAACCTCTGGACAGACGAAACTATGGGGGTACAGCTTAGGTTCAGTTTGACCGGAGCAGCTGCTGCTATCGTCCATAAGAATCCAATATCTGGTCGGTGGAGCTATCAGCGGATTGTACGTGAGATAGAGGCCGCCTACGGGCCATGCTTAGAGCGCGCTGCAGTCATCGGCATTGAACTGAGACAAAGAATCAGGCAGCCAAGTGAACCCTTGTATGTACTGAGAGACGACCTCTATGAAAAGGCGACTATCATGTATGCTGATCGTACAGAGCTGGAGCGGGACGCCATCGGTGCGGAGACCTACACTAACGCCCCGGCCGACGCAGAGATGGTGCAAAAAAACCTGTTGTACGGGGTGCGTGGCTGCTCATAGTCGACCCGGAGCCCCTAGTAAAAAAAAAAAACCTATGTGTTCCAGAGTGTTATTTATTCATTTATTTTTTATTAAGAAAAGAGTTCCAGTATTGTAGCGAATTCGGGGGGCAGCCCGACCGGACCGTCACAGCCGGTACGCGAACGCCGATTTTCCACACCGTGGGCGACAACGTTAACCACTCGACTAAAGGGTCTGACACATTAAACAAGTCTATTCATTCGTCTACGTTACACTACCCCCCTCCTTCGGGATAGGGCGTCCCCGGCCAGAGATCCCACTTCTGGCATCAATGTAGCGAATTCAGGAGGCAGCTGTGGGAACCGCCAGAGCTGGGACGTGAACCCGTATGTTCTGCACCGCGGGCGACAACGTTAACCAGTCGACTAAAGGGTCCGACTCGTTGGCCAAGGGCTAGGCCGGGGCTAGGCCGAGCGGTTTCTGGACTGCCACCGAGGTCCTAACATCCAGATCCTAACAAGGTCCGAACAGCACTCCGAACAAGTCACGTGATATAAATAACGGCATGCCCGTGAAAAAGCCCGGAACAAATTTACTATTGTCACAGTAAATTTGTTCCGGCCGGGGAAAAACTTCCGGACGACGCGACAATGGCGTTCTAATCAGCTGTTCGGTAGCGTTCGGTATGGGTGGTAGCGTTGCTAGGGCGGTTACTATGAAAGGTAGCTGGTGAGCGCTCGTGCATTAACGTCAGGTTTTTTGCTTGTCACGAGACTTCATTCCACCTCAGACTACAAGAGCGTGAGTTGGACAGACGCATATCTCCCACCTCTGGCTATATTTGCTGTTTTCAAAGACCACTGCATTGGTTTTGTGGACATAATCCTCGTCAGTTCTACCATTATTTATATTATTGACAAGCGATTTAAATCAACGTTGCTTTTTAATACTTTGGTGTCTGTAAACCTAACAGTTAACTAGTCTCTACCCATCGCGTTAGCTATAGTCAGACATTAGCTTGCTAGCAGCTAGATAATGTACATATTATTTTCATGTATGTAGAGGTATGTTTTTTTGCGACCAAATTTCTAAAAATGTTTACAGAAGTCTAATATTGAAACTTTTTAATTTTTAATAAGTTAAGTTGCTCTTTATAACTTTGTTTACCTTCATGTCTAATAAACTAATCAAATGCATTTCATTTCATCCTTCATGATTTCATTACAGTTAATGCATTGCTTTGGTGCATGCTGCCACCTACAGTAGGCTATAGGAGTGTCTAAGGCGGTACATAAGGATCTTGCCACAGAATAGCTTCGAATCCCTCAAGAGATGTGAGAATAAAAGTGAAGATATCCCTTGCAGTAAGTGCGGAAGTGTGTGAAAACAAGGTTAAAAAGATAAATGAGTAGAGAAGAAATGGATATATTGTATGTTTTTTCCTTTTTCCTCCTTTTCTTTTTCCCTCTCCCCCCCTTTCCCCCCCCCCCCAGCAGTCCCTTTTGCCCCATTTTGGGTGTGTGTGGTGTTAGTTAGTTAGTGTAGATAGCGGGACCGAAAACTAAAGCACTTATGATCCTAATTCTTTTTGGAGGTGGTAGGTATTATCTCAGAGAGTAAGGGGAAAATCCCAGAAAATTAAAATTATGCATAATTATGCATAATTATGCAAAATAAAATTGTTTCTAAAAATAGCTAAAAACCACTGTTCTCGGCATTTCGGATGATTCTGAGCATCTTTGATTTTTTCACCTATATAAGAACATTTTTCTGGGATTTAGAAATGTTTTGGCATTATGCAAAATATGCATTTTTGCAAAAATGCCTTTATGATCCTAATTTTTTTTTGGAGGTGGTAGGTATTGTTACAGAGAGGACCAGGAAAATAGCAGAAAATTAAAATAAGTATAATAATTATGCATAATTATGCAAAATATGCATTTTCTAAAAAGGGCGAAAAACCACTTTTCTCGGCATTTCAGATGATTCTGAGCATCTGGGGGGAGGGAGTTGGAGTGGAGGGTAAACCACTTTTCTCGGCATTTCAGATGATTCTGAGCATTTGGGGGGAGGGAGTTGGAGTGGGGGGGGGGTTAGGGGCAGGGGGAAGGCGGTTAGCTGGCAGGATGAAGAGGAGGGAGATTTAGACGGGTGGATAACCAAACCGCTACATTGTAGCGGGGTTCTTCTAGTATTTTGCATAATGCCAAAATTCTAAGTCCCAGAAATTTTTTTATATAGGTGAAAAAATCAAAGATGCTCAGAATCATCTGAAATCCCGAGAAAAGTGGTTTTTAGCCATTTTTAGAAAAATGCATATTTTGCATATTTATGCATAATTATGCATAATTTTAATTTTCTGGGATTTTTCCCTTACTCACTGAGACAATACCTACCACCTCCAAAAAGAATTAGGATCATAAGTGCTTTAGTTTTCGGTCCCGCTATCTACACTAACACCACACACACACATTCCGAAAATATATGAGTAGACTAGAAGAACCCCGCTACAATGTAGCGGTTTGGTTATCCACCCGTCTAAATCTCCCTCCTCTTCATCCTGCCAGCTAACCGCCCCCCCACTCCAACTCCCTCCCCCCAAATGCTCAGAATCATCTGAAATGCCGAGAAAAGTGGTTTTTACCCATTTTTAGAAAATGCATATTTTGCATAATTATGCATAATTATGCATAATTATTTTAATTTTCTGCTATTTTTCTGGTCCTCTCTGGAACAATACCCACCACCTCCAAAAAAAATTAGGATCATAAGTGCATTTTTGCAAAAATGCATATTTTGCATAATGCCAAAACATGAGTCCCAGAAAAAAATTTTTATATAGGAGAAACAATCAAAGATGCTCAGAATCATCTGAAATGCCGAGAAACGTGGTTTTTTAGCCATTTTTAGAAAAATGCATATTTTGCATATGTATGCATAATTATGCATAATTTTAATTTTCTGGGATTTTTCCCGTATTCTCTGGAAAAATACCTACCACCTCCAAAAAGAATTAGGATCATAAGTGCTTTAGTTTTCGGTCCCGCTATCTACACTAACTAACACACACACACACACACACACACACACACACACACACACACACACTAGCACCACACACACACACATTACGAAAATATATGAGTAGATATATATATATTTCTTTTTTTTAATGAGATGGACAGCAATATTACCTATATAATTCAGCTTTTGATTATTCTTGGTAAACTCTACATCCACAAATCTAAATGGTCAGACTCCAAACTCTGCTTTCATCGATTTGATGTTGAACTCCAGCAGTATGGCACCTTAACTGAAAAGGTGAAAAACAAAAAAGCTATAAACACTGTCGATATTTTAATTAAAGTACATTTTATTTGAACTCTGAGAGGACTTAAAACGAGTGGACTTTGAACTCCCCTTGTCTGGACAAATTTGTTCTCTCTCTCGCCCTCTCCCCCCCCCCTCTGACAATCGTATGACCTCTGTTGTAAATTAAAGTTTTTTTTGGAGGGGGGGATAGTGGTGATAGGAAGTACACGCATTTTCGCACATGCGCTGAACAAATCGGGTTATTGGTACGGATCGGGCAATGACAAGACGTTCTTTAAGTCAGGTCAATTTTATTTGTATAGCCCCATATCACAAATTACAAATTTGCCTCAAGGGGCTTTACAGCAACAAAACATCCTGTCCTTAGACCCTCGCATCGGATAAGGAACAACTCCCTAAAAAAAAAACGGAGAAAAAATAGGAAGAAACCTCAGGGAGAGCAGCAGGGGGAGTGAGAATGGGCTCACAGGGGAGATCTCTCTCTCAAGACTGACAACGTGTAATAGATATTGTGTTTACACAACAGAAAAATACGTATTTGTTTACGTTCTTTACAAAAACAAGAAAAATGGGTATTTAATAAGAAAAAAAATCTTCTATTTCATAATCAATAAAAACAAAGATAACGTTATTTTATTTAAATCCCAGACACTGCCGTAAATTTCTTCGACATACTTCCGATAGGAAGTAGACGCATTTCCGCACATGCTTTTTGAATACCTTTATTATATAAACAAAATGTGGCCATAACAATAACAAATTAGCAAATAGTACGACTCAGACTGAGCTATTACATTACAATTTGTTTTTTGTATTTCACAAAACAAAAAAAGGAAAAAAATAACAATAAAAGACAAAAAGACAGAGGCCTAATCAGAAGTCATTATATCTATGTTTTTGTAAATATGCAAAGCTTGTTTGGTTTGTATACATTTCAATGCTTTCTTAAAATTTATTCATTCATTCATGAAGATTAAGAATATTGGCTTGGCATTAATAAATCTAGATCTACGGATACATTGTTCAGCCATAATAATCAGGCTATTGTACAACATTTCCATATTTTTTCCTCCATTATAACTCCAAATTTAATATCCTTATAATCTAAATTGGGCAAATGAAAGTTCTTTTCAGATATCCAATTTTGAAATAATTCCCAAAAGGCTCTAGTATAATTACAAGTATAAAACAAACGTTCTAACATTTCGATAACAGAATCACAAAACATACAATTGTTTTTAATCAATGTTAAATATTTGTCTCAGAAACTCATTACAAGGATAAATATCATTTATCATTTTAAAATGAGTTTCTTTCGCTTTTGGTGAAATAGGGAGAGTGAGGTATCTGGTTCTAGTTCTGATTATAAACTCTTTAGGATAATCTTTATGTATATATTCTTTTTAATGGTAGAGGAAAGAGTACGGAGGTAAGGGCACCCCTTACAATTTTGTTTGTGCATTTTTACCTCCGTAAAATCGAGATTGTCTACGTAAAGTGAAGGCAGCTGTGGTACTAACACGTCATAAGACATTCCTTTTATCATATTCTACTTGTGGGATTGCCTTGATAACCATTATTGTTTTTTGTACACGTCACATTGAATTTATCAATGAATTCATTGTACTCTAGAACAGATTTACTCTTGAATCCATCAAATGTAAAATAGACCAAATAACCACACATGCATTGAATAAATCGGGTCTTCGGTATCGATCGGGCAATGACAAGACGTTCTTTCACAAAAGAAAGAAAAAATGCGTATTTATTCATGTTCTTTACAAATACAAGAAAACTGCGTATTTAATAAGAAAATGTTTAATCTTCTATTTCATAATTTATGAAAACAAAGATAACATTATTTTATTTAAACCCCAGCCACTGCGGTAAATTGCTTCGACATAGTACTTCCGATAGGATGCAGACGCATTTCTGCACATGCGTTGAACGAATAGGGTTTTCGGTACGGATCGGGCAGTGACTGAAGGAACCACCATGGTTGTTGCTAGATCCAACGGGGTGTAGGGACGGAAGTAACCGTGATTGGCTGTTGCGTCGACCAATACCAACGACCATCCATGAAATGGGTGGGGTCTAAGCGTACGTCTGTCGCCATTTCACAATGGCGTGATTGCAACCAGGAATCAGGAAGAAACACGAAAAGTACACATTGCCATTGTAATGCCAGTTAATGCTTTGCATATGAAACCTATTGTTTTCGGTCATTATGCCACTGTGTGGCATAACCTGCAGTCAGCTGAGACTGAAGAGGTAACACAGATGCGTGACGAAACGTTTCTCTCTCAATAAACGTTGTGTCCAGATGAACAGATTCAACCTTTGCGATTTTCTTGCCTGCAGTATAAATACGTTTGAGGACGCCTTCCAAGAAATAGACCTTTGTGTACCTAGTCCAACAGCATGCCTCGGCTCTCCCATTGTGACCTTTAATGTGTGATGAATGTATACTGGCAAATTTACATAGTACAAATTCAATATTCAAAAAAGTGTATAGTACAAGCCTTTCTCTAGGAGGATGATGTCTTGCAAATTTTGGGCAGCACGGTGGCCCGGTGGTTAGCGCTGTGGCCTCACAGCAAGAAGGTCCTGGGTTCGAACCCCGGAGTTGTCCAACCTTGGGGGTCATCCTAGGTCGTCCTCTGTGTGGAGTTTGCATGTTCCCCGGTTTAATCAGAAAGAAAGAAAAAAAACCCTCACAACGTGCAAGTACTCTTTTCTTGCAGACATTAGACACACTTGATAAAGATTTAATCACCATACAATATTCAGTGTTCAACAAAGCAATTTAATGAAATTTTAAAGTTGGGCACAGTAGCAAATTTAAGACAGATTAACAATGTTAAAAATTTTAGTACATGGCGCTTTTAATCAACTCATAATTTCATTCCAGACAATAGCTAAACAAAATCTTTCAAATATAATGCAGTGGGCCTCATGTAAAAAACTGTTGATACACACAGATCTGTTCATAAATTGTGCTGCAAACTATTTAAGAACTCTTGAGGCATTTACCAGTCCTTTTATTTTGTATTTGTTCGTTGGTATGACCTGAATGAGAGAGCGATACAGACATGCTGCAAATAAATATGCACAAGTCTCAGTCAACCATGTATTTTCAAGAGGGAAAAGTCCACAAATTGTTTGTATACCTCATGGAAAGAATAGTTTCAATATTGGAGGAAATTTAAAAAATGCTGTTATCATTTCCAGATACCTTCTGTTCTGATACGGAAAATATATTTAAATGGAGGCAGAAATGCTACTGCCAGCTCATATGGATTGAGACCAGTAGGGCCCTGCTTTGAATAATTCCTTGTCAGTTCTTAGAAAATCCTTTGTATACCTACCAATTATTAACGCTGATGCAAACAGAAGGTGTAAAGCTAAAGCACACGTAACACTAATTAAACTCCCGCACACTGCTCATAACCAGCATGCATAACTACAGCTAGCGACACTTTAGATCCATTTTTACAGCAACATGTCTGGCGGTAAAGGCAGCACCTGAGCATCTGTCCAGATTCCTCCAAATCGTTTTTCTGTTTTACACAACACTAAAAATAAACTGTCCTTACATTGACTTTTTGAGGTGCCAAATGTGCTAGTTGAAGGTTCACTAGTTAGCACATTCAATTTATGAACAAGTGGCTTTCAACAACCAAGAAACTTGTATAAGGGCCAATATGGGTAGCTAAGAATGATTCATGAATCCGATTAGATTTTTCTTATACACTTTGCAAATTTAACAACAAATTTAAAGTGGCAGTAGACAATGTTTCAGCCCCCCCGAGCCTGGCCACTGTCCAAAGCAAGAAACAACTGTAACAATCCCAATTTAAACTAGAAACCTCAAATTCAGTGTTATGATAAAGGCAGAGTAAAACATCTGGTAGTATTAATAAATAGGCAGGTTGTGTTACTTACTGATCCAGTAGAAAGAGTGCCAACTGAATATCGGTTTGGAACCCTCTCGATCTCTGTTTCCCCGTCAAGATATTCCCCCCTAGCCAAAGTTCAATACAAAACCAGGACACTTAATTAACCTTAACCTAACCTCAGCCTAACCCTAAACTTAACCTAACCTCAGCCTAACCCTAAACTTAACCTAACCTCAACCTAACCCTAAGCTTAACCTAATGCTTACCTTAACCGAATTGTAACCGATAGCTAACCTGTTTTCATGGGAACGCTTTCGTCTGGCTTGGGGGAAACAGATCTCAACAGGGAAACAGAGCTTGATACAAAACTGGAGCTCGCTCCATCAAGTGAATGTCCGTCTGAGGTTCACTCTTGTTTTACCTGTTTCTATCTCTCTCCCTCCTCGTGTCCTTTGCCCGTTTCATCCACGGGATTCTTTTTCTCTAGCCAGGCAGAGTTTCCACTGTCACTTCAGTTGTTCCACCATCTGCAATTTCCACTACAGGGGATGGCTACCAGGGAAAACAAAAGCACCATCCTCTTTCTAGTTTGGTTGCGCAATGGCTGTTGCGCTTCCTTTGTGCCATAAATTGAGCCTTCACTTTACTGCAAGATCATGCCCGGTGGCAGACAGAATTGCAGAGTAAAAGCAAGTGAAAGCAAGGGTTATAGGGAACCAATCTAAATGCTGGTGGTGTCATTATTCTATAGCCATTACACTGTGCAATCAACATTTACTTCATAATAAGTTCAAACAAAAAGGTTGTCTACTGCCACTTTAATAAAATTAAACAAATATAAGGGAAAGGTAAAAGAATATTCCTGCATGAGGTCCAATGAATATTTAGATGTATACAATTTTATAAAGAAGTGAACTTTTGCAATATGCCCATATTTATCATATTCATCTTTGTATCAGTTAAATTACATTGCCCTCTATACAATGTATCAGATATTTTGTGTTCAATTTGACATTTGAGTATTCTTTCCACATGATAACAGAATAAACAGACAAATTAATACAGGCTCACCACTGGAATGTATAAGCAAGCAAATAAATATAAAAATGGACGGGGGAAAAAGGCAATCAAATTGATGATTGTATCACCATACAGTTGCAACATGGGATAGCAGAATAGTGTCCTGCACTACGTTGGTATTAATGTCCCTGTACCATTTATATCCTGATGCCAGCATGTATATGCATTCACTGTTGCCACACAGATCATAGACAGCTTTATACATGAATGTATCATGCATTCAGAAATCTATTGGTACCTTAGTCCATGCAAAATGAATTCCACGAGTGACATTTTTGTTCAGAATTTCTAGTTTGCCTCATTCACAAAGGTGAATCATCTACCTAAGAAATACCTGTACTGTACTACACAGTAAAGTTTCCCAATCCCAAGTGACACTTGGTTCAATGTTTGATTCTTTTCCTATATGCTTTAAAAAAAAGGCATGGCAAATATTTACTTGCTAAACTCCATATCATGGGCTCAATTTCCCAGACTAAATACTGAGTGTCATTGCAGTTAATGGAGAATAGATACGTTTAATTCTGGGTAAACCAAGTAAGATCTTATCATTAGTCAAGTGTCAATAACAATATCTTCCCGGTATTGGAAAATATACAGTTTGGCACTGCTCAGAATGTAACAAAATGGAACTGGTGATACCATTAGTGTTGGCATATAAGAGAACCAATCCACCATATCCCATCAGCCCCATGTCCCGCCATTTTGAGAAGATGGTAGCTACAGGGTTTTCCAGTAGAAGTGAAAAAGAAAGCCTTTGAGCGATAAACTGCAGAGTGCCTTCATGCTGCTTTCAGCTCTGAAGAGAATAGAAATTATGATTAATTTATGAATTAGATAACAAAACTGGTAATTGATATGTATAAAACAGGCTATGATCAACATTTGGCCTAATACGAATAGTAGCATACCACTTTTAGAAATTTTCATATGTGGTGCATGAACAAAACTACCTGTAAAAGCTGTAACATTTTCAGTTTACTATCCAAATCAATGCAACTGAGGCTGCTACTGAAATGGGGAAGGAATAAGTTCTTTAGTTTCCTTTTATAACATTCCTGTTAAGTACAATAAATCATACCTCAGAAAAGTGAGCAGGACTTGGGTGGCCTAAAAGGATTATCACTGGACGGTACCCCAACCAGAAGAGGATCCTTGGCAGCATTCTGCAGACAGAAGTTTCTTAACTCGGCAGCAGCTTGAGACACCTGCAGCACAACGATAGTATTAAAGGTCAGGTCTAATGGCTTAGAATATGTTAAGTTCAAATCAACACTGATGGAGTGATGTTTCCTAATGGCAATTCATCTCTTTTCGCTAAATTTCAGTAAGAATGAATAAAAATAAATATGTTTTATATACCCAGATTTCACTGGAGTGCCAAAACCCCCTTTTGAGAAGTGGCTGCGTTCAAAGTGACAAGACCCTTCCATTAAAATTTTGATTGACCGGGAAAATTAAAACACATCCACATGGGTTCCCACACTGGTGTGTTAACATCTCTGAGCTCGCATGTTTTGAAATATGCCAGCTGTTCAGCCCGTATCAAAATGAGCCATAATCGGCTGCAGAAAATGAACCTGAAGTTGATCAGCCTCCAATTCAAGGATTCCAAGGTATTAGTGATTGTAAGTTGGCATGATTTACAATACTTGAATTCTATGGATCAATTAGCTGTCTGGCTATTACTACAAGCTGTCATGTTGTTTGTAGCTACTGCAGCTAACACCGGTTCCTAACATACCAAACACAATACGAGTAAGCAAATGCATGGCAATTTCACTCATCCAAGTGTCCAGACAGGATCTGATAATGTCGCAGATTCAGTAAAAAAATGACGGTCACCGGTCAGCTTGCATAGTGGGCATTAACTTTGCTTCAACTGTCATTGGAACAAGTCAATGAAACTGCTCAAACAGAGCCAAAGTGAGCGATTTCTCAACCAAGCGAAATGTCTCTTGCCCCGTTCGCTGTCGCACGGAGCTCGTTATGTCAGATGAATTTAAAGTACTGAAAGAAATGTTGTGTCGTTTTGCGTCATGTTTGGATGGGCTATAATACACTGCTCAAAAAAATAAAGGGAACACATAAGCAATGCAATGTAGCTCCAAGTCAATCACACTTTTGAGATATCAACCTGTCCAGTTAGGAAGCAACACTGATTTGTGAATCAATTTCACCTGTTGGTAAATTGTCTAATTTCCACCTGGTGGAAATTAGACAATTTGCAAGACAACCCCTATAAAAGGAATGGATTTGCAGGTGGTGGCCACAGACCATTTGCCTGTCCTCCTCTTTTCTGGCCGATCTTTGGTTAGTTTTTCATTTTGCTAGTGCCCTCACCACTAGAGGTGGCATGAGGCGGTATCTGCAACCTACAGAAATTGCTCAGGTAGTGCAGCTCATCCAGGATGGCACATCAATGCGTGCTGTGGCAAGAAGATTTGATGTGTCTCCCAGCACAGTGTCCAGAGCATGGAGGAGGTACCAGGAGACAGACCAGTACACCAGGAGACGTGGAGGGGGCGGCAGGAGGACAACAACCCCGCAGCAGGACCGCTATCTGGTCCTTTGTGCAAGGAGGAACAGGAGGAGCACTGCCGGAGCCCTACAAAACGACCTTCAACAGGCCACTAATGTGCAGGTTTCTGCTCAAACAGCGAGAAACAGAATGCATGAGGATGGTATGAGGGCCCAACGTCCACAATTGGGGCCTGTGCTCACAGCCCAACACCGTGCAGCCCAATTGACCTTTGCCAGAGAACATCTTGGTTGGCAGATTCGCCATTGGTGCCCTGTGCTCTTCACAGATGAGAGCAGGTTCACACTGAACACATGTGACAGACGTGAGAGAGTCTGGAGACGCTGTGGAGAACGTTCTGCTGCCTGCAACATCCTCCAGCATGACCGGTTTGGCGGTGGGTCAGTGATGGTCTGGGGAGGCATATCCTTGGAGGGCCGCACAGACCTCTACGTGCTAGCCAGAGGTACCATGACTCTCATTAGGTACCGGGATGAGATCCTCAGACCCATTGTCAGACCATATGCTGGTGCAGTGGGCCCTGGGTTCCTGCTCATGCATGACAATGCTCGTCCTCATGTGGCCAGAGTGTGTCAGCAGTTCCTGTATGTCGAGGGCATTGATGCTATGGACTGGCCCGCACGTTCCCCAGACCTGAATCCAATCGAGCACCTCTGGGACATCATGTCTCGTACCATCCGCCAACGCGATGTCGCACCACAGACTGTCCAGGAGTTGACCGATGCCCTGATCCAGGTCTGGGAGGAGATCCCTCAGGAGACCATCCGTCGTCTCATCAGGAGCATGCCCAGACGTTGTAGGGAGTGCATACAGGCACGTGGAGGCCACACACACTACTGAGCCTCATTTTGAATCGTCTTGAAGAATTTCCACAGAAGTTGGATCAGCCTATGTTCTCATTTTCCACTTTGATTTTGAGTATGATTCTGAATCCAGACCTTAATGGGCTAATGATTTTGATTTCCATTGATCATTCTTAGGTTATTTTGCTCGAAACACATTCCTCTGTCTAATAAATAAAGATTTTCAGCTGAAATATTTCATTCATCGAGGTCCATATTGTGTTTTTAGGTGTTCCCTTTATTTTTTTGAGCAGTATAGATTCTAGCAGTAGCTAGCAAGCGATGATACAGCATCACTATTTGTCTCCATAGTACATTGTCTCCTGCGTCCAAAAATTCACAGAATTGAAATCGAGCTGTCGAGAAATTGAATGGTGAGCTGTCAGGGCCATCAGGGCCTTCTCTGCTGACACTGTCAAAATTAAATCATAATGTGTTTCTCATAGTTAAATTGAAGTGTGCCTGAAATGTGTTTGAATTCAATTACTTGTTTTCTCATAGGGCTGAGTAGGGATTTCCTATATTGGAATGTCATCGAAACACATCACAGCTCCTTGGACCAGCACTAGTGGTATTGCTAGCCTTTCACTGAAGCTCGAAGCTGCAAACTGATTACAACTTTAAGTGACTGTACATCAACCGATCAAATTTTGATGTGTAGTGACTCGAGAGAAGAGGAATCAAAGTCAGTAGGAGCAAGACGGAATACATACGAGTGAAGGAGAGGGAGGACAGTGGAAAGGTGAGGATGGAAGGAGTAGAGGTGATGAAGGCATATGAGTTTAAATATTTGGGGGTCAACTGTACAAAGTAACGGGGAGTGCAGAGGAAAGGTGAAGAAGAGAGTGCAGGCAGGGTGGAGTGGGTGGAGAAGAGTGTCAGGAGTGCTTTGCGACATAAGGGTACCAGCAAGAGTTAAAGGGAGGGTTTACAAAATGGTTGTGAGACCAGCTATGTTATATGGTTTGGAGACAGTGGCACTGACGAAAAGACAGGAGGTGGAGCTGGAGGTGGCAGAGCTGAAGATGCTAAGATTTTCATTGGGAGTGACAGAGAAGGACAGGATAAGGAATGAGTATATTAGAGGGACAGCTAAGGTTGGACGGTGTGGAGATAAAGCAAGAGAGGCAAGATTGAGATGGCTTGGACATGTGTGGAGGAGAGATGCTGGGTAATGGGAGAAGGATGCTGAACATGGAGCTGCCAGGGAAGAGGAAAAGAGGAAGGCCAAAGAGGAGGTTTATGGATTTGGTGAGAGATTACATGCAGGTGGCGGGTGTGACAGAGGAAGATGCAGAGGACAGGAAGAAATGGAAACGGGTGAGCCGCTGTGGGGACCCCTAATGGGAGCAGCCAAAAGTAGTAGTAGTGACATAACGCCCCATGGGCCCTGCAATGTATTGATGCTAGCCCTGGTGTTGTTATCAACTTTGAACATGAGCCTTTGGCGAGTTGTGAGCGAACTAATTGCAATGGCCATCACATTCACAGCTACTGATGATCTTGTTGCCGATCTACTTCGTGTATTTTGCAAGGGGAGGATTGTCTCTATTTTTTTACACGTTCTCCCAAACTGACTAAATCACTGGATGAATTTTGTGAGAGAAGGCTGCAACAAGTCTCTCAAGTGAGGTCAAATTTCAACTCCAGGTCAGCATGCACATTTTTGTTATTGACCTGAAGGCAGTGCACAGATAATATTGTGGCTATATTTAATTGAATTTGTTGAAGTTGCGCGAGTGACTGGTGAACACTATATCAACTGTGAAAATTTGTTGTTTTTGTACCATGTGGTGTGCGTGTGCAATCTGGTTGCTGAATGACAAAGGGAGCTCTGATGATGATGCTGGTGTGTGTGTGTGTGGGGGGGGGGTGTACAGTTTGTTACTGAAGGCCCTGACTTAAATCCCACGGTATGCTACTGCGAACTGACCTTTCTTACGTCACCGAGGTAGTTTACTTGTGTACTTGTGACAGGGCGACATTTCAGGAAGCCAGAATGAAAGCTGTACATTACTAAATATAGCCATGACCATGGTGTATAATTCCTGCCCAAATTGCCATTAAACAGTACCGACTGAAGCAGATAAAAGCCTTTTCATAAGACCAAACCTCCAAGTACAACTAGTAGGCCCAAGTGGAAACAGTTACATACAGGGTGATCCATTCATCCCACTCATTCTCTCACTCACTTTAAGTCTTCTGCATAAAAGTTGGAAGCAAAGTCAGAGAGGTATCTTTCCAATGCAAACGGTAAACCGACAACAAATTGGGCTACAAAAAAAAAACCCAACCTCAACACACACTACCCAGTGGTGTAGTGGTGGTTGAGGAGGTAGGCATACTGCGACCTTAGATGGGTAGATCATTAAGGAGAATGTGGGTATACTCTACTATATCAGTGGCGTTTTGGCTGATAGGTGATTACACTCTAAACTGACAGAAAAAGAGGTGGGTACGTATACCCTCCACGGCACCACTGACACTGACCCCAAAAAGCTAAGTTAGCATGTTAGCTACGACGTCAAAGTCAATCGTGAAGGAAGCGCCGAGTTTTAGTGGACTTTATGAAAATCTTAGCTGGCTTAATTTTTAACGCGTTTCTCACGAACACTGCGCAAAATGTCACCCGACGGTGCAGCATTGAGACCGATGTCGTGGTGCTTCGAATAACATCTAAAAACTTGTGTAAATATTTTGTTTTTTGTTTGGGACGATGTAACCACTTCCTTCGTGTCATTTGTACGAATTAGAGAGCAAATGAGACACCCCTAGTGAAACATTACAACGTAGTAGTTTATTTCCGTTTAGTTCCGAGACATTCTACAGTATGTGGTGTTGAGCCCCCCCGGTCTTCCGCGTTTATCTGTCAAGTTGTTTTGTTTTTCAGTCATTCGTACCTTGATTCTCCGGACATTGGCCTCTAATCGAAGTTGTTTTACGGCTCTTTGTGCGATGACCAGGTTGCTGCTTGCATTGTTGTTTGACATGACGACGAGGGCTTTCAAGGCGAGGATTAGGGTTTGAAACTAACTTTGAATAAATGCAGAAGGGGGTGTAAAAAAAAAAAGCCTAAACATAAGCCTGAAGCCTACACCCAACTCAAGTGTGTGCCCGAGTGAAAACCATTCAACACTTGCCATCCCGCCCCCATTTTTCCGCAAGATGCTCTGATTGGCTGGGGGTCAATCCATCAAAAAGTAACTTCCCCATTCCGTGGACTTTCAAAACAATCACCTAAATGAATCGACGTGACACCACTTTGCAATAATTTCTCATTGAGGGAAAACGAGAACAATGGGCAGTGATAGAACTATGCATCTGGACATTTAAGTAGGACAAAACTCATGAACCGACGAAACGATCGGCCCTGTACTAGATCTACATTTCAAAGAATTATTCTCCAGCTACTCTGGAAATTAACGTGCCCAGTTTTAACTTCTGTATCCACCATAATCTGTGTTTGGGAAAAGTAATTTTTTGAATTATTGCAGAGTGCAGTACATAATGTCTGATTTGTCCGCATCAGTGTACATGCCCCTTATGTTGCACTAAATAGCACGTGCGTGTGCTTGTAGTATGTAGTTTTACTTGTGTTCCCATGTGCGAGAGTGTATTGGTATATGGATAAAATATAAATGGATGTAAACTTATATTTTGATTCAGGCTGTCAACAAATTTCCCCAATTCAATTCAATTCAAAACTTTATTGCAGACTCGGGGTCCATAACAGACAAAGACAAATAGGTTTAAAAAAAAAAACAACTCACACATACACAGAGTAAACACAATAACGTAACACAAATGGAACAAATCCGTGTCTTATATGAGGCAGCTATATCAGTGGTTCCACTGCCAGGATTGGTAGCGTGTGGCACTGAATCTTATATTAGTTAAACTCATGATGATTACATTATCAGAGTCATTGAGCTGGCAAATAAATTTATACATGAGATTTCTAAGAAGAGCCTGAAAGGTATTGACTCCTGCAGCCACAAACATTTCACTTGCACTACACCATCTATGTCTTCTTAGTAGTATTCTCATAGCATCATTATAAGCTACTCGAATCCTCTGTAAGCTTGCTTTTTTGTAGTTTGACCACAGGTGTGCAGTATTAAGTGGTGTACAATATGCTCTGAACAGAGACATCTTCACACTAACTGGACACGTACTAAAGTTGCATGACAGAGTGTTTGCTTGTGCATACATCATGTGATATTGCCTATAAATATCATCATCATCTGTCATTTGTTCAGTAATATAATGCCCAAGATAGTCTACCTTATTACATACCCCAAGATTATTATCAGACAATTTAAAATCAGGAAATTTTAGATGATTGACCTCTTTGGTTCTGCAGATCATGACAACACTCTTACTAGCATTGTATTTGATATCATGTTCCACACCATACACAGAACATATCAAGGAGCTGCTGGAGACCAGCACTATAGGGACTAAGGATGACAAGGTCATCTGCATACATAATATGGTTCACCAAGGTATTACCAATCATGCACCCAGTGTTACAAGCTTTCAACTGCTTCGACAAATTATCAATGTATAAATTATAGAGAACTGGAGACAGAATTCCCCCTTGTCTGACACCATTGCTAACCCCAAATGGGACTGAAACGCTATTACCCCATTTTACTTGCATAACAAACAAATTTCTATGATTAACACGATCGCTTTGGAAGCCTCAATAAAACACATAAGAACCGATGAGTTATCTAGGCTGCATATTTTACCAGCTTTGTCCTTAATGACTGGCACTAACAGTACAAACAACATTGAGTCTGGTAACAAGCCATGGACCATAAAGCCAGTAAAACAAATAGCAAGGAGAGGAGCTATCCTCAGAGTGGCATATCTAAGGTGTTCAGCAGTAACATGATCTAAGCCACTTGCGTTGTTGACAGCTTGTTTATAGCTTGGTACACCTCGTGTGACATGATCACCATTGAATCTTCACTCTCAATATTGCCCACCTTAAACAGATTACTTTGGACACAGTTGAATAAGGTACTATAATGCTGTCGCCATAACTCAGTGCATGGTAGAGATGAGATGTTTTATAGTTGTTGAGAACTCTCACTTGTCTGTGAATGTTCTCATTCATCCAGGTCATGGTTATCCAAAAGAATTGAATTGAGTGTAACTGGACGTGGTATGATAATACCACGTCCAGTTGCACTCGATTCAATTCCTTTGGAGAACTCTCACTTCTTTCCAAAAATTAGCAGGATTATTTCCTAGCACCTTCTTAGCCACGGAATCTGCCCTCATGGCTTGCTCATCTCTACAATTTTGTATCTTGTATTAGTGCGCTTCTTGTGTTCAAGCTCAGGCCCTTGTCTGGGTCTGCATGTCACAGCCCAAGATTTAAAGGCTTCACAGGCTTCTTCATGATACCCAGCTACATACTTGTTCTAACCATGCCTGATGTTTGTATCTTATTTTTATACTTATAGTAGGGCTTACTACCTTCATACAGAGCACTAACAAGAAAGACAAGAAAGACAGGCCAAGGAATCTACAACATAACACAGCCAGCCCTCATGAAGCATGCATTTTCTGGAAGGGAATGTATGCTGCAATGGGAAGGGACTGCAAGGGAAAAAATGAACTTGGTCTTTTATGAAAGGCTTTCATATGAGGCCTTACAAAATAACAAACGAGCTGTATGGTTTAAAATAATATTCACAAGGGCATAATCTCCGAAGTGTCTTCCCTACAATTTGCTTTTATGTGCATGTGCTAGTGCTGCAAAACCAAACTATTTTTCAGTGCTATCATAACATCAAGACTGTTCCGCATTTTAGCAATGGGCAAAGCCTATAAGTAAACAAACACGCAGATAGTTTTCTGTTCCAAATAACTAGGTTAAAGATTTTCAGAGATTAAGACTGTTTTCAGCTGCTTTCTCAAAAAAAGCAATATACCGACTCTACATTATTCCCAGTTTCTTGTGACCTAATAATCCGATTAAAAGAAGAACAACATGTAATCAAGAAAGAGTTGTTCATGCAAATGATTCTTTTGCCATTACTTTCTCAGTGTCATCATGTATCCTCTGGGTATACACTTTTGCCAGAAATGTTCAGCGCTGTTGTCGCTGTAACAATAGGAACTATTGTTAGGAACCCTTGTTTAGTTCCTTGTTTCCACAGAGGTCGTTTATGTTGTTGCACCATGAATAACGGACCGAGCGTGATGTATAACCTTACGTGCCGAAGTTATTATTAAAGTTTATAGCCCAGTGGGGTTGAAACGAGTTGTGAAGTCTTATTAGTAGAAGGAAACAACGCACTTTAACATGGTGGCAGCGGCGGACGACTCGGTTTGAAGTTTGGTGCGGAAAAGTTTTATAGGAGCGGGAGAGCAGTTAGTGTTGCTGAGCAACGTTCAGTATATGTTAGCATTAGCTGCTAGTGTGAGACTGCCGTGTGACATGGATGGGCTAAAACCACCTCAAACGTTATGTCTGGACTCAAGCAACCTTCCGAAGACATGGAAGGCCTGGAGGGACGAGTTTGCTCTGTATGTGGATTTAGCCATGGCTGACGCCGATGACAAACAGAAGGTGAAACTGTTCAGCTGTCTTGTCGGGGAGAGCGGCAGGGAACTTATGGACACGTTACTGGGCGACACACCGAAGGATGCATGGAAGTTAGATGACGTTATCAAGAAGTTTGATGATCACTGCGACCCCAACGTTAACGAGACTGTGGAACGTTATCGTTTTCTTTTTATACAAGAAACCAGGGCACCAGTGAAAATATAGACCGTTATGTCATGGAACTGAGAGTGTTGGCAAAAACATGCAACTTTGGGACATTGAGAGACTCGCCCATTCGGGATCGGATTGTGTGTGGAGGTAACAACACAATCATAAGAGAAAGACTGCTCCGGAGAAAACTTGACACGGGACACATGTTTGCAGCTGTGCAGAGCCGCTGAGCTCTCAAAGGACAATGTGAAAACCATCTCGGGATCGATGGTGGAAGAGGTACATGCAGTGCAAGGAGCACAGTATCGGAAACAGACGAGCAACACTGTGGAGTGCAGATATTGTGGAAAAACGCATGAGAAAAGTAAACAAAAGTGCCCAGCGTTTGGGAAGAAGTGCACAAAGTGTGGAAGAGAGAACCACCTTGCAGCAAAATGCAGAGTAAAACCGGAACTAAGGAAAAAGAAATATGTGAGTAAAATAACAACTGGATCTGAGAGTGATGAATATGAAGATATTATCACCTGTGTTACTGAAACTGAGAAAAAAACTGTAGATGCAGTAGAGACTGACACAGGGAAAGATGTGCATACAAAGACTGTAGAGGATGTAAAAGAAACTGAGAAAATGAAGAAAACTCAGCTTCTTTATGCAATATCATCCCAATTAACCTGTTGAATCCAGATGCCAAATTAGAACACACGAAGAGTGTACTAGTAATGTACAACAAAACCAAATTAAAACCACTGGGAAAATGTAAAGTGAAAATAAGAAACCTGAGAAACAACAAGCTATATCACTCAGAGTTCCAGGTGGTGAATGCAGCTGGTACAGTGCCTCTGCTGGGTAGGAGAGCCAGTGAGGCAATGAAATTGATAAAAGTGCAATATGAAAACATCATGACAATAGACAGTATTGTCACAACAGAAACAACAACAGGACAGTGGACAATGGGACAAATTAAAGATGAGTATGCTGATGTGTTCACTGGCGATGGGTGCCTCGAGGGAAAATACAAAATAGAGGTGGACAGCACAGTGAAACCAGTACAGCTGCCAAAGAGGCGGGTCCCAGTCGCCATGATGAAACCGCTGAAGGACGAGCTACAAGACCTACAGCAAAGAGGGATCATAACACCTGTAGAATGCAGTACAGATTGGATCAGTGCAATGGTGGTGGTACAGAAACCAAGTGGGAAACCAAGAGTGTGTATCGATCCCAAGCCTTTGAACAAAGCTCTAAAGTGCAGTCACTTCCCACTGCCAACCATTGAGGACATTTTACCGGACTTGTCAAAAGCAAAAGTGTTCACAGTGTGTGATGTCAAGAATGGATTCTGGCATGTGCAGCTGGAGGAGTCCAGCTATCTAACAACATTTGCCACTCCATTCGGATGTTACAGGTGGCTGAGGATGCCAATGGGGATAAGTCCGGCCCCAGAAATCTTTCAGAGAAAGCTCACACAAGCGCTGGACGGTGTACCAGGCTTGTACATTACAGCTGACGATGTACTGATCACAGGCCAAGGGGAAACACAGGAGGAAGCTGAGCGTGACCATGATGGAAAACTGAGACTGTTTCTTGAAAGATGCAGACAAAAGAACATCAAGCTGAACAAAGACAAATTCAAGCTGAGACAAAAGGAGACCACATACATTGGACACCGCCTGACGGCTGATGGACTCAGGGCGGATCCAGAGAAAGTGCGTGCCGTTGAGAAGATGCCGGCACCAACTGATGTGAAAGGAGTGCAAAGGCTGCTAGGTATGGTAAATTATCTAGCCAAGTTTTGTCCCCACCTCTCAGACCAGTGCATAGTGTTGAGAGATTTGACACACAAAAACAGGGAGTGGAACTGGACAGCACAGCACGAGGAGGCTTTCCTCAAATTGAAAGAAACTATAGCAAAGGTCCCAGTACTGAAATATTACAACCCAGATGAGGAACTCACAGTGCAGTGTGACGCTTCAGACACAGGCTTAGGCGCAGCGCTTATGCAGATGGGTAAGCCAATAGCATTTGCAAGCAGAGCACTCACTCAAACAGAGCGTGGGTATGCGCAAATAGAAAAGGGAGTTCTTAGCAATGGTTTGTAGCATGGAAAGATTTCACCAGTACACATATGGCCGAAAAGTGACGGTGCAAAGTGATCACAAGCCGTTGGGTGCACTCAGTAGAGTGCACCCAAAAGGCTGCAGAGAATGATGCTGCGCATACAAAAGTATGATCTAGATGTAGTATATGTGCCAGGTAGAGACATGCTGCTAGCAGACACTCTGAGCAGAGCTTATCTTCCTGAGAGTGCACCTGATGCAGAACTAGAGACTGTCAACATGGTACAACACTTACCTATCGCAGCAGACAGGCTACATGATATACGATCTGCCCCAAAAGAGGATGAAACACTGCAGCTTCTCATCAAAATGATGCAGCAAGGATGGCCTGACGATAAGTCAAAAATTCCAAGAGGAGTTAAGCCACCAAGATGGAATAGTGTTTAGGAGTGAGCACGCTGTCATCCCTGATGCATTGAGGAAAGACATCACTTGCCGCCTACACGCATCACATCTGGGTGTGGAAGGATGCCTACGGAGGGCTAGGGAGTGTGTCTATTGGCAGGGCATGAACGACCAAATAAAGTCATATATAGCAAAGTGTGACATCTGCAGATCAATGGACATTAAGCAACAAAAAGAAACACTAATGTCACATGATGTGCCAAGCAGGCCGTGGGCAAAGGTGGGCATGGATCTGTTCATGTTTGACAACAAAGACTACCTCATAATTGTTGATTTTTTCTCAAATTTTTGGGAAATAGATTACCTGGCAGATACCAAGTCAACCACAGTGATACGGAAGCTGAAAGCTCATTTTGCCCGCCAAGGTATCCCAGATATTGTAATCTCGGACAATGGCCCACAGTATTCGTCACAAGAATTCCAGAAGTTCAGTCGACTGTGGGGATTTCAACATAAAACCTCATCACCAGGTTACCCGCAAAGCAACGGCAAAGCTGAGTCAGCCGTTAAGACAGCAAAAAGACTCTTGCTCAAAGCCAAGGCTGCTGGACAGGATCCTTATCTCGCCCTTCTGGACCACCGCAACACGCCATCACAGGGTACTGATACCACACCAGCACAGCGGCTGCTCAGTCACCGTACCAAAACACTACTGCCAACCAAAGCAAGCCTGTTACAGCCGAAAGTTGTGCAGGTGAAACAGGATTTACAAAATAACCAACAACGTCAGAGGGCATACTACGACAGGTCGGCTAAAGACTTGGACACGCTTGCCCCAGGTGAATGTGTGAGAGTTCAGCCTCTCGCACCCCACACTGGCTAGAGAGTGGGCAAGGTGTTGAGGCCGGTCGACAGGAGATCCTATGAGGTCCAGCTGCACATGGGTGGTGTCATCAGGAGAAATCGTAGACACCTCAGGCATGCACCAGGGGCAATCTTCACTGACACTATGGACATGGAGATCAGCAGCCCCAGTCAGCCAGAGAGTGTTGAACCCGGACGTTCAGAGAGTGTTCCTTCTCGCAGTGTCTTAGCAGGACACAAAACCAAGGACACTGGTGACAGGGCCAACCCTGTTACCACCAGATCAGGCCACTCGGTGGTGCAGCCGCAGCGATACAAAGACTTTGTGACCTCACACAGATGAATGGATCTGTAGCACTAATGGACTTTGGGGGGGGGGGGGGCATAGATGAAAAAGAAAAAAAAGTGAATCACAAATGTTGTGTACATATGTTCTTGTTCACCTGGTTATCTGCAAGTTCAGGTATTCATTTAAACATTGGTTATGTTAAACTGTGAAGAGAAGCCATAGCACTTTGATACACAGTAGTTGATAATGATCATTTTCATTAGTAGCTATAAGTAACTGATAAATATATGTCATTATTAATATGAAAAACATTTTGAATGTTGATATTCCAGCACTGTTAGTAGCAAAGAGTTTTGTTTATATTTTATTGTTTACAGCGATAGACAATTAAAAAAATGTATTAAAGGTTCTAAAAAAGAAGAAACTCTGAAAAGAGAAAGGATGTAACAATAGGAACTATTGTTAGGAACCATTGTTTAGTTCCTTGTTTCCACAGAGGTCGTTTATGTTGTTGCACCTTGAATAACGGACCGAGCGTGATGTATAACCTTACGTGCCGAAGTTATAGCCCAGTGGGGTTGAAACAAGTTGTAAAGTCTTATTAGTAGAAGGAAACAACACACTTTAACAGTCACTACAACATTCAATGTATAAAATTTCCTATTATAACATGCAGTTGAATGATATATACTATATAGTATGTATATTGGGTCTGTGGTTAGTGAACTAAAGTGAAAACATGTTGTCTTTGAGAACAAATTTAAAAAGGCCAGAAACATGTTTGCAAATTAATTTTACTGTCATACATTTAGTAGATTCTTTTTGCTTATTTCATGGATTACACAGAACTGCAAAGATAAAATGATCCCTTCCCCCCATATCATTATTCATTACAATTATTTTGGGGTCGAAATAATTCTGCTGTAAAAGCTAAAAAATACTTGACGACAGCAAAGATGATGACATTCAGTAAAATTTTAATATTCTGGGAGCCATTTGTTTTAACCTGCATTGTTTTATCAAACAAAAGACAAATGAAATAAAAACAACGTGATGGATGAAATATGCTTTGGCTCACTACGATATTCACTGTAGGTAACTAAGACCAACAAACTTGAAATCTTGTGCATGATGTGTTTATGCAAAGAGAGAGACAAGGTGCTTCTTCTTCAGATTCGGCTCCTGTGTTGCTGAAGGCTGCTGAAGCTACAACACCCCTGAAGAAGAACAACAATAAAAAAAAGCATGTTTTTTTTCTAACATTTCATACTTGACAATATTGTATGAGGGCCTCAGGATAGGCCCTATCTTGTCCTTCCTTGTTGGCTGTATTTTTTCCTTTTGTTCCAGGAAGTTGATGGGGGGGGGGGGGGGGGCTGAGACCTTGTCAGAGATGTAACACACCTTAAAGCAGGCTGGGCTCAGGAGGCTATAAATCAGACCTGCAAGATCCTCTCTCTCTCTCTCTCTGTTCCCCTGGCCTGCTGACTGATATTGTCATTTGTTTGTATTTTGTGTTTCCTCATACATACACTCACTCCCCACCACTCACACAGACCCTGCATACATACTGACCGCTGACAGACACACCCTATGGTATTGCTTATTTCATTTACTTTATTGAAACATTTAGCATTATTCTAAAGACTATGTGTGGTCTCCCTCTTTTGTCACATACTTTTGAGCCAGGTTGTGACAACTGAGGCATCACTCCCAAGACACTTATACTTACAGGTGATTGGTCCAATGGTGAAGGGCTTGGTGGTTATAGATCTAGAAACGGAGCGATATGTCCTTGTGGAGCAAGCCTGTGCAGGTAGTGGTGATCAGACAGTTGGAAAGATATGAATTAATGAGATACCAGAGCAGCTTTTATCTCTGCTACAGCTGATCGACAGACAGAGGGCCATTTTTGTGACGTACCGGATGGCAGGAAGAGCCCCTCTGGTCACAAAGACTGAGGCTACAGTGAAGGAATATGCTGCTGTTCTCTCTTTGAAACAGGAAGAGCAGTGCAGAGAAACGTGCCTGGTGAGACATCCCGCTCTCATCCACCCTCACCTGACGGCGGTCACTGGGGCACCTAGGAGAACGGAGAGGACTGGTTGTCAGTCTGATACACAGTGGGAATTAATCTTCTATTCATTACACATCTTCTTTAGCATTCTCCTCAGTCACATTTCTTTTGCCAGAGGTAAAGAAGGGAATATACTTGTTCTTAATGAGGAAGTATCGCATGGGATCATCAGGGTTGGGGGAATGAGTGGCATAGCAGTCCTCCAGAACGACGGCAATGCTTGGATCGGTTCCCTCTGCTGACACACCCACATACAGCGCAGAGCCCAATGTCAGGTTGACCTGGCCCACTGGGTAGGGCTCTGTGTAATTGGAGTACTGGTACAGAGACATGGAGGCTCTGGCTTTAGCACCGACACCTGAAACGTCATCTTCAAGCCTATCAAGAAAATATGTCACTTGATTACTGACAGAGGTCAAAAATATATTTCCTCTAAAGACCCATTCAAGTGAAACACATGACTCTCTGGCTATCTGAGTGGGTTGGGCGACTTGCGGGTGTATGTTAATGTGACTAAAAATCAAAACTTAGGATATAAAATGTTATCTATCTCAAAATTGGGTAGAATTTTGCGATTTTTTTTTATTACGTCGGAAGTGTTGCTATAAAATTTCAATATTTTTTTTTTTGTTCCTGCCCAGCTTGTACCCTCCATCCTCTCAAATTTTCCAGCACACTGTTGTTTTTTGCAAAATGCAATAAACCAACATGAACTAGTTCATTAACAGTGCAACTAAGATCAGACACGGCGGATGTCTGCCATGAGATTCCTACCTCAATAAATGCTTTCTGATGCGATGGTCTAAGGACAGGATTTTTTTATTGCTGTAAAGCCCACTGAGGCAAATTTTTTATTTGTGATATTGGGCTATATAAATAAATTTGACTTGACTTTAATCAGCTATAAAGACAATGAGCTGTGTTTGATAAGACATCAGCACTCACTGTGAAGTAGCTTTGAACCTTGCTGATCTCAGCCCATACTGTGGTTCATTTATGGAACAAATGTTAGCACAAAGCCACCGTTATCTAAACTGTCCTGTAGTTAGGTTACATGGCCCACCAGCCTATATAAGCTACTTAATTTTCATTGTCCCTCCTCAGGTAAACTGCCATAGTAGAGCTCCACCACAAGTGTGTTGTGTGCATTGTCAAGTTGATATTTTGTTCCCCAATAGTGATGAGTCTGGCGATCCAGTTTTTTCATAAATTTCCAGTTTAAAATGGTATATGTAGTATTTTCTGTCTTTATGATTTATTCTGACTTGCTGTCAGCCTGTCAATTTAAGAACTGTTAAAAAATAGACATACCTACATTAATAAAGAGTGTAACTAGTTATAATGAAGTTGGTGATGCAAAAGATCTGTATTCACTGGACACAAAGGCAAAAGCATGTCTTATTGAATTATTGCACATTCAAGATGTCTTTTTCAACAGCCCCTTTTTATGGTACTAACCAAAGGCCAATATAACAACAAGGATGATTACAAAAGATAGCATAGATTTAGGTATCTGAGATTGGCAAAGAAAAGTGGGATAATCACAGAGATGGAGAAAGTAGACAGGAGTACAAGGAGATGTGGCATAAAGCAAAGAGAGAGGTGGCAAAGACAAAGGAAAAGACGTATGGCGAGTTGTATGAAAGGTTAGACACTAGGGAAGGAGAAAATGACTTGTACCAATTGGCTAGACAGAGGGACCGAGCTGGGAAGGATGTGCAGCAGGTTAGGGTGATGAAAGATAGAGGTGGAAATGTGCTGACAAGCGAGGAGAGTGTGTTGAGAAGGTGGAAGGAGTACTTTGAGAGGCTGATAAATGAATAGAATGAAAGAGAGATGGGGTTGGATGAGGATTAGTAATGAGGAAGTGAGGGCAGCTCTGAAGAGGATGAAGAGTGGAAAGGTAGTTGGTCCTGATGACATACCTGTGGAGGCATGGAGATGTTTAGGAGAGATGGCAGTGGAGTTTTTAACTAGATTGTTTAACACAATGGGGAGTGCAGAAGAGAGGCGAAAAAGAGAGTGCGGGCAGGGTAGAGTGGGTGGAGAAGAGTGTCAGGAGTGATTTGCGACAGAAGGGTACCAGCAAGAGTTAAAGGGAGGGTTTACAAGATGGTAGTGAGATCACCTATGTTGTATGGTTTGGAAACGTTGGCACAGACGAAAAGAGAGGAGGTGGAGCTGGAGGTGGCAGAGTTGAAGATTCTAAGATTTTCATTGGGAGTGATGAAGAAGGACAGGATCAAGAACGAGTATATTATCAGAGGGTCAGCTCAGGTTGAATGGTATGGAGACAAAGCAAGAGAAGCAAGATTGAGATGGTTTGGACATGTGTGGAAGAGAGACGCTTGTTATATTGCTGAATATGGAGCTGCCAGGCAAGTGGCAAAGAGGAAGGCCAAAGAGGAGGCTTATGGATGTGGTGAGGGAGGACATGCAGGTGGCTGGCGTGACAGAGGAAGATGCAGAGGACAGGAAGAGATGGAAACAGACAATCCATTGTGGCGACCCCTAACGGGAGCAGCCAAAAGTAGTAGTAGAATTAATAAAGTGTGCTGTCTTAGTAATGCTCACCTAAAAACATGGGACTACTTACGGGAGGTTAGGTCTGATAGCCACTTGTAGGCTGCTCTCTGTATCCAAGGGATAGGCACAGGAGAAGGAAACGCTCACAGGAATGACCAAGGTCTCATTAGTGACGAAGTAGAAAAATAAACTGTTTGAGTAGATGGCGTGGGTGCTGTTGGTCTGGAAAAAAATGGGGGTGATCATATTTTCAGTCAACTGAACTGCTATCTGCACCAAGGTGGAATAATGGCTTAAAAGTGTCTTTCAGTAAGTGGACGAAGGTTCAAGCTGCAATGTTAGGAGCAATTAATCCTACTTAGGTGCCCCTGAGCGAGACATACACTACCGTTCAAAAGTTTGGGATCACCCAAACAATTTTGTGTTTTCCATGAAAAGTCACACTTATTCACCACCATATGTTGTGGAATGAATAGAAAATAGAGTCAAGACATTGACAAGGTTAGAAATAATGATTTGTATTTGAAATAAGATTTTTTTTACATCAAACTTTGCTTTCGTCAAAGAATCCTCCATTTGCAGCAATTACAGCATTGCAGACCTTTGGCATTCTAGCTGTTAATTTGTTGAGGTAATCTGGAGAAATTGCACCCCACGCTTCCAGAAGCAGCTCCCACAAGTTGGATTGGTTGGATGGGCACGTCTTTGAGCAGATTGAGTTTCTGGAGCATCACATTTGTGGGGTCAATTAAACGCTCAAAATGGCCAGAAAAAGAGAACTTTCATCTGAAACTCGACAGTCTATTCTTGTTCTTAGAAATGAAGGCTATTCCATGCGAGAAATTGCTAAGAAATTGAAGATTTCCTACACCGGTGTGTACTACTCCCTTCAGAGGACAGCACAAACGGGCTCTAACCAGAGTAGAAAAAGAAGTGGGAGGCCGCGTTGCACAACTGAGCAAGAAGATAAGTACATTAGAGTCTCTAGTTTGAGAAACAGACGCCTCACAGGTCCCCAACTGGCATCTTCATTAAATAGTACCCGCAAAACACCAGTGTCAACATCTACAGTGAAGAGGCGGCTGCGGGATTCTGGGCTTCAGGGCAGAGTGGCAAAGAAAAAGCCATATCTGAGACTGACCAATAAAAGAAAAAGATTAAGATGGGCAAAAGAACACAGACATTGGACAGAGGAAGACTGGAAAAAAGTGTTGTGGACGGATGAATCCAAGTTTGAGGGGTTTGGATCACAAAGAAGAACGTTTGTGAGACGCAGAACAAATGAAAAGATGCTGGAAGAATGCCTGACGCCATCTGTTAAGCATGGTGGAGGTAATGTGATGGTCTGGGGTTGCTTTGGTGCTGGTAAGGTGGGAGATTTGTACAGGGTAAAAGGGATTCTGAATAAGGAAGGCTATCACTCCATTTTGCAACGCCATGCCATACCCAGTGGACAGCGCTTGATTGGAGCCAATTTCCTCCTACAACAGGACAATGACCCTAAACACACCTCCAAATTGTGCAAGAACTATTTAGAGCAGAAGCAGGCAGCTGGTATTCTATCGGTAATGGAGTGGCCAGCGCAGTCACCAGATCTGAACCCCATTGAGCTGTTGTGGGAGCAGCTTGACCGTATGGTACGCAAGAAGTGCCCATCCAACCAATCCAACTTGTGGGAGCTGCTTCTGGAAGCGTGGGGTGCAATTTCTCCAGATTACCTCAACAAATTAACAGCTAGAATGCCAAAGGTCTGCAATGCTGTAATTGCTGCAAATGGAGGATTCTTTGACGAAAGCAAAGTTTGATGTAAAAAAAATCTTATTTCAAATACAAATCATTATTTCTAACCTTGTCAATGTCTTGACTCTATTTTCTATTCATTTCACAACATATGGTGGTGAATAAGTGTGACTTTTCATGGAAAACACAAAATTGTTTGGGTGATCCCAAACTTTTGAACGGTAGTGTAGATGTAACCAGCACCGGGAGCTCCGTTTTGTTGCTAACTCTGTGCTCTGATTTTATATGAGGTAGAAAAGTAGAGATGGAATTTGCTCATAGAGCTCAAATTGATAATAGCAGTTAAAACTTTGCAGACGCTCATGATATTGTTTTTGTGAAACACTAATTAGTTAGTTCTTTTATATCTTCATGTTGAAAGGCCTCTAATTTAATCCTGTAATATACACACAAGATGGTGGGGCTGTATATCCAGAATGCACCACGGCCAACATTGCTAGTACATGAAGCACCTAAAATGTAACCCTAACTTGCAGCAGAACGGTCATAGTACAGGGAATAGCCCAATGGACCAGAGGAATAGAGTACTTAATTGTCCCCTATGGAACTTTTTTTTTCCTCACAAGATTACACAAAATTTAGCAGGAAAATCCTCACCGTGAGTTTATTTCCACAGATGTCTGCCCATGGCCTCACTTGGTACCACACCATCCCATCACCTTCTCTGTATTCAGAGCAGCAGGGGTTGGCAAAGTGTCCAGAGGATGCATTCAAACCAGAAGATCCAAGGCTATCTAAATAGAGCCCAACTTGTATTTGATTCTGCCCACATACAAGCTGGGAAGCTTGGATTGGAGGTCTTTTGACTAAAGAAAGAAGTAAAATGACAATAAGGATAATCAGAAGAAATTGATAGAGAGAGGAGAGGGGGGAAAAAAACTTTGTCTAATACATGAAACCGAAGTGAGATCATATTTGAAGATCTGAAAGGTACACTTAAATATTTTTTCAAAGAATATATACTGTCCACCCATTCTAGAAAAATAATAAAATCATACACAACACAAACATCCTCACTGTGTGTAACCGAAATTATAATTTATTCACAATTTGCATGCACATTTACTTGCACAGATGACGGCTGCATCTTCATGGTGACCACAGTTGTGGGACCCAAATCCTTGATGTCTACAGTGTGTTATTGATGGCTCGTTCCCTAAACAGTTGACATTGTCCAACCAGATGGGTCCTGTACCCTGTCCAAAATATGCTGAACTGGGAGCAGACAGAGCTCTGCCACAACCTAGCTGTCTACACACCACCTGAGCGTCATTCAGTCCCCAGGAATCATCACACACTGTCCCCCACTGGCCATCATGGTAGACCTCCACTCTGCCAGAGCAGAGATTTTCAGACGAACCATTGGCCAGCCTCACTGGAGAACCAGCTGAGATAGAAAAACATCCAACACAACGATGTTAACAGACAGACAGCTTGAAGATGGACTCTATCTAGAGGATGACATTGATGAAGAACTTAATGTTGCAGCGTTGATACAGTACATACATCCATAACATAACATAATCCTATAAAGGACAAACACACAGACAGATAAAAGTTCATAGTCACAACTGTTCATTGTACCTTCACAGACAACACCAGCATCCTCTTGGTGACCACAGTTGTGGGATCCAACTCCTAAGTGTCTGCATTCTGAGAGTTTTGACTCACTGCCTGTACATCTGACATCATCCAACCAGATAGGTCCAGTACCCTGTCCAAAACGGGCACTAGATGGTGCTGACAGTACCCTGCCACAGCCCAGCTGTCTACACACCACCTGGGCATCGTTCAAGTCCCAGTAATCATCACACACCGTCCCCCACTGTCCACGGAGGAAGATCTCCACCCTGCCAGAGCAGGAGCTGTTCCTTCCATTGGCCAGGCGGACCTCACCCTCAGTTGCTGTGTTGTTGAATGATGTTTCTGGGGTGGTGAAGTTGGTGGTCTGTGTTGGAATTGGTGTTGTTGGAGAAACTGTAGTGTTGACAGCTGGACGAACTGAAAAAAACATCAACAAACAATTCTCGGTGTCGCAAAGTTAGTAATTACAGGACCCTTCACTACCAAACTTACCAAGAAATGCATGACAGCACTGCAGTTGTTGTATGAGAACAGTTTGTACATAGGTACAATGCACTCTGAACTCCTCTAGAATAAATGTGTTTATACCATGGGTAGACTATTCATTATGTTACCAATGCTACGGTGGTTATGTTTCTGCAAATGTCTGCTATTCAGTAACACATATTCAAAAACTTTCAGTATCCATTCATAAATATATGGTGTAGAGAAATAAGAAATAAACAATGACAAAGAAAAACATTTGAACTATTCAACAGAAAGCAGAAACCATTGAAAACATTAGCTTATTTGGTGACAACTGTTTGTTTGCTTTGGCTGGATAAAATGTCCTGAAAGCTTGTGAGTAGGTCAGCGTTGGGCAGAGAAACAAGTCATTTCATTTTGGTGGCGAAGTTCCCTGTACATTGTGACATTTCCAAGTTTATTTTGACCAAAAATGTCCTTTTAACATGAACAGCAAAACATGTTTGGAATCTCTTAAAGTGGAGAGCACTGGTGATGGTGCAATTCAATTTATAACACCCCTTTAGACCACTGTAAATTCTTTTCCAGCACCTTCAGCTCAGCCACTTGTTTGTCCAGGAAATATACTTTCCAGCCATTACAATCTTAGTAGGGGTAAAATGAGAATAGAAAGCACGGGTGTCACCTTGTCACAGTTTTGATTTCTCTAAGATCTCTTGGTTGGATTGTAATGCTATATAATGATGTGGACTCTGTATGGTATGAAACAGTGCCTGCCAATAAAGTGATGTAAACAGTTTCATTTGAGTAAAACAATTGTAATTTACTGAACATGAACATCTGCATTTACCTTCACAGATGACAGCTGCATCTTCATTGTGACCACAGTTGTGGGACCCAAACCCTAGATGTCTACAGTGTGTTATTGATGGCTCGTTCCCTAAACAGTTGACGTCGTCCAACCAGATGGGTCCTGTACCCTGTCCAAAATATGCTGAACTGGGAGCAGACAGAGCTCTGCCACAACCCAGCTGTCTACACACCACCTGAGCGTCATTCAGTCCCCAGGAATCATCACACACTGTCCCCCACTGGCCATCATGGTAGACCTCCACTCTGCCAGAGCAGAGATTGTCAGACGAACCATTGGCCAGCCTCACTGGAGAACCAGCTGAGATAGAAAAACATCCAACAAAACGATGTTAACAGACAGACAGCTTGAAGATGGACTCTATCAAGAGGATGACATTGATGAAGAACTTAATGTTGCAGCTTTGATACAGTATATACATCCATAACATAACATAATCCTATAAAGGACAAACACACAGACAGATAAAAGTTCATAGTCACAACTGTTCATTGTACCTTCACAGACAACACCAGCATCCTCTTGGTGACCACAGTTGTGGGATCCAACTCCTAAGTGTCTGCATTCTGAGAGCTTTGACTCACTGCCTGTACATCTGACATCATCCAACCAGATAGGTCCAGTACCCTGTCCAAAACGGGCACTAGATGGTGCTGACAGTACCCTGCCACAGCCCAGCTGTCTACACACCACCTGGGCATCGTTCAAGTCCCAGTAATCGTCACACACCGTCCCCCACTGTCCACGGAGGAAGATCTCCACCCTGCCAGAGCAGGAGCTGTTCCTTCCATTGGCCAGGCGGACCTCACCCTCAGTTGCTGTGTTGTTGAATGATGTTTCTGGGGTGGTGAAGTTGGTGGTCTGTGTTGGAATTGGTGTTGTTGGAGAAACTGTAGTGTTGACAGCTGGACGAACTGAAAAAAACATCAACAAACAATTCTCGGTGTCGCAAAGTTAGTAATTACAGGACCCTTCACTACCAAACTTACCAAGAAATGCATGACAGCACTGCAGTTGTTGTATGAGAACAGTTTGTACATAGGTACAATGCACTCTGAACTCCTCTAGAATAAATGTGTTTATACCATGGGTAGACTATTCATTATGTTACCAATGCTACGGTGGTTATGTTTCTTCAAATGTCTGCTATTCAGTAACACATATTCAAAAACTTTCAGTATCCATTCATAAATATATGGTGTAGAGAAATAAGAAATAAACAATGACAAAGAAAAACATTTGAACTATTCAACAGAAAGCAGAAACCATTGAAAACATTAGCTTATTTGGTGACAACTGTTTGTTTGCTTTGACTGGATAAAATGTCCTGAAAGCTTGTGAGTAGGTCAGCGTTGGGCAGAGAAACAAGTCATTTCATTTTGGTGGCGAAGTTCCCTGTACATTGTGACATTTCCAAGTTTATTTTGACCAAAAATGTCCTTTTAACATGAACAGCAAAACATGTTTGGAATCTCTTAAAGTGGAGAGCACTGGTGATGGTGCAATTCAATTTATAACACCCCTTTAGACCACTGTAAATTCTTTTCCAGCACCTTCAGCTCAGCCACTTGTTTGTCCAGGAAATGTACTTTCCAGCCATTACAATCTTAGTAGGGGTTAAATGAGAATAGAAAGCACGGGTGTCACCTTGTCACAGTTTTGATTTCTCTAAGATCTCTTGGTTGGATTGTAATGCTATATAATGATGTGGACTCTGTATGGTATGAAACAGTGCCTGCCAATAAAGTGATGTAAACAGTTTCATTTGAGTAAAACAATTGTAATTTACTGAACATGAACATCTGCATTTACCTTCACAGATGACAGCTGCATCTTCATTGTGACCACAGTTGTGGGACCCAAACCCTAGATGTCTACAGTGTGTTATTGATGGCTCGTTCCCTAAACAGTTGACGTCGTCCAACCAGATGGGTCCTGTACCCTGTCCAAAATATGCTGAACTGGGAGCAGACAGAGCTCTGCCACAACCCAGCTGTCTACACACCACCTGAGCGTCATTCAGTCCCCAGGAATCATCACACACTGTCCCCCACTGGCCATCATGGTAGACCTCCACTCTGCCAGAGCAGAGATTGTCAGACGAACCATTGGCCAGCCTCACTGGAAAACCAGCTGAGATAGAAAAACATCCAACAAAACGATGTTAACAGACAGACAGCTTGAAGATGGACTCTATCAAGAGGATGACATTGATGAAGAACTTAATGTTGCAGCTTTGATACAGTATATACATCCATAACATAACATAATCCTATAAAGGACAAACACACAGACAGATAAAAGTTCATAGTCACAACTGTTCATTGTACCTTCACAGACAACACCAGCATCCTCTTGGTGACCACAGTTGTGGGATCCAACTCCTAAGTGTCTGCATTCTGAGAGCTTTGACTCACTGCCTGTACATCTGACATCATCCAACCAGATAGGTCCAGTACCCTGTCCAAAACGGGCACTAGATGGTGCTGACAGTACCCTGCCACAGCCCAGCTGTCTACACACCACCTGGGCATCGTTCAGGTCCCAGTAATCATCACACACCGTCCCCCACTCTCCACGGAGGAAGATCTCCACCCTGCCAGAGCAGGAGCTGTTCCTTCCATTGGCCAGGCGGACCTCACCCTCAGTTGCTGTGTTGTTGAATGATGTTTCTGGGGTGGTGAAGTTGGTGGTCTGTGTTGAAATTGGTGTTGTTGGAGAAACTGTAGTGTCGACAGCTGGGCGAACTGAAAAAAACATCAATAAACAATTCTCAGTGTCGCAAAATTGCAACTACAGGACCCTTCACTACCAAACTTACCAAGAAATGCATGACAGCACTGCAGTTGTTGTATGAGAACAGTTTGTACATAGGTACAATGCACTCTGAACTCCTCTAGAATAGATGTGTTTATACCATGGGTAGACTATTCATTATGTTACCAATGCTACGGTGGTTATGTTTCTGCAAATGTCTGCTATTCAGTAACACATATTCAAAAACTTTCAGTATCCATTCATAAATATATGGTGTAGAGAAAAAAGAAATAATCAATGACACAGAAAAACATTTGAACTACTCAACAGAAAGCAGAAACCATTGAAAACATTAGCTTATTTGGTGACAACTGTTTGTTTGCTTTGGCTGGATAAACTGTCCTGAAAGCTTGTGAGTAGGTCGGCGCTGGGCAGAGAAACAAGTCATTTGATTTTTAGTGGCGAAGTTCCCTGTACATTGTGACATTTCCAAGTTTATTTTGGCCAAAAATGTCCTTTTAACATGAACAGCAAAACATGTTTGGAATCTCTTAAAGTGGAGAGCACTGGTGATGGTGCAGTTCAATTCATAACACCCCTTTAGACCACTGTAAATTCTTTTCCAGCACCTTCAGGTCAGCCACTTGTTTGTCCAGGAAATGTACTTTCCAGCCATTACAATCTTAGTAGGGGTAAAATGAGAATAGAAAGCACGGGTGTCACCTTGTCACAGTTTTGATTTCTCTAAGATCTCTTGGTTGGATTGTAATGCTATATAATGATGTGGACTCTGTATGGTATGAAACAGTGCCTGCCAATAAAGTGATGTAAACAGTTTCATTTGAGTAAAACAATTGTAATTTACTGAACATGAACATCTGCATTTACCTTCACAGATGACAGCTGCATCTTCATTGTGACCACAGTTGTGGGACCCAAACCCTAGATGTCTACAGTGTGTTATTGATGGCTCGTTCCCTAAACAGTTGACATTGTCCAACCAGATGGGTCCTGTACCCTGTCCAAAATATGCTGAACTGGGAGCAGACAGAGCTCTGCCACAACCCAGCTGTCTACACACCACCTGAGCGTCATTCAGTCCCCAGGAATCATCACACACTGTCCCCCACTGGCCATCATGGTAGACCTCCACTCTGCCAGAGCAGAGATTGTCAGACAAACCATTGACCAGCCTCACTGGAGAACCAGCTGAGATAGAAAAACATCCAACACAACGATGTTAACAGACAGACAGCTTGAAGATGGACTTTATCTAGAGGATGACATTGATGAAGAACTTAATGTTGCAGCGTTGATACAGTATATACATCCATAACATAACATAATCCTATAAAGGACAAACACACAGACAGATAAAAGTTCATAGTCACAACTGTTCATTGTACCTTCACAGACAACACCAGCATCCTCTTGGTGACCACAGTTGTGGGATCCAACTCCTAAGTGTCTGCATTCTGAGAGCTTTGACTCGCTGCCTGTACATCTGACATCATCCAACCAGATAGGTCCAGTACCCTGTCCAAAACGGGCACTAGATGGTGCTGACAGTACCCTGCCACAGCCCAGCTGTCTACACACCACCTGGGCATCGTTCAGGTCCCAGTAATCGTCACACACCGTCCCCCACTGTCCACGGAGGAAGATCTCCACCCTGCCAGAGCAGGAGCTGTTCCTTCCATTGGCCAGGCGGACCTCACCCTCAGTTGCTGTGTTGTTGAATGATGTTTCTGGGGTGGTGAAGTTGGTGGTCTGTGTTGAAATTGGTGTTGTTGGAGAAACTGTAGTGTCGACAGCTGGGCGAACTGAAAAAAACATCAATAAACAATTCTCAGTGTCGCAAAATTGCAACTACAGGACCCTTCACTACCAAACTTACCAAGAAATGCATGACAGCACTGCAGTTGTTGTATGAGAACAGTTTGTACATAGGTACAATGCACTCTGAACTCCTCTAGAATAGATGTGTTTATACCATGGGTAGACTATTCATTATGTTACCAATGCTACGGTGGTTATGTTTCTGCAAATGTCTGCTATTCCGTAACACATATTCAAAAACTTTCAGTATCCATTCATAAATATATGGTGTAGAGAAAAAAGAAATAATCAATGACACAGAAAAACATTTGAACTACTCAACAGAAAGCAGAAACCATTGAAAACATTAGCTTATTTGGTGACAACTGTTTGTTTGCTTTGGCTGGATAAACTGTCCTGAAAGCTTGTGAGTAGGTCGGCGTTGGGCAGAGAAACAAGTCATTTGATTTTTAGTGGCGAAGTTCCCTGTACATTGTGACATTTCCAAGTTTATTTTGGCCAAAAATGTCCTTTTAACATGAACAGCAAAACATGTTTGGAATCTCTTAAAGTGGAGAGCACTGGTGATGGTGCAGTTCAATTCATAACACCCCTTTAGACCACTGTAAATTCTTTTCCAGCACCTTCAGCTCAGCCACTTGTTTGTCCAGGAAATGTACTTTCCAGCCATTACAATCTTAGTAGGGGTAAAATGAGAATAGAAAGCACGGGTGTCACCTTGTCACAGTTTTGATTTCTCTAAGATCTCTTGGTTGGATTGTAATGCTATATAATGATGTGGACTCTGTATGGTATGAAACAGTGCCTGCCAATAAAGTGATGTAAACAGTTTCATTTGAGTAAAACAATTGTAATTTACTGAACATGAACATCTGCATTTACCTTCACAGATGACAGCTGCATCTTCATTGTGACCACAGTTGTGGGACCCAAACCCTAGATGTCTACAGTGTGTTATTGATGGCTCGTTCCCTAAACAGTTGACGTCGTCCAACCAGATGGGTCCTGTACCCTGTCCAAAATATGCTGAACTGGGAGCAGACAGAGCTCTGCCACAACCCAGCTGTCTACACACCACCTGAGCGTCATTCAGTCCCCAGGAATCATCACACACTGTCCCCCACTGGCCATCATGGTAGACCTCCACTCTGCCAGAGCAGAGATTGTCAGACAAACCATTGACCAGCCTCACTGGAGAACCCGCTGAGATAGAAAAACATCCAACACAACGATGTTAACAGACAGACAGCTTGAAGATGGACTTTATCTAGAGGATGACATTGATGAAGAACTTAATGTTGCAGCGTTGATACAGTATATACATCCATAACATAACATAATCCTATAAAGGACAAACACACAGACAGATAAAAGTTCATAGTCACAACTGTTCATTGTACCTTCACAGACAACACCAGCATCCTCTTGGTGACCACAGTTGTGGGATCCAACTCCTAAGTGTCTGCATTCTGAGAGCTTTGACTCGCTGCCTGTACATCTGACATCATCCAACCAGATAGGTCCAGTACCCTGTCCAAAACGGGCACTAGATGGTGCTGACAGTACCCTGCCACAGCCCAGCTGTCTACACACCACCTGGGCATCGTTCAAGTCCCAGTAATCGTCACACACCGTCCCCCACTGTCCACGGAGGAAGATCTCCACCCTGCCAGAGCAGGAGCTGTTCCTTCCATTGGCCAGGCGGACCTCACCCTCAGTTGCTGTGTTGTTGAATGATGTTTCTGGGGTGGTGAAGTTGGTGGTCTGTGTTGAAATTGGTGTTGTTGGAGAAACTGTAGTGTCGACAGCTGGGCGAACTGAAAAAAACATCAATAAACAATTCTCAGTGTCGCAAAATTGCAACTACAGGACCCTTCACTACCAAACTTACCAAGAAATGCATGACAGCACTGCAGTTGTTGTATGAGAACAGTTTGTACATAGGTACAATGCACTCTGAACTCCTCTAGAATAGATGTGTTTATACCATGGGTAGACTATTCATTATGTTACCAATGCTACGGTGGTTATGTTTCTGCAAATGTCTGCTATTCCGTAACACATATTCAAAAACTTTCAGTATCCATTCATAAATATATGGTGTAGAGAAAAAAGAAATAATCAATGACACAGAAAAACATTTGAACTACTCAACAGAAAGCAGAAACCATTGAAAACATTAGCTTATTTGGTGACAACTGTTTGTTTGCTTTGGCTGGATAAACTGTCCTGAAAGCTTGTGAGTAGGTCGGCGTTGGGCAGAGAAACAAGTCATTTGATTTTTAGTGGCGAAGTTCCCTGTACATTGTGACATTTCCAAGTTTATTTTGACCAAAAATGTCCTTTTAACATGAACAGCAAAACATGTTTGGAATCTCTTAAAGTGGAGAGCACTGGTGATGGTGCAGTTCAATTCATAACACCCCTTTAGACCACTGTAAATTCTTTTCCAGCACCTTCAGCTCAGCCACTTGTTTGTCCAGGAAATGTACTTTCCAGCCATTACAATCTTAGTAGGGGTAAAATGAGAATAGAAAGCACGGGTGTCACCTTGTCACAGTTTTGATTTCTCTAAGATCTCTTGGTTGGATTGTAATGCTATATAATGATGTGGACTCTGTATGGTATGAAACAGTGCCTGCCAATAAAGTGATGTAAACAGTTTCATTTGAGTAAAACAATTGTAATTTACTGAACATGAACATCTGCATTTACCTTCACAGATGACAGCTGCATCTTCATTGTGACCACAGTTGTGGGACCCAAACCCTAGATGTCTACAGTGTGTTATTGATGGCTCGTTCCCTAAACAGTTGACGTCGTCCAACCAGATGGGTCCTGTACCCTGTCCAAAATATGCTGAACTGGGAGCAGACAGAGCTCTGCCACAACCCAGCTGTCTACACACCACCTGAGCGTCATTCAGTCCCCAGGAATCATCACACACTGTCCCCCACTGGCCATCATGGTAGACCTCCACTCTGCCAGAGCAGAGATTGTCAGACAAACCATTGACCAGCCTCACTGGAGAACCCGCTGAGATAGAAAAACATCCAACACAACGATGTTAACAGACAGACAGCTTGAAGATGGACTTTATCTAGAGGATGACATTGATGAAGAACTTAATGTTGCAGCGTTGATACAGTATATACATCCATAACATAACATAATCCTATAAAGGACAAACACACAGACAGATAAAAGTTCATAGTCACAACTGTTCATTGTACCTTCACAGACAACACCAGCATCCTCTTGGTGACCACAGTTGTGGGATCCAACTCCTAAGTGTCTGCATTCTGAGAGCTTTGACTCGCTGCCTGTACATCTGACATCATCCAACCAGATAGGTCCAGTACCCTGTCCAAAACGGGCACTAGATGGTGCTGACAGTACCCTGCCACAGCCCAGCTGTCTACACACCACCTGGGCATCGTTCAAGTCCCAGTAATCGTCACACACCGTCCCCCACTGTCCACGGAGGAAGATCTCCACCCTGCCAGAGCAGGAGCTGTTCCTTCCATTGGCCAGGCGGACCTCACCCTCAGTTGCTGTGTTGTTGAATGATGTTTCTGGGGTGGTGAAGTTGGTGGTCTGTGTTGAAATTGGTGTTGTTGGAGAAACTGTAGTGTCGACAGCTGGGCGAACTGAAAAAAACATCAATAAACAATTCTCAGTGTCGCAAAATTGCAACTACAGGACCCTTCACTACCAAACTTACCAAGAAATGCATGACAGCACTGCAGTTGTTGTATGAGAACAGTTTGTACATAGGTACAATGCACTCTGAACTCCTCTAGAATAGATGTGTTTATACCATGGGTAGACTATTCATTATGTTACCAATGCTACGGTGGTTATGTTTCTGCAAATGTCTGCTATTCCGTAACACATATTCAAAAACTTTCAGTATCCATTCATAAATATATGGTGTAGAGAAAAAAGAAATAATCAATGACACAGAAAAACATTTGAACTACTCAACAGAAAGCAGAAACCATTGAAAACATTAGCTTATTTGGTGACAACTGTTTGTTTGCTTTGGCTGGATAAACTGTCCTGAAAGCTTGTGAGTAGGTCGGCGTTGGGCAGAGAAACAAGTCATTTGATTTTTAGTGGCGAAGTTCCCTGTACATTGTGACATTTCCAAGTTTATTTTGACCAAAAATGTCCTTTTAACATGAACAGCAAAACATGTTTGGAATCTCTTAAAGTGGAGAGCACTGGTGATGGTGCAGTTCAATTCATAACACCCCTTTAGACCACTGTAAATTCTTTTCCAGCACCTTCAGCTCAGCCACTTGTTTGTCCAGGAAATGTACTTTCCAGCCATTACAATCTTAGTAGGGGTAAAATGAGAATAGAAAGCACGGGTGTCACCTTGTCACAGTTTTGATTTCTCTAAGATCTCTTGGTTGGATTGTAATGCTATATAATGATGTGGACTCTGTATGGTATGAAACAGTGCCTGCCAATAAAGTGATGTAAACAGTTTCATTTGAGTAAAACAATTGTAATTTACTGAACATGAACATCTGCATTTACCTTCACAGATGACAGCTGCATCTTCATTGTGACCACAGTTGTGGGACCCAAACCCTAGATGTCTACAGTGTGTTATTGATGGCTCGTTCCCTAAACAGTTGACGTCGTCCAACCAGATGGGTCCTGTACCCTGTCCAAAATATGCTGAACTGGGAGCAGACAGAGCTCTGCCACAACCCAGCTGTCTACACACCACCTGAGCGTCATTCAGTCCCCAGGAATCATCACACACTGTCCCCCACTGGCCATCATGGTAGACCTCCACTCTGCCAGAGCAGAGATTGTCAGACAAACCATTGACCAGCCTCACTGGAGAACCAGCTGAGATAGAAAAACATCCAACACAACGATGTTAACAGACAGACAGCTTGAAGATGGACTCTATCTAGAGGATGATATTGATGAAGAACTTAATGTTGCAGCGTTGATACAGTATATACATCCATAACATAACATAATCCTATAAAGGACAAACACACAGACAGATAAAAGTTCATAGTCACAACTGTTCATTGTACCTTCACAGACAACACCAGCATCCTCTTGGTGACCACAGTTGTGGGATCCAACTCCTAAGTGTCTGCATTCTGAGAGCTTTGACTCGCTGCCTGTACATCTGACATCATCCAACCAGATAGGTCCAGTACCCTGTCCAAAACGGGCACTAGATGGTGCTGACAGTACCCTGCCACAGCCCAGCTGTCTACACACCACCTGGGCATCGTTCAGGTCCCAGTAATCATCACACACCGTCCCCCACTCTCCATGGAGGAAGATCTCCACCCTGCCAGAGCAGGAGCTGTTCCTTCCATTGGCCAGGCGGACCTCACCCTCAGTTGCTGTGTTGTTGAATGATGTTTCTGGGGTGGTGAAGTTGGTGGTCTGTGTTGAAATTGGTGTTGTTGGAGAAACTGTAGTGTCGACAGCTGGGCGAACTGAAAAAAACATCAATAAACAATTCTCAGTGTCGCAAAATTGCAACTACAGGACCCTTCACTACCAAACTTACCAAGAAATGCATGACAGCACTGCAGTTGTTGTATGAGAACAGTTTGTACATAGGTACAATGCACTCTGAACTCCTCTAGAATAGATGTGTTTATACCATGGGTAGACTATTCATTATGTTACCAATGCTACGGTGGTTATGTTTCTGCAAATGTCTGCTATTCCGTAACACATATTCAAAAACTTTCAGTATCCATTCATAAATATATGGTGTAGAGAAAAAAGAAATAATCAATGACACAGAAAAACATTTGAACTACTCAACAGAAAGCAGAAACCATTGAAAACATTAGCTTATTTGGTGACAACTGTTTGTTTGCTTTGGCTGGATAAACTGTCCTGAAAGCTTGTGAGTAGGTCGGCGTTGGGCAGAGAAACAAGTCATTTGATTTTTAGTGGCGAAGTTCCCTGTACATTGTGACATTTCCAAGTTTATTTTGGCCAAAAATGTCCTTTTAACATGAACAGCAAAACATGTTTGGAATCTCTTAAAGTGGAGAGCACTGGTGATGGTGCAGTTCAATTCATAACACCCCTTTAGACCACTGTAAATTCTTTTCCAGCACCTTCAGCTCAGCCACTTGTTTGTCCAGGAAATGTACTTTCCAGCCATTACAATCTTAGTAGGGGTAAAATGAGAATAGAAAGCACGGGTGTCACCTTGTCACAGTTTTGATTTCTCTAAGATCTCTTGGTTGGATTGTAATGCTATATAATGATGTGGACTCTGTATGGTATGAAACAGTGCCTGCCAATAAAGTGATGTAAACAGTTTCATTTGAGTAAAACAATTGTAATTTACTGAACATGAACATCTGCATTTACCTTCACAGATGACAGCTGCATCTTCATTGTGACCACAGTTGTGGGACCCAAACCCTAGATGTCTACAGTGTGTTATTGATGGCTCGTTCCCTAAACAGTTGACGTCGTCCAACCAGATGGGTCCTGTACCCTGTCCAAAATATGCTGAACTGGGAGCAGACAGAGCTCTGCCACAACCCAGCTGTCTACACACCACCTGAGCGTCATTCAGTCCCCAGGAATCATCACACACTGTCCCCCACTGGCCATCATGGTAGACCTCCACTCTGCCAGAGCAGAGATTGTCAGACAAACCATTGACCAGCCTCACTGGAGAACCAGCTGAGATAGAAAAACATCCAACACAACGATGTTAACAGACAGACAGCTTGAAGATGGACTCTATCTAGAGGATGATATTGATGAAGAACTTAATGTTGCAGCGTTGATACAGTATATACATCCATAACATAACATAATCCTATAAAGGACAAACACACAGACAGATAAAAGTTCATAGTCACAACTGTTCATTGTACCTTCACAGACAACACCAGCATCCTCTTGGTGACCACAGTTGTGGGATCCAACTCCTAAGTGTCTGCATTCTGAGAGCTTTGACTCGCTGCCTGTACATCTGACATCATCCAACCAGATAGGTCCAGTACCCTGTCCAAAACGGGCACTAGATGGTGCAGACAGTACCCTGCCACAGCCCAGCTGTCTACACACCACCTGGGCATCGTTCAAGTCCCAGTAATCGTCACACACCGTCCCCCACTGTCCACGGAGGAAGATCTCCACCCTGCCAGAGCAGGAGCTGTTCCTTCCATTGGCCAGGCGGACCTCACCCTCAGTTGCTGTGTTGCTGAATGATGTTTCTGAGTTGGCAGTGGCTTGATCTGAAGCAATGATGGTCTGTAGTCTTGAAGATGTGGTTACAGAACTTATCGAAGGCATCGTACTAGTCACCTCTGTTAAAAGTTAAAGAAAGTAATCTTTGAAGGTAAAAGCAACTTAATGTAACTGAGCATAATTTCCACCCGCTGCAGAATTCGATCCGAGGTGTACTGCACCACAAGGTGAAATTGCGTTTTTTCTCTTTTATTGTCCAGAAAAAACATTCAAAATACAATACACATATACCAAACTAATAGGGAAACAGAACATTTCACGAACCCATTGAACCCTACAGAATCAAAGCGGACAAGAATCAAAAATTACAACACAGGTAGACAAAACAGAACTTGTAGGCCTTGGCATGGCTTCCCGTCCACATATTCCCCACCAAATCAAAGAAATCAAAGAAAAAATACACATATACCACACACAGTACAATGTTTCACCAAACTCCAACATAACCCTCGCAAATCACAACAAAAGTGCTCCCCACTACAAATCCACCAACAATCTCTTCTCTAACATAACCATACAACATATTAACAGCTCTTTCCATTACACTCCTAAAAATATTCCACACTTCAGCTTTCCTCTTTTCGTAATGGACTGTATTCCTCCTTAGCTTGACAGCAAACCTTGCATGGCTTAAAACATAATTTAATAAATTAACATTACATCCGTTCACTTTGCCAGTCACCTTAACATGTATCCCTCCAACTCATAACATTCAGCAAACTCATGCATAAATGTTTCCACTCCCACACCACACACATCACATTCTTCCTTCACATTCACATCAGACCTACAATCGTAGCACTCCCAGCTGAATGATGGTCTGACTCTTTCACTGATGGTTCACAGAAGTTTATTTGCATTATACAATGTCCATTCCTTTCCTTGTCTCTTTTTGCTCAGTGAACACACCATAAGAGCTTGTGCCCTTATCAGCCAGGTGCTAAATGTTTAAGCTATTTCACAATTAGCAGACAACTCTGGCTTATGCAGACACATGGCGATATGTACACTGTTCCTTTGTTTACATCTTTTTCACCCCTTTATGGATCATTTAACAGGTTTTTTGCACTGCGCGACATTAACCTTTCAAAATAAGAGCGTCAACCTTAATATATAAACGAATGATATAATTAATGACTTAAACGTACAAAACACTTACAAACGAGTAAACATTAAATGTAATAGATACTGGGAGTATGCTGGGCTACATTAAGGTCATTAACACTCCCAGCAAATCATTAGGGCCTTTAAACGACAGTATGGAATGTGAAGCACAAATGATTTCTACAGTCAATAATGACCTCTAACTGGTAAGGCTTATTAAACTTTGTAGATATCAAACACTGTCAATGCTTTTAAGAATGTTCAAAAAACAAAACTTTCAAACTTGTTAAGGATACACTTGTGAAGTGAAGAGGGAATTCACAGTCTCTAAGAGCAGGACCAGCTTTTGCACTGGATGCTCAATGATGGATGGCTTGCTAGAATGCTGTCCCTCCTTACCCATCTTCTTGTCTCCGAGATGAATCTTTACCTTTCTCACAAGTCCATCTTTACCAGCCACTGTGTCCACAATGCTGGCTAACCTCCACTCATTCCGTAGGAGGTCAATCCATCTTCTCCATGACAATGTCATCAACCATGAGGTTTCTCCTTGGATTATGCCATCGTTGTCTGGTTATATTAGACAGATACTCCTTCTTCCAACGACTCCAGAATTGCTCAGCAAGATATTGAACATGACGCCACCTCTTACGAGCATACATGTCCTCTTTGATGAATCTGCCGAGAGGTGGCAAGGCTACCATAGTCTTCATTGTAAGCAAGTAATTGAGAGTTAGTGGCTCTGGACTATCTGGATCACTCAAGTGATCAATGGTGAGCAGACGACTATTTACAATCGCGATAGCCTCATAGAAGAATGTCCGCAGAGAGGCGTCGTCCAGTCCGCTGGACGAAAGTGAGAGAGTGAAACGAAGAACATCCCTCACTGTTCTAATTTGCCTCTCCCATACACCACCTTCATGACTTGAATGGAGAGCATTCATGATGAAATCACACTGCTTTTCAGGCAGAAACGTGTTGAGATGACTGGTGTCCACTTGATTTAAAGCGTCACAAAGTTAATTTGGAGCTCCAACAAAGATAGTTCCTTGATCACATCTTAGGAAAGCACCTTAGGAAAGCATCAAGCTGAAACAGTTTGCTCTGAGATGGAAGTGGAGTCCTCTTTTTGAGCATCCTTATCTCCTCTTCATATACTTGTCTCTGTACATCTATGATATTGTGCCGTGCACACTCTTTCTTGAACAGTAATGTGATATGCTGATTTGTCTTTCTTGACGCAATGGAGGAGACGTGCTATGGCTTGAGTGGCTCTGTGTCAAGAAGAAAATGACAGCCGGTCTAAGAGACTTACATGTCCTGTTTTCATTGTGTCTGGATCCTTTTGACTTCTGGATCTCCAATTGGTATTCCTGCCTTCAACAGGTTCAGGAATAATATGTCATCCTGAGAAACTGTCTTGCTATCTTTGTTGTCATCCTTAAAATCCGACTCAAGAACCTTAATAGCATCTGCTGGAGTCACTGGAGGGAGCACTTTGACAGTGACTCTGTGGCACATGTTGGTGATGCTTGTGGAGTCATGACATGGTGAGGAAAAACCAACAATACTCCATCCTAGTTCTGTGTGACCTGCATGGGGTTCGTCTTCGCCTCCTAAGATTACCTGCTGTGGGGCCAGTGCCCTTGAGCCTTGTAGCCAATTAATAGGCCAATTTCACCCTCCAGCTGTGGTGGAATTTCATCTGCTATTGCGTTGAGATGATTCCAATGCCTTGCCATGTCACAGGTAGGAATGTGTCCGATTCACTGGTATACAGTCCTTGGTGTAAGCAGGAGGGAGATCAATGATGACTTTGGAGTTTTAACCTCTTGCTCTGAGGCCTGAGACCCTTTCACTGTGCATTAAAGCATCCTTTCTGAGCATTGTAGTTAGCTTTATCCTTACAGGAGTTGACTTTATTTTCAGACTGTTGATAACTTCTTAGTCAATAAAAACTGCCACTCTGTGTGTGACAAAGAGTATAAACAAGCTTTTCCATACCTGGATGATTCATAGGAGAAAACCATAGTGGCACAATCAAAACAAAGTGTTCCTGATTCATGGAGTTGTTGGAAGATGGCTCTTCAGTCTCTGTACTAAGAGACTGTGTGGATGTTGCTTTCTCTGTGTTGCTCTCATTTTGGACTGCCACTGGTGTAACTTTTGTGTAGCTGTCATCGTGGAGACAGGTAGGATGATTTTTCTTGCATGTTTCACATGTTTGTCTGTGTCGGCAGTCCTTTTCACTGTGGCCTAGCTTGAGGCAACCATAGCATAGTTTCTTTTCTTTAACATACCTTCGTCGTTCATCAAGAGATTTTCTTTCAAACTCTGGACAGCAGTGCAGGCGATGTTTACTGTTGTGACAAAGCATGCATGGCATCTTTAAACTTGTTTTTATGTGGCCTTGAGTTTCATTCTCTGTGATTGTCTGTGTGTGGAGAACATTAGATGTTGGCTTCTTCTCTCTGAGATAGCTTTTGCCTGTAGTGAAGTCTGAGGTACGGGGAGCATGAAAGGAGGTGAAAGGATTATATGCAACCCCTGCTTCCACTGTCATGAAGTTTGCAAAATCTTCAAATTTTGGGAGTTCTCCTTTTTCTTTCATGATTTGAGTAGCTTGATGGTTCCACCTTGATACCACCCAGTCAGGTAGCTTTTGAACCAATTTCTGATTCTCCTCACAGTCATTCAAAATGTCCAGAACTTTAGTATGAGGCATAGCTTCCTGACATGCACTCAGGAAATCAGCAAATGTCCTGAATCCCACAGCATCCTTTGGCTGGATCTTTGGCCAGTTTGAGTTTTTCTCTGAATGCTCTTTGTATGATGGACTGACCATACCTCTGATTATGTCGGTTCCATGCATCCTTAATGGCTTCTTCATCGTTTCTGTAAAATATGTCATCAAGTGTCTGTCGTACAGGACCTCCAACATATGTTTTTTTTTAAATAATGCAGTTTGTCTGCCGGAGAAATTTTCTTTTTGTCTATGAGGGATATAAATTAAGCCTTCCACTCAATGAACTGGATTGGATCGCCAGTGAATACAGATGGCTCTGGCATTGGGAGTCTGTTCAGGGCTGTGCTGTCTTGAACTGCATGTGCAAGGTAAAGCACACCTGCCTGTGGAGGTGATGAAGATACTGTAGCCACTTTGACATTAGCAGATGGTTGAATGGAAGCTGAAGACATAGGTTGCAGTGGAGCTACATGCTCCTGTGTTCCAGCGATGAGATCAGAAGGACTGACACTATTATCCTGCCTAACTTCCTGTTCATATGTTACCAGTCTGGCTCGTGAGCTCCAGTGAGTCTTTTAGTAGGTACTGTAACCTACCAAAAGACTCACTGGCTGATCCAGGGTGTACTGCACCACAAGGCAACATCGCTAACTGTTCGACTAAAGGGGGCCAACCCCCTGGTGATCGGCCAGTGAGTCTTTTTGTAGTGTTGCAAGCTGAGCCTTGCCCCTTTAAGGAGGGGGCTTTGTGGGTAATCTGTGGGGGTGACGTAAACGCAGCCGTGTATGTGTTCTGTTTTTAGTCGCAGCCACAGAGATAGCAGTGTGCCGACAGATAGGAAGGTTGCCACCATTACCAAGTGATGATTTTTATGCATCAGAGGCAGGCTGTGTGTTAAATTGTACTGCAGTGCTGAGATAAAGTGCCCCGTACTCCACCGCAGAATTGGTCCGGACTCTGTGAAGTTTGTTACCAGCTACGAGCCAGGCTAAGCTAAATAGGCTAGCAAGACACTAGAGGCTTCCAACATGCTCAGAGTACGTGGCACTCATCAGAATTGAACTGAGACAAAGAATCAGGCAAGCAAGTGAACACTTGCATGCACTAAGAGACGACATCTACGAAAAGGTTTCTATCATGTATGCTGATCATACAGCGCTGGAGCAGGACGCCATCGGTGTGGAGACCTTCATTAATGCCCTTGCCAATGCAGAGATGGTGCAAAAACTTGGAGTAGCAGCCACGCACCCTGGCAAGAGCCTATAACATAGCCCACAGGTATGAGACAACTAGGAGGGCCGCCAAAGCAGTCACACAGCTGATGCGGGCAGGTGCGCCCAGTTCTACAGATTGGAGAGCCAGAGCAGCTACGGTACGTGAAAATGCTTACGCGCTGCACTGTGAAGAACCAGGGAGAGCAGCTGTAAGGCCCACTGACCCACCAGAGGGGGAGCAAAAATCTCACCAGCGGTGGTGGGCCCAGAGAAATAAGAGACAGGGGAAAAAGGACTTTGGGGAGCTTGTCTGCCACAACTGCTTGGGCATTGGAAACATTCAAAGAAATTGCCCTGCCCCTCACTGGCCCAGGCAGCATGCTGTGAGTGTCAGGCCAACGCCAGCATCTAACCCAGGCACAGCGGTCATCCGCACTAAAGGCAAGGAAGATGAGACGTGTGTGCAGGTAACAATGCACGGGCTGGAGATTTGCGCCTTGCTGGACTCTGGTGCTCGAAGGAGTGTGCTGCCCCTCCACTACTTCAACTCCTTTCCCACAGAGGCCAGACCCCCCCCCCCCCATACCACCATCGGTTGCTCAAACCCTGCAGGGCGTCGGGCCAGAAGGCCTGCTAGTCTTAGGAGAAGCTGACATCCCAGTGTACATTGGGGCTATGTTACAAGTGTGAACTTTGTTGTGGCCGACACCGCTGGGGGCACTGAGGTCATCCTGGGGCACCCTTTCCTGCTGCAGGCATGGACCTGCTTGGACTGCTGAGTCTTGTCCTGAGGAGTTTGGTCACCAAACTCCTCAGGACAAGACTCAGCAGTCTATCTACACCTAAAGGAGAAGACACACTCCTTCGAGGACAGCAACGTACACTTTTTGGACAGAGAAGATAGATGGTTTGAAAGAGGGGTGAAGGAAGCCATCTATGCAAAACTGGAAAAACCATTCCTCAACAGAGGAGGAGGTCTGTGACACCACCTATCTCCCACTTACAACGCCGTCCTTTCATTTCTACCCAGGAGACTCAAGAAGCCTAGCCTCCAAGAACAACAGTCGGTCACTAACGGCTCCAATGACTCTCATGACCACTGAACAATGAAGTCGAAATCAACACCCCCAACCACCGTCGCGGCTAAACAAATGCAAATCAATAGCTCCGATGGCGACGGGCGCGGCCGGACATCGGAGCACAGGAGAGCCACGCATATCAATAGCTCCGATAATGACGGGCGCGGCCATAACATCGGTACACAAAAGAGCCACGCATATCTATGGCTCTGTTAGCGACGGGCCTTGGTAAACATCTGATCACAAAGAGCCACGCATATCAATAGCTCTGACAACGACTCCTAGAGGATAAATACTGAGTCTCATCACCAGCCAGTCAGACTAGCTTGGTCTAGTCAGAAAGGCACGAACTGAGGAAGCCTCTTGGATGAGAGGCGAAACGTCTTCACGGATATATACCAAGTCCAGTTGCACTTGATTCAACTCCTTTGGATAACCATGACCTGGATGAATGAGAACATTCACAGACTATACAAATGTAGAGTCCACAAATGTATGCCACTGTTCTTACATTCATGCACTTTTGAAATTGTGTAGCTGAACTGAAGTGTTTAGCTGCAGTGGATGCTTGCATGCATGCTTTGCAGCCAGTATCATTTATTATGCTTTTGTCGCTTTGTGTTTTCTACTGGCTAAATGTGAAATGAGAACTGTGAATGCCATATGAGTACACGGGTCATATATGGCTTCCCAAGTCACAGTCTTTTTTCTTTTCTTTTCTTTTTTTACTTTACTTTTCTTTTTTAATTACTTCGTTTTGCTGTGTTTTTTTTCAGGCTGGCTCAAGGCATCATGCCACATTTTCTTTCCATTGATGGACAACTCGTCTCCCACTAATACATCAAAAACAGCCCTGAAAGTTGTCAACTATTTTTAAGTTTACAGATTTGTGCAAGTTATCTCAATTTGTCTTCCGTTTCTACATCCACCCATCCATTATCCAAGCTGCTTATCCTGATCAGGGTCGCGGGGATGGTAGAGCCTATCCCAGCAGTCATTGGGCGGCAGGCAGGGAGACACCCTGGACAGGCCACCAGTCTATCACAGGGCCCACATATTCACACCTAGGGACAATTTAGTATGGCCGATTCACCTGACCTACATATCTTTGGACTGTGGGAGGAAACTGGAGCAGCCAGAGAAAACCCACGCAGACACGGGGAGAACATGTAAACTCCACACAGAAGACAACCTGGGGTGACCCTCAAAGTTGGACAACCCCGGGGTTCGAAACCAGGAACTTCTTGCTGTGAGGCAACCTCGCTAACCACTGCGCCACTGTGCCGCCCCTCCATTTCTACAAATCAGTGCAATTACTCATAAATAATAGTTACTGGTCACTTTTATTGTACAATTTTTGTGATTATGTTGATTCACTTTTTAAAATATTTACAAGTTGTTATGTTATGTACTTGAACTGGACTGGGATCTAACTGCACAGGAGAAGCAGTAATGATGGGATCCATGCTAAGATCCTCTCTCACACGCCCTGCTGCTGAGATACTGATCCATGCCTTCATCTCTTCCCGACTTGATTACTGCAACTCACTCCTCTATGGCATCAGTGCTGGCTCTAATCAAGAGACTCCAATTGGTCCAAAACGCATCCGCCCGACTTTTAACTTTCACCAAATCCTGGCAGCACATCACCCCAGTCCTAAAAGACCTCCACTGGCTACCCATCTCCCACCGGATCAATTACAAAATCCCGGTTCTTACTTATAAAGCCCTTCACAAACTGGCTCCCCCATACCTCACCGACCTCCCCTCCCTTTACCAACCCTCGGTCCCTCAGATCCACCTCAGCCTCCCTTCTCTCTACCCCCAGGTCCAACCTCTGCGGCTTTGGTGACCGAGCCTTCACCAGGGCAGCTCCCAGGCTCTGGAACTCACTCCCCCGAATCATTAGAGACTCAGTATCCCTCCCACTCTTCCAATCCCGTCTCAAGACACACCTCTTCTCCACTGCCTTCTCGTGCATCCCCCCTCCCCATCCACTCATCCACCCCTGGTCTGGGGCAGGCTGGGGACTGAACACTCGACCTGCCCCCTCCCTCAACTCTCTCCCCAACTCCCTCCCCAAGCGCACCGGACACTGATGCGGTCTGCCCACATTCAGGTCATTGGTCGGGACTCACCTCTTCAGACTTCATCTGTGATTTATATGATTTATGATGTTTGTTTTTCTTTCCCTTTTGTATCTGTCCAAGTCGGAGAGTACTGCTGGCATCGTGTGTGGCTGCCGCTTCTCCCTCTCTCTCGTAGTCCCCCTTCCCATCCACTCCTCTATGTCTGTGTTTTGTTTATCTGTCTTCTTGTACCACCCCGTTTATTGTAAAGCGACTTGGAGTGTTAGAAAAGCGCTATATAAGTTTAATTTATTATTATTATTATTATTATTATTATTGTTATCATTATCATATGTTTACCTTCTCACCATCTGTCACCTAATATGCTGATGTTATAAGTTTGCTTCTAAATCGTTTTGGGTAAAAGCATGCCCTAAGTGGCTAACTGCTATTTTCACATGTAATGCCCAAAGATTCGTGTTTTTAATTGATCTATAGGTGACCCCAGTACATATGATCTCAACGTTCTGTCACCTCAGCATCCAGTTCATTTGCATGAATTCACTCTCAGTTCTGCTATCAGTCATTTTATTATACATTATAATAGTGGAAATGAAATAATTACATACATAATTTCAGTATATGTATTTGTATATTTTACATATACTGAATTATATATTTTTACCACAAATGTTGTTTCTTTGTGTTGTGTTTGTGTTCCTTCTTTCCAGGTAATGTTTCAACAATGTTTACAAATAGTATCTCATAACTGCTGTTAGTAGTGACCACAATGAAATCCAAAATGGTTTTGGGAGCTCTAATGAAAGGTGATGGTGTTACCTGGTCATTTCACAGCTATCAAAAACCATGTCAAACAAGAAAAAAAAGTAATTCATATATCCCTTGACAATATTTTTGTTTAGGTTTTCATTTGGAGTGTAGTTCAGCCAGAGGGACACAATATTGTAGAATTCTGTGGCAGTTGAAAGAATGAAGAAGGATCAGATTGTTATAAAACATTAGTGAGCACAAACGCATGTAATTTGGATTTGTGAATGCCCACTGCCTACACAGCCACTGACCTCACCGCATGTGACAACTATGACACCAAATGGACTTAATGAAGACTTCACCTTAAAACGCTTCTTCTTTTTTTTAAGCTAGGACTGTTTGTAATCTTGTGAAATCCATAAACTATGAATGTGACCACTGACCAATTAAGGATGCACGTAGGATCATCCTTAAGATCACCCTACAATGGAAAATGAACGGGGTTTATTCAAATGTCCTGTTATTGTCCTCTAGTGTCTATTACTACTACTTTCGGCTGCTGCCATTACGGGTCGCCACAGCAGATCATTCGTTTCCATCTCTTCCTGTCTTCTGCATGTTCCTCTGTCATGCCAGCCTCCTGCATGTCCTCCCTCACCACATCCATAAACCTCCTCTTTGACGTTCCTCTTTCCCTCTCCCCTGGCAGCTCCATATTCAGGATCCTTCCCCCAATATACCCAGCATCCCTCCTCCACACATGTCCAAACCATCTCAATCTTGCCTCTCTTGCTTTGTCTCCAAACCGTCCAACCTGAGCTGTCCCTCTAATATACTTATTCCTAATCCTGTCCTTCTTCGTCACTCCCAATGAAAATCTTAGCATCTTCAACTCTGCCACCTCCAGCTCTGCCTCCTGTCTTTTCGTCAGTGCTACTGTCTCCAACCCATATATCATAGCTGGTCTCACAACCATCTTGTGAAAACCTTCCCCTTCTCTCTTACTGGTACTCCTCTGTCGCAAGTAATTCCTGAAATTCTTCTCCACCCACTCCACCTTGCCTGCACTCTCCTCTTCATTTCTCTTCCACACTCCCCGTTACTTTGAACAGTTGACCCCGAATATTTAAACTCATATGCCTTTGTCACCTCTACTCCTTGTGTCTTGACCATTCCACTGTCCTCCCTCTCATTCATGCATAGGTATTCCGTCTTGCTCCTATTAACTTTCATTCCTCTTCTCTCCAGTGCATACCTCCACCTCTCCAGGCTCTCCTCAACCTGCACCCTACTCTCGCTACAGAGCACAATGTCATCCGCAAACGTCGTAGTCCAAGGAGACTCCTGACTGATCTCGTCCGTCAACCTGTCCATCACCATTGCAAACAAGAAAGGGCTCAGAGCCGATCCTTGATGTAATCCCACCTCCACCTTGAACCCATCTGTCATTCCAACCACACACCTCACCATTGTCACACTGCCCTCATGCATATCCTGCACCACTCCTACATACTTTTCTGCCACTCCCGACTTCCTCATACAATACCACACCTCCTCTCTTGGCACCCTGTCGTATGCTTTCTCTAAATCTACAAAGACACAATGCAACTCTTTCTGGCCTTCTCTATACTTCTCAATCAACATTCTCAAAGCAATCATCGCATCTGTGGTGCTCTTTCAAAAAAACAAAAAATTTAAAAAAAAAACTCGACAGGTCCGTCATTGTCTTTTGGAGTTGTGACGTATGATCCATTCCGCGCAAAATGATTGGTTGATGGCCTTATTCGCGGTGCAAAAAACGCAGAAAAACTGGCCCCATTCTAAAAAAAAAAAGAAAAAAAGAAGAGAAATTACGTTCTTTACCGCCGCGTAATATTCGCGTTCGGTGTGAAAGTACTCATGACAAAAATAACATTTCGAAAATTATATTAAAAAAAACGCTCTCCAAGCCTTATTTGAAAATGTTCAAATAAGGTTTGGTTTTCATCTCATCATTTGAGCTCATATCTAATTATGGGTGGGGGGGGGGGGTTGTTCCTTAAGAAACTCTCTGAAGACTTCTCAAATCTCCTCCAAACTCCACGAAGACAACGACTTCTGTCAGCAGCTGAAACAGTTTTTTTTAAAGCTATCACTGAAATAGATGTTTCGTTTTTTGTTTGTTTTGCATTGTATGGAGGGTATACGTACACATTTCAGGAAAGCAAGGGTTCAGATTTGGATAAGTAGAATAAGACCTTGATGTAAATCATGATGTCTCAAGCGAAAAGGTTGTTAGACAGTTTACCTGAGGTGCTTCCCACGGTCTGTAGGAAGAGGAGTAACACTATACCCCATGTCTCTCTCATTATGGACCAAATCTTGACAAGGTATGTGTACAAACCTGCTGATAATGAGCAAAAAATATAGAGAAAACAGTCCTTTTCAAATACATGTGAATAAAATATCCGTGCATTGTATATTCTCATTCTTAATTCCTGCACAAATCCCAATTTTTGATTATGAAGAACAGAAATTATACAAGTGCCGCAATAGAAACAGTTATTCCATGTCTTCAGTCTCACCTTGCAGAGGAGATGTTGGGGAATCCACCAATATGTGAGAATTTATAAGAGCAGATTGGTATCCACATCACGTCACTGTTGGTGTACTAGAGAAAGGTTTCACTGATAAGATGCCAAAAAGAGTTACTAATCAATCAAAATGAAAGTCCACACTTTGGTGAAATATCTCAAATAGCACTGACAAACTCATAAATGCCTGGTTAAGTTCAAGAGCTGTTAATCCTGAGTCAATATGGTTTATGGTGCCACAATTAATGCAAGGGTCAACGGCTGTTTGCACACTTTTATACACAGCGTCTTTATTTCTGTTGAATCACTTACCGCCTTCTGTCAATATCTAGAGAAACAAAAGACCACATCAAACACCCAAGTTGGTCATTGACTCAGAATACTTAACCCAACTTCACTTACGCTGCCAACCCTTGCTTGAATCTCCTGATGTGACTCTCCTTAATAATCTCTAGTTAGAGATGTAGTCTTTGTGACAGGCATTTTCAAGGTTTTATCCTTGGATCTGGATGCTGGGGCATCTGTTGGGCATCCTGTTCTCAGTGATCGGGGGGGGGGGCACAAAGTTGCAGGCTTGATACTAGACATGTAACACTTGGATGTTTGCAAATGATAAATAATCACTATTAGAAGTCCACCTTGTACAGCTATGACGGCATGTGAAGTAAAATTGCTCTTTTGACATATACACTTTAGGCTAGGGCTACAGAATTGGTATTTATTTTAGTATTTAGGAATGTCTATCTCGCTTTACTGTACGGGTTTGAACAGATATGCTCGGATATAAAACTAAAAGAGACTGAAATCACACAAACCCTACCATGAAAACAAGAATTGTCAAAGCTAGAAATGTTTATGGGAATTGCTTATTGCTGTTAACCGTGGGTGCAGTGTGTGCTCCATGTATCATGAGATTGAAGTAAATGAAAGCCACTTTATTTCGCCATTGTAGTCTTACATGTTTTATTGTTACAACGAATTTGTTCTCAGCATTTAAACCATCCTATTGTGTAGGAGTAGTGGGCAGCTGCAGCTCCAGGGGACCAACTCCAGTTCTTCTTTCCATTGCCTTGGTCAGGGGCACAGACAGGAGTATTAACCCTAACATGCATGGCTTTTTGATGGTGAGAGGAAACGGGAGCATCCAGAGGAAACCCACGCAGACATGGGGAGAACATGCAAACTCCACACAGAAAGGACCTGGGACAGCCTGGGGTTCGAACCCAGGACCTTCTTGCTGTGAGGCAATAGTGCTAACCACTGGGCCACCATGCCGCCCTAACAAGTTCATTGTTAACTTAATCTACTACTACTACTGCTGCTACTACTACTACTACTTTTGACTGCTCCCGTTAAGGATCGCCACAGCGGATCATCCGTTTCCATCTCTTCCAGTCTTCTGCATCTTCCTCTGTCACACCAGCCACCTGCATGTCTTCCTTCACCACATCCATAAACCTCCTCTTTGGCCTTCCTCTTTTCCTCTTCCCTGGCAGCTCCATATTCAGCATCCTTCTCCCAATATACCCAGCATCTCTCCTCCACACGTGTCCAAACCATCTCAATCTTGCCTCTCTTGCTTTGTCATCAAACCATCCAACCTGAACTGTCCCTCTTATATAATCGTTCCTAATCCTGTCCATCACTCTCAATGAAAATCTTAGCACCTTCAACTCTGCCACCTCCAGCTCCACCTCCTGTCTTTTTGTCGTGCCACTGTCCCCAAACCATATAACATAGCTGGTCTCACTACCATCTCCTGCTTGATCTTGTCCGTCAACCTGTCCATCACCATTGCAAACAAGATGTAATCCCACCTCCACTTTGAACCCATCAGTCCTTCCAACCGCATGCTTCACCATTGTCACACTTCCCTCATACATATCCTGCACCACTCCTACATATCTCTCTGCAAGTGCCCTTGAGCAAGACACGGAACCCCTAACTGCTCCCGATGAGCAGGTTGGCACCTTGCAAAGCAGCCTCTGCCATCAGTGTATGAATGTCTTTGTGTATGGGTGACTGTGAGGCATACATAAAGCGCTTTCATTGGTCGGTAGACTAGGAAGGCACGTTATAAAATGCAGCCCATTTACCATTTTAACAAAATCACAGCAGCTCACTCAACGTACCATTTCTCAAAACATCCTTGTACAATGTAAACCTATTTAAAACGATGCTTTGTTGCAGTTTTGCATGGCATTCTAGCTTCCGATCTCTGTCCTCCTTCAAAAACATCCCTCTTTACATGTCTGTGAATGTTCTCATTCATCCAGGTCATGGTTATCCAAAGGAATTGAATTGAGTGCAACTGGACTTGGCATCCCTCTTTACAGTGAGAAAGATAAGCTGATAAGGCCAACACATCATAAATCTGTTTCATATTCATGTCAGCGCTGCTAGCTTTTCTCTGATTTCAGAAAGCTGGGTGTTACGTTCCCCGTTCAAGGTCCAGGGGAAGTAACAAAGAAAATAAAAGTATCCCGTGGGAATAAGAAAGGTGGGAGGCGGAACCAGGAGTAAAAACAGATTTATTAACAAAATTAACTTTTAGTCAAACTACAGAATAAATAGACAACTAAAGATGCTGGCTTTTAACTAACCAGGCTTTAACAAAAACTCAGATCAAACCAAACCGAAACAAGAACACTAATAAGTTTCATCCTCCTTCTCAAGGAGTCTAGACACAAGAGCTTGCTCTCTGGTTGGCAACAATGGCCCACTGGCCGTTTCTCTCCACACACCGCTACCAACAATGGCCCACTGGCACTGTTGGGTGTCTCTCTCCAAGTTATATACCCAGCTGATGAGGAATTGGGGTCACTTGGGCTCAATCAGCAGCTCCACAGGAGGCGGGGCATCAGCTGGAGAGGGAAATCTACAGACACACGGCACTCGGGCCGTAACACTGGGCCACTGATCGAATTCCATGTTACATTTCAACACAGCAAGCCTATCACTGTTTACATGCGTTAAAATTGTCCCCTTTTTGCCCACCGATATCTGGTCAAGTTAAGAAACCTCAGCACCACAAATAAAAGGCTTTGTTATCCGTCCAGCAAGCAAGCAAAGTTGGTAATTCTGGTAATGTTGCTTTTTTTTAACAAGTTTGTAGCTCAGTGGGTTCCAGAAAAATGCACTGCCAATGTTACAGGGCTTAGGGTGTTGGCGCTAGGGGGGGGGGCATCTTTAACATTTCATTTTAATTGTGTCAGTGTCTTTTGTATGACATCGCAAAGCTTGAGCTTTCAAATGTCCATACAGTGTGCAGGTTTTACGGACATGTTGACCGTTTTTCTGCCTTCCTGTCTGTCTGTGTATACTATTTATGTTCATTGTGTTCTGTTGAGGTCTCTATTTTTCCAGATGAAGGATGACTCCGCTCCCTGGGTTAAGTACTTGAATTGCACCGAAGCCTTGCCAAACCTCTTTTCCATTCACACCCTACCTTTCAGCAACAGGTCAAAGTATCAAGTTAAACTTTTACTCGGTGAACACAAATACAAAGGAGGACGTTTTCAAATATGATGGTTAACACTTACGGGAAGTTGAATAACATGCCCTATAAAACTAGACCATAAATGTTGTAGCGAATTCAGGGGGCAGCCAGGGAACCGCCACCACTGGGACGCGACCAAGGGCAACTACGTTAACCAGTCAATCAATCAAGTTACATTTTATATAACGCTTTTCTTGTTGCAACAGCCACTCAAAGCGCTTTACAATTAATTAATTAACGCGCGCGCGCGCGCACACACACACACACACACACACTTTCGACCCGTTAGCCAAGGGCTAGCGAGCCTACTTATCTGTGATTGTTACATTACCCGCTCCCCTCTCCTCTCCTCTTTTGGGAAGCGCATCTCCGCGCTTCAGCATACCAGCTTTCTCACTCCTCTGAGCGCACACGCTTCCGATGGCCGCACGGGCTCACCATCCCACTTCTGACACCACTGCGGCAACCCGCAAACCGCCGCAGCCAGGACGCGAACCCAGATCTCTCGCACCACGGGCGACAACATAACCAGTCGACTAAAGGGTCCGGGAACCGCCGCAGCCAGGACGCGAACCCGGATCTCCCCTCACCACGGTGATGAGATCATAAACAAAATTAGTTTTTCAACTCCAGCAAATCCTGTCTTACCAAATTCATATCTATACAATGAGTCACTGATAGTCTCAAAAACTGTAATAACAGAGACTATCTCCCTTCATACTTTGACAAGTTCATGTTAGCTTCTAAACCAACTGCTTGCCTACTTGACCCCTTACCAGGAAAACCTTTTAAAGACCTCTGGCCTTTTCTGGGAACTACAGTGCTAGACATTTTTAATTTATCACTTACTACTGGCGTTGTTCCCAGCAGTTTTAAGACAGCTGCAGTTAAACCTCTACTTAAAAAACCGCACCTCTATCCAGGGTCTCTTAATAGCTACCGACCAGTCTCTAATCTTCTATTCTTTTCTAAAGTACTAGAGAGAGTTGTGTATCAACAACGTTCGACCCATATAGAAGAAAACCATCTGTATGAACCTTTTCAATCGACTTCAGGCCCTGTCACGCCAATGAAACTGCTCTGACCAGAGTGGTGAACGATCTTTTACTAGCTATGGACTCTGATTCCACTTCTGTGCTTCTACTACTGCACTTCAGTGCAGCTTTTAACACCCTCGATCACTGTATAGTGTAACGTGCATGGATAAGTAGACACGCTGGCCGCTGGCTGGCGGGTCTGACCCTTTAGTCGAGCGGTTAGCGATGTCTCCTGCAGTGCGGGCGATACGGTTTTGATTCCCGGCCGCGGCAGTTCCTGTGGTTGCGTCGTCCCCCGCATGCGCTACAATACTATCAGACAGATTAAATTATAATTTTGATTTCTCTGGCTTAGCGCTCTCATGGCTTAAGTCCTACTTATCTGGAAGAACACATTGTGTCTGCTATAGTAATATTATGTCAAAATTCTCTGACTTTAAATATGGTGTACCTCAGGGCTCAGTTCTTGTCCCTCTACTTTTCTCTCTTTATATTTCACCTCTTGGCCAAATTATACGCAGCTATGGAATACATTTCCATTGCTATGCTGAAGATACTCCGCTGTATGTGCCTATAAGGGCGGATGATCATACTCAAATTATTAATTTAGAGGCCTGCTTGGCTACTGGGAAAAATTGGATGTCACTTTACTTTCTGCTTTTAAATTCGGATAAAACCGAGATGGTGGTCATTGGCCCTGCTAGGCACAGACACCAATTTGATCAAGTAACGATAACAATCGACAACTCTGTGGTTTCACAAAGTGTGGCAGCCAAAAATCTTGGTGTTACGTTTGAGCCGAGCCTTTCCTTTCTTAGGCACATTGAAGAAATCACCAAGACTGCCTTTTTCCCCCCCACTCGTGTAACATAACTAAATCTCGGTCTTTTCTCTCCATGGCTGATGCAGAGACTCTAATACATGCATTTTTTCATCCAAACTTGATTACTGTAATGTTCTGTTTTCAGATCTGCCACATTCTAGTACTATAATTTTTCAGATTGTTCAGAATGCCGCTGCTAGAATCCTAACTAAATCTAGGAAATTTTACCATATTACACCAATTCTTGCCTCATTTTATTGGCTTCCCATCCATGTTAGATCAGAATACAGGGTGCTTCTGCTGACTTGTAAAATCCTAAATGGGCTTGCCTCATCTTACCTGTCTGATCTCCTTAAACTGTTTATCTCGAGAGCTTTGCTCTCAAAATACAGGGCTCCTGTGTGTACCCGAAGTTAAAAAGAAGTCAGCTGGTGGCAGGGCCTTTTACTATCAGCTCCGTTCTTTTGGAATAACCTGCCTGCTACCTGCTATCAGAATCTGTTGAGTCCTTTAAGTCCAAACTTAAAACTAATCTTTTTACAATTAGTTGCCTTTAAGTTGAGTACTTCACAACCTGTACTACACGGCGGGTCGGTTTCTTTCTCAACGAATTTACCGACCACTGTTCTGCCGTCGAGATTATAGCATATAGATTATGACTCATTGATGACTTAACTGACTATGACTAATGACTATTGCGAATTGTTCCCTTGTCTCACGTGTCTTTTCTCGCTTTCTGAATGATGTCTTCTCTTTTCTCTTTTTCTGTGTGTGGATAGTATCATGTGAGTCTCCCTGGTGTGCACGTGCAGTCGGTTGTCCTCCCAGGTCTCCGTGGTGATGGTGGTGGCCACCTGGACGCTGCCTGGCATCCCCCTCATCACATTTTCTTTTTATATATCTTATAAATCCATATAAAAAAAATTTTACATGGTGATGCTGGTCGCGTGGCTTGGGTCCTGGGCTGTTCCGGTGGCGTCTGGACACTGCTTGGCATCCTGTGCATCATATTCTTCAGATATTTTAGAAGTCCATTATAATTCTGTTTATCCTCTTTCAATGTTGTATTGTGCAAATTGTGTAAACACTACATCCATTGCATGTTGTCCGTCATGGGAGAGAGAGATCCCGCCTCTGCTGCTCTCCCTGAGGGTTCTTCCTATTTTTTTCTCCCTGTTAAAGGGTTTTTTTAGTTGTTTTTTTTAGGAAGTTGTTCCTTATCCGATGAGAGGGTCTAAGGACAGGATGTTGTGTTGCTGTAAAGCCCACTGAGGCAAATCTGTAATTTGTGATATTGGGCTATACAAATAAAATTGACTTGATTTGACTTGACGGGGCGACATCGTCAGCCAGTCGACTAAAGGGAGAAAAAATGGTCCGACGAAAAAAGGGAGAAAAAAGGGTCGGACCCTTTAGTCGACTGGTTAACGTCGTCGCCCATGGTGTGGGAGATCCGGGTTTGCGTCCTGGCTGCGGCGGTTCCCGGATTGCCCCCCGAATTCTCTACATTAGCCATGATCGTTACACTACTCCCCTTCTTCGGGAAGCGCGAGCCCGCGCTTCAGCATACATGTCCCCTCACGCCTCTGGGTGGACACGCTTCCGATGGCCGTACGGTCTCAACAGTCGACTGGTTAATCGCCCGTGATGCGGGGGACACGGGTTCGCGTCCCGGTTGTGGCGGTTCCCGGATTGCCCCCCCGAATTCTCTACATTACCCATGATCGTTACACTACTCCCCTTCTTCGGGAAGCGCGAGCCCGCGCTTCAGCATACATGTCGCCTCTGGGCGGACACGCTTCCGATGGCCTTACGGTCTCAACAGTCGACTGGTTAACGTAGTCGCCCGTGATGCGGGGGACACGGGTTCGCGTCCCGGTTGTGGCGGTTCCTCGGCTGCCCCCTGAAATCGCTACATTGATGTCAGAGGTGGGATTGTGGACCGTGAGGCCATCGGAAGCGCGTGCACCTAGAGGCGTGAGGGAGCATGTATGCTGAGGCGCAGGGATGCGCTTCCCGAAGGATGGGAGTAATGTAACGACCACGAATTACTAGACGCGCAAGCCCTTGGCTAACGGCTAAGACCCTTTAGTTGACTGGTTAACGTTGTCGCCCGTGGTGCGGGAGGTTTGGGTTCTGGCTGCGGTGGTTCCCTGGCTGCCCCCCGAATTTGCTATATTAGCCATGATCGTTACACTACTCCCCTCCTTCGGGAAGCACGTACCCGCGCTTCGGCATATATGCTCCCTCACGCCTCTGGGCGCACACGCTTCCGACGGTCTCACCAGTCGACTGGTTAACGTAGTCGTCCGTGATGCGGGAGACACGGGTTCGCGTCCCGGTTGTGGCGGTTCCCCGGCTGCCCCCTGAAATCGCTACATTGGTGTCAGAAGTGGGATGGTGAGACCGTGAGGCCATCGGAAGCGCGTGCGGTGTGAGGGAGCATGTATGCTGACGCGCTTCCCGAAGGATGGGAGTAATGTAACGACCACGAATGACCTGCAGTTTTTACCCATGGCACCCACGGATACGGGTTAAAAAAAGTCTTGTTGATTAGATTCAGGCAGGTCGTGGGAGAGTCCAGGTTTATGCAGAGAACAATATACAGACTGGTGACAAATTAAAGGAAAAACCTGGATGCTACAGTGAGGGGGTGCGGGGGCTCTGTTTTGCTGTTGGAGGACATTTTCCTGTCATGGTTTGGGTCCACTTGTCCCCTTAGAGGGAATGGTCACTGAAAATCAATACAAAGTTATTCTGAGTGATCACCTTCATCCTATGATGAAACATTTCTATCCTGATGGGAGTGGTCTCTTCCAGGGTGACAGTACCCCCATCCACAGGGCACGAGGGGATCACTGAATGCTTTGATGAGTATGAAAATTATGTAAATCATGTGCTATGGCCTTCACAGTCACCACATCTCAACCCGACTGAACGAACACCTATGGTAGATTGTGGACCGACGAGTTAGACAGCGCTCTCCACCACCACCATCAGAACACCAAATGAGGGAATATCTTTTGGAAGAATTTTGTCCATCCCTCCAGTAGAGTTCAGAGACTTGTATAATCTATGACAAGGAGCACTGAAGCTGTTCTGGAGGCTCATGGTGGACCAACACCTTACTAAAACACTTTATGTTGGGGTTTCCTTTAATCTGTCACCTGTCTGCGTAGATGTAGGTTATCATTTCAAATAAATCTGTAATCAATATCCTTAAGCAAGCTAACTTGTTTTCGGATAATTTATCCTGACCTGTCTGTATCTGCCTAAGCGGCTAGGGTTTAGGGTTTCAACCTAATTTTGCAATTGACAAAACACATTTGCAATCAAACATGAGAAAAACCTCCCAAAAACTTGCTTTATTAGAAGTGAAGAGTTAATCATACCTATAATGTCAAATGATGTTTAATGATGGTATTGTGCCTGCTTTTTAATTAAACTTGGAAAACGCCAGCGCAGGCACACAAACACACATATACGAAGATTTGGTGGTGATGCCGTGAATGGCTGATAAAGTTTTGAATGATCATTCACGGTTCAGAAATGGACGGATAATTGCTGAGGGTAGAGACTTTCTGTGCTGTGATTCACACACTATTGTTACACAATTTCAGCATGATGGAAGCAGTACACTGCAAATAACTATTGAGGTGACTGATATCAACACTTCCAGATTTGATTCAGATTCAGATTAAGACAACTTTAAAGGCATTTCAGTATTACAATCTACCCAGACCATACACAAACTCACAGATAAGCAGCAATCGTTGCTGCTTGATGTACTGCTGTACATAGCTCATAGGCAAGAAATGCACACTGGCACCCTCGTGTGGTCATGCATGCAGACTCACACGCACAGAATAGGGATCGGAGCAACCTTGCTAAAAATATTCCTTGGTCAAAAGTGTGGTCATTGACTCACAAATACTTTATTAATAAAAAGATAAGAGAGGTTTCCTTTAAAATGTTGCACAAATTTTACCCTGCAAAGCATTTTCTCGAGAAATTTAAGGTGGATATAAATGTAAATTGTTCTTTTTGCTCAGCTCATCCAGAAACTGTGCCTCATCTTCTTTGGCATTGTCAGTATTCTAGGACTCTATGGAAAGATGTTTCGAAATTTATAGTGACACCTTATACATGGATTTTGCATTGTTTTATGGGTATATTATTTTCGGATTCTTTGCCTATGACAATAAATTTGAGGAAAGAGCCTATATCATAAATCTATTGGTTGTTCTTGCTAAATTCGATATACATAAGTGCAAGTTTACAAACCAAAGACCCCCTTTTTATTGTTTTTTTTTATAAAGGTGTTGAACAGTACCCAAAAAGTATTAATTCTAGTGCCAATAAAAAAGGCCCAAAAAAACTGTAATGGCATGTGTTCGCTGTAAAATATGTATGTAAATGAATTGTGATCTTAGCTGTTGTGTTTTAAATGTTTTTCTTTTCTTTTCCTTTTTATTATTTTTATTTTTTATTTGACTTACCCCCCTGGCATGTTTAGTCATTCATGTTGTAAAAATTTGATATGTGTACAACTTGTTGTCAATTAGTCAATAAAGGAAAATTTGGGGGGGGGGGGTTAAGAGGTCACGTGTGGTTGTTCACGGAAGTTACACATTATGTTGGGTGGGGGGGATGTTAAAATTTTTTTTTCAAATTTCCCCCTTTTTCCTCCCCAATTGTATCTGGCCAATTACCCCGCTCTTTTTGGGTGGGAAGTCGTGTGTGGGTATTTATCCTGGTCGCTGCACTAGCGCCTCCTCTGGTCGGTCGGGGCGCCCCCCGGACCGGCTGGGAGGGGGTGGAGCAGCGACTGGGGCAGCTCAAAAAGGGGAGGATGATCATTTTGTATTGGAGGGTTGCATATACGGCACAAATAATCTGGAGTTTTCGCCGCCATCTTGGTACTTGGTAGAGGTTCGTTTACGTTTGGTGGGTTAGGGTTGCGATGCTGAGTAGCTAGCCTAATGTACTCTGAATATTATACAAAACTGCCAATGGAAGCTAAAAAACATTATGAAGAAAAAGTGGAAATCGTTTTGAAGAAAACTGAGTTCGATGAAAAGGATCTACCTAATGTAGCGTATGAAGACATTGTAAACCAACCATTTTCATCTCTGGTACAAACAGGTTAAAAAGCTATGGAGGTGGAGGCAGTAACAATGACCTCGCAGGGCTCCAAGAAATTGCAAAGGGCGATGGAGTCAACTGACCAACAAGCCGCAAAGATGGAGAAATTAACAGTCAATGCAGTGAAAAGAAAACCCAGTAGAGGAAGGGGCAAAATGGTAAGTCCCGGATTCTGTCACGTATCAGGAAAGAGCCCAAAAGCAGACGGGACAACCAGGTAAGGGAAGAATCAAGTCTTTATTGAAGTAACCGATCTCAGGGGTAGAGCAGGAGTCGGCTCAGTGGCAGGTAGGCAGGCAGGCAGGCAGAAGTCCAGCGAAGACTGGACCACAGTGGAGGCTTTTTAAGGGTGATGATCGCTTTGATGTCAAGGGCGAGAGGCTGATTGCTTTGAAGTCAAGGCAGAGAGGCTTTGACAGGGGGGGTCAGCAGGTGTCAAGGGCGAACGCTTTGATGTCAAGGGCGAGAGGCTGTGACAGTACCCCCCCCCTCCGAGGGGCGCCACCGGGCGACCTACCAGACCCGCCAGGGTGCGTCCTGTGGAAGTCCCGAATGAGGTTCGCGTCCAGGACCAGGCGACGAGGGACCCAACACCTCTCCTCCGGGCCATATCCCTCCCAGTTCACGAGATACTGCAGACCGCGACCGCGGCGCCGAGAGTCCAGGAGACGACGAACGGTGTAAGCCGGATGATCGTTGATCATACGAGGAGGTGGGGGCGGGGGGGCCGGAGGAACTAGAGGGCTGGTAGAGACAGGTTTGAGGCAGGACACATGGAAGGAAGGGTGAACTCGGAGAGTGCAGGGCAGCTTCAGACGGACCACCGAGGGGTTAATGACTTTGACAATGGGAAAGGGACCAATATACCTGGGGGACAGTTTCTTAGCGTCCGATTTCAAGGGTAGATCCTTGGTAGAGCGCCATACCTGGTCACCGGGGGAGTAGTCAGGAGCAGGGGTGCGATGACGATCCGCCAAGCGCTGGTAACGGCTGGAGGTCCTGAGCAGTGCGGCACGGGCTCGCCGCCAGGTCCGACAGCACCGACGGACATGGGCCTGGACAGACGGAACCGGAATGTCTACCTCTTGCGAAGGAAAAAGGGGAGGCTGATAGCCGTAAAGGCATTGAAAAGGGGACAACCCAGTAGCAGACGATGGCACAGTGTTATGGGCATATTCTACCCAGGGAAGTTGTGAGGACCAAGAGGATGGGTTGGCAGACACCAGACAGCGGAGAACCGTCTCCAGTGCCTGGTTGGCCCTCTCGGCCTGGCCGTTGGTCTGAGGATGGAACCCCGATGACAGGCTGACGGTGGCACCGATGGCAGAGCAGACAGCAGAAGTGAACTGGGGGCCACGGTCAGACACGATATCACGGGGGAGACCGTGGACCCGGAAAACCTCCCTGACCAGCAGATCCACAGTCTCTCGGGCCGAAGGCAGTCTAGACAAGGGCAAAAAGTAAACAAATTTACTGAAGCGATCAACAACAGTCAGTACAACGGTGTTACCGTCGGAGGCGGGCAGACCAGAGACGAAATCCAAGGACAGATGCGACCAGGGACGGTGTGGAACAGGCAGGGGGCGCAGCAGACTGGAACTGGCCCGAGTGGAGGGCTTATTCTGGGCACAAACAGGACAGGCAGAAACAAAAGACCCAGTATCCTCCGTCATGGAAGGCCACCAGAACCGCCTGCGGAGGAAGGCTAGGGTACGGGTTACTCCAGGATGGCAGGTAAGTTTGGAAGAGTGAGCCCACTGCAACACACTAGATTTAACAGCGTCTGGAACAAACAAGCGCCCCGGGGGACCGTTACCTGGGTCAGGCTGAGTCTGTTGTGCTGCCATGACCTCCCTTTCAATGTTCCAGGTGACAGCCGCAGCCGCAACCACACAGGTAGAGGGAACGATGGTGTCAGGTTGGAGCTTGGGCTCAGACTCCTCCCCATGCACACGAGACAGAGCATCGGGCTTGGCATTCCTGGAGCCAGGTCTGTACGTCAAGGAAAAATTAAAGTGACCAAAAAAGAGCGCCCACCTGGCTTGGTGCACGGTGAGTCGCTTTGCTGACTGGATGTATTCCAGGTTCTTATGGTCAGTCCACACTATAAAAGGAAGCTCCGACCCCTCCAGAAAATATCGCCATTCCTCCAGTCGCAATTTCACCGCCAGGAGCTCACGATTCCCCACATCATAGTTCCTTTCAGCTGGGGAGAGACGGCGAGACAGGAAGGCACAGGGGTGTGTCTTGCCATCCTCACCGGAACGCTGAGAAAGGACCGCCCCCACCCCAATCTCAGAGGTGTCCACTTCTACAACGAACTGCTTGGTTGGGTCTGGCTGGATGAGGATAGGAGCTGTGGTGAAGTGGTGCTTGAGGGCTTGGAAAGCTGCCTCTGCTACAGGGGTCCACAGGAACGGTCTGGAGGTGGAGGTAAGAGCGGTTAGTGGGGCCGCAACACGGCTGTAGTTGCGGATGAACCGTCTGTAGAAGTTGGCAAACCCGAGGAACCTCTGAAGCTGCTTACGGCTGGTCGGGCTTGGCCACTCAAGAACCGCTCTGACCTTCGCGGGGTCCATTCTCACCTGCCCATCGGCCACGATGTAGCCCAGGAAGGTGACTGAAGGGGCATGGAATTCGCACTTCTCTGCCTTTACGAAAAGGCGGTTCTCCAGAAGCCATTGAAGGACTTGGCGGACGTGCATGACATGCTCTGACAGGTCTCTGGAAAAAATCAGGATATCATCCAAGTAAACAAAAACGAAACGATCCAACATGTCACGTAGGACGTCATTGACCAGACTCTGGAAGACAGCTGGGGCATTAGTGAGACCAAACGGCATCAGCAGATATTCAAAATGCCCCAGGGGGGTGTTGAAGGCAGTCTTCCATTCATCTCCGTCTCGAACCCGGACCAGGTGGTAAGCATTGCGGAGGTCTAGTTTAGTGAACACTGTGGCTCCCTGGAGAGAATCAAAAGCGGAAGTCATGAGGGGCAGAGGGTACTTATTCTTGACTGTGATGTTATTTAGGCCTCTATAGTCAATACACGGCCGGAGGGTCTTGTCCTTCTTGGCCACAAAAAAGAACCCCGCACCAAGGGGTGATGATGACTGGCGAATAAGACCAGCAGCCAAGGAGTCCTTGATGTATCTCTCCATGGACTCCCGCTCAGGCTTGGAGAGGCTATATAGGCGGCTGCTGGGGAGGGGAGCGCCCGGCAGCAGGTCAATAGCGCAATCATAGGGGCGATGAGGAGGCAGGGAGAGAGCTTGCTGCTTGTTGAACATGGCTTGGAGGTCATGGTACTCTGGAGGCACCAGTGACAGGTCAGAGGTCTCAGAGATTGACACCTGACGGGACAGACTGAGGCAGAGCAGACTGGAGGCATATGGCATGACAGATGGGACTCCAACTTGAAATTCTGGTCGATGACCAATCAATATGGGGACTATGCTTAACCAGCCAGGGATGACCAAGTATAATGGGAACAAAGGGAGAATTGATAACGAAAAAACTTAACTCCTCTTGATGGTTTCCCGACAACAGGAGGCGCACAGGCTCGGTCTTAGAGGTTATCCGGGCCAGGAGACGTCCATCCAGGGCATTAGCTTCAAGAGGCTGGTCCAGACTCACAGTGGCAAGACCTAGCTGCTCCACAGCACTTGCATCCAAAAAGCTTTCATCAGCTCCAGAGTCAATTAAAGCCAAAAGTTTAGTGGACTGACCTTTAAAACTGATGGTAGCTTGCAACTGGGTACGTGGACGAGGAGACAGAGGGCAGACAGTTGGGCTCACGAGGATCCTCCCCCTCCCTCGTGAGCCTGCTAGTTTGACGGAACGGTGAGGGCAGGAGGCGAGAAAGTGACCAGGCTGACCACAATACAAGCAGCTGTTCTCGGTGATGCGGCGTTGACGCTCCTCCGGGTTGAGCCGGAAGCGGCCGAGTTGCATCGGCTCCGAAGCTGGGGAAGAGTCACGCCTCGGGCTTTCTCGGAGGACGGCAACCTCAGTCGAGCGAGCTCGGCCCCCAGAGTTTGGAGGTGTGAGCCGTGGTAAGTTGTTGTGACCAGGAAAACGGCGCGTCCTCTCTTGCCTCCGCCCCCGGAGACAGTTGTCCACACGAATGGCCAGGGTAACCAATTCCTCCAACCCTCCAGGCTCGGGGTAGGAAACCAATTCGTCCTTTATGGATTCGCTTAGCCCGTTGGAAAACCCGGCCTGGAGGGACTCGTTGTTCCATCCGCTCTCCGCTGATAGCGTATGGAACTCAACTGAGTAGTCGGCGACGCTGCGGGAACCCTGGCGGAGAGAGGTCAGTCTTTTTGACGCATCCTTTCCCCGCACGGGATGATCAAAAACCTGGCGAAAAGCAGTGGTGAACTCAGCGTAGGATGAGGACGTGGAGGCCCGCATTTCCCACACCGCTGTAGCCCAATCCAGGGCGCTTCCCCGGAGAAGACCCATGATGTAAGCGACTTTGGCTCCATCCGTGGAATATGACTGGGGCTGCTGGTTAAACACAATCTCACACTGCATCAAAAAAGGGCGACAAAGTCCAAAATTTCCATCATACTTATCGGGCGGGGCAACCCATGGTTCCTTAGCCGAAGTTGATGGCGCTGGGGGTGGCGGAGCTGGAGGGGCGGATCCCGGGCTAGCGGAGGCACTAAGTTGGGTCTGGATTCCCGAGATCTTTGAGCTGAGCCCACGGAGGGCGTCAGCCATCCCCTGTAGCACCTGGTTGTGCTGGCCGAGGACCGATTCCTGGTTGGCTACAGCCTGGCAGACCGTGGCCAGGTCTGTGGTTGAGTGGTCTGCTGGGTCCATAGTAGCTGGAACGTACTGTCACGTATCAGGAAAGAGCCCAAAAGCAGACGGGACAACCAGGTAAGGGAAGAATCAAGTCTTTATTGAAGTAACCGATCTCAGGGGTAGAGCAGGAGTCGGCTCAGTGGCAGGTAGGCAGGCAGGCAGGCAGAAGTCCATGAAAGGCGACGTTCCAGCGAAGACTGGACCACAGTGGAGGCTTTTTAAGGGTGATGATCGCTTTGATGTCGAGGGAGAGCGGCTGACTGCTTTGATGGCCAGCTGGTGTCAGGGGCGAACGCTTTGATGTCAAGGGCGAGAGGCTGATTGCTTTGAAGTCAAGGGAGAGAGGCTTTGACAGGGGGGGGGGGTCAGCAGGTGTCAAGGGCGAACGCTTTGATGTCAAGGGCGAGAGGCTGTGACAGATTCCCTACAAATCAGGATTGGTCACAAATTGATGTGCAAAGCATAAAATGTTACCGGTGTGGTCGTGAAGGATACAAGTCGTGAATGCACCATAGCAAAGAACAAAAGGTCAATAAATGTGGCAAAGAAGGGCATTTTTCCAAAATGGGCAAAACAAAGAAAATACATAAAGTAAACAGAGTTACAACCACGACCACACCCACTAAGATTCAAGTGATCGGAGAAGCACTGGTCTGTACTGGCCAGAAAGACGCCTGTTCAGTTGAGGCTTCTTCACGTAGGCCCTATTGATCAGGTGAATACCATCCGACCAAAAAAGACAGCAGACTTCGCAGCAGAGTTACAGGAGAAATACAAACACTATTTTCAAGGCTTAGGGAAACTGAAAGATTTTCAGCTAGCACTTCGTGTAGACAGCAGTGTAAAACCAGTAGCCCACCCTGTTCGCAGAGTATCATACAGTGTAAGGAAACAGGTGGATGAAAAACTCAAACAACTGGAGGAGATGGATGTCATAGAAAGAGTAAATGGGCAAACACCCTGGGTGTCACCGTTAGTTATAATGCATGGTAAGAAAGAGCCAAGACCGTGTGTAGACATGTGCAAGGCAAATGAAGCCATTGTGCGAGAATGGCACCCCATCCCCATTATAGATGAAATATTTGAGGATATGACAAGAGCCACAGTGTTTTCAAAATTGGGTCTCAAGTGGGGATATCACCAGATCGAGTTGGAGCTTGAGTCCAGGTTGATAACCACATTTGTCACACACACAGGTTTGTGGTGCTATAAGAGGCTGAAGTTTGGAATCTCATCTGCACCTGAGATGTATCAGCACATCGCCAGACAGGTCCTACAAGGCATCCCAGGAGTCCACAATGTCTCCAATGACATCATTGTTTCAGGAGAAACAACACAACAGTGTGATGAGAGACTTCACCAAGTCTTACAATGATTGGTGGAGAAGCAACTGACACTCAACGGAAAAAAGTGCCAGTTCTGGATGAATGAACTGGAGTTCATGGGTCATGTGCTGTCAAATAATAGCATCGGAGCAGCTCAGTCAAAGATTGAGGCAGTGGAGAACACATGCCGCCCAACAAATGCTGCTGAGGTGAGGAGTTTCTTAGGGCTTGTGAACTATTGTGGCAGATTCATTCTTAATCTGGTCACTACATCAAAACCTCTGAGGAGGCTCACAAGGCAATCCTGCAAATGGACATGGGGATCAGAGCAGGAAACAGCATTTGTAGAACGGAAAAGACAATTGGCCAGATCACATTTAATGGCCTACTTCAACCAGGATGCTGAGACACATGTGACAGTCGATGCTAGTCCGGTGGGATTAGGGACAATAATGAGGCAAAAACAAAGTGACAGAACACACAAACCTGTGTATTATGCCAGCCAAGCCTTATCAGATGTAGAGTGTCGCTAGTCAGACTGAAAGAGAGGCCCTTGCCAGTGTGTGGGCATGTGAAAAGTTTCATGTATTCCTTATGGAAAGGACTTTGTGATGGTCACAGACCACAAGCCTCTTGAAATTATCTACCCAGCAATGTCCAAGCCACCAGCCAGGATTGAAAGGTGGGCATTAAGGCTGCAGCCCTATCGTTTTAAAGTTGTGTATAAACCAGGGCCACAGAATGCAGCTGATTTGCTGTCACGCCTCACAGTTAACACACCAGTACTCATTGGTACTGCTGAAGATCACATATACTTTGTGGCTCAACATGCAGTGCCACATGCTTTCATACCACGACAACTGGAGGACTTGTCAGCAGAGGATCCCACTCTAGTTACTTTGCAGACATGCATCAAGACTGGTGACTGGAGTAAATGTGGTACAGCTTCTTGAACTGTCAGAACTGAGCTCTCCACTGTTTGGAAAATAGTATTGAGAGGTACACACATTGTCATTCCACAAGCTGCATGACGACAGACACTGATGTTAGCTTATGAAGGCCATCAAGGAATTGTAAAAACAAAGCAAAGGCTGAGGACAAATAATATGGTGGCTCAGAACTGATCAGGAAGCAGAGGAGTTGGTTAAGTCATGTCATGCTTGTCAACTCAACTGCTCATCCTCACAGGACATCCCTACTACAAGGACATAGCTTCTGGCTAAGCCATGGCAGACACTTGCTCTCGACATGTGTGGACCGTTCCCACCAGAAGACCACTTACTGGTACTGACTGATTACTATTCAAGGTGGGTGACTGTTGATATCCTTCGAAGCCCCACCTCAGCGAATATAATTAAACGTCTGAGACACTTGTTTGTTCCTCGTGGCATCCCAGAGTGCATTGTGATGGACAATGGCACTCCATTTCCTTCAAAATAGTTCAAAACATATTTTCAAGAAAGTGGCATCACACAATGCCGCGTCACACCATATTAGCCTCAAGCAAACGGTGAGGTTGAAAGACAGAACAGGACATTCTGTAAGGCCATACATGCAGCTTATGCTGACTGGCACGCTAAGCTTGACATTTTTCTCATGGCCTACCGCAACACCCCTCACTGTGTCACTGGACACAGTCCATCAGAGCTGCTATTTAATCGCCAGATCAGACCAAAACTGCCTGACTGTTAGTGGACTGTCGGCGCAGACCAACTGGTCAGGAGGTTGCTGTTCGGCCAACCAATGCGGTGAGACAGGAGAAAGGACATACGTATGCAGACAAATCGAGAAGAGCACAATGACAGTGCAGTGCAACAGGGTGACAAAGTCCTTCTCCGTAAACACAAACAGAACTAACTCTCAACTCCGTTTGAGTGAGACCCATACACTGTTGTGAACCAAAAAGGAAATCCAGTCCTTCTTGAGAAGGATGGCAGGAAGATGATGCGTTATGTGTCATTCGTGAAGCTGTGGGTTCAGCCTGACAAAGAAACCGTACCGATCAGTATTGCTGGAGAGAGCTCAAACAACCAACCTGCTTAAATGCAAGCACCAGAGGAAATTCCTCCGCAGGAAAATCGGCCTCAATGAGCCAGGCGACAGCCTGCCCACCTGACAGACTATTTCACTTAGACATACAATTGCCATGACAGAGCATACTGATCTCCGGCATTGTCTTAATGGCCCTGGCCATTCAAGTCATTGTTTATGTGAAAAGAAAAGAAAATGTTTTGTGTGAATTGAAAGGAAACGTTTTGGTTAAATTTCTGTTGGTGTCAAATTTATGTTTAAGCCTGAATTCTTGTTGATTATGCGGTTGCAGTAAACACTTGTATCTGTTAAGTATTGGTTACAGTGAGTACTTGAAAAAAGTCTGTTGTATTGAAAGCTAAATATGTTATCAACAACAGTATTTGTGAGCAGAGTTTCATAGCATTACATGCTTATGTTAGTGAAATGTGATGGAAGGTAACATCTAAGGGGGGGGCGGTGTAGTGTGCATCACCTCCAGGAGGTAAAGGATTAACCGGTTAAGAGGTCACGTGTGGTTGTTCACGGAAGGTACGTACATTATGTGGGGTAGGAAGGATGTTCACTTTGGATATTGGAGTACGGAATAAAGCAGCACATTAGCAGCTTGTTACTTGAAATAAGAACACAGTATTATACATAAAATGTATTATTAATACTTAGAAATCAAATGTATAATCTGAAAAGTAGAAAAGTGTGGTCACTTGCTCAATGTGGGTGGAGTCAAATGTTGACCCTGCCCACATTGGGCACCACCCCGATCTGCAGATTGCAGTCAGGGGTACTCGGCACAGTGAGGAAGAAACACATCAGCTTGTTTACCTCACTAAAAACACCTGCAGCATCTCCCACTGCTGCCACAACACCAACCAGGGTGGTGACTTTGGTGATTATTGTGATGTGTGTAGAGTTGAGCACAGAGTCGTGGGACGTCAAAAGGTTCGGGGGCATTTTCAGCTGTGTGTGGAATCTTGCCATGTCCACATCTCCCGTGCATTGGACGGCAATGTCGTCAGGAATTGAGACCATAACACCTGAAAGTGTGTGTGTGTGTGGGAGGGGGGGTAAAAGTCCCCCCCCTTTTCTGGTGCCAGTGCGCATTGATCATATTGACAGCTTTGGGGAACTGATGTGTAATCCAAACAAGTCAAGTCAATTTTATTTGTATAGCCCAATATCGCAAATTACAAATTTGAATCAGGGGGCTTAACAGCAACACAACATCCTGTTCTTAGACCCTTGCATTGGATAAGGAACAACTTCCTAAAAAAAAAACTTTAACAGGAAGATCCAAAGTAGTTTAATCAAGTGTAACTGGACTTGGTATATACGTATATCTGACTACAGAAACCACAATCACAGATATTTAACAGGAAGAAAAAATAGGAAGAAACCTCAAATAGAGCAACAGAGGAGGGATCTCTACAATGTGTCAGTGTTATATTCAGACTTAGATCTTCATCCAATTTCTCTGCCAGGGAACAAAAAAAAAACCCTCCCGAAAAGCTTATTGAGGGAATTGGTACATTAAATACAAGTTACAAAGTGCATCTGATATGAAGTCACACTAATTTGCAACTCTTTATTACTTTCAGATGAAGTAATCTGCAATGTATGCACATTATCACTGCTCCTATACAATAGGATGGGTTGAATGTTGAGAACAAATTTCATCGTAACCGAACAACTGTACAATGACAAATTAAAGTAGCTTTATTTCTTTCTTATTGATAAAGACTATTCATGAAGTTCTAGTCATTTTGAAGCTCTGGGGTATGACCACTGGGTCTCTACAGTGCTGCCAAAGAGCCCTGTTTCTTCATTATTACTTCAAGAGTGCACAATGCAAAAAAAAAAGTATTAAAATCTTCAAGGCAAACATTGATACCAAGTCTGATAATGACTTGATCGATCTCATTCAAAAGCTATAAGACGCACATGGACGGATTAATGCACGGGGCCGACGGGGCCCGGGCCCCCAGGGCCCCGCCCTTCTGGGGGCCCCCAAGATTAGCGAAATTACGTCCTCTGAAATCCGCCCAATGATTACCCCTTCTATAAATAATCATTACAAGAGGTAATGTCGATTACCAGGGTTTATATAAGACATGATTTCACTTGAATTCTCAATCATGGTGGCAAAATATTGTAATGTGCATGGATAAGAAGACACACTGGCCCCTGATTGGCAGGTCTGACCCTTTAGTCGAGCGGTTAGCGATGTCTCCTGCGGTGCAGGCGATACGGTTTCGTTTCCCGGCCGCGGCAGTTCCTGTGGCTGCGTTTTCCCCCGAATTCGCTACATACAATATTTTTTTCCAATTGTATGCCAAAAATATTCCTGTATTATTTCAAATATGGATTCATTAGAACCAATGTACAATTAACTGTTATAGGCTACACATACAAACAAAAACAAAAATCATTAGGGTGATTCAAGGGTGATTCAAGACCCCTCTGCTTCGCGTCGGGGTCCTGCATCACCCTGTCGGGGTTTATTTCGTAATAATAACCAGCTCACTGTACAGCATCCCTTACATATTCAATGCATTCTGGGAGGTAACGTTAACGTGACGTTTGCGCGCCTTAGCAGTTAGAGCTGGTGACGGGTGAAATAATAGCAACAACAACAACAATAAAAATAATAATGTAACGTTTTGTAGGTCCTTTAATAATATCACATGCGTTGCGTTGTTTCCGGTGATTACAGTAAGTCACAAGACTAATCAAAACTGCTTGGTGAAATTGCATTCAGACTCTCTGGTGTTGTTATAGGGGGGCCCCGTGAATTATTGTGCCCCGGGCCCCAGATTGGTTTAATCCGTCCCTGAAGATGCACACAAACGTACATATGTAAAGAGACATATAAAATCTTACCTTGGAATATAGTATATACCTTTCATACAGAATGAGAAAACAAAGAAAGGGAAAAGTTAAAGGCCAGATTTGAGGAGGGAACAATAACTATACTATCATGGCTGTTGGGACTTTTTTGCCAACTGCCTCAAAGGATCGGTCGTTTAAAAATATTTTAAAAAACTGCAGAAATTTTAACATTACATCTCTCTAGCTAAATATGCGGATATATCATTCAGCCATAGTGATGTAACCCACAATGTTAGATGTTGTTATACGTGTTAGTCTCATTTGTGTAAATTTCCATCCTTTCTACTCTATCCTGTGTTATTCTTAAATGTCTTTCCTAATTTGTTTACAATCACTTCCTGAGAAGAGTTTTTATTTTGTTGCACCGCCGCCATCCATTTTGGTTATAAAAAGATATTAAAAAATAAAAATAAAAAACAGAGTGCATCTTTTGTTGTTTCTGAGACGAGAGGCATGTTTTGGATCTTATCCTTGCCTTAATCCAAGTCTTAATTTCTGTGAGAATTTTCCTTCTGGGAAATTTCCTTGCTTAAATTTTTCTGCTGGGTTTCATATGGCTTATATTATCTTGATGAAAGGAAAATGACAATAACTCCTTAGACGACTCACAAGAAATCTAAGTCCTAAAAAAAAGCTACAAAAGACAATAATGTCATTTGGGTGCAATTCTGTTGCACAATAATAATGGAGTAGTGTCTAAACCAGTGCCAAAATGAATCCAAAATAATTTGGAAGTTCCCAGATATACAATTTAGATTATGTAAAGATCTTTAAAGTGCAAACAACTGGGGTTTTCGTTAATTGGTACATGAAGAATGCTTTTGCTCAGCAACTGGGAGTCACTAAACAACTCGACAGCTACTCATTGAGGACACGGGTCGTCCCTCTTGAGCTCCAATCTGCTCTGATTGGCCCTGATGTAAACTGTAATGGCATGGTCCTTTGCTTGAATGCTTCTGTTCAGCGTCAAGAACTGCTGGACCCGTCAATGTCGCTGTGCCAGTCATTGAGGAGGTTACCAGACAGGATCTGCAATGCTGCCTCGATGCTATCTGTGTGCCTCAAACTGGGAAGATCAGCTGAGAGAACGACCTTCAGGATCGAGGGCTGAGGAAGAAAAAAAAATTAATGGAACAGAGGAAGGGATGATGGAAGGAAGTGCAGCAAATAGTTGGCCATGACAGAAAGTGAGAGAGTGAGAAAGCTGGACTGATATGCTGCAAATTCACTTTACCATGGTGGAGAGCATAGGGATTAGTGGCTGTACCTGCAGTCTGGAGAAAATCAGGCACACTCCTTGTAGTTTGAATTGTCTCAGCAGGTCTCTGAGTTCATTGACCACTGTGTAGTCGATGGCACTCACATGATTGCAGTCCAGGATCACTGGCCGCGGAGGAGAAGCTAGGAGAGTGATGGAGGACCGGTCATTGTGTGTTGAGAAGAAAAATTGCAAAATTCTACTTGATTTTAAAAGCTGTAAATGGTGGAACAAAGGAGTGGAAAATGATAATAATAAATCAATATTGTATAGCGCTTTTCTAGTACTCAAAGTCGCTTTACAATAATGGAGTGAAACAAGACGACAAAATAAATCAATGCAGGAAGTAACTGAACATGACAAGTTATAGGGAACCAGAGCCAACATTTAATGACTGTTTCACATCACAAGCCAGCCCTTAAACAGTAAGCATCCCAAACAAGGAAGGTGCGCAGCAAAGAAATCATTACCTTGCAGAGCCTGGGTGTGTACGATGTGGCTGAGGTGCTCCATGGCAGGAAATGTGAGTCCGCTGCCCAGCTCCATCACAAGTATGCCATGGTCTGAAATCTGCGGGCGGAGGGTGCATGCCAACAAGTGTCATTAGGAAGACTTTAAGTTACTCCATCCCCTTACCCCTTGCTCTCTCGTATCATCGATAAATATTGCAATGTTTTGCCCTGACCTTGGAATGTGTGTTGAAATTTTCCTGATTTACAATGCTTCGCATTCACGGGAGCACCCAAAAAAACAAAAAAAACATGCATCAGCCAACCTTTAACCCGGGTCTGGCTATGTTGTAGAGCAGCATGACTCCAGAAACAGCAACCCCTGCTATGATGCCATACTGCACCTCCCAGAAATTCACCAGGAACGTAACACAGAAAGGCAGCAGGTCCAGCTCTATGGAGCACAGAGGACTGTTAAACAATTACATGCATGCACACTTTCAAGACTTTTGAATAAATATAATTATGCACAAAAGAGACCTTTAAGTAAAAATTTGTATGCAAATGAGACTTTTAAATGAATGTACAGATACAAGACTTTTAAATGAACATATTTGTGTACTCAACCCAGAGGGCACAAGCATGAAAGATACATCCATTTAAAAACACACTCACTGCGTATTTTCCATATCTTAGCCACCACATGGTAGTCTATCATGGGAGCTACGGCACAGATGATAACTGCTGCCAGAGAAGCTTTAGGAACGTAGTAGAATGCTGGCATCAGGAATGCCAGGGACAGCAACACTATCAAACCTAAAATGTGTGTGTGTGTGTGTGTGTGTGTGTGTGTGTGTGTGTGTGTGTGTGTGTGTGTGTGTGTGTTAGAGAGAGAGAGAGAGAGAGAGAGAGAGAGAGAGAGAGAGAGACACACTTGTGAAGAGACTCAAGAATGTCTTTCGAAACGGCACATGTAAACTACAACAGGATAAAATCTGAACTTAAAGAAAGGAGAGACAGCAGAGTAAGAGAAAGGGACTGAATAAAAAGTGACAAACAAGCAAGAGAGAGAGAGAGAGAGAGAGAGAGAGAGAGAGAGAGAGAGAGAGAGAGAGAGAGAGAGAGAGAGAGAGAGAGAGAGAGAGAGAGAGAGTCAGTCAACAGTGGGAAAGTGTATCTACCACATTTTTCCACCAGGAGTAGACAGAGACCACATATCATTACCATGCGCGTACAAGCCAGTCAGATTGAAAGAAGTTAAGGGAGATGGGGAGACGTGCCATTGTGCAGAAAACAGGGGGGGAGAGGGTCTGCTGAAAGGTAGCAGAAGTTGGTAAAATATGGGTGGAATAGAGTGGAAAAGGGGAACAGACAAGTAAAGCGTTGAGCTGATAAATATCAGTGCTCACTAGTGATGATCCCTCCTGCTGGGGTGCACACCCCTGTCTGAGAGTTCACCGCTGTCCTGCGTATAGATATTCACAAACTGCAATTAATGAAACTGTAAACATCTGACATCTGACATGCTTTATGTCATCTGAACCAAAGACCCATGGAGAGGCGGTGTCAAATACAGTGTAATGTGATGGTAAAGCACTCGGATGAAATAGAGATTTAGGGCTATACAAACAAATTTGACTTGACGTGTTTTGCACACACAGAAACACACCTCCCAAAGCTGCCAGTCACCGGGTAGGCAGACACAAAAGATCCCATTATGTTGGTCACACCAATAGCCAACAGCTCCTGGTTGGCATCAATCCTATAGTTGTTCTGACTGGCTAAGGAGAAACGGAGACAAGATCACTCAGTCAACAATCTGATATATCTGTCATTAGTTATTCAATAATAAAGTATATATAAAATATATAAAAGCAAAGAAATATTGTAACATGATGCTTTGTTCTCTACTTCCAGTCATGCAATGACAATCAGAATCAGAATCATGTTTACTGGCCATGTAGGTTTGCACATACATGGAATTTGACTCCGGTTTCCTGGCTCTTTCAGTGTACTTAACATAGAATAACAACAATCTTCAGATATATACACAAGGACTGACTATATACAGGTGAAATAAGAGGTGATAAAGTGCAATGGTGCAGAGAATAAATCAGAGACGCTGAAATAAATGTTAGCAGGAAAAAAATACAACTATGATAATGAAATATATTTATGTAGCACCTTTGAGACAAGTTTCCATGAACTTACTGTGTCCTGTTAAAAGCATTGGCCAGAGAAACAAACAGAACCTACCAAAAGCTTTGCTGATGGCAATGCTCTCCAGCAGACCCATTAAAGGAATGACAGCAAGCCCTCCTCCAAAATCCTACCAGGGCGAGAGAGAGAGAGAGAGAGAGAGAGAGAGAGAGAGAGAGAGAGAGAGAGAGAGAGAGAGAGAGAGAGAGAGAGAGAGAGAGAGAGAGAGAGAGAGAGATACAACATGCCTGCTACATAAACCAAGGAATTATAAAAAGTGGGGGGGGGAAATCATCTCTTGTTAAACTTGACAATGACTGTCCCCAATTTTGCAACTAGAATGTGAAACACCCCCCCGCTCACCTCTACAATTTCTCCAAAGGAGACAACCGTACCATTAGCCATTGTGTCTGAGGTAGGCGGGGGCCTGAGGGGTGGTAGGCCTTTGGAGGTTTCTCCAGTGAGAGTGAAGACATGATAACCGTAAGCATCCCAGGAGTATGCGATGCAGGAGGCAGCGACCACCACCAGGGCATTACGTACTGGACGGGATGGGAGGTGAAGACATTTCAAAGAGGGACGATTTCATATGAGGCTTTCAGACATGATCAATTAGTTAAATACTGCTCACCACCGGAACAGATAGAAGCTGCCCTAAAGGATTTCTTTAAAAGGCTGTATGTGCACAGTGATGATGTGCAATAGCACCAAAATACAGAGGACTGAAGTGTCTCTCCCCTGCATGGCTGACCTGAATTTGACCTGGGTACGCAATGATAATTATTAACGATAATAAAAATTGTATTATTTTCTTTAAGAGAAGGAACGTGTACACAAACACAGGAAAAGCAGGGCAAAAAGCACAAAATCTGTTGGATTTGCTTTGCTGGATTCCACACAGAAGTTTCGTGGCATCACACTGTTGATAAGGCAATCAATAAATTTTTAGATGGGAAAGTGCTATTGACTCCCAAACCAGCTGATAATAGCTTGCAGACTATAGTGCCCTCATATAAGAAGTCATTCCCCATTATTGTGTAGGTAAAATTGGTTGAAAGTAGCTGAGGAAAAAGCACAACAGATTAAGCAGAGGTATGGGATAAGTCAGTCAGAGAGACTGAGCTGCTGTCTAGTACCATCAAACTTTTTTTCAGAAAAAAATGTTGAACAGTGTTAACGTTTCATTTGGAGGGTGCCATCACTAAAACTAAAAATAGAATTGACTATTGAATAAAAATCTTGAGTAGTAATAGTTAACATTTAAGGAGTTATGATTCTAGAGAACTAGATTTGCCTAGTTTTGGCATTGATGGAGTAATATAAATGTAATTTACGTATGTGCTGATGAAAACATGATATCAGTACTACTTGCCATTTTGCCAGGATTTGTGTCATAATACATAATTGGAATTGGAGTTGAAGGAGCCAGTCATCACTCAGGGGCTACCATAAAAACATCCAGTCACCCCCCCCTTTTTCTCCCCAACTGCACCCAGCCAATTACCCCACTCTTCCGAGCCATCCCTGTCACTACTCCACCCCCTCTGCTGAGCCGGGGAGGGCTGCACACTACCACATGCCTCCTCCGATACATGTGGAGTCGCCAGCCACTTCTTTTCACCTGACAGTGAGGAGTTTCGCCAGGGGGATGTAGCGCATGGCAGGATCACGCTATTCCCCCCAATTCCCCCTCTCCCCCCAAACAGGCGCCCCAACCAACCAGAGGAGGCGCTAGTGCAGCGACCAGGACATATCCACATCTGGCTTCCCACCCGCAGACACAGCCAATTGTGTCTGTAGGGACACCCGACCAAGCAGGAGGTAACACGGGGATTCGAACCAGTGATCCCCATGTTGGTAGACAACGGAATAGACCGCTACACCAGTGGGATGCACATCCAGTCATTTTTAACCTAGCATTTGCATAAGCCCACGACTGAAGGCACAGCGCTGTAGTTTTCATCCCCAGAAACGTGAAAACACATTCAAAACGACTGAAGATACCTGAGTGCTTGTCCTTCCTTGGTGTGTGAGAGCGGTCTTTGTTTGTTACCGACAACATTGGTGAGACCACACCTATACAAATACGTGATGTGCCAGCAGACTGCGAGAAGGTTGGACATAACAGACCACTGGAGGGTCCAACAGTAAAACTACTGTGTATTGAATTCCAAATTTTTGCAATTTGTTTTATATAAACTCATGGTGGACAAAAAAAAACAAACAAACAGATGTTTCTGCATCAATCCTTCATAACTGTTGGCCACTGCAGAAGTTGTTCCCACAGCCTTGCATAGTGCAGCTTTAAGGTTGGAAGAAAAATGTTCTTGCAATTTTAACTGTCATTCAGTATATGTCCACAACAGATATCTTATAATCCTTTAAGGGAACTGGTATAAAGTCTTGCACATATGTGTTAACGCAGATACTGACCAGTGGCAACGCCCATCACCATTCCCTTTGCGACTCTGGAATAGGTGGGAGACTCCTCAGACAAGTACCCCAGGTTTTTCTTCATCAACGCCAACATGAGCAGCAGTACTAGACAGATCAGGCCCAGGACAACATCACCTATCCTGGCCTCTGTAATCTTGTAGAACGTGTAGTAAACCTCCAAGAAGAACTGCTGGGGAACACCTTTGAGCCCCAATATGTTCTACACATAGGAAAAAAAATTTATCAGCAAATGTCACTGAGGACAATTTGAAATTCTGACCTGATTTTTTTTCCTTCAGTTTATTAGTCTTTCCACATGACATTAGGTTGACACAGTCATTAACTCTTGAACAGAGTCGTAAGGTTCTGACAACAGGGGCTATTTGAAGCCGGCGTTAAATGAGTCATGGGCTCCTGATACCAACACAAACGTGACCGTTTCCCATTTTTCTCAAACTGTGCTCCTGAGAAATAACATTTTACCGCTTTGACTCAGCCCAAAATAGAAGCTCTCGAAATGTTACCGCTGATCCAGTGTCCCTCCGGTGGTTTGCTTTTAATTCAAGATACTCAGTTCATGAGGTATTAGCATTGCCCAAAAACACAACTCATGGTTTACAAACAACAATTATCACAAATATCTCATACTTCTCCGGTTCTTCTGACATAGATATCTTCGATGAATTGTCTTGATTGATCTACGGATTCGACAATCCCAAAATAATAGATATTGCATTTCTAAATACATGTGGAAAGCCTGTTGTGAGCAGGACTCTCTTTCCACTGGACTGTCGCTAACTGTCACTTTGGAAGGAGTGTGCAGGTTTTATTCATGTTAGTGTTTTTGTTTTTGTTTGCACAGCTCTTACCTTGACCTGGCCAAAGCCTATGGTAATTGCAGCAGCACATGTGAAGCCTTTTATTACAGGGAAAGAAATAAAGTCCAAAAGGAACCCTGGAGAGAGAACAACCAAAACCATGAATAGATGACGGGCAGATTCATGAACCGGATCTAAAACAAGTGCCATTGCCACAGTCTGATAGATACAATCTGAGCTTTCAAAAACTGTGTCTGGGTAAGCAGGAGAAGTTATAGACATGATGGCAGGAAGTGGCTATGCTACACTGACAAACTAACTTTTTCGCCTCTGCACAGTCCCTGTGGTTCTGTTATTTCCTTGCTGTTGATTTGTGTAACCGCTGCCAGTGCCAGTATTGAATCATTATGAACATAGCACCTTGAGCAATTCCATCTCTCTCGTCCTAATTCCACCCTTCTTTTTAACACCATCCCTCTTTCTCCCTAACTGATGCCACTCTCACTACCTCCCTTCCAGAGGCAAAACTGTTCTCTACGGTGCATGCATAACTGTTTTCACTGTGTCTATATTGTACTGAAGAAAACCACAATTTCCTTATTCTGCAGCATAAATCTTTATCATGTTCTTGTGCACTTACACTTTTTTTTAAACCTATTTATTACTTTTAATTTGATATTTGTGAATAAGCCTAAACTGAGTCAAAAGCTCCAGATCTGCAAAATCCCTTGACTAATACAACTGATTGTGATTCTGAGTCACAAATTCAGATTCGCTTTGTGGTGATGATTTTAATGAGCTTACCATGCTGGATTCAATGCACCCAATATAATGGCAATATATGTCCTAAACCTCACCTAATCTCAGTAGAGCCATAGCAGCTTGAATTGCTCCGCAGAGTAGACTGAGAAGGACGGCCCGGTTAGGCTTCCCCCCCACCACAGATGAACACAAGAGGGACATGATGGCTGTGGGCCCCAGTGTCAAATCCTTGGCGGTCCCCAGAAGTGCATAGATCAACCCCCCCATGAAGGCAGAATACAGGCCATACTGCAGGGCGAAATAAGGATCAATTAGACAAAAGCAAAAGCATCAGTTAACTTCCATAGAATAACAACGTGACATCGATGAGTAAAATCATAGTTTCAAGAGCCTGGTTGGGAAATGGTTGAGGACAGAATATGAAGAGAGCTGAGTTAAAAAAAAACTGTAATGGGAAAGAGGCATGTGAGAAAATTGACTAAACCGCATAGAGAAGAAACAGATGTGAAAATGCAAAATTTGAGGCTTTATACATCATTGTCTCTGTTAAAAACAAAAGGAAAATTGTTTTGCCTTTGGCACTATTATTACTTTGAAAGCTAATCCACATGAGCAACTGTATATGATACCTTTATTTACATGAAATATAAAAAGAATTTGCACACCTCCAGTTGCTTTTTCAGTGACGCTCTGCTTAGGGACCGTTTGTACATATAAGGTTTTATACTTTGACTTGACATTACGTGTCAAGTTCTACAGCAATAGCCTTTACTTTTACAGATGACTAAATCAGTTACGTAGTATACTGTGACTCACCTGCACAGGGAGACCAGCTACCTCTGCATAAGCAAGGCTCTGTGGTATAGCAGTCAGTCCTACAGTGAGCCCTGCAATTAGGTCCATCTGGAGCCACCTACGGTTGTACCTGGGCAACCACGAGAGGACAGGCAGCAAGGCTTTCAGCTTGTAGTAGGAGAAGAAAGCCTTTAACTGGCCCTGGGACAAGACATCTTCTACGAGTGGCTGGTCCATCTTACTTGGGTATAGTTTAGGAAGATTCCCTGGGGGAGAGAATGAGTGGAGATGGAGAGCTATTCACTGAGATGAATATATAGCTTTTCTTTCCCTGGCACAAATATTGCTATCCTTATGCTGACCAAATGCAAGAATAGGCTGGATACACCAAAAACACTTACACAAACAGTGTTGAGGGATAGCAAGCAGTCAAAATTCCTCCTCTTCTTTAAACTGTCAGCAATCAACTTATCCACTCATAAAAGCTGATTTGAAGTGCTGCTTAGTTTGGTTTCGGTGAGCTTCAATAGAGCCCTTTTCTCTGTGCAACTGGCAGGCAGGCACAGACAACAACACTGTGGTCCGTGTGTTTTCCCTCTCTTCACTTTCTCTCTCTCTGTCTGTCAGTTTGTCTGTGTGTATCCTCCAAGGAAAATATCCAGCACAGCAAAGCAGGCTGAGGGGAGGTCATATCTTGAGATCCATGCTGTTATGTCGGATTCACATAATGAGAAAAGACGAGGGGGGGGAAAAGCCATAAATTGACTCACTGCAGGCAACTGGAAGAGAAGAAAAGGCGTTACACACTTAGCCCCTTAATAAATGTCATGAATAGAATATTTTGCACTGTTGAAATATAAATACAGGAAACTGGCTTATTTCAAGTGAGAAGAGGTGTGTGTGACTTCAAAATCATATGACATATTGGGGTAAAGGTCATTTTTTGCTTTACGCTGTCTGACCAGTGTTGGTTTCACAACGTCCAGAGTTTTTCTCCATAATCATCAACCAGTAATAAGGTTGACATTGAGCAACTGAGACAAAGTGAGACTATACTTTAACATCCTGGCACTGACAAGGTTCTTGTTATTATATAAAGTTCCACCTGTTGTGATAGTGGACAGGAACATAATATAGACTAGAATAGAATAGAACTGAATAGAATAGAATAGAATAGAATAGATTGGAATAGAATAGAATAAAATAGAATAGAATGGAATAGATTGGAATAAAATAGAATAGAGTTCGGGACTTACCCATTGTGGTTCCTTCTTTTCTTCACTCTCCAGTATTACTGTGATTTTTCAGCTCTGTCTCAACTACAGCACTGACATATCACTTGCTAAAAACACACTTCCTCAAAATTTCACTCGTCGTCCCGGTACCTTACCCACGTGACCACTGTCACATGGCCGAAGTTTGTGGTCACATGACTTAGTTGTTTCAGGAAGGTGGATTTGCGTCGTTGTCTAAGTTAGCAAAGTTAGCAACGTTTGATAACTTAGATAACGTCCACGAGCATTTTGACAGAGCAGTCGTTTTTTATGGACATGGTGTGACTCAGTGGTTCTTGGCCCTATTTCGTCATGCCACGCGCGTTGTTGGTTCTGTCTCTTATTCTTGCAGTGTCTTGCATCGGGCGGTCAAAGAAAAGAAATGTCTTCCTAATAATTGGTGAGTGAACTTTCAAACTCTGATTATATTGATTGCAGCAACAGATGAAGAAGGGTGGAAGAGCTGTCAAGTACACGCGTGCGTCTTTGATTATCTGTGTGTGTGTGCGTGTGCGCGCTCTCTCCAGCCGACGATGCGGGCTTTGAGACAGATGTCTATAACAACTCTGTGGTCCACACCCCACACCTCCGTTCTTTGGCCCAGCGCAGCTTGGTGTTTAAAAACGCCTTCACTTCTGTCAGTAGCTGCTCACCTAGCCGTTCAGCCATCCTCACTGGCCTGCCACAGGTAACACACACACGCCTTCTCTTTCATTCACACATACACATTCGCAAGGCCGGATTAAAGTAACATGGGCCCCGGGGCTATGAGTTTTTCAAGCCCCCCCCCATCAACAATCACTTAAGACTGAAGTTTTATTTTATGACACAATGAGATTTTTGATGATGGATATAATGTCTGAGTGAGTAAAGGCAAATAATAGAAGTCTGGTTAATTCAAACGATTACTTCACTTTACTGTAATGCAGCATTTAAAACCAGGAAAAGATAACACTTATGCCATATCACAAAATCTAAGGCAATATATATTGTCTCACATCACAATATCTGATACACATGTTAACACATTGCCAACTGCTGGTATGAGAGAGAGAAGCAGCTGACTTCCCCCTCTACTAATTCCACTTATCCTTCCTCTCATAGCAGCTCACATACACACACACACACACACACACACACACACACACACACACACACACACACACACATCAGTTGGGAGAACAGACACAGAAGACCCCGAGCCTCATGGGCCCCCTCACGTCATCGGGCCCCGGGGCTTGAGCCCCGGTAAGCCCTTGCATTAATACAGGCTTGCACATTCGCTCTCTTTAACTCACGCACACGCTATCCCTTGCAACTGTGTAGGTTTACACTGACCATTGGTGTTGACTACTTCCTCACTGGGGGAGTAGGAGTGTGTGTGATTCACCTTCAAGGTACAGTAACTCGCACATCTGCCTTGTGTTTCCAGCATCAGAATGGCATGTATGGCCTCCACCAAGGAGTCCATCACTTCAACTCTATTGATGGAGTGCAAAGCCTTCCATTGCTCCTAAGACAGGCCGACATACATACAGGTAGATAGATAGCTGTGTCTTGGAAGGAATGACTGGCCATGATCTCAGTCCTGCATCTACACGTTAATGGCATTTCTTCTTGTTACTCTGCCCCTGATGGGAAAAGTTTATTTTGCTTTGTTGCAGAACGTTAAAAGTCCACTGACTTTCTCTCTCTGTCATACAGGTATAATTGGTAAAAAGCATGTTGGTCCAGGATCAGTGTACCCTTTTGATTTTGCCTACACTGAGGAGAACAACTCAGTCCTCCAGGTGGGCAGGAATATCACCAGGATCAAACTACTGGTCAGAAAGTTCTTCCAGACCCATAAAGAGGAAGCTGCTGGGCAAAGGGAGGAGGGGGGAAAAAGGACAAAGAGAACTAGAGAAAATGCAGAGGAGGAAGAGAGACCATTTTTTCTCTATGTTGCGTTCCATGACACCCACCGATGCGGACATTCCCAGCCTCAATATGGAGCCTTCTGTGAGAAATTTGGGAATGGTGAGATGGGAATGGGTAGAATTCCAGACTGGACACCTGAATACTATACTCCTGAGCAGGTTAAGGTCAGTGAAACAAATTAGAAAATCTCTAACTATTTCGCTCTACTTTCTACCAAGAAGATAATTTCTGATATCCGATAACCATAATTTATTAGCTGCAAAATTTGAAACGTTAAACAGATGACATCTTGGCCTTCAAAAGCTTTATCAAACCTAGCTTCTTTTTTATTTTACGATTTTGTCTTTTCGTTTGGTTGTTAGAACATGATATTTGCTGTAAAATAATCATGATAAAAAATCTACAATCTTTGAATGTCTTTCTTATGTCATTCATAATGCAGTCCACGTTTCTCACATATTGACTCGAATGTTTTTGGTCCCATGACCTCTGCCACAGTATATATTGCAGCAACCCATTATTTACCTCTGGTCTTTCTTCCTCTTGTGTTTTTCAGGTTCCCTATTTTGTACCAGACACACCTGCAGCTCGAGCTGACCTAGCTGCCCAATACACCACAGTTAGTAGACTGGACCAGGGTATGTAAATCACAGGTCAGATGTGGACTATACATGTAGCTTTACACAAAACCATGCAAATACACCCATAAGCACACACACGTACTCGCAAAGCTAAAAAAAAATGGTCAGAAACCAGAAAGTAACACAGTAAACCAAGACTGAGTGATAACCACAAACTAATTTGTGTGAATTTATTAATTAGTAGCGACAGGCATGGGTGCAAGTCCATGAATACTGGGATGGCATCCAGCGCTTTACCTGTGCCCCTGGCCATAGGGTTAGTGGTTTTGTCAGGAAGGGCATCCGGCGGATTGACAAGACCATACCAGATTGGTTGAGGCTCCATACCGGATTGGTCAAGGCCTGGGTTAACAACAGCCACCATTGGTGCTGTGCCTTCACAGGGTACTGATGGAAACTATATAATCTGCTTTGGCGACCCCTGAGAAACAGGGAATAAGCCGAAAGAAGAAGAAGAAGAAGAAGAAGAATTTGTGTTAATTAGTTGGATAGCTCCAAGCTGGCACTCATAATTGTCCATCCATCCATCCATCCATTGTCTTAACCGCTTATCCTGCTCTCAGGGTCGCGGGGATGCTGGAGCCTATTCCGGCAGTCATTGGGCGGCAGGCGGGGAGACACCCTGGACAGGCCGCTAGGCCATCACAGGGCCGACACACACATACAGCCATTCATTCCTAGGGGACAATTTAGTACCGCCAATTCACATGACTTACATGTCTTTTGACTGTGGGAGGAAACTGGAGCCGCCGGAGGAAACCCACACAGACACGGGGAGAACATGCAGACTCCACACAGAGGATGACCCAGGATGACCCACCAAGGTTGGACTACCCTGGGGCTCGAACCCAGGACCTTCTTGATGTGAGGCGACCGCGCTAACCACTGAATACAGCTGGGCTGTATTCAACTTTTTGAAGTTTTTACTTTTTAAGAAAGATAACTTTTATTTTTTAGTTTTTTGCAATAGAAATGAACAGCAGAATGTTAGACCTTCCGAGGTGCTTTTTTTTTCTTCAGCATTTTTTCTTCAACTCTTTTATGATTGGCTGTTAACAGGTTTCTGGTGGCCACTGGGTTTCTAATTGTTGTGAAATCACCCTGCACACATAGCTAGGCCAAACATGTACTCCTATAAATGTAGTTTCTGATATTATTTTTTTTTTGTATTCTCCACCAGGCATTGGTTTGGTACTTCAGGAGCTGAAGGAAGCAGGCTATGAGAATAACACCTTGGTTATCTATAGCTCAGATAATGGCATTCCCTTCCCTAATGGTAGAACCAACTTGTATCACTCTGGCACAGCAGAGCCCATGCTTGTTTCATCTCCGGAGCACAAGGAACGCTGGGGAGACACCAGCCAGGCATACGTTAGTCTGCTAGGTGAGTGTTGGATAGAGGGAAATCGGTATGACATGTCATACATTGGTATTGCAATCAAAATCTATTTGTTTTTTTTTTAATTCACCAAGTAAGCTTGCACATGGCTAGAGCTTCTATTTTTATTACATCTGCTATATTTTTATTTTTTGTTCCACTACTCTTGATCTATAAGTATACATCTCTTTATCCTATTTTATTTTATAGGCACCAAGTACTTTAGTTATTCTCTACAATTTATTCTTTATATTCTTGCTATTGTGTGTATTTTTGATATTGTGTGCCTTTGGATTATGCGAAATGTAATGATGCTTTAATTTCCCTCTGGAGCAATAAAGAATCCTATCTATCTATCTATCTATCTATCTATCTATCTATCTATCTATCTATCTATCTATCTATCTATCTATCTATCTATCTATCTATCTATCTATCTATCTATCTATCTATCTATTTTCTCTAGTACTAGAACATAAAGGACTTTACAGTAAAATAACTGCATCACATTATTGTATGGTTGGCCCCGTTGGGAATCAAACCCTCAACGCTGGCAGTGTTAGTGCCATGCGTATTCTATCATATTACCAGGCACTTTTAACAGTTGAGCAATGGAAGACCAATACATATAATGTACTTTACTTGTTTGGTTGCTCATAGAAAACAAGTAAAATAGATTAATATAGTAGGCAATTGAAGCAATGAATTTAAAGAATAATTTCTGTTGTTACCTTCCTAAACAAAGGGAGTGGTAAAAAGTCCAGGGCCTGATTCTATTGAGCGGAGGCGTAAAAACACCCTTGGACAAAGGGGACAAATGTATCAAAGCATTAAAGGTGCCACAAGGGGGCGACTTCATGGTGCCACGTCACAAGTGTATTTGGATGTCTGATTACTTCAGTAAAGGAGGTGGGGAGTGACATTGGTTTGTCCCTGCAATTTTATTCTAACATATTTGGTTTTGCTCTTTGGTTCTCTCGCTTTCTTTCTACCGCTCATTTCTTCCACCTCGAGATATCACCCCCACTATCCTGGACTGGTTCTCTATTCCCTATCCATCATACAAGCTCCCAATCAGCTCTGTGGACCCAGTCCACCTAACTGGTCGCTCTTTGCTGCCTGCACTTGTCACAGAGCCCAGCAGCTGGCATACTGTCTACGCCAGCCAGTCTCTCCATGAGGTTTGTGGAGCTACCACGATAGTTCTGTCATTACTATTGCTATTTCTGTTATTACTATTGGCCAAATTAATATTGAATTCCATTCAAATGCTTTAGTGATCATGCTGCCAATGCCGGTGAAACTTGTCGTTGGTACGTCAGCCATACAGCTGACTTCCAGTGCACAAAGGTTACAGCACCGTCGTGTTCATACTAGATGCACATTAAATGACACACAATACCTGCATTGCTCTATAAAAAAAATCGAACAAGATTGATACCTTTCATTTACAAGATACAATAGTAGAAAAAAAATCCAATCAAATCATTTACAAAAGGGGGATCAGCCTGGGTGGTTCGCAGTTTGTACCACAATTAAGAGGCAGCCGTTTTTGAAGTGGGATATTTTGGGTGAAATATGATTTGTAGCGCTTTCCAAGGCGTAGTGGCTGGAACAGGCGTGGAGCCGGCTGTATGAGACTGAAGACGATTCTCTTCGCCCTTCTTTTGTGTGCATCTGCATTATATATACACTCAAAGTCGTTGACCGAATGTACTTTCTTTTTTTCTCTTCAATTTTAGGTGACCATGTACTACCCAATCCGCTCCGTCTACCAGGGGGCGTACCACCTGCTTCACAACCTGCACTACCGCATGTCTTTTCCCATAGACCAGGACCTGTATGTGTCCCCCACCTTCCAGGACCTGCTGAACCGCACTCATTTGGGTCAGCCAACACACTGGTTCAAAAGCCTGGAGAAGTACTACTACAGGGACCGCTGGGAGCTCTATGACATCCGGTCTGTATAGTCTAGGAATCACTATGTTGTAGTACATTTATTTCTCAGAGGAGGCCTTATTGCCATATCAGAAGAGATCCTACGTGAAAATGTTTGGTATCAAAGAGCTTATTTATACTTTCCAAAGCATTTTTTTTTACTAGAAAGCCAAATACTGCCAGCTAAATCCTACTTTCACAAATATGAAAGACATAATTTTATATTCCAGCCAAAATACCTAGCCATTGTTCAACACATCGTTAGTGTTATTGTCCCCACAAATGCACTAGAGGAATATGATTTCTTTTTACCCCCTTTTTCTCCCCAATTGTACTTGGCCAATTACCCTATTTTCCGAGCTGTCCTGGTCGCTGCTCCACCCCCTCTGCCAATCCGGGGAGGGCTGCAGACTACCACATGCCTCCTCCGATACATGTGGAGTTGCCAGCCGCTTCTTTTCACCTGACAGTGAGGAGTTTCGCCGGGGGGATGTAACGTGTGGGAGGATCACACTATTCCCTCAAGTTCCCCGTCCCCCCTGAACAGGCACCCTGACCGACCAGAGGAGGCGCTAGTGCAGCGACCAGGACACATACCCACATCCAGCTTCCCACCTGCAGACACGGCCAATTGTGTCTGTTGGGATGCCCGACCAAGCCAATGGTAACACGGGGATTCGAACCGGCGAGCCCCATGTTGGTAAGCAACGGAATAGACCGCCATGCCCTCCGGGTGCCCCAGGAATATTAATTTTTATGTAGCTCCCTCCAAATTTACAATAAATGTACATCTTTCTGTCAATTTGCATCATGGGAAATCAGTGTTCAGTTAAGTAACAGCTGGAAACCTCACAGAGAGATTAATACATACACTGCAATGTGCTATATGAAGGATATGACCCTAAAAATGGATCATGTCTATGTGAGAGACAGTAAAGATTCCTTACACACATCGCTCACCTCTGCCATTTATTCCTTGTGTCACCTTTTAGGTCAATGGTTTAAAATAGCCATATTTTTAGAAGAGTCTTTTGACTGAGATGCTGCCAAAATACAATAATAGAGGACACTGAAAAGGGTTTGGGAGATGTCTGTTTTTACTCGCATGTTCCCTGTTCCCTTAATGTTTTTCTTTTATCAGTTTAATGTGAGATAAAATTCTTATAATCAAATTCACAACAGGGTCCTTTGTGGTTTGAGGTGTTATTTCCACATGTCTCTTTGGATATTGTCCAGTTTATTTATAAATGTTATCAATGTTTCCAAATAAATCTCTAATACAGGGCAGACCCAAAAGAAACAAAGAACCTGGCGTTAGACCCATCCTACAGTACCGTTTTAGAAGGCCTGAGACTGGGTCTGCAGAAATGGCAATGGGAAACTGGGGACCCTTGGGTCTGTGGACCGGATTACGTCCTGGAGGACAAGCTAGAGCCACACTGCAGACCACTTTACAATGGACTATGACAAACGTCACATGGCCGAGCCCCATCAAACCTGTCTGTACTGGTCATGCTTTGATGCCAGTGTGGTCACTATACACTGAACCTCAGTGTAAAACGAACAACTTTGGTAAGCGGCTCTGTGTGCAGTTTGCTGATCCAGACATCCTTGGTAATTCTAGTAGCCATTGACACAGATTTCATTATTGCATGATACAGTCATGCATTGCTTGTAAATAGAAATTAACAGATGCTGAATTTAAGATGTTTTGTATGTAAGCCCTTAGAATAAATGATTTACTACATTGGTTTTATGCAGCACAGTTTGTTTATTTATTTATTTATGTATTTTCCTAAATAATTTGATCATTCAAGATAACAGTCCTTCAAGAATAGATTTCCCAGAGTCCAGACCACTACCTAACTGTGTTTCATAGAATGTCAATAGGATTACGCACAATTCGACTGCTTACGTTTGTATGTTCAAGAGCTGAGCAAGATGCTTTACCTCTTTTGGTAGAGTCGCCAATGTTATTATTGTCCCTGGAAAAGTAATATGTCTCAGCCCACGTATGTATGTGTAAGGGCAGAGCTCCTGTGGCGATTACAAAGGTGATCAGGTTCATTGCACATGACCGGTTGTGTCGTTAAATCAATTTGGAAGAGTGTTTGCATTCACAAAAGGCCTCCGTGTTGCCCTGATCTCCGCTTTGAAGAAAAGGGGAAATTGTTATGGGCGGCATGGTGGTGCAGTGGTTAGCGCGATTGCCTCACAGCAAAAAGGTCCTGGGTTCGAGGCCTGGGGTAGTCCAACCTTGAGGGCTCGCCCCAGGTCATCCTCTGTGTGGAGTTTGCATGTTCTCCCTGTGTCTACGTGGGTTTCCTCTGGGTGCTCCAGTTTCCTCCCACAGTCCAAAGACATGTAGGTCAGGTGAAGTGTCCATACTAAATTGTTATCTAGCCAATGAGAACGCTGATGAAACTCGAACAACTCTGATTTTTTTCCCCTTTCACTGATCGATGACCCATTTGGATGTGGATTTCCAAAGCTCAGGACCTTTTAAGATTGCTGAAGTGCAGATTTGCCGCTGCTATTTTTAGCCTATTTTCGTCCTAACCATGAATACATCTGCTGAGTGGGATGGAAGAGACATTTCTGGATTCTCTTTTTCTTTAGGGGCAGTTTTGTGCATGACACACGATGACCCACCAGTCAGCAAACCTAAACCCAAAATCCCAATTTTTTATGGGTCACTTTGCGTTGTTAATCCAAAATCAGTAAAGGTCGACCAGGTGTTTTGCCATAATCTATGACCAGTCAGATTATGTGACCCCACCCCCTCCCTCCACTAAAACACTCAGATAGGAAACGGCAGTTTAGGTAAGGTTAAATTTGGGCATAAAGTTGAAGATTGTTAAATTTAGGTGTTGGATTAGAGACCGTTGATGTTAGATGAGGGTTTGGTGTGGTTAAAATTAGGACTGGCATGTTGGTAGCGGCCAAAATACAGCATTTTATGGGCAGGGTCATACAATCTGACGGGTCACAGATTTTATCGTAACACCTCCAGCGGACAAGAGGATCGTTCATCCTTGCTGAGTTTTACATTCAGGCGATGACCAGTACACAATATTAGGATGCCGGCGTGAGTGACGCGTAATAGTTTTGTTTTTAAATCTTGATGCGCAAATGCCGTACTATCCTGCGAATCTGAAGTTCTGGACACCTCCCATCAAGTCATGAGCTATGTTTATCTTTGGACAGTTGACACAAAATAATTTCATTTCTTCTTTCCTCTTCTTACAAGCGTCAGAGGGGAATGACGTCTCCACGCCCCCCCCCAAACTAATAGAAAGATGGGGGGGGGGACAACAACGCATCGATCAATCCGGATTGGTCTCTTTCCTCCTTTCGCGTAAAAGATGAATCACCACGCGCCCGTCCCGATCGATCTGACGAACGCCGCCGGGCACGGTAGCGCCGTGCGCGCCAAAACTATATAAACCGCGACGAGTAGGACGGCAAACTCAACGAAGCATCGGGTCGGCTGACAAACCCAAGAGCAATTCATGTCCGGAACCGAGGAGGCGCACATATAGTCACGCAAACGAATCCAGATCTGGTGGCGTATCTTCTCTGCGTACAAGAAGAAGAAGAAAAGTGACCCACCACCACCTTTGCTCTGAAGTCATGGAGAGGTCAGTGAGATTCGCCCTGGTGTGCTTCGTCGGGATCTCTTTGCTCGTCGCTTGCCGCCCCGTCGATGCTTGGTACAAACAGTCCACCGGTCCCAGTTACTACTCGGTGGGGCGAGCCTCCGGTCTGCTGTCTGGTATTAGGAGGTCGCCGTACGTGCGCAGGTCCGAGTCCGACGAGACGGCGACTGACAGCGGGGAGAGGACCGGTACCAGCAACAACGTCGATGAAGTGCTGTCTGACGCCTCCAGGCAGATCTCCGTTCTCAAAAGCATGGTAAGATGGGAAAACAGAAAGGGGAAACATGTCTGTGAATGTTCTCATTCATCCAGGTCATGGTTATCCAAAGGAATTGAATCAAGTGCAACTGGATATATACCAAGTCCAGTTGCACTTGATTCAATTCCTTTGGAGAAAGGGCAAATAACAATAATGGGTACGGGGGGGGGGGGGCATGTACGTGCACTTTCAAGAGGTCCCAGCTTCTGTGGGTGGGTGTATTTAAAATGTGCTTCTCGTCTTGCACAAGAGCCGCATAGTTCAGTATGTCTGCAGTGATTTGCAAATAAAGGGGTTTTTGTATGTTTTTTGTTTTGTTTGTTTGCACTTTCGTTCCCTATCATAAAAAGGTATAAATTAGGAGCTTTTTTTAATTACTTATGCTATGGATATAACGTGCGCAAATTAAATACAGTATCAAGACAATCCTCGACTGATCAGAAGTTGGACAGAAATGTGGTCGGGAAGGGCTAAGGTGTCACGATGAGAGTATTGCAAAAGATATTTGCAGGGATAAATTGCTTTCGAAAATCCACACTCGAGTGTAAAATGCGCGTACTAGTAGTATATAGTAGGATATACCAGTCATATACCAGTCATAAATTCCTACAAAAATCTACAGAAGCGCAATCCTTTGATTCTCACAAAGGAACAAAAAATGATGCATCGCAAAGAGGGGGGGGGTGCTCGGACATCATATCTTTACAAGTTAAATGGACCGCTTTTATTTTCTAGGTACAACAGCCACTCAAAGCACTTCACAATTAATTAATTCCTCGGCGCGCGCGCGCACGCACGGCGGTGTCAGCCAGTTAGGGATTAGGTCTCTTGCTCAGGGACACCTCGACATGTTTGCCAGGCAGGAGCCGAGGATCGAACCGGCAACCCTCCTCTACCTTCTGAGCCACCACTGTCTTCTCGTACAAATAAAGCATAGGCAGAGTTGAAGTTGAAAGCTTGTCACTATCGCGACCTAACTGCTTGTATAAACGTTTCCCCCTCATAGGCCATATGTGTGAGAGACATATCACCGAACCTGAGGAGCTGCGAGCTGCTCCGGGACGGCACCGGCACTTTCCAGTGCAAAGCGGACGTGTTTCTGACGCTGGACTCCCTGGACTGTCTGTCCCCCTGAGTTCCGGTCCGACCCGCTCCCGCCTCTGCCCGAGGTCCGGGCGCTTCTGCAAGGAGGAGGATGCGGAGGGGGCAAAAAGAAAAAAGAAAGCTGATGACGTGATGGACCGATGCTGACTTTGAATGTTTCTTTTTGTTTTCAACAACATGGTTGAGATTTTGCTTTTGCTGCGTGAACGCATAAAAAAGGAAAAAAAAACGAAACTATAGTGGGGAGTGTAAGAGGTATTTTAGTTGTTAAGATTCCCCCCCAAATGTAGGAACGTATATAATCCAGTTGCTACGTCCAATCCACACTTGTACCCGTTTGCCAAATTAATGTATTAAAATGTTCAAAATGTTCACTGCTGAGCAGAATTCCTCAAAGTACTTTTGTTTATTTTATCTATATTAAAATGAACAAATGATGCCAATTCGCCCAGACTGCATTTGTGTTTACGCAGGAGTCAATGACGGGGGGATGGGGGGGTGTTAAAGGTAAAACAAACAAACAAAATAAATATACACCGCTTTTACCTCCTCACATGCTGTCTTCCTAGCACAGAAATCCACACACAACTTAGAAAGATCTGTGTTACAGTTCTTTAATTTCTGATAACATTTTACTACAAATGATCAATTAAAATACCAGAAGTATTACTTCACAACAGTGGTGGGTTAAAACTAACATTTTTAAGTTAGTTATGTAAAAAGAAAAAAACACACGGGATATTACGTACATATTGTAAATAATGCCACTTAAATGATTCTACAACAGAAAAGGTCATTCAGGTGCACTTAAGGGTTTCTCCCTTCCTTTCACTGCTCATCCTTTCTTTTTATCTTGCATAATTGCAGGGGGTAGCATGCTGTTTATTACTGGATTTCCTGAAGACAGTGATTTGACCTTTCAGATGTAAGATCATGTCAGTCAATTCTCACATAATCCTCAATGGTTAGAGAGAGCGGGAGAGAGAGAGAGAGTGTGTGTGTGAAACATAAAAAGGCTCACCGAAGGGGTAGGTAACGCTGAGGCTGGGTATTGAAGGTGGAGAGAGGAGGGAAGAAAAACAAAGACAGTCAAAGCAGGGATTTATTCTGACGTTACCGGCAGCCAGAAGACAGAGAAAAGGGAGATGGTGAGAGAAAGGCACCAACTCGACAGGCTTTGGTGATCCAGCTCAGGACAGTACAGTTCTCGCTGCGACTGCCGGCTCAATTAGGAGTGTGTGACATATGACATAGGAGCACAGTGGAGACACATAAATGTGACGCATGAGAGGAAAAATACACAATGGTATGGACTGGCGAACCCTGCATCTTTGAACAAACAAAACAGTAAATCTCCGCTCTGTGCTCACACACACACACACTCACACACAAGAAGGGTAAGAAGAAGGAAGAGACAGCATGTTTTGCTGTGTACAAAGGAAAAAAAATGCTATTGTTCAAAATGCAAGAAGCAAATGAGTTAATACTCTGATGAGCGCTGCATAGTTAAATACAAAAGTATAAATAAGCATCGGAGTCCATATTCCTCACACAGAGGACACAAGGTTTCAAAAGTCAAGCTAATAACAATTTCAGGCTCAAACTCCGGTCGAGGGAATAACCAAAGCATCCTTCTCGTTCCTTTCAGTTTTCTTTGATGAGGTTTTCAACGCCACATTCCAGAAAAAAACGTTGAAATGATTCAAAAAACGTACAGCATTAATGAGAAGTTTCTAGATCCTCTGCCAAAATGTTAAAGTTCACAAGAGCAAGATCACAGATAATTGCTGCTGCAGTGCTCCCTGGGGCATCTTCAGTGTGTGAGAGACAAGACATGCCCAGTTGAGATGACCACGTTTGGTCTTTAACACCTTTATCTACTCTTTTAAAATAAGGTTTTACCTTTCCATAATCAGCAATGTTATTTACAAAACAAAAGGATTGCAGAAATGACCGAACCCAGATAGCCTCTATAGCTTTGCACTAGGAGTCATCGGTGCAGTAAACAGCACACGGAGTGCCACATCGAATGACACGGAGGACCCTCGACTACAGAAGTCACAGAAGGGACACGGCTTCGAGGTTTTCTTTCATGATTGTGTCCATAACCACCTGGAAGACAATCTGGACATTGGAAGTGTCGGTTGCAGTAGTAAAGTGGTGGTAGATGAGCTTGCTGGGAACAGCGTTGAGGGAGATGAATGTGGTGGCAATGAATCGGGCCGCGGCGTCCACATCACAGTCTGCACCTGTAGTAAGAGAGGCGCAATATGTAGTGGATCCACTTGATCCTGCCAAAGTCCATCACCTGTTTCCTTTCACCTTTACTAACCCTCCTGCTGTATATTGTCTGTTCAATCACTTTTTTTTCACACCACAGGAGATTTCCTTCACCGTATTATAGACAAGTCATCACATCTACATGTAGGCAGTCAAGATACCAGAGATGGACACTTGCCCTAGTGGCTGACCCCAATCACAGGAATTTTAGCATTTACGTTGACATTTGCATGAGAGGGCAAAAGGACAGAGACCCCCATGGAGCCTCTTGAGATGTGGAGAGCAAGCACTGAGCGGGAGTGAAAACCAAATCCTGAATATTATCCAACTGATGTGGGTTTATAGGTACGTTGTCGAGTGAGAGCATTCGTACCAAATGTGTGAGTGGGTGTGTATAGTTGATGTGTGCTTGGTTCGGCCCATGATCACAAGCAACAGTCCTTATATAAACGGTTCTTTTTTTTGTGGCTTTTTCATCCTCTTTTTCTCCCCAATTGTACTTGGTCAATTACTCTTTATTCTGAGCCATCCCGGTCGCTGCTCCACTCCCTCTGCTGATCCGGGGAGGGCTGCAGACTACCACGTGCCTCCTCCGATACATGTGGAGTCGCCAGCCGCTTCTTTTCACCTGACAGTGAGGAATTGCACGAGGGGGCGTAGCGTGTGGGAGGATCACGCCATTACCCCCAGTTTCCCCTCCCCCCTGAACAGGTGCCCCAACCGACCAGAGGAGGCGCTAGTGCAGCAACCAGGACCACATCTGGCTTCCCACCTGCAGACACAACCAACTGTGTCTGTAGGGACGCCCAACCAAGCCGGAGGTAACACGGGGATTCGAACCGGCGATCCCTGTGTTGGCAGGCAATGGAATAGACTGCCACACTACCCAGATGTCCATAAACGTTTCTTATATAAGGAATTCTCTCTTCTTTTCTTCCAAACTCAACAACTAGGATTTAACTTGCTGATTCCCCATTGCACATTATTCTATCTTAACATGATGCCATTTTCACCCTTATGTCATGAATTTCCCTCTGAATCTCACCTTTAAATTGAGGGAGGTAGAACCGCAGATGTCGACCAGAGTGTAAAATCTTTTCTTGAAAAAGATCTATCTTGTTCATGAATAAAATCTGCAACATAAAAAAAACAGGAATCAAAATCAACCGGGGCAAAAAAAAAAAGCTTATTGTAAGACAAAGGCCCAAATCAATCCCAATGATAATGAAAAAAAATTTGCTAGGTTGTGTGACGGACTCGTTTCCATGTGTAGTATGCAACAACTTCACAAAATTTTAACTAATAAATCAGCCACATTTTACTATCAACAGTGTTGCTTTATAGATATCTGAATAGAACGGGAATCAATAGCCATGTTGATGTCTGAGATGGCGATACCGGGTCAATTAACTATTTCCACACATCAGGGGATAATCAATCACTCCGTCCTCAGGAAAAGCCTTCAAAAACTAGGGCTCCATCTTTAATAAACCATGTAGCTCACCCTCTCTGTTCTCTCACTCTTTTACTGCCTCTCCCTCTCTTTTACTCCCTCTCCCTCTCTTTTACTCCCTCTCTCTCACACACCCCAACTTCCACTCGCTAGGAACCTTTGACAGAAACTCCTGGCTTTGATACAGCTCCACTGAAGCTGACCAATTAAAAGTATTATGCAGTTTCCTGCTCTGATAGCTATATGTGATCACTGATACAAAAAAAAAATCCTGAAAATAATGAGCAAGCGTATTTAATCAAAGACGCCATGCAGCAATGCCCGGTATGTAATTAACGCTGACCAGGCAGGGTGAGGAGTTGATTAAGACGGAGGTCACAGTTTCCATCACCGCTATAAAAGGCATCATTAAACACCATTAAATGATACCTGATCTTGCTCTCACAATGCAGGCGCTGTAAATCTTAGTGTGAAATCATGTTTTTGTTCAAAAAAAATGAACAACTCACCAAAGTGATGGCACTGACACAACCTTAAAAAACAAAACAAACAAAACAAAACAAAACAAGCCAGCCAACGTGCAATGCTTATTCATTTATCCCCCCCCTTTTCTCCCCAATTTTATCCGGCCAATTACCCTATTTTCTGAGCTGTCCCAGTCGCTGTTCCACCCCCTCTGCTGATCCAGGGAGGGCTACAGACTACCTACCACATGCCTCCTCCAATACATGTGGAGTCGACAGGCGCTTCTTTTCACCTGACAGTGAGGAGTTTCACCAGGGGGACGTAGCACGTGGGAGGATCACGCTATTCCCCCTAGTTCCCCCTCCCCTCTGAACAGGCACCCTGACTGACCAGAGGAGGCGCTAGCGCAGTGACCAGGACACATACCCATATCTGGCTTTCCACCCACAGACACAGCCAATTGTGTCTGTAGGGACACCCAACCAAGCTGGAGGTAACACGGGGATTCGAACCAGCGATCCCCATGTTGGTAGGCAACGGAAGAGACCGCCACGCCACCCGGACACCCCGTGCAATGCTTATTTAAACTCTAGTGCAAACCCCTGCGATCTCGTCGACTATGGATGACAACACAAAATCCACACGGTCCCTCGCCAACACTGCCGTTCATTTGCATTTACCCTCAAACATGTAGTCAGCTGGGACAGGACATTTACATACAATCACCACCAGTTGGAAGCTGTATAAGAATGGAGTCTTATGCACGGGGTAATTTCTGTAATCGTCACTTACTGCCATCAACTTATTGTGAGGAATAAAAAATGATCTCAAGACTTTTGGCGGTGGGAAAACCTGATAAACCTCAGCGGAACAAACGCCCCCCACTCACATGCAGTGATTTGTGTTTCTGAGTGGGTTTAAACACGGAGTCGAGCAGAACCAACTAAACAAGCTCATTACACAGTAGTTTAATGTGACATTTAGCCAGAAGCAGGGGTGGAGGGAGTGGGGGGGGGGGTGACCTTGCCAAAACCCAGCTTAGTTACACTACACTGTTGACTTCTAAGTGACAGAGAAATCCAACAAAAGGAAATGGTTTGGCTTAAAAAAAAAACAAAAAAAAACACAGGAGCAGCTGAAAAAGCAATTTCCTGCGCACCCTGATTGCCCGCTCTCAAGCGAGCGCCATAAACTAAATGAGACGTGCATGGACTGAAGGACAGAATCCTTAACTCCAAATGTATTGGGTCTAAGTAACGACACTTGAAGGACAAGACTCTACTGGGTCTTCTGTAGACAGATATTACAAGGCAACTTTTGACTTGGCGATGAAATAGTGTTCTTTCCTAAAGCAAATGCTGTTTGACAAATTATCAGCCAGCTGTGACATCAACTAAAAACAGAGCTGGGGAAGGACATACGCATATGCACCAACTTGCAAGTGCACATGTCCACAACACATGCCCGCAACATAGCCAACATAGCCTTTCAGAGGAAGTTGAATCAGTTCATCTGGACACGTTTATTGAGAGAAACGTTTCATCACTCATCTAAGTGACCTCTTCAGTCTAAACTGACTGCAGGTATCCCCACCCTTATGAACGATACATTTGCATAACGACCGAAACCAATGATCAGTTTCATATGCAAATAGGCGTGACCATTAACTAGAGTTTCAATGGCCATGTGTACTATTCACAGAGGATTTGGGAATGTTTGCAATCACAGCATTGTAAAATGGCGACAGGGTGTACCACATTTCACCGACCACATTAACTCTGTGGACAACCACATCAAGTTCAACAGGGTGGATGTGAAAAATGACAGGTTATTCTTTTTAGACTGTGAAATTGCAATTGGTGATGGGGGACATTTGATTGTTGAAGTTTACTGTAAACCAATACATATTGATCAGTACTTAAGGTCTGACCCTCATCAGCCACTGGAGCACAAACTAGGAGTCATCAGGGCGCTGTACCACCGAGTTGACAACATCCCCACTGACACAGCAGCTGGGAAATGGGAGAAATCCCACATTAAACAGGCCTTGATTAAGCATGGTTATCCTATCTGGGCGTATGTCGAAGCCAGGAAGACGCCCAAACAGTGCACCAGCCAATCGAAGAGAGGAGAAGGTCAACAGCTGCCTAAGCATAAACCAGTGGTGATTCCGTATGTGATGGGAGTGTCAGAAAAGCTGTGACGTGTATTTTCCAAACACCGCATCTCAGTTGCTTTCAAACCCCAAAACAAGCTGTGCCAAAAATTGGTCCACCCCAAGGATTGGGTCCCCTGGCACAAACAGAGCAATATAGTGTACGCTGTTATGTGCCAGGAGGATTGCCGTGACTTGTACATTGGAGAAAACAAACAGACGCTGGCCAAAAAGATGGCACAACACAGGAGAGCTAACGTGTCAAGCCAGTACTCCACAGTCTACACCCATCTACAGGCCAGTGGCCACTCTTTCAAGGATGAGGATGTGCACATCCTTGATAAGGAGGAACGCTGGTTTGAATGGGGCATCAGAGAGGCCATCTGTGTTAAGAGGGATTGACCATCCCTGAACCGAGCGGGGGCTAAGAGTACATCTGTCACCATTTTACAATGCTGTGATTGCAAACATTCCCAAATCCTCTGTGAATAGTACACATGGCCATTGAAACTCTAGCAAATGAGTACGCCCATATTTGAATATGAAACTGGCCATTGGTTTTGGTCGTTATGCCACTGTATTGTTTATAAGGGGTGAGGACACCTGCAGTTTAAACTGAAGAGGGCACTTAGATGAGTGATGAAACGTATCTGTCAATAAATGTTGTGTCCAGATGAACTGATTCAACTTTCTTTGATTTTCTTACCTGGACTATTGAGCATGCATCAAGACAACATAGCCTTTCACAACCTCCTTCTGATTTCTTTATGAAGCTCAGGAAAAATGTATTAATTTGAATCTCTAGATCTCTAGCACATCAATGAATATGTTAACCTGTTCAACATTTATCTCTGACGGTGTTCAACATTCATCTTAAGTGTACTTGAACCTGACCTGATTTTTTGGGTGATTTACAGTGGCTCTACAAACCACAAAGGACACAGTAACAGATTTGTTTTTGATTTTTTTATATGTATACCACAGCACTGGGACTCATCATTAACTTTGGTCTATTGCACAACTGACATGAAGTAAAGGGTGGAGAGACAACTGCTGTCTTACCATGGAGGTGCTTTTAAAGAAGACGTTGTTGCATATAGCAGAGAAGAGCTTCAGGCTCTCCTGCAAACGATTCTGAAAAGGGAAGACAATGACATCTTGAAAAAGCTATATCAGCTGACAGATAGATAAACAAGAAAAACACAACTGATTCTTCTCTAACTCCAGTAGTAAGTAGTATGCAAAAAAACAGAACAAGAAACAACTACATCATACAGCAACAGTTCATTCCTAAGACTGTCTCTATAAGAACTGGTTCCGACTGGTCAGAAACGAGAGTGGGCTCTCGCTGCAGTGATGTATCAAGGGTATCTAAAGAGGAAGGAGTTGATGTGGTGTCCTTTACCATGGAGGGATCTTCCATCAGGGTCATGTCATACCCACTGAGGGACACAACAAACAGCACTGCCCTGACATCCTCAAAACAAGCAATCCACTTTCTCCGCTCTGTTCGCTGGCCTCCGACGTCATACATCCTATGGAAGTGGGAAGAAGGGAAGGACAGTGTGGGAGAGAGATTAACAGATGTAACAACAGCTGAAAGTTGGGAGAAGGTACAAACCTTTTAGATCCAAAAAGGACATATTAGACTTAAAAAGGGACATGTACAGAGAGCTGTATCAAGTTCTACGGATGGAGGCGTCCCGGTAGCGTAGCGGTCTATTCCGTTGCCTACCAACACGGGGAACGCCGATTCAAATCCCCGTGTTACCTCTGACTCGGGCATCCCTACAGACACGATTGGCCGTGGGAAGCCGGATGTGGGTATGTGTCCTCCTGGTTGCTGCACTAGCACCTCCTCTGGTCGGTCAGGATGCCTGTTCGGGGGGAGGGGGAACTGGGGGGACTAGCGTGATCCTCCCACGTGCTACGTCCCCCTGGCGAAACTCCTCACTGTCTGGTGAAAAGAAGCGGCTGGCGACTTCACATGTATCGGAGGAGGCATGTGGTAATCTGCAGCCCTCCCCAGATCAGCACAGCGGGTGGAGCAAAGATCATGACGGCTCGGAAGAGTGGGGTAATTGGCCAAGTATAATTGGGGAGAAAAAAAAGGGGGAGGGAGTTCCACGGAGGGAGGAACTGCATGAGTGAAACATAAAGAAGAAGCAAGCAAGCAAAATTTTATTTACCGAGGACTTTTAAAAACACAGTTACAAAGTGTTTTACACTCAGTACACAAAATATGAATAAATACATAAAATAAATGGAATGAATATAAAAAACATGGCATAGGGAGTAACAGACCACACTAAAAACAAAACAAAACAGAAGTCAGGGGTGGGAATCTATAGAAAGGCTTGCCTGAAAAGATGGGTTTTAAGAAGCCGCTTAAAACAGTCCATTCAGCGAATCTAATGGAGTGGGGGAGATTATTCCAGAGGCTTGGGGCCAAGACTGCAAAAGCGTGGTCACCTTTTGTTTTGCAGTTGGAGTGAGGAATGGATAAAAGACCGAGGTTTGAGGATCGGAGTGGTCGGGAAGTGGAATGAGGAATGAGAAGATCAGAAATGTAACTGGGGACAACATCATGCAGTGCTTTAAATGTAACCAATAAAATCTTATAGATTATTCTGAATTTTACAGGAAGCCAATGGAGGGATGTAAGAATAGGGGTAATATGAGATCTACAGCAAGTTCTGGTTAGTAGTCATTCTGAACCAACCGTAGACAATTTGAAGTAGCTTGGTTGAGGCCAGAGTAGAGGGAGTTACAGTAATCTAGACGGGAGAAAATTAAACGGTGAATTAATTTTTCCGATATCCTTAAAAGACAAAATATTTTTGATTTTTTTGTGTGCAATATTTCGTAGCTGAAGAAAACAGGTTTGGACAAGTTTAGTAACATGGTGATCAAAAGACATTCTGGTCAAAGATGATACTGTGGTGATACACAATTGAGGGTAGATTCACCAGGGGCTGCTGCTCCTTTAAGGCAGACGTTCAGAGTGCTGACGTAGGCACTGCTTAGAGTTTCCGGGGTGGAGCCATGTTTGCAGCAGCCTAGCGGTTAGCTGGTTGCCACGAGAGATTGTGCTGTATCGGTGTCGTTTTGTGTGGCGAGTAAACGGAATTGACTCGACTCGATCTCTCTGTCTCCTCATTCCTGCACTCCTACATTGGTGACCCCGACGTGATACCAAGGTTTTTAGCGGTACAGGGTACGGGTTGTCCCGGGTTACGAACGCCCGATTTACAAACGCCCGCATTTACGAACCGACGTCCCTAAAGCCTTTTTTTTTTAAATCCACTTACACACAATGGTTCGTACTGACGAACGGACGGACTATTTTGCGCGATGCTCAAACCACTGCGCGTTTTAGGCGGTTTGTTGGCCCGAGGGAGAACAACGCCACGCCGTCGTCCCCATTTTTAAATCGGATCGCGTAAACACTGTTGTATGCGCTGTGTTTATCCTCATAATCATGGCTTCAAAGCTTAAATCTGATGCAAGGGATGGCGATGCATCGCAGAAAAGGTCGTGACCCGCTCCCGGGACAGTGACAGGTTTTGAGCTTGAAGTGTAAGAAACGTTTCTTTAAAGTTTTTTTTATACCTATACACACATTCTCTCTCCATTATAAATACTATACTGTAGTTACATCATTATTATTACTGCATTATTATATTTGTTTTAGGTAAAACATATTCTGTATACTAAGACAAACATTTGAATAATTGACGCTAGATGTGAAGTGTACAAATTCAATTTAAAGACTCAAAAACAGAACTTGTTCGTAACCTGGGGACCTGTATATAAGCAAAGAAATAAATCTGACTGTTATATATCTAAAAATTGTAAAAAAAAACCACTTCTTCTCCCCCACCTTAACAAACTAATTGGACAAGAGGCATCTCATCTGCTTTTTATTCATTATTACTCATTTAATCCTCTGTGGAATAGACATGGGGCCCTATCTTACACCCGGCGCTAGGCGCAGCGCGAGTGTCTTCGCTAGTTTCAGGTCGACGCAGTTGTCATTTTCAAGTCCAGCACCCATGCAGCTGAAATAGCAAATGAACTTGCGCCCATCCGAGCGCCCCATGGGCATGTTGGCCTTAAAATGAGTTGTGGTGAGGCAAATCCACCACCGATGTGTAGCACCCACCTGGGTGATGCATGGCAGCCATTTTGCACCAGAATGCTCACCACACATCAACTTGAGGTGGAGAGGGAGGAATCATTGAGCCAATTACATGGGGGGATAATTAGGGGGCCAGATGGAGAGGTTGGGAGCCAGGTTGGGAATTTTTCCCGGACACTGCGGGACCCCCTACTCTTTGCGATAAGTGCCATGGGACCTTTTGTGACCACAGTGAGTCAGGACAGTAATATGCGCCTACATAGGTGGGTGCACAATGTGCAATCTTTTGGCGAATCCGCCAATAGAATAGCAATCTGCCAAGGTTCAAGCGCACCTGGCTTTTAAAGGAAATGGTAGATGACGCCTGATTTATTTCATGTTCCGCCCAAAACACGCCTGTGATTAATTAAGAGACTAAGCACAACCCCTTTCAACCATGCGCCTTACTGTGCCCTCTGATTATCGAGGAATACCTGGCTGCAGCCTACAGAATGGGGCGGGGTTCAACATTGAAAATTTAATTGAACTCATCCACCACCACCCCACCGCCATCCGTAACCCTAATCCTGTTTAACTCCGCCCAAACCTAAATCCAAACCAATGAATCGTTTAACCCCACCCTAATCGTAGTTTAACCCCGCCCAAATTCGACAGTTAAATCAATCAAATCAAACAGTGGGTGGGATTAAACGTTTGCCGTTGAACCCCGCCCCGTTCTGCAGGCTGCAGCCAGCGATACGTGCGATCCTGTGATTATCCACTTTTAAACTAGCCAAAGTGGATTCGGACATGCCCTAAATGCACTTGCGCCATGCATTTCAGACCATGCGCTTAGATTGTTAAAATATTGCCAAAAGTCTAATTGGAGATCACAAACACTATCTTGTAGGTGTTCTCAGCCATCTGTCATTTCATAAGAGCCATATTATTGAACAAGAGCCACAACTCCCAAAATCTACACATGCATAGAGGGCAGGCTGCTGCTGAATGGTAATACAGTTTTGTGTCCAAATGAAAGATTACATGAGCAGAAAATGAATGCCAGAAGGTGCCAGAAAGTATCAGGTGGCACAACTGTTACTTGTTAGCATACGCGCTTGTGCAAGTGTGAGACAAGTCTTTGACTGCGATATCCTTTGGCAGGTTTCAATTTCCTGTGGAGAGCTGTGTGTGTTCATGGCCTTCCATACTGATGGCATAGTTTTGAAGGGCAGCTCAAATCAGCAGCTGATTGTATTGCTTTTGGACAACATTAGGTATCCCTGAGATATGTCTCTCACACACACACACACACACACACACACACACACATAGAGAGGAGTGTGTCACAAACCTCCGAGGGTGGGGTCTCCCCTTTTCAATTTTCGGCACAACATTGAAGCACGAAAGCTTAGAAAGGTCAACGCTCTTCAGAAAGAAACGGCAGATGAAGAAGCAAGACTTATTTATTTTTTCCTATTTCACCTTCTCTAAGAGGTTCCCTTTCCCGCTTCCCCTACATCTGGCTAATGTAACACTTTATGCTAGGTGGAAAGAAAGAAAGAGTGAATAGTGACAGAGCAGCTGACATGTGGTACACGACTAAAGAGCGGTATTAAACATGAGGGTAAGCGGTATTAAACATGAGGGTAAGCTCTATTAGAAAAGATAAGAAACTAGATATGACAACAGCAGCTACTGCAGTTATTTTAACTGCTTCTCTCTGATTGTTTCACCATCAAGGGGAGATGATGATCCTAAGATAAAAGACCAGAGATCTTAAGAGAATACAAAGATCCTTTAGTTGAGAGATGTTTGACTGGTGTGTGGCTTTGAGTAACAAAATAGAATCCATCCAATGTCCAAGCCGCTTAGCCCAACTGGGGTTGCGGGATGCTGCAGCCTATCCCAGCAGTCATTGGGCGGCAGGCGGGGAGACACCCTGGACAGGCCGCCAGTCCATCACAGGGCTGACACATCAAAAATGGAAAAAAATATTCCTTTATTTGCATTGTACTTGTACAAATCTACACCATATGTTCATTGCAAAGAGGTCTTACTTCATCTTACTATTAAGGTTAGTTTCTTCTATCACAGTTAACTCCCAGTTAACACACACACCGTTATCACAGTTAACACACACACAGTTATCACAGTTATCACACACAGTTATCACAGTAAACACACACGGTTATCACAGTTAACAGTTAACACACACAGTTGTCACAGTTAACCGCCACACACACACACACACACACACACACACACACACACACACACACACACACACACACACACACACACACACACACAGTTAACACACACAGTTATCACAATTACAGTTATCACAGTTAAGTTACATACAGTTATCACAGTTAACAGTTACACACAGTTATCACAGTTAACACACACACACCGTTATCAGTTATTATAGTTAACAGTTAACACACAGTTATCACAGTTAAGTTACACACAGCTATCACAGTTAACAGTTAACACACAGTTATCACAATTATCACAGTTAACAGTTACACACAGTTAACCCACACAGTTATCACAGTTAACAGTTACACACACACACACACACACACACACACACACACACACACACAGTTATCACAGTTAACACACAGTTATCACAGTTAACAGTTAAGACAGTTATCACAGTTAACACACAATTATTACAGTTAACACAGTTATCACAGTTAACACATACACAGTTAACACACACAGTTATCACAGTTAACATCCACATTTATCACAGTTATCACAGTTAAGTTACACACAGCTATCACAGTTAACAGTTAACACACAGTTATCACAGTTAACATTTAACACAAACACACAGTTATCAGTTAACACAGTTAGCAGTTACACAGTTATCACACATAGTTATCACAGTTAACCACTAGATTTGGGTAGTATTTTCAAAGTCACACTAAACATATTTTATCAATACAATTTTCTAAAGCTATTTCGAACTTATCGACATAAAGTGTGACTTCAACTGAAACTTTCCTCAACAGATTTCTGTATTTAAGGAAAAAAGAAACACACACACACACACACACCCATGCACACGCGCAGAGGGAAGAGAGTTAAAAAAAATAGAATTTACTTAGAGATTTGTGAGTAAAGCTGATTTCTTACACATTGTGGCCTTAACAGCCATGATGGGAGAACTAACTTGCTGGCTGATGATGGTGAAAAAACATAGACGGGGGATGGAATGGGCTTTCGGGTTTTTAATGCCCGGCTCAACGCCGCTGAGGCGGAGCCCTAAAACAACAAAGCTGCAAACTGGCCGTGCTTCTGACACTGTCTCCTCCTCTACCCTCAAATCCCCACAATGCTCCCTGGTCTTCCCCTCCACCTCCTCCATGCTTTTTATAACCCACCCCCTCGACAGTATTGTGTAATTATGAGTCTGTCATCTTTTTTTTATTGGACCCCCCCCCTTTTCTCCCCAATTGTACCTGTCCAATCACCCCACTCTCTGAGTTCCTCCCCCCCGACCGACCAGAGGAGGCGCTAGTGCAGCGAACATTACACAAACCCACATCCAGCTTCCTGCCCGCAGACACAGCCAGTTGCATCAGTAGGGATGCCCGAACAAGCCGGCGGTAACACGGGGATTTGAACCGGCGATCCCCACGTTGGTAGGCAACGGAATAGACCGCTATGCTACCCAGACGCCCGAGGCCATTACCTTTTAATAATATGGAAAACGAGGGAGGCCCATTTCTCAGAGCATATTGAGGGTTCAGGGGTCAAATAGGGTGTCTGTATGCAAACTAGGCTGTATTGTCTGAGTGGAAAGTTTGCATAACTGTGTGACCTGTGCATGACACAAATGCAGTCTCTCTCTCTCTCTCTCTCTCTCTCTCACTCATGTACACACACACTTCCATTCGGGCCCACACACATGCGATAACACAGCCGTGTCCATACTCATGGAACAGTTAACAGCCTGAGAAGTCAGGGTCGGTCATCCATTATACGGTTAATTAAGTGTCCACATAATGACATCATTAGACGCAGTCACTGTAATTCAAACAGCATCTACATTCATGTCTGTGTGTTGTGTGTGTTTGTGTACGTTTTAGTGCATGCTTGTGTCTGTGTGTTTGAGCCAGTGTGGATATGAGCCGTCACAGTACGGGGAGACGTTTGAGTCTGTATGAGCGTCGAAGTTCATTCACTTTCTCGTTTTTTAATTTAAAGGGATGCACATGGGAAGACTTGGAAGAGACAAATGATATGTATGTTACGAGGAATATGTGTTTTTACAGAAGGCACTAGCCTCAAGGGTGGGAAAAGAGGAGCACTTGCACACACATGGATGTGTATTTATTCGGCTCACACAGTGAAATTAGAGTCAAATAGATTTTCTCCCATCACTACATACGTATGGAAGAATAAAATGAATTCAAAGACAGATATTCATGCTTTCTGTTAAATTGCCACACACATGCACACAGAGGAGGATATGCACACACACACACACACACACACACACACATACACACTCTCACAAACCCACACACAAAAATCCAAACACACACACTCAGATGCAATTACTAGTAATAAAATGGTGAATAATAGTCTTTCCAATAGAGAGTGGCAACAGGCGACATCTACTGATCTTTCAGACCCACTCACTGGGTGGGATTTTACAGCTTGTCTACTTCATCTTCCCCCCCACAATGAGCGTACATGCACACAGAGAGAGAAGGAGAGAGAGAGCGAGAGAGAGAGAGAGAGAGAGAGAGAGAGAGCAAACTCCTGAAAATAAACAATATAGTGAGCAAAGGCGTGTGAAAGGATAAAGGCCACAGAAAGTAAAAGACAGAGAGACCATGCAGAGGATCTAGTCGACTCTCTTCACAGAATGTTTAGCACATCGCCCACAAATGACAGTGGCGAGAGGTGATGAGACGGGGGGGGCGACATCCAAGAACTAGTTCCTCTCTGCCGTCAATCATTCACCATGCAACCTCCTGTTAATTTAAACCATCCCACGCAGGTGAAACATGCCAGCCACACCAAACACCGGCGTAAATAATTCTTTGAGGTGACATCAACAAAACAGCAAAACCTCTAAAACGACTGACGTTAGATACTGGGGTTGCACAGAAGTAGTCACTTTGAATTTACTGTTTGTTGGGCAGCGGGATACGTGCATGCCAGACGAGACCGATACTGGGCAAGCAGGACCATGATCTTTGCCCACAGACACCTTTTATTTTCAGTCATTCAAACCATGAACATTTGTTGGCATTCATTGTGTTTGTTGTAACACAGCATGGGTGAAAGTAAAAACAACAACCCTCTTTTACTGTTAATATTTACTATTTTCCTGTGTCTCACCCTATCCAACGAAATGCTAACACAACATTCATTTTACACTTCGATCAGACTTGGGATGTATAAGGAACATAATAAATAATTGGTCGTTGGTACCGATACAACAGCCTTCCTCTCATTCTTAACAAGCTGAGGAAAGATCATTAGCGGGCAATCTGAAAGCTACAGTCGTTACATTATCCAAAGGAGTTGAATCAAGTGCAACTGGACTTTTTTGGATAACCATGACCTGGACGAATGAGAACATTCACAGACATACAGTCGTTACAATTTCTTTTTCTTCTTCCATTTCCTACCGACGCTATTCCTCAAGAGAGCTTTTGAGCTTTCCCAAGGTGAACGACCTCTATCCATGCTAGGTTGCTTGTACAGTCTGTTGATATCTCAATCCATCCCTCTGTTTCATGCCCCTTTTCACTCCATCATCCCCATAGACTTAACACTGGACCAACATTAAAACTGCCCCCAAGCTCCCTTCAATCTACCCCCTTCATTCAAACTACCCCCTCCATTCAAATCTAAGAAGGTTGAACACCTGCGGTCAGTTTAGACTGAAGAGGTCACTTAGTTGAGTGATGAAACGTACCTGTCAATAAACGTGAACTGAATCACCCTTCTTTGAGTTTCTTACCTGGATTAATGAGCATGCATCAAGACACCCCTCCACTCAAACTACCCCCTTTTAAGCAACAAAATCACAGAAAGTTGAAGACATGCAAGACATGCAAAAGTGAAAGTCTTGGACATCCAGGTAGCATAGCGGTCTATTCCGTTGCCGAACAACACGGGGATCACCGGTTCGAATCCCCGTGTTACCTTCGGCTTGGTCAGGCGTCCCTACAGACACAATTGGCTGTGTCTGCAGGTGGGAAGCCGGATGTGGGTATGTGTCCTGGACGCTGCACTAGTGCCTCCTCTGGTCGGTCGGGGTGTCTGTTCGAGGGGGGAGGGGCTGGGGGTAACAGTGTGATCCTCCCACGCACTACGTCCCCCTGGTGAAACTCCTCACTGTCAGGTGAAAAGAAGCGGCTGGTGACTCCACATGTATCAGAGGAAGCATGTGGTAGTCTGCAGCCCCCCCCCGGATCGGCAGAGGGGGTGGATAAATCCCCTTGATACCCATTGCAGTTTTTACTTTCAGTTAATCACATGAAATTATGCTAAGCCCTTCATCAACCTCAAGGCCTTGATCGCTCTCCCACACAGATGCAATGTGCACTTACATGCAAACAGATATATACGCATGCACAAATGCTTGTGCGCACACATCTTTGGCAAGGTCCTTGTTTATCAATTAAATGAACTCGGTTATTAATCTTGAGAATTCAGGAGGAGATAAGAGCATGCGTATGCACGTGGGAGAGGCCGTTGGAAAAGTTCCTTAAACACCACCTGGGACTTTGGTCGTGTAAGTCGGATCTGGCAGTGTCACCTGGTGGTGATGTCACCATTGTCGGGAAAAAATAAATCAGCTTTTGACTACGGGGATACTGACTCAATAGTGACGTAAAGAGAAAGACGGCAAGGAACAGCAGAATTTATCCACACAGGGTAACTGATAGGGTTATGATCAAAGCCTCGCTTTGGCTGTGAAACTGTTAATGAGAGAGCTTGTGTGTGTGTGTGTTTGCAGGGTATGTGATACTGCTCTGTCTCTTCAAGTGCCTGTCGGCTGAAGCTGAAGCTGAAACAAGCCGAAAGAATCCTTGGCACACCAATTCAAATGTTTATCTGTACCTACACATCCCACACAGTGTGCATGGCCACCGGTATGCCTCATGTGGTCATTGGTTGGAAATGTGATGATACATGCACCTTTTCTAAAACAAAAGAAGCGACAGTAGACAAGGATGCCTCAGACTGTGATTGGTTGTTGATGAAATGGTTGTCTCTACAAAGATCATATGCTAAACGATGATGTTATGAGAACGTCCAAGTAATATATTTCAATATTAGGTTTCCATAGGAAATGTAATTTAGGGCAGCAGTGATGGACAGGGTTTTATTGCGGTTGGGAGAGGAAGTGTGTGAAAAGAGGCAGTCTCTGATAGATATTACTGAGAAGAATGAACACGCTTATCTTATTGTCTTGATATGACACTTGACATGGGTAGAGGAAGAGAGAAGCAATAAAGATACACAGCGCCATGCACGCAACCAAACACACTCACAACTACGCATACAGGTGCAGACAAATTCTTATTAATTTGTCTGAGGGCTAATTACCATTTAAACTAGAAGAGTGCACTGAGTGCACTCTTCTAGTTTGAAGGGTTAGTGCACTCTTCTAGCTATGCCTGGTGGGAATCTGCATTCCCACCAGACATAGCTCCCCTTCTCTGGTGCTCAGACTTAGGTGAAAAACCATCTCAGGAGTTAGCACTCAATTACGGTATAAAACAGGTTTTTCAAAGGTTCTGAATCACTGCAACCATGAGAGGTCCTTGATCATACACACATAACTGTGCACAAAAATTATTAGGCTGACAGGCCCAGGAGTATGTGAGATTAGCAGTGGACAGACACACACACGCACAATAAAACCAGGGTTTTTCCTGCCATTATAAGACTTTTGCACAGCACCCAAATCAGTTCAACAGGAAATACGGAAAAAAAGTTTTTAATATTCAGCACTCAGGCTCCTAGGCGGAACCTCGCATGAATGCGACCAAGTCTAATATGAACCTCAGCTTTCCAAAAAGAAAAGGTTTGCAAGGTGACCATTTTGGTCTAACCCTAAACCTGGGAAAATAAAGACAGAGGTTATTATTTTTAGAATATGCAGTGTTCCTCCTGTTCTCCTGTGCTGAGATCAGCAGTGAATGATTTGCTGACTTGCGAAATACAATTGACTTCTCGTTTACTTTCAAGACTCATACCCGAATACATAACTTCTTGACATTATTGCTCCCTGACCAGAGTCAACCGTAGATGTGAGTCGTGCATGCGCACAGTTGACTCAGATCGGGCAGCAACAGAGAGCAGCGGTGGTCAAGCGAGCTAGAGAGTGAACGAAGAGAGGAGCGGCGGTAGCGAGAACAAATATCTTTCATTTGAATCACCACAACCACGAGAGGTTCTTCATCATACAGCCATAACTGTGCACAAAAATATTAGGCTGATAGGTCCAACAGTTTGCGAGATTAGCCGCAGACACACACACACACACACACACACACACACACACACACACACACACACACACACACACACACACACACACACACACACACACACACACACAACCAAAACCATAATCCCCTCTGCCCTCCCAGGCAGTCTGGAGAAGATGATAAAACTAGTGCAAAAATTTATTTCCCCCAGTTTCATTAGAAGACACATTCAAGGTTGACCCTCAGGTTTTCTGTGCCAAAATGAACATACACTTATAGCATCCACTAACAATCCAAAAATAATAACTTGAGCGCCTAAATTTGTATTTTACTTAGTTTTACTGACATTGAAAAGTAATTTTACTTGGGACGATTTTAATGAGCTGGTACAATCACAACTTCAGTTCTACAAAAACAAACAAGCAAACAAAAAAACAAACAACACCAACAACAAAAAACAGCAACATTAAAGTCTGCTATGAGTGGTTTGGTATGTTTAGTTGGAAACACCATTCATCTCAACTGTAAAGACTTGAATCACTTGAAGTGACTGAGTCATTGCTCGGGTCAGTTTCTGTTTTTCTTTTTCTTTTTTGTGGACCCCCCCCTTTTTCTCCCCGATTGTACTTTGCCAATTACCTCACTCTTCCGAGCCATCCCAGTCGCTGTTCCACCCCCTCTGCCGATCCAGGGAGGGCTGCAGACTACCACATGCCTCCTCCGATACATGTGGAGTCGCCAGCTGCTTATTTTCACCTGACAGTGAGGAGTTTCACCAGGAGAATGTGGCGCATGGCAGGATCATGCTACCCCCCCCCCCCCAAACAGGCGCCCTGACTGACTAGAGGAGGCGCTAGTGCAGCGATCAGGACACATACCCACATCTGGCTTCCCACCCGCAAACACAACCAATTGTGTCTGTAGGGCCACTTGACCAAGCCGGAGGTAACATAGGGATTCAAATCGGCAATCCCCGTGTTGGTAGGCAATGGAATAGCCCGCCACGCCACCCGCATGCCCCCATTGTAACACTTTTAAGTGAAAATCTCTACGTTAAAACTGACATCCGTGACTTTTCTCCATTAATAAATCGTTATTTTAACATTAGTCAGGTTACTACTACCTGACATCTCTACCAAGGTTGGAGACTCTCCAGTCTCTGTATAACACTATTGAAATACATTGACTGGGTAGGACAAATACTGGTGCAGCGGCAAACATGTACGTGTTGGAAACAACTGCAACAGGAAAAACGATTGAAATGTGAGCTTTGGTGCAAGGATCCTATTTTACCAAGGGTGGAAACTGTTTCCTGCTGAGCTGACGGCACATAAGTGACAATGGTTGCTGCACCTTGTCTGTAGTCCAAAAAAATCAGTTGCAGTAAGCTTATATCTTGCTGCCTCCTCCATCGAACTATATCAGAACAATGTCAACCTGCAATATTGATTGACTGTCCCACAGAATTGCTGCATCATCATCATATGTTTCGAATGGATAAAATAACAACAAATTAATGAAGAAAAGTTACAGGTTGCAACTTTAACAAAATGTCTATTAGAAATCCCAATGACAATAGACAACCAGTTTCTCCAGCACTACGTACTGGTATCAGTAGGTCAGTCAGCTTGGCAGTTAGTAAATTCAATTAAGCACGGTGTAAAGAAGGTTAGTGGAGAGGCGGGGAGGGACAGTCTGCAAGTTCAAATTGGTGCTATACAGCTCTGCCAAAGTGGGACAGGGTAGTTTACACAAATACCTATCATGCTCTCATTATTATCAGCGGCTTCAGCAAATCAGATTAGAAACTGGAAGATGATAAAGGCAGCCGGAATAATTTGACATTGTCACTGATGAAAGATGAATGTAGTCATCTGACGTCAGCCTCCTGTCGCCTGCCCTCTGCAACTTCACTGATAACACTGATTTACCGACACAATCCCACAGGGGGATGTGTGTGTGTGTGTGTTTGTGTGTGTGGTCAGTAGATGAATGTAAAGTCTTCTGATAGGTGCAATATTGATGTATTGAGTGAGCACCCATCCCCATCTCATATTTCAGGCTTTCTGCTTGGTTGTAGACAGAAGAAGGAAAGTCATAACCAAAGAGAAGTAACTTGCTCTGACTTGATGCATGCTCAGTAATCCACGTAAGAAAATTAACTTTCTGTAACACCTCGTGAATTTAGGAAATAATCTAGCTCTGCACTAAGTACAGATCTCAAATGTGCCAATTCTGGATGATCTTAAAGTCTAATAAAAGCAATAAAACACTTTCTGAAGTGATGCTTAAGGAACAAAAATCCCTCAGAGATGCTGTAGACCAGTGGTTTGTTTATACCTCAGACAACCCTCTTTAAGGACCACATGAGACAGAATTTAGGGCGTTGTGACACATTTCCGAAAGAAACGGATCAGTCGGTGTGGGATTTAACAAGGCACAGGCGGTCGATTTGATTGACATTCTATCGTGTACACTGATGGGACTGTCATTCCCTTGACGGAAAAAAAAAATCTAACGAAGCCTGTCATGACTGGTACATAGTTGGTAAAGCAGTTCACACTAAAATGTCAGTCACACGGGTGATCATTTTCATACATGCCTCTCCTTAAAGTGAATGAACTCCAACTGTTTTTTTTTTCCGTAGCCACAGAGTTTGGGGGGGGGGGGCTGCTTTTTTGGATGTGAACAACTGAAGATGCAACTGGTGGTGATATTTCATGATATTTCAGAGTGCAGACGTGCACATTTAGATTTTTATAAAGTAGGGGAGGGTGGGAAAATTCAAATCAAATCACTACTGGACATCTTCCTTGATACCCGCCCACACATGCAACATGTGGTATCTATGAACATGCCGCCTTTTCCAGGAAGAAGCCACACAAGATTATTGAGACACAAATAAAAAGGGCAAATTTTGGGGGGATTTCCCCCCTTTTTCTCCCAAATTGTATCCGGCTCATACGGTCTTTAATACATCCCCGAATTGCTAGTTGTAATTCTATTTTTTTCCCCAGCCAATTACCCCACTCTTCCGAGCCATCCCGGTCGCTGCTCCACCCTCTGCTGATCCAGGAAGGCTGCAGACTACCACATGCCTCCTCCGATACATGTGGAGTCACCAGCCACTTCTTTTCACCTGACAGTGAGGAGTTTCGTGAGGGGGACGTAGCGCGTGGGAGGATCACGCTATTCCCCCCCCGTTCCCCCTCCCCCCCGAACAGGTGCCCCGACCGACCAGAGGAGGCGGTAGGGCAGTGACCAGGACACATACCCACAGCCGGCTTCCCATCCACAAACACTGCCAATTGTGTCTGTAGGGACGCCCGACCAAGCCAGAGGTACCACAGGGATTCGAACCAGTGATCCCCGTATTGTTAGGCAACAAAATAGACCGCCACGCCACCTGGACGCCCCCTAGTTGTCATTTTTTACTCGCAGTGCAATATTACTGGGTTGATGTTTGGATAGTGCGTGCAGCAACACGGCAACTAACAAATAAATAAATGTTTACCTGAAAATGAGGTGACTGACTTTAAACTGTGTCTCTATGACCCCTGTGGTCCTCAGGCGCACTCGCAGAACATCCGTTTCTGTAGGCACATAGTCTGGAGAGGTGATACGGCCCATGTTCTCAAAGAAACTACACCAGCAGGAAGAGGAGGATAGATTGGGGGAGGGTAGCAGACAAGACAAATGCAAAGAGATGAAGGAATGTGAAAAACATCGAAGGGGTGTGAAAAAGAAAAGAGAAGGAAATGTTAAACTGGGGAGGAAAACAAACAGTGGCATTAACGAAATAACCTGGAGACACACCTGCGATCAAACAAGGAGGAGATAAAGTGTCACATGTATTTTAGAGTCGTGTACCATGCGTGCTGCATGTGCCATGATGGTGTCTGCTGCCCGGGGGCAAATAGGGCGCTTGGTGATAAGAGCTGAGCCCCAGAAGGCCCAGCGTCTGATCTTCACACTGAATATTCATAGACAGTCTGGCTTACCATAATAATGCACTTAGGCTAAGCTTTTTCTTCTTTTTTTTAACACAGATTAGCTAGTGCCCCGGTGAGTGCAATGAGTTATATTGTGTGTGTGTGTACTTGATGAGATGTGATCCATAATATACAAACAGATGGAAACTCACATATAAACATAAACACACACACACGTACTACTCACACAAAAAAACCTTTCTCAACCAGTTTCTGTACTCTTAAGTGACTCTCTCACATGCAAACACACACATGCCCAAAGACAGGTGTGTCTCACACACACACACACACACACACACACACACACACACACACACACACACACACACACACACACACACACACACACACACACACACACACACACACACAGAGTTGTGTTTTTGACCTTGCTGATCTGACTGTGACATTCTAAACTAGTCACCCTGAATCAGAATCTACTTGGACAGCTACAAACACCCTGCAGCTTTAAAAACACACCCCTTACTGGTACCCTCATAGCATCGATATTTGTGTGTGTACACGCGCGTGTGTCCGTGTGTGTGGGAGCGTGTGTCTGCTTGAAGAGAGCAGAGGACAATAGCGATGCACGATGGTTCTCAGTGGGTTCCCTGGGGCCTGTCGGTGTAGATAACCCCAGACCCACGGCCACTGGCAGGGGTAGAGAATGAGAACAGACGGCCTCCTGGTGGGGCCCGGCTTGGTGTCAACTCCGCAATATGCAGGTATGCGTAGGAGCACGCTATCACCCTGTCCTCTCTTGATGCAGTGTCTTTCTCTTCATCCTGATCTTCATCCTTCACCCTCCCCTCATTGCTCAGCTATCTATACCTCCATCACCTTGGCTGCACGTGTGGGACTATTTTGTAATATGTAGTGTTCGCAACGGCCACCTTCTTTCTACAATCCATCACATCAGAGAGGAAAGAAGGTTACTGAGTAAGCCACGTGAACATGCAGAACAGTTTTAGGAGGAAGTGATTTGTGAAGATTGCTCAGGTTTAGTAACATTTCACTTGTCTAATTCTTTTTTGTTTTGTTTTGTTTGGACAACAAGCATTTTCAGCCCCCCCGCCCAAAACCCTGCCTCCATCTTTCTCTCCACCTACCAGAGCCTCATTTCCAGTGACACAGAACACATGGCTGAGCATCAGCTGCTAAGTCCCTCTAATTGGACCCCCACATCTCCTTTGCTGTGTGTGTGTGTGTGTGTGTGTGTGTGTGTGTTTTATGAGTACTCACTACAGTGCAGAGTCATTGAGCTCATATTCATATCCCCGTGCTGCTGCGGCCCTCACCCCGTTGTCCGACCACAAGCAGGAAAGGGCGTGGCCCAGGAATGGAAGCAGCACCTGATTTTCATCAAAACACCGCCCACATGATAGGACTGAATGGGCATGAACCTGGAAGGGAGGAGGGAGAGAACGGTGGAAACTTTTAGCTGATTCACAAAACAATGCATGGATGGATGGAAAGATGCAGAGAGATGGGTGGTTCCCAAATAGAAGATATGACTTTGTGTCCATCCCTCCTCTGTCCTTTGGGACTGAGGGGGTATTTATGATAATAATATATGCTGAGACAGATGAATGTATATGTGCGCACAGATGAGTGCACAAATACCCACATACACACACACACACATTGTGGCGAACATTTAATAGAGGAAACACTATGATCGTAATTTCCAGACAGGATATGGTAAGTGGGTGGTGAGTGTATGAGCTCTCATAACTCTGACAATACAGTTAAGATCAAATGGAACGTGACAACCACCCACAAACCGCTTAAGTTTGTTCTGTCTTTATCTCACACACATACACACACACACACACACACACACACACACACACACACACACACACACACACACACACACACACACACAGATACACTCAAACAAACACTGTCATTATTACTCAGTAATCATTCTAATCTATGTCTAACAGGTTATCGTCATGAATACAGGTTCATCCTAACACTGCCATACAACAACGCCAAAACAACAATGCCATCCGTTATCCTTCATTACAAGTGTGCGTTTCCTCGCCATGTGTGTTTGTGTGATTCTGTGCATGTGAGTGTAATTAAAGTGGAAGCCATCTGAATATCTCTTTGTTTACAAAATATCTCCATATGGTCATTGGTCACTTCAGACCAGAATTCTGCTCAGACACACTTCTGTAATGGAGATCGTACAGAAGACTGCCAACTTGCTTTTCACAGATGCATACATCTACAGTGGTGCTTGGAAGTTTGTGAACCCTTTAGAATTTTCTATATTTCGTGCATAAATATGACCTAAAACATCATCCGATTTTCACACAAGTCCTAAAAGTAGATAAAGAGACCCAATTAAACAAATGAGACAAAAATATTATACTTGGTCATTTATTTATTGAAGAAAATGATCCAATATTACATATCTGAGCGGCAAAAGTATGTGAACCTCTAGGATTAGCAGTTAATTTAAAGGTGAAATCAGAGTCAGGTGTTTTCAGTCAATGGGATGACAATCAGGTGTGAGTGGGCGCCCTGTTTTATTTAAAGAACAGGGATCTATCAAAGTCTGGTCTTCAAAACACATGTTTGTGGAAGTGTATCACGACAAGACCAAAGGGGATTTATGAGGACCTCAGAAAAAGCGTTGTTGATGCTCATCGGGCTGGAAAAGGTTACAAAACCATCTCTAAAGAGTTTGGACTCCACCAATCCACAGTCAGACAGATTGTGTACAAATGGAGGAAATTCAAGACCACTGTTACCCTCCCCAGGAGTGGTCGACCATCAAAGATCACTCCAAGAGCAAAGTGTGTAATGGTTAGTCGGCCAGGTCACAAAGAAACCCAGGGTAACTTCTAAGCAACTAAAGGCCTCTCTCACATTGGCTAATGTTAATGTTCATGAGTCACCATCAGGAGAACACTGAACAACAATGGCGTGCATGGCAGGGTTGCAAGGAGAAAGCCACTGCTCTCCAAAAAGAACACTGTTGGCTGTCTGCAGTTTGCTAAAGATCAGGTGGACAAGCCAGAAGGCTATTGGAAAATGTGGACAGATGAGACCAAAATAGATTTTTTTGGTTTAAATGAGAAGCGTTATGTTTGGAGAAAGGAAAACACTGCATTCCAGCACCTTATCCCATCTGTGAAACATGGTGGTGGTGGTATCGTGGTTTGGGTGTGTTTTGCTGCATCTGGGCCAGGACGGCTTGCCATCATTGATAGAACAATGAATTCTAAATTATACCAGCGAATTCTTAAGGAAAATGTCAGGACATCTGTCCGTGAACTGAATCTCAAGAGAACGTGAGTCATGCAGCAAGACAACGACCCTAAGCACACAAGTCGTTCTACCAAAGAATGGTTAAAGCAGAATAAAGTTAATGTTTTGGAATGGCCAAGTCAAAGTCCTGACCTTAATCCAATTGAAATGTTGTGGAAAGACCTGAAGCGAGCAGTTCATGTGAGGAAACCCACCAACATCCCAGAGTTGAAGCTGTTCTGTACGGAGGAATGAGCTAAAATTCCTCCAAGCCGTTGTGCAGGACTGATCCAGAAACCTTTAGTTGCAGTTATTGCTGCGCAAGGGGGGTGGCGGGGGTCACACCAAATACTGAAAGCAAGGTTCACATACTTTTGCCACTCACAGATATGTAATATTGGATCATTTTTCTCAATAAATAAATGACCAAGTATAATATTTTTGTCTCATTTGTTTAATTGGGTTCTTTTTATCTACTTTAGGACGTGTGAAAATCTGATGATGTTTTAGGTCATATTTATGCAGAAATATAGGAAATTCTAAAGGGTTCACAAACTTTCAAGCGCCACTGTACTTCCTTTATTGCTCTGAATGAGTAAGTCGCTATGTGTGCGCGTTTGTACGTCTGTCAATGTGCATGTGTGTAATGCTAACTGTATGGAGTGTGTTCTTGAGGGTCCTTGTCCATGTATGTGCGGGCATGTTTGCCATCAGTCTGAGATGTGTTGGTCCCTAGCGACAACACAAAAAGTAGGCTGAGTAAAGAGTGCACCCACAACAGCACTCATCTCCTGTGTGCGTGAGTGTGTTTGTCAAAAACCGCTTCTTTCCTCAAGCTGTTATCCACCTGAACTTGGCTACCCACCGAATGTCTGTAAATATACATTTATACTCATGCTTTTTTATTTTTTACTTTATCTTTAGCTTTTAGTTTTCATCTGTACATATCTTACACTATGTTTGCTGTTTGTCTATGTCTGTCTTGCACTGTTTGGCAAAGCTGCAGCCCTCATTTCGTTTTACACATGTACCTGCACATAATTTTTAATGACAATAAATTGAATTGAATTGAAGTGCAGCAGCACCCAGTACATTGTGTAGATGCTGCCCTCTCGAGGTGGTCTAAAAGTAGTGCAGGAAAGCCAAAATAGGAGAGGAGACAAATTCAAAGAAAAAACTGACAAACAACAAGAAAAACAGACTTCCTTAAGACAGACAGACAGCCTAAAATGTAGAGAATCGCGCAAACAGCCATGGACGAAAACAAACAGATCAATAAACAAGGCAGGCAGACAAACAAACTACCTTATTCTTGTTGTTGGCCAGGTTTATGCGGAGGATGCCCATGCCATGGAGGACAAACTTCATGGAGGTCAGGAGGTTATCAAGCACTGCTGGCTGCCAAAGTTCAAAGGTCAGAGTTCAAACACATGAGTAGCCATGACAGTAGGGCAAAACAAATCTGGAGGAAGTGTACATGTACTATATGTATGAGTATGTGTGCGATTAACCAACCGTTGCTTAACACAAAAAAGGGAGACACAACTGTTACAGTATTAAGAAACTTGGAGGCTAAGTAAACTGGGTTGGGTGACAATGGAGAGGTGGTGATGTTTTTTTTTGTTGGGGAGGGAGAGAGAGAGGGGCTGTCTTTGTCTATTAACCCAACCTGTCTTTTCTCCCTCTGTGTCCTGCCAGCAAAAGATAAGCCCCGCATTCCATCAAGATTCTATCATAGTCTAGTCACTTCTCTCTCTGCCGTCTCCATTGTGTACGCTAAGCTGTGTCACTTTCTCTGACGTGTGCGAGGTGAGATAAGTCTTTTGGAGAGACGAGGTTCAAACTTGGGAGCAGACCTGGACGGGGGGAGGGCTGCTGATGCTTAAGTGTCAGGGACAAATGATTCTCCGCGCGAATCGCCGCTAACGTCCGACACGTTGATTTATGTCAGAAATAATCTCCTCTCTGTGTGTGTGTGTGTGTGTGTGTGTGTGTGTGTGTGTGTGTGTGTGTGTGTATGTGTGTGTACCGGAGCATCTCCCTCTTGTTTCCCTTCTGCCTCTACAACACTGATTTCATTGGCTACACCATTTAACTTGGTTACAAAGTCATATCTCTTACAACGAACAAACCAGATCATCATATTAACACGTTTCCTTTTTGATAAGTGAGAAGTTTATTTTTTTTCCCCTTTTTCTCCCCAATTATACTTGGCCAATTACCCTATTTTCCAAGTCATCCCAGTCGATGCCTCACCCCCTCTGCTGATCCGGAGAGGGCTGCAGACTACCTCATGCCTCCTTCGATACATGTGGAGTCGCCAACCGCTTCTTTTCACCTGACAGTGAGGAGTTTTACCAGGGGGACATAGCACATGGGAGGAGCACACTATTCCCCCCCAGTTCCCCCTCCCCCCTGAACAGGCACCCCGACCTACCAGAAGAGGCACTAGTGCAGCGACCAGGACATACAGTGGCTTGCAAAAGTATTCATACCCCTTGAACTTTTCCACATTTTGTCACGTTACGACCACAAACATAAATATATGTTACTGGAATTTTATGTGAAAGACCAACACAAAGTGGCACAAAATTGTGAAGTACAAAGAAAATTATACATGATTTTAAAATTTTTTTACAAATAAAAAACTGAAAAGTGCAGTGTGCAAAAGTATTCAGCCCCCCTGAGTCAATACTTTGTGGAACCGCCTTTTGCTGCAATTACAGCTGCAAGTCTTTTGGGGTATGTCTCTACCAGCTTTGCACATCTAGACTGAAATTTTTGCCCATTCTTCTTTGCAAAACAGCTCAAGCTCAGTCAGATTAGATGGAGAGCGTGTGTGAATGGCAGTTTTCAGATCTTGCCACAGATTCTCGATTGGATTTAGGTCTGGACTTTGACTTGGCCATTCTAACGCATGAATATGTTTGTTTTAAACCATTCCATTGTAGCCCTGGCTTTATGTTTAGGGTCGTTGTCCTGCTGGAAGGTGAACCTCCGCCCCAGTCTCAAGTCTTTTGCAGACTCCAACAGGTTTTCTTCCAAGATTGCCCTGTATTTGGCTCCATCCATCTTCCCATCAACTCTGACCATCTTCCCTGTCCCTGCTGAAGAGAAGCACCCCCAGAGCATGATGCTGCCACCACCATGTTTGACAGTGGGGATGGTGTGTTCAGAGTGATGTGCAGTGTTAGTTTTCCGCCACACATAGCCTTTTGCATTTAGGCCAAAAACTTTAATTTTGGTCTCATCTGACCAGAGCACCTTCTTCCACATGTTTGCTGTGTCCCCCACATGGCTTCTTGCAAACTGCAAACGGGACTTCTTATGGTTTTCTTTTAACAATGGCTTTCTTCTTGCCACTCTTCCATAAAGGCCAGATTTGTGCAGTGCACGACCAATAGTTGTCCTGTGGACAGATTCCCCCACCTGAGCTGTGGATCGCAGTTCGTCCAGAGTCACCATGGGCCTCTTGGCTGCATCTCTGATCAGTGCTCTCCTTGTTCGGCCTGTAAGTTTAGGTGGACGGCCGTGTCTTGGTAGGTTTGCAGTTGTGCCATACTCTTTCCATTTCCGGATGATGGATTGAACAGTGCTCCGTGAGATGTTCAAAGCTTGGGAAATCTTTTTATAGCCTAACCCTGCTTTAAACTTCTCCACAACTTTATCCCTGACCTGTCTGGTGTGTTCCTTGGACTTCATGATGCTGTTTGCTCCCCAATGTTCTCTTAACAAACCTCTGAGGCCGTCACAGAACAACTGTATTTGTACTGAGATTAGATTACACACAGGTTGACTCTATTTAGTCATTAGGTCAGCATTCGATCATTCAGCAATCATCAGGCAACTTCTGAAGGCAATTGGTTGCACTCAGAAAAAAGGGGGCTGAATACTTTTGCACGCCGCACTTTTCAGTTTTTATTTGTAAAAAAATTTCAAAATCATGTATAATTTTCTTTGTACTTCACAATTGTGTGCCACTTTGTGTTGGTCTTTCACATAAAATTCCAATAAAATATATTTATGTTTGTGGTCGTAACGTGACAAAATGTGGAAAAGTTCAAGGGGTATGAATACTTTTGCAAGCCACTGTATACCCACATCCAGCTTCCCTACCCCAGACACGGCCAATTGTGTCTGTAGGGACGCCTGACCAAGCCGGAGGTAACATGGGGATTCGAACCGGGGATCCCCGTATTGGTAGGCAATAGAATAGACCGCCACACCACCCGGACACCAAGAAATTGATATTGAATGATTGTGGATTCAGTGATCCCATGCTTTACACCATTTAAAACCACCGAAACACAAGGTATACGTATGTCAGAGTGTGTGTGTGTGTGTGTGTGTGTGTGTGTGTGTGTGTGCATGCACGCGAGGGGGCGACTGAACACATATGATTACATAATCTCAACATAACATCAGCTGTATTTCTCCAACATCAAGTAATGATGGTTGTATGCACAACATGTTTTCTCCAGGTCTGTAAGACGTTGTCTCTTGTAGAAAAATATTTCCCAAACTAAGTTCATTAAGGGCCAGCAATCACTCTGTTGGTCCCTCTCTCCCTCATCAAAAAAATCTACACATTCCTCCCTCATTTATGTTTTTGGTGGCTATTTCTCGTTCCTTCTCCTTGCCTCCTCTTGGCTCACTGTTCACTTTATCACGGTTTTTGACAAACACACACACACACACACACACACACACACACACACACACACACACACACACACCCCTATGCATGGCCTTGTTAAGTTATGACACACCAAGGAGGCAGGGAGGGAAGAGGGGTCAAAGGTGAAACTCCTCACACAGGACTCATTCACAAGAACCTGTGCGAGGTGTGTGCATGCGGAAAAATTGGTTACTGTTTAGTTGTGTAGTTGAGGGAAATGTTAATTAGGAAGGTTAATGCGTGTCTTAATGCAGAAATGAAGAAACACAATGTGTTTTCTCAATTCTTATTCTTCTCTTTGACTAACCAATATATATGCCTGCAGGCTTGAAAACATACGCACGCACACACAAAATGGCCCCACAAGGTAAGGGGTTTCTGGTTTTTCTATCCTAAAGGGGTCATTTCGGCCTCATTGGGTAAGAAAAACGAGCACCCACACACACACACACACACACACACACACACACACACACACACACACACACACACACACACACACACACAGTCGTGTTTCACTATCCTTGTGCGGACCCCTCATTGACTACATTCATTTCCTAGCCGTTAACCCTAACCTTACCCACACAAACTACATGCCTAACCCTAACCCTAACCCTAACCCTTACCCTAACCGTAACCCTAAAACCAACTCCTAACCCTAAAAAAGACCCTTTTCCTTGTGCGGACCTCTGAAAGGTCTGCACAAGGTACGTCCTGTCAGGTTTTTCTATCCTTGTGTGGACATTTGGTCCGCACAAGGATAGCTAAACATGTACACACACACACACACACACGCCGGAGGTGTTTTCTGGTGTTAGGTAATGTGATGCCACTATCAGTTTTACATCAACTCTTTGTTTAAATGGTACACAAACACTGTCTCAGAGATAGAGAACTCGTGTGTGTGTGTGTGTTCCACCCATTAACAAAAGGTGGTTGATAACGATCCAAGTATTGTCTTGATGCATGCTCAATAATCCAGGTAAGAAAATCAAAGAAGGTTGAATCAGTTGTCAATAAACGTTGTATTCAGATGAACTGATTCAACCTTCTCTGATGAATCCAGGTATTCTTTTCCACCTTCTTTCCCATTGCTTCCACTTAGCGTGGCTATTATTGACCTTGCCACCTCTTCCCCTGAGGGCACGTGAGCACACACACACACACACACACACACACACACACACACACACACACACACACACACACACACACACACACGGTGGGATATAGAGCATTAGTAGTCATATTACAATTCACATTATGCCGGTGTAATGTCTAAATCCATGGAGATGCGCTAAACTATTGTTCTCGTTCAACATTCTCTTTCGATTCTCCTCTCTCTGACAAAAGAGCCTCGCTTTCCCACTACATACACAAGAAAAGGAACAATCCAGGCAGCTCCGGTGTGTTCTAGCACTTCTGGACAGCTACATAAAACCCATTAAGAATGTAGTTCAACTGTTGGGGCCTGATGAGGCATCATTAACCAAACAGCTGACTCGTTAACCAGAGACAAACTGTACGATTGTGTGTACGTGCGTGCCTGCGCTGTCTATGTGTTTTCAGTTTGGAAGGTTTCCCTAAAAAAACCACTGTCTTATCTCCTTTAGCAGGCACCAAACCAGACTGAACTAGTTTCCAGAGCCATCAGATTTTTCAGCAATCATGGCGAGGGAGCCTGGCCAGGGGAATCATATTGGAATTCCTGAAACAACAAAGACATTCCGTGCTCAAAAATATGAATCCTGTTTGCGAAAGTTAACCATTACCCCTCTCTCTCTCTCTCTCTCTCTCTCTCTCTCTCTCTCTCTCTCTCTCTCTCTCTCTCTCTCTCTCTCTCTCTCTCTCTCTCTCTCTCTCTCTCTCTCTCTCTCTCTCTCTCTCTCTCTCTCTCTCTCTCTCTCTCTCTCTCTCTCTCTCTCTCTCTCTCTCTCTCTCTCTCACACACACACACACACACACACACACATACACACACATACACACATACACACACACACAGGGTGTTGTACGCACGCACACACACACACACACACACACACACACACACACACACACACACACACACACACACATACATGCAGAGGCTGGTGCATGCACGCATGCGCACGCCAAACACACACACACAGACACACACACGTAGAGGTTGGTGCATGCATGCATGCGCACACGCATGCACACACACACACACTTTTGTTGACACAGAGCTGCGTGCAGAGGGGGAGAATGAAAATGCACAGAACAAAAGTCTTGGTCCATCCTCATCTTATCCACAATGAAAACAATTCCAGAGCCTCAGGCTACGTTAGAGAGCAAATAAAGGAGGGATGAGACAGAGAGGAGCCTGATTTCAATCTTCTTTTTTTCTCGTTATTATTGCTTTCTGTCCATCCTGTCATGGTTCTAATGCAATACAAACCCAGCGATGGGAAAGAGACTGAGATAAAAAGAGACAGAAAGACAGAGAGACCGAGAGAGACAGAGAGAGAGATCTTCCACACTATGCGTTTAGAGACTTTGAGAGCAGACGGTAGTGACCCAGCAGCAGGGATAAACTGTCCAGAGGTGTGAGAGATCAGGGATTTACTCTTTTTCACAACTGCCTGGAGTTAATGGGCTGCTTCAGATCACAGGGCAGTGTGGATGGGTTGCAAGTGGAAACCTATACATACTGACACTATATTTAATTATGAGCTCATACCAGTGTGTGTGTGTGTGTGTGTGTGTGCGCGTGCACACATGTGGTGTGTTTGTGTTTGCATGTGAACGTTGTGTGTGTATGTGTGTGTGTGTATATGTGTGCAGGGGAAGGTGTGTCTAGAATTGCTGTGGGAGATTAGCTTGTTAAAATAGGAGGTCTATAGGTCTGTGATGTGGAACGTTTTCCACTTAAATATATGGGCGTCACCGGAGAACAAAGGCAAAACCAACTGACGACAGAGATAAAAGCAAAGAGAGGAGAGGCCCCGCTCGAATGTGTGTGTGTGTGTGTGTGTGTGTGAAAGATCTCCTCATTTTGGTTCTTTACGCAATTGGATAAATGCAAATTTGTCCGTGTTTGAAGGTGGGTACACACTAGCACTTTGGCGTGTGTTAGTGTGTATGTGTACGTGCATGTGAAGCGAGCAGGGAAGACAACTTCAGACAGGTGTAAGCAGCACCTGGCAGAGTGCACATTACCATGTGTTTTGTTTTTTTCCCCCAATGTTAAATTGCTTTAATCTTTCAAGTGCAGATGTGAACAGTGATGGGACACTGTGGCAGATGCATTCAGGTGATAGCTCCATGATGTAATCGTAAGATAACAATCCAAAAGTTACCTTGTTAGGTAATACCTTTCAGTTAGAGAACAACCCCCCCCCCACACACACACACACACACAGAGGAAGTACAACACTCCTGCACAGATGAGTACATGATAGAGAAGATATCTGTAGGAGGGAACCAGGGCTGGAGAAGAGAGGGTGGGGTGGAATGGTGAATGAGGGAAAAGAGTTGAGGTTCTTAATATTTAGGAATGCAACCCCCCCCCCACCTCAGCATTTTACAGTTATGACTGCCATTGGGTATCTCAGTATGTGTTTTTGTGTGCATCTTGTGTTTTTGTGTGCCTAAGACAAAGCCTGAGAATACTTCTCAGGCTATTTTTCCTCTCTGCCTCCCTCGAAGTGCACACACACACGCACACACACAGCCAAGTATTTTCTTTCAAAACTACATATTTGACCTGTAGACACTATATTCAATTAATCATAAGTATCTAACTTCTATCAATGTGACTTGCCAAGAATTACAGGGGAGACAGTTTGGTGCCTAAAGAATGATGAAGACAGGGAGAAAGAGAGCTTTTCTGTCAACACCTACTCATTACGTGCACACACAACCGAAAGAGATCAACCACATAATGAGTAAGGGAGAAATGGACTGTAGGGGAGAAGGTCGAGAGAGGTTAGATGAGACATGGAGTAAGAGTGAGAATGTCAGAACAGGAGTGAGACAAGGGAGACACACAGAACCGACGAGACAGACTTGAAATTATGTTTGGCCTAAATGTGTAAGGAGAAAGAAAATGTAAAAAAGATAGGTCGGGGAAAAATGAAAATAGAGGATAAAGTGAGTTGCTGTGTGTGTGTGTGAGAGAGACAGCGACAGAGACTGAGAAACATGTGCCTTTGTTTTCCTGGGGTTGAGGAAGGGTGCATAGACCACCAAATACTCAAAAAACGCCCACACACACACACACACACACACACACACACACACACACGGAAACAAGTGTTTCGTGTTTACATCTGAGCCAACCTACACATCTCTCTTCCGCTACACCCATTTATATCTTATCCTTCCAGCGTTCATAGCGAGTCATGTTTCACCTTTACTGACTTCCAGCCCAAGTTTAAGCAAACAAGCATAGTGACCAGGTTTTCATTAGAGGCCCGCCGTTATCAAAACACAATGGAATAAAGCGTCCAAGCACCAGCGTAGTCCATTTATCTCTACCTCGCCTGCTTTTTCAACACTCGACAGATTAGAGTAATGACGTCTGCCGGAGCAATTTTGAGAATGGTTTTGTCTCACGCATTAAAAACAATATTTTTCAAAGCCACTAATTTAAAGGAGGCTTCTTTATGCCTAGCTATGAGGATATGCCAGGCTACCGCGAGAGTCAAGCAGTTATTTTCGATGGCGTTAACTTGCAGTTTCACAGAATTTCTTTTCCTTCGGTTTTAGAATTCTCTCACGCTCCACCTTAGTGATGCGCCAATCATAACGTAAGCTAAATGAAGCTGTCCATCAAATGTCTGTTATAGTCATCTAGCATCTGAGGTTAATAATAATAGCAATATAACAAAAGTAATAACAATTACAACAATAATCGTCCTGTAAGGGATGAAATTTCGTTTCCACTTTTCAAAAAGGTATACTTTATGAATGGTGACTAATTACTTTATTAATGGCTAATAACTCTTATGAATGTGTTATGAATCAGCAATAAGCTGTTATAGCGCACTAGTAAGAAAAATGTTTGAGCTGCCAGGTTGGGAGCCCACATTTGATCAATATGAGGGATTCTCCATGGACATTCTCTCGGGAACCACATGACCGGCGAGGACTGCTGATTGACATTGTCAGCAAATGGCGTACAAATAACACAACTTGAAAATGTCGTGGCATTAGGTAGTGGTTAAGGTTAAGTTAACAGTTAAAGTTAGGTAGCGGTTAAGTTTAGGGTTAAAGTTAGGTATTGGTCAAGTTTAGGGTTAAAGTTAGGTAGTGATTTCAGTTTAGGGTTAAGGTGAAGTTAATGGTTAAAGTTAGGTAGTGGTTAAGTTTAGGGGTTAAGTTAGGTAGTGGTTAAGGGTTAAGGTTGTGTAGTGGTTAAGTTTAGGCGTAAGGTTAGGTGTTAGGGAGGCCAACATAACGGTTCAGCTAACTTAGTCTCGTCACGTGGTTTCTGAGAAAATGTCTGGATCTCACCAGGTGGACTCCAAAACCTGGCAAGCCCAAACGTCTATATTAATACGTTATAACATCCCATTACTGATCTACAACGCAATAACAAACGAGTTTTAGAATAACAAACGAGTAAAGCAATCGGCAACCACTTTTAAAAGTCGTTGTAAATCCCAACGGAAATTCCCATTATAGTGCAGTGAAATATGAATGCTGTGTTTCCAACCTTGAAGCTATTGAGCTCTTGTTTGGTGAAGCCGTGGCTGTGGATGATCTTCATCTGTTTGACCAATGTGCTTTTGCCACTTTCTGCAGCACCTACAGAGGGGAGCAGGGGAACAGCAGAGTTTAAATAAAACATTTATTTTGCGTTAACATCCGAGAGAAAAGGAGTCGTGGTCATTGGACTGTTAAAATTAGCCTTTTAGCTTGTACGAAGTGGCAAAGGTGAGAGAGTTGCCGTCCTGTCGACGGAGACACGGGGGGGCTAAGAGTTCCTGCTGGAGCTGAAATGGCTGAAACGTCGCGCCGTCTCACCTAGTAGAAGGATTTTCACCACGTTCATCTCGCGTTTGGCACACTGGTACAGGTCCCTGTCTATTTTGGCACTATTGGTCTTCGCCGCCTTCTCCTCCTCCGTCACTTCGGAACCGAGACACAGTCCCATCTCGCTCATCTCCTCATTCCGTTTCGGAGACGACAGACCCGACTCGCTTCTCCGCAGTCGCCCCCGTTCGCGTCTTTTTGGAGACGATCGATTAAAACCTCAGGCCATCCCCGACAACGACGCCGAAACATCCCTACAGAGTCGATCGAGCGCTGCGCGTCAGATGAGCCGGGAGATGGATTTTACGCATCGCTCGGGGTGTCCGGCCGCTCCGAGTCCCGCTACCTCGTTACCAGCGGTTTGCTATTGACAAGACGGCAGTGTGACGGATATGCGTCGCGTAAAGTCCGCCAAAGCCAATTCAAATGCTCGTGCTACCACTCTACCCGATGAGGCAAAACTGAGGAATTCCCTCCTCCCACTTGTGGCCAATTCAACTGGGAAGAAAAGTTTGGGACTTCCCTGGGAAGTGACGTCCCGTAGACAGAATCTGACACCTCGGAGCCAAACCGATAGCACCCAGCCGATATCAAGCCATTAGGAACAGGTTTCTTTTTTAAGTAGCTGTTGCATGGATAAATAAATGAAGTATCGTTTCTTCTTCCGCGCATTGTTCTCTGGTGAATCGTGATTCATTGGGTGAAAGAGCTTTTGTGCTCATAATGAGGCGACCATTTTTTTCTGTCTTCCCATTTGGGGATAATTTAAATAAAATACGACTAATTGGATTGAGCCGTTTTCCCGAGTGACCGCGGCCTCTTTTCAGTGACTCCACACTGACTTGTAGTGTGTGATCCAAAAACAATAGGCCCATTTAGTCATACACTTCAAAACATTTTAAATTAAATCTTTCCAGAAATATACCCCGATCTTGAATCTGATTTAATGATCACAACATAACAGAGTATGTATAAATAAGCCACATTGCTGCTTTATTTATTGGGAAGTGACAGGTGGTCAAATAATAATATAGCAGTTAAGAGGTTCTGTGCTCTAAAACATTATACATTTAATTATCTCAGAATCAGAATCATGTTCATTGGCCATGTAGGTTTGCACTACATGGAATCTGACTCTGGAGCTTGACTCTCACATCAAGTGCTTTAAGGAATTTATTTAAAATTAATTTTTGCCTCATTCTCCAACATTTAAAGCAGTGCACAGTAACATTCAGCAATCCTAGCATGATATTCAGGTTCGCAAAAGCAACTCAAATTTAGTTCCCTAATCTTTAAACTGTCACATTCGCTATTCTCTTTCTCTGCAATAACTGCTAAGAGGAGGAGAGGGGGGGACTTCTTTTTGTTTGTCTTCTGAAATACACATCCAGTGAGGGCAAACGGACTTCTCTTGAAGATCTGAGATGCAATAGCTGAGGACACACCCTCTAGAAAATTATTTTCAGGCGTACTCATCAGTTGATAAAAGTCAGTCCTTATATTTGTTGCAAAGTGAAGCATTGGGGCACCACTATAGTTCACAGAACACACACACACACACACACACACACACACACACACACACACACACACACACACACACACACACACACACACACACACACACACACACACACACACACACACACACCGTTACGTTCTCTTCCACACATATCCAAGGTGCAAAATCAGGTGACCGGGCTAGAGCCAGCATTGTTAAAACTTAGAAGTCTACTTTACAGATGATTTTACATCATAGATCATACAAGATTTCCATCGATAAAAGATTAGACAAAAGCCCATTCCTGCAAAACAAATTAGCATTTCCACAAGTTAAAATTAGACCACATTTATCGTGTTAAATAACACCTAAGATATGATCATTGAAGAAATGTAGGGGCTTAAAAAAATCAGTCATCCAAAATCTAAAAAATACAGCCGACATTGACATGGAAACCTAGTGAATAAGTTAGGCATAGTTAAATCTAATATATTGATATTACAAATGAGGAGGGGTGGGTGGTGTATGCTTTCATGGAGATGAAAACTGATTCATGAATCAGTTAATCAACAAATGTGGGTTTTCCATGGGGGAGGTATAAAAAGGATTTACAAGTCAGTTTACAGCATATGTTAAGCTCTTGTACTCTGTGGTTTATGTATTCATGAAAGGACATATCTCACGTGACCTTGTTTGGGGTGGAATTGTTCATATAGATGGGCTGAGAGAGCTTCACCTGCAGATTAGAGATTGCCTCCCAAAATAATCAACACAGAATTCTGAGGCCCACGGACAGGTTGAGACCGGCTGGAATCCCTTGGACAAGGTCAGCTTCTCCCACAATGGGACTACTTGGATCCCATTTAGCAAACTCTGGTCTAGGTTGCATCCAGAACTGATGTGTATACCAGCTGGATCCAGTTTTATTCAGCAGGTCCCGGTTCTGGGGTAAAACTATTGAACAACCTGGGCCACCTCATCACTCTGCTCCTCCTCTCTCTTCCTCATAGCCTCGATTACTGCCATCTCCTTGGCCTCTTTCTTTTGGTTCCTGGCCTCAAACTGTAGTCTGACAGTAGGGAAGAGGATATTGAGACAGACAGATAGACACAGGCGATTCACAAAAATGTGTGGAGAGAAAAATCAAGTGCAGACTTAGGAAAGTAAAGAGTGAGTAAACCTAGAAACAAACAGTCCCCAGACCTGTTTTCAATGATCCTCTGGACAATGTCGTCAGTGGTGAGCCCATTCCCACTGTCTATGGTACGGAATATACCCCTCTTCTTAGGCTCCTAAAGGCAGAGCACACATACAGTTAGCTGGTGTCATAACTTTGCGTATTTTGCTCAAAGATTTAATGCAGTAAAGCACTGAAAGTTTGCCCCCCCCCACACCTTTTCTCCCAAATTGTACTTGGCCAATTTTCCTACTCTTCCAAGCCATCCTAGTCGCTGCTCCATCCGCTTTGCCGATCTGGGAAAGACTGCAGACTACCACGTCTCCTCCGATACATGTGGCATCACAACGGAACAGAATAGACTGCTACGCCACCCGGACACCCACTGAAAGTTTGCTCTTTAACTGCAATAATCATAATTCAGTGCACCTATGACTTTGCCATTGGTACAGGTGAAACAGTTGGCCACACTAGTGACAGTGCCAACAAAATATTAAATAGAGACACTGTTTGAAACGTAGCCTGTGTGATATGTGGAGGAGGTAGCCCTACACACTTGGCTGTATGCTTCACAAAACTTGATAATCCAATTAAAATATGATTGCTAACTTTTGTTGCAGTAACTTGTGATCATGTCAACAGCTTATAACAGAGTAAGACATTCAAGCCACAGTTAGGTGAATGGTCTGAGCAAAGATGAGATTCATCATCTGCTAAGGTGCAACATTAACAAAATGCAGCCATAATGTAACTGTATATACGCAGCAATCAAACTGTTCAAAAGCAAGCAGTAAAAGAGCGATGGGCAATCAAGTCCATTATCATTCATGGGAACAGCCGCTCCCTCTCCAATAGAATCAAACTGCCAGCCAGTGGGAAATCTTTCTGTGGACGATCCAAAAAGATCTTATACACAAATCTCAGGCCTTCAATTTTCTCCAACAGGGAATGGGAGACAGTGCACTCACTGCATAGGGGTCTGATCCATCCTTGTCTGGAAACACCTCCGTCTTTCCATGACACACCAAGTCCACCTGCAAATACATGCATAAACACCAGGTTAGACCTATGGTCACCAGGTAGAAACAGCCAAAAAACCAACTCAAAAGTATGTACATTTGTACTGTACATCTGTGTAATTTTCATTGTGGAGTACCATGTCCCATCACTAAAGAGCGCCATTCTGTCAGACTGGCCAGTCATCTCTAGTCTCCTGACTTTCTCTTACACATGTTTTTTCCATCTCTCACTCTCACTCTGCCTGTACACATACACAGGTTATTTGATGTGTTTCCACTACATGGCAAATATACTGGCATGTCTGTCTAGTCGCCAAAAAGAGTCTAATCATCTCAAACTATCATAAAAACTATTACTTCAAAATAAGAAAAGTCTCGAGTTGATGACACTGATTTGAAGACAAACCAAATTTGACTTTCAGTTAGAAAAGACCAACTCACCTTGAAATGGTCCAACAGGTCTTTGCCTACTGCATATGGCGCTCCAATCACCACCTCTGAGACATACTTAAGAAAGGGAGACAGGATGGTTATGAATGAAAAGCTAAGACGAATGAAGAAAGGACAAACACTTTTCACATGAATAAGCTAAACATCTCTTTAACAATCAGCACCTTCCAATGAACCCATTTGAAAATCCATGTTTAATTTATTGATGGCATCATTGAGTTGTGTAGGTTGGAGGAGGCTTTACTCTACAGTAAACCATCTCTCATTACAAGTACACTGTACTTGTAATGAGAGATGCAGAGATGCAGCATTGTGTTCTGTTCATAGCTAGGTACTGGACACAAAATGCAAAAACAGTAAAACAATTTAATGGTTTTGGGAAGGCCTGACAAGTGGATAGCAAAGGTTCTTGTAAATTGTTTCAACTTCTCTCTTCCTCTCTCTCACACACACACCCACGCGCGCACATGCACGCATACACATGCACACACAGCCCCGTTGTTCAGTAGGTGATGTGACTACCAGTTAGAGGAGGGGACACAGCCAAATTTAACAGCCAGTGTTGAGACTGTACCTAGCAGGGATACATCTCGCTCCGTTACACATTAAATCAACCATAAGAGAGTGTGTCTGTCCATATGTGTGCACTCACCCGACAAGCCAGGACACTAAGCGTTCTCTCATGGACATTCATAATTGGATAGTTCTTCCCTTTGTAGCGATTCACTTCCTATTGATAGGGAAGTAATGAGTTCACCTAAATCATCGACATTTTTACTTTGGGCAGACACACTTAAATAGAGGACCTTACTATGTGTGTAACTGCAGAATATGCTTACAATCTGAGGACATGTGAACTTCAAGAATACAATAGAAAGAGAACAGTTTTTGAATAAAACTGTTCCTCCTATTGTATGTAAAGTGTGCATAATTACCAGCCATAAAATGTTAACCACTGCTCTGGTAAGCTATTCCAAATGTTCCCCTTGCATACCACTGACCCAGCAAGGAGGGGGATGGCTCTCACCCTTGTGTAAATGTTTCGATGAGGTGTGTGTAAAAGTGTGCGTGTACCTGGTCAAAGTGCAAACCGACAATGACGTAAGGCCTCTCTGCCTGCTTGTAGACACTCTCGAGGAAGTCAACATGGCCGATGTCTGGCAGGAATTTATTGTCAAGGCAACCAGAAGCTTGCAGAGGAATTTTCCCTCCCTTGTCCCCAACCTATTGTGAGACAACTCATGATCTCTGTGTGGTTAGGATACGAAAGAGGTCGAAAGCCCCGGCCACATAGATAATTGTGTCTCCAGGCTGTGGCTCCTTTCCAGAGGCAAACTGGATAATCTTCTGGGATGTCTGAAGGAACTGAGAGACTCCTGTCCACGGGCTGTGGCCTTTAGGACCCTGGAATAGAGAAACATACATTGGATCACCACTATCATATAAACTCTTCAATTCGTCTGGGTTTCAACAGGAGATGATGCAGTGCCCCCTGTAGGAAAAATATTTTAGTGCAAGTTGTCACTTCCACACATCGATTTTACATAGGGTTGTGAAAGTTAATGCAATTGCTGCTTTCGATTTAGGCAGCTCTGATTTTTTTTAGATATTTTCAGCTACATGATTTTGCTAGAACCCACTCCCCCCAGTTCCCCAAAATTCCGCCCCCCAATGCTGTAAATGTTATATTTAAGAGCCAGATCCTTACCCAAGGGCCATGTCTCCTACTTTTATAGCCTTTTATCCCCAGTGGATGAGTCTGTCATTAACAAGATCAGAACCGATTGGGAGAATGAACTGCAGATTACCTTTTCTGATCATTTCTGGGGAGAAATGATCAGAGAAGGTAAGAGCTGTCAATTCATCCTCCAGCTGCACCAGACTGAGCCTTATACAGTTCAAGGTACTTTATAGACTCCATTATCGCAAGGCTAAACTTTCCAGATTTTACCCAGATAGATTAGATGATAGATGTAATAGATGCACACAAGCCCCCTGTGATCTGACCCACATGTTCTGGTCATGCCCCAAATTGAGTCGATTCTCGCAATCATTTTTTGATGCGCTCTCAGAAATTTTAAAAATCAAAATCCCTCCCTCCCCTCATGTAGCTATTTTTGGTAGACCTCCAGACGAAATCACTACAACTATCCAAACTAACATTATCATGCTCACCTCCTTGATCGCCCGTAGGAAAATTCTCCTTTTACAGAAGTCCACCCTGCCACCTCATTTAAATCCTGACTGCTCGATATTCTGTCTCTTCTAAAACTGGAGAAAATTAAATTTACATTGAGAGGTTCCTCTGATAGATTTTATCACTGGAGACCACTGATCAATTATGTTGACCAGCTTCCCCCTGGTAGGATGTCACAGTAATGGTATGCCTTGTGTCTGCCTGCATTGGGCGCGGATTTCGCTGCCTGTCTGCCACACGGCCCCCATATTACGAAGGGGTATACGAAGGCTCTGCATGTGCAGTAGTGTGCATGTTGTGTCTTATCAGTTTTACCTCCTGAGCTTCGGCTCTTCAATAGTCCAGCATAACAGCCTGAATGTCAGCAACTACCAACTCTTCTTTTCTAGTGTTTGTTTATATGTCTGTATTATTATGATTTTTAAATATTGCTTGCGTCACGCTGTGTATTTGAGTGCTCGATTTGATTTCATGCTACACGCGCTGTTTCAATCCTATCAAGGAGGACTGTGGGGTGGGAATCATCTAGTTGGCTCATAGGGGCCCTGGTTTGAGGGAAAGCGGGTTTGAAATTGTAAAATACTACAATACCTGTTCTTTTGTGGTTGTGCTTCTGTGTTACATCCTTGCCCAAATAAAATATTGTAAAAAAAAAAATCCAGGTAAGAAAATCAAAGAAGGTTGAATCAGTTCATCTTGATACAACGTTTATTGACAGATACGTTTCATCATTCATCTAAGTGACCTATTCAGTCCAAACTGACTGCAGGTATCCCCACCCTTATAAACAATACAGTTGTTTTGTATGTTTTTATGTATGTACAAATATTTTGTGCTTTATCTTTGCTTATTTTATTCACTCATTTATTATTATTATTGCTGTTATGGTTGTTTTTGATGTTAGCTATTAGGGGGAGACAATGGTTATCTGTGTCTTCCCCTTTTTATATACAGTGCATCCGGAAAGTATTCACACCCCTTCACTTTCCCCACATTTTGTTATGTTACAGCCTTATTCCAAAATGGATTAAATTACTTTATTTTCCTCATCAATCTACACACAATACCCCATAATGACAAAGTGAAAAAGGTTTTGTAGAAATTTTTGCAAATTTATTAAAAATAAAAAAATGAAATATTGCATGGATTCACACCCTTTACTCAGTACTTGGTTGAGGCACCCTTGGCAGCAATTACAGCCTCAAGTCTTCTTGGGTATCAAGCTACAAGCTTGGCACACCTATATTTGGGGTATTTCTCCCATTCTTCTCTGCAGATCCTCTCGAGCTCTGTAAGGTTAGATGGGGCGGTCGCTGCACAGCTATTTTCAGCTCTTTCCAGAGATGTTCAATGGGGTTCAAGTCTAGGCTCTGGCTGGCCCACTCAAGGACATTCACAGACTTGTCCCAAGGCCACTCCTTCGTTGTCTTGGCTGTGTGCTTAGGGTCATTGTCGTGTTTAAAGGTAAACCTTCGCCAGCGCTCTGGAGCAGGTTTTCATCAAGGATCTCTCTGTACTTTGCTCCATTCATCTTTCCCTCGATCCTGACTAGTCTCCCAGTTCCTGCCACTGAAAAACATTCCCACAGCATGATGCTGCCACCACCATGCTTCACTGTAGGGATGGTATTAGCAAGGTGATGAGAGGTGCCTGGTTTCCTCCAGACGTGACGTTTGGCATTCAGGCCAAAGAGTTCAATCTTGGTTTCATTAGACCAGAGAATCTTGTTTCTCATGGTCTGAGAGTCCTTTAGGTGCTTTCTGGCAAACTCCAAGCAGGCTGTCATGCGCCTTGTACTGAGCAGAGGCTTCTGTCTGGCCACTCTACCATAAAGGCCTGATTGGTGGAGTGCTCCAGAGATGGTTGTCCTTCTGGAAGGTTCTCCCATCTCCACAGAGGAACGCTGGAGCTCTGTCAGAGTGACCATCGGGTTCTTGGTCACCTCCCTGACCAAGGCCCTTCTCCCCCGATTGCTCAGTTTGGCTGGGCGGCCAGCCCTAGGAAGAGTCCTGGTGGATCCAAACTTCTTCCATTTACGAATGATGGAGACCACTGTGCTCTTCGGGACCTTCAAAGCTGTAGACATTTTTTTGTACCCTTCCCCAGATCTGTGCCTCGATACAATCCTGTCTCAGAGGTCCACAGACAATTCCTTTGACTTCATGGCTTGGTTTCTGCTCTGACATGCACTGTCAACAGTGGGACCTTATATAGACAGGTGTGTGCCTTTCCAAATCATGTCGGATCAATTGAATTTACTACAGGTGGACTCCAATCAAGATGTAGAAACATCTCAAGGATGATCAGTGGAAACAGGATGAACCTGAGCTCAATTTTGAGTGTCATAGCAAAGGGTGTGAATACTTATGTACATGTAATATTTCAGTTTTTTATTTTTAATAAATTGGCAAACATTTCTACAAAACCTTTTTCACTTTGTCATTATAGGGTATTGTGTGTAGATTGATGAGAAAAAAAAGGAATTTAATCCATTTTGGAATAAGGCTGTAACATTACAAAATGTGGGGAAAGTGAAGGGGTGTGAATACTTTCTGGATGCACTGTGTATATATTTTTTTTCCTTTCTTTGTATTGTGTGTTTTTGTTGAGGTGCAGGGGTTGGGTGGGGTGGAAGGGTGGGTGGGTGGGGGAAAGAAAATATGGAAAATGGTACCATGTAATCCCAATATTGTGTTTATTATTTGCTTGTTTTTCACCAATAAAAATATTTGTAAATGGTAAATGGACTGCATTTTATAGAGCGCTTTTCTAGTCTACCGACCACTCAAAATGCTTTTTTACAGCCTCACATTCACCCATTCACACATATTCGTACACTGATGGTGAAGGCTGCCATGCAAGGTGCCAACCTGCTCATCAGGAGCAGTTAAGGGTTCAGTGTCTTGCCCAAGGACACTTCAACACGCTCTCCGCAGGAGCCGGGGACCGAATCAGTGACCTTCCGATTAATAGATGACCCGCTCTACCTCCTGAGCCATGCGGCCTTATAAGAGGTCACTTAGATGAGTGATGAAACATATCTGTCAATAAACATTGTACCCAGATGAACTGATTCAACCTTCTTTGATATTTGACTGATTGCTCCAACGATTTTGTTATTTTTATTTATTACCACATCACCACAAGTATACTGGCAATCTGGCAACTCGGGCAAATGCCAGATGGGATAGCCCACTAGTGGGCCACAAGACCAACAATGTGGAAAAAAAATTGTGGGGAAAATAATTCAACCTGCGATCCGCAGCCCACTTGATTGTGGAACAGCCCATCTGACTGGGGCTATGTGGTCCCAACTGTCAATAGGTTACCGATACTATAAGGCAGGTGCAGGAAGTGCTACGCTCATCCTCCCCACACCCCTTGAAGTGGATGCATCCATCCACGTAATGTCAGAGGTCAAAGCAGGAAATAATAAAATCAAGAGAGAATGAGAGGAAAGTAAAAGTTATAAGTTCGAATTTAAAATAAAGTTAGCCTGAAATGGATAAAAGTCCCAAAAAAGCGAAAAGGTGGAGCGGAAAAGGTCAGATAGAAAAAAAACAAACAAAAAAACAAACTCGAGGCCGATGGAATAATCAACAGGATGGCAGAGAAGAGTGCACCAAAGAGATATCTTCTCACTGCCAAAGGTAGGACATGCTATTCTATTCTATTCTATTCGCTGATTAAGACCGCTGTCCTGTGATGTTTTTTAAATGAAAAGTGCAGCGCCACTCAAAACATGCCTGTTTGGAATGGGCCGATTCCTTGGCCTTCGATATTATTGCTTGCATCTTTTTCGAGAACCACTCTTCCAAACGTCTTGATGCATGCTCAATAATCCAGGTAAGACAATGAAAGAAGGTTGAATCAGTTCATCTGGATATAACGTTTATTGACAGATACGTTTCATCACTCAACTAAGTGACCTCTTCAGTCTAAACTGACTGCAGGCATCCCCACCCTTATAAACAATACAGTACAATACAGTTGCCTAATGACCGAAACAAACGACCAGTTTCATGTTCAAATATGGCACAACACAGGAGAGCTAACACGTCAGGCCAGGACTCCACAGTCTACACCCATCCACAGGCCAGTGGCCACTCTTTCAGGGATGAGGATGTGCACATCCTTGATAGGGAGGAACGCAGGTTTGAACGGAGAGTCAAAGAGGTCATCTGTGTTAAGAGGGAACGATTCCTGAACCGGGGGGGGGGGGGGTGCTAACAGTACATCTGTCACCATCTTACAATGCTGTGATTGTAACTATTCCCCAATCCTCTGTGAATACTACACATGGCCATCAAAACTCTAGTTAATGGTCACAGCCATATTTGCACATGAAACTGGTTGTTGGTTTCGGCTGTTATACTTCTGTTGCCATTTTACAATGCTGTAATGGCAACAATCCCTAATCCTCCGTGATTGGTACACATGGCCTTTAAAACTCTAGTTAAAGGTCACATCCATATTTGCATATGAAACTGGTCGTTGGTTTCGGTCGTTAGGCAACTGTATTGTTTATAAGGGTGGGGATGCCTGCAGTCAGTTTAGACTGAAGATGTCAGTTGAGCGATGAAACCGTATCTGTCAATAAACATATTCAGATAAACTGATTCAACCTTCTTTGACACTCATCCAAACAACTTCACATTCAACACTGCACTTCCTTGGGTCCTCAGCAATACACTCACCAAGTGTGAAGTCGATCAGATGAATGGTTGTCGAGAAAATCGAATGACAGACATACGGACAAAGACTCCTTCAATTTTAGTTAGATTAGATATCAAGGTGAGAGTGTTATTATGGGTCAGCTGATTAGTCACTCTGGGTCCACTCCAATAAGGTGCAGGCATGCTGCTTGTCACAGCCTGACAATAGCAGCCAATGAACCTGTTTAAACAGTGTCAGTAGCATGAAATCCTGACTGTTAAACCTGATGTGTGAATTGCATCAGATCAGCTATGAGCACAATGTCAGATTATTGACTATAAATAGACTGCTGTTAATTAATGCCCAATTTCAGCCACATATTCAGATCATCATTAGGCTGGGTCTACATCAAGGAAAACTTTTGTCCTGTGTGAAAATTGAGCTTTGCTATTTGTTTCACGATGACATCATTATATTTTGACATAGACTAGATTCATGGCATATTGATTATGTCATATTTGTTTTATTTAAGCCACGGATTGTGGCATAAGTGCGCCAATAAAATTCTAAGTGTGCCTCTTGGGGTGCTGACTTTTCTTCTAGGCTATTTCTTGGCTATTTATTTTTTATTACATTATTTTATGAAACCCTGTAAGTACACCTGTTGTTAAGGTGCCAACTTGATATCTTCTGGTTAGCCTATATTTTATAAATAGCCTGATATTGCTTTATGCAACTCATAAGTGCGTATGCTGAGAAAAAAGGCGGCCGATCCAGATGAAAATTGTCAGGGCCGAATTTTGTTCCCAGTGCGACCGTGCAGCCAACCAAGTGATTATCTCGATTAAAATCTTTAACAGATTTACAGTCATAATTGTTTGGTTAATTATTTAGAGGAAAAGTGTTTGTGATAAATACAAACTAAGCAATAATATTTACCTTCCCAAAGTTGTCTGTGTGTTGCTGATAGTCCGGGTTATCCTATAGATGTCGAAACAATGGATACTAGATATTAGATGAACACATCTTTTAAAAAAACAAAAAACAAAACACTTCTCTTATTAATGGAGACACAAACAAACTGATTCACATTGACTCACAATATTGCTGTGATGGGCTTTGGTCATTAACAGCATGCGCCCCACCAGGTCTGTGGTTGAGACACCCTGTGTGCGCTTACACTCCCTGTAGCGGCCCTCACGCTTCACCTCTGCGTAAGTGTCCTTTCCATCCACTGTCAGCGTGATATCATCTGGTGAACATTGTGAACAAAACAGGCCTGTCATCAACAGCAACCAAATCAGGGAGTTTTTTTTTTTTTTTGCATCGTCCAATTAACCAAAATGTGCATAACTAATAAGGACTCATTGAGTTTTGTGAAGCTGTTCAAGATCCAATGACCTCTGTGTTGTGCACAAAGTAGGCAGGATACAGTGAGTGGGGGACCCTCCACTGATTTACCTCCATGCACACAGAAGTCACAGTTGTACTTGTCCAGGGTCTCCAGGGTTGTGACATAGGGCGCTCCCTCCACTATCTCATCCACCCACTTGATGGCCCGCACCATCTTATAACGCTCTGCCTGTGTGAAGACTGGAGGACCCTTGTGCTTGGCAATCTCAGCTGGGGGGGGGGGGGGGCAAAAACAACAAAAAGGATGATGGCTAAATGGTGAGAGGCTGATTTGTCATCAGCAGTTCTTGGAAAAATATCTACAGTAATGCATCAAAGAAAGCTTACACTCAGTAAATATGAATGCATGTGTGTGGGCATCTTACAATCGGTATGCACTCCAACTATGAGGTAATCTCCCATTGCTTTGGCTTGTCTTAGCTGATTAGAGTGGCCGTAGTGCACCATGTCATAACTGTGGAAGCAGTGAAACAGAGGACAGTGTCATCAGTATGAAATACATCACAAGGGTGCTGAGGTCTAGGAAAACAAACAAATACAAATAACACGGTAGTTTGACCAAATAATGAGTAAAGGATAGGTTCAATCAACTGAATATCCTGAAGCTCAGAATCCATATCTTTTAGTCACCTGGAAAACGGTTTGCTTGACCTTTTTTAATTAAAAATTTTTACTGCTGTTTTCCCACCGTGCAGTCATTATGACCTTTGATTTGAGAAATATACATCAGATAAAACAGTTTGTTATTACAATTAAGTCTTAATTAAAGTCCTCTGGTCATACCAGCCATTTAATCATTAGAAGGGAGGAATCCAATGGCCAGAGCTGCAGTGTTCAACCAGTGAGCCCAGATTTGAGACCTGCCATTCAGTCACACTCACCCTGTATGTTGCAGTAGGCCCCTGAACCTCAACATGTGGCCCCGCAGGCCAGATTGGCACTAACGCACCTGTCATAACATGTGAAATAAAGTGTGTGCTGCTCTACTTTATTTTTACCTCAGCCCACGCTGTACACTTGATCTATGACATAGAGCGAACGAAGACGTAAGATGTACTCCACGTATAGTCTAGCATAAGAAAATTCTTATCTTATGGGCTTGTTGGTACAAATGTACACACACATACACACACACACACGCACGCATGCAGGCACGCACACACAAATAAAAATTAAAAGCCCTAATCAAATATTACCAACAAGCCCTCGTCAAGTATTACCTGTACTCGAGGAAAGGTTCATTGAGAACACAAGCACTTTTACCAAGAATGTAGCGCTTCATATTTCCATGATTTCATTGTTTATTCTTCCCTCCTTTTCACTTTTTGACTGCTTCAGTCTTTGTAAATTCTTTTTGTCTTAATGTTATAAAGTCTACATTATCTCTCCTTCCTTGTACACCCACTCTACCAAACCAGCATGCTGTTTATGTATCTCAGTGAATGATATTTTCCCCACATTAGTTATTTATAACCACTGGACAGGATGGCCATGCCAAATCTGCAATAAACAAAATACATTTGCTTTCTGATGTACCAAGGGGGCTCAGTGTGGACTGTGCCTATGCCAGTAAAGTTATAACTACAACAAGGAGCTGAGCCAGTAAATTCGAATTGCATTGATTTATAGTGTTATAACGAAGTGCAAATTGTTTGTGTCAGAGTCTGGCGGTGAAAGAGACAGACAGTGACTGGAAAAAGACCCTGCTCACCTCTGCTCCATTTGGAAAGGGTAAGAGAGATAGTAAAGTTCAGGGCATTTCCACATGGACAAAAAAAGATGTAAATAAAACACTTTGTGTCACCCAGGCCTTATCAGACATTTAGCTGAGCAGTTTTTTTGTGTGCCATGGTCATCGCCACTAGCACAGTTGAGGACTTCTGGTAGGTTTATCAGACAAGTTTCTGCTTTAGGCCCTAGAGGTATGATTAATATGACACTAGACAGGCTGTGCTTGTGTTTTAATCCGCGACTACCGTAACTTTAACCTAACCTTTTTTTAATGCATGTTCAATAATCCAGGTAACAAAATCACAAAAAGTTAAATCAGTTCATATGGACACAACGTTTCCAACGTTATAACCTATCTACTAAATCTAACCTAACTACTATAACTAACTATAACCTCGTTTCCCCATGGAACACGTTATGTAACGTTATGATGATGTCAGGTCTTCCTGGAGTGTGATTCGATACACATGCAAACACACACAGGCGTACAAACACGCTTCAACATGACTTTAACGGAAGCAAACAGTTGTTTGTTTTTTTGACGTTGCTGTCCTTTCTAAATTGTATTATAAACAAAAGAGAGGGTTGCGATTCAGCTTCACTTGAGTGTGCTCACCAATATGCAAACTAGTTGATCTGAAGGCTGAAACAGGTGAACGGCAAGTTAGGTTATTATATGGTTAATGCTCACTTGACACTCCACCTTAAAGCCGCCTACTGCAACAAGGGGTCTGAAGTTCAAAAAAATGGGCTGTGCTTGAATGAATGAAAAATGCCATACTCCTTGCCAGCGTTTAAACCTCTATGGAAATGAGCGACCAAATTTCAAATAGTATATTTAGAGTTCATGTGTTTTGATACAACCTGTTTAATCGCGTTGCGAGAATGTCACCAACTGGCTAACGTTAGCATGCTAACCAGCCCATTACGCACAGGAATTGGTAGCAGAATTTCTGAAAGAATATAGGTAACATATACATCTTTCGATTTTGGTGTTTTGTCCCCCCCACTTAATCTGTAACTTATTGACTTACCACCCGTCGCACCACACCCGTGCGATGCGCTTTCTTTTCTCCGGGCTGCAGGCTAAATCCCCCGGTTTAGCGTCCACTTCCGCGCCCTGCTCGCTTGTTGCGTGGTGACCGTTCTTAATCATTTCGACGGTACCGGGTGGATGATTCAGTAATTTTTTTAACACGGTAACAAATACAAAAAATATGTTAAATACGATAAATGGTGTCTTGGACGAACACTAAAGTGACATCAGCCCACCCCCCGCTACTCCCCAGTGAATGGCTTCGGACAGAAACTGACGATCCCCAAGCCAACGCCTCCAAAGTAGCAATTTAGATACGTCATCAAACGTACGATTCCTCTCAGCGACCACGCAGTAGCGTTGCATAACCGCTTACGTCATATGACTGCTTATCATCACTGTTATCATAATTATCAGTATTATTATTTTAAAAGCTGCAACAGTCATGATGACACAAACTAAGTGAAACATAAACAGTCACACTTGCAAAACGTACAAGCAGTAATTGTGGGCAAAGAATATGACAAAATAAAAAAAAACACTTTATTTTCTTAAAATACTGAGAAATTAGCTGTCCATTGTTCATTCCACTTTAAACACTAGATCTGGGAGTGACAGGCTTTCCCTAGAGTTGCCTTGTGGCGTGGATCACGATCAATACCGAAACTGGATCTTCCTGAGGTAAGTTAATAACAAGGTCGGCTGAATCATTTCCATCCATGGATGATCACACTCAAAACCTTGTCAAATCTGCTTCATATATTGCTGAAAGAAGAAAACAGCAAGATTTCATCAATGTATGAGAAGTTGAAATGTGACCAAAATATTAACTTTCCACTACATCAGTAACTTGAGTAGTATTTCTTAATCTGCAAACCTGAGGAGAGGTCGCAAAAGGTCAGAAGTCATGGAGTAATTCAAAATCGAGCAGGTAAGTGAAAAGTATTTAAAAAACCCTGCTCACATGAAACTAGTGATCGCAAACCTTCTTGGATAAAGGTGCACTAAACCCGACTAGAAAAAAAAATGTAAAGGCTGGCACACAACACCGCCACTGAATCAGACCAGTGGGTTACATGACTCGGGTTATGTGCCTGAAGCACCAGCCTGTCAAATATGAAAAGTGCTTTATTACTGCTCTGCAAAACCAGCAAAAAACTGTTTTCCCTCACAGAAAATACGAGTCTGCAGGAGCATCAACATCTGGCAACAGAACACTGTCCTGAGAATTCACAGCTAGTCAAGTACTTGTGTGACTCAAGGCTAGAGGCCGACGGTGTGGGGGTCTTATGATGAAATGAATAGGAGCATTCTTCTTGACCTGAATCAGCCGACACCGATGTCGGGTGGCCTTATACCATCCCATTATACAGACAGTAATCATCTGCTAATTTAATACTATCTTCATCTAATATAGAATCATAGTGAGCTGGATATCCTTGGTCAGTATCTTTGATTTAGATGCTACTCATCAAATGGCACTTCAAAACTATTCACAATCTGGTTAAACAAATCACAAAAAATCTCACCACAGGACTATTACTGATATCTGGATACACAATTGGTATGCTATCACTGGTAACTACAATCTAGATTTATTTATTTATTATTGTTATTATTATTACTACTATTATTTGGCAGCTTTAGCCTTTATTTCCATAGCACAGAAAAGAGAAAGAAAACATAGAAGGAGAAGGGAAATGATACACAGCGAAGGCCCCACACCAGATTTAAACCCAGGACACTGCAATTAGGTCTGACTCCAGATATTACTCATCTGGAGGAGCTACCAGGATGCCACACAGCTACTGCAACCTACTTGACTGCAATGGAGGTGAACTTGAAGTTGCCTTTTATTATACAGCTTTTTTCTTCTTCCTTCCTTTGCGATAGCCTCGCCCAAACCAGCCACCCTGCAATGCTGTGTCTCCGACCTGACTCTGGGTATCAGGCAAAATGTCCTCTTGCCCAGCAGGAGAAGCTATGGCTTTGCGAGTATGGCTGTCCTCTTCTTCTGCTCGCAGTGGTGTGGCTAAACTGAGGATGGGGTCATCTGCCCTGATGAAATAATGGGGAAAATAATTCCATGAATGAGAGGTTTTGCACACGACTGCTTTCTATGCGAGAGTCTATGTACGTGTAAGTTTGTTTCAAGTGGTCCCCTTACCTGCTGTACACTGGTATCTGAATTCCTAGGTACTCCATCAGATGACTCATGACATCATCACACTTGCCATGAATTTTCATTGTGGCCAGTTCATCTTTTGGCGTCCACTAAAATCCAAGACACCACTATATTCATCAGCCACTGACTGGCTAAACCAGCGTTTCCCAACCCAGTCCTCAGGGAACCCCTATCCTGCAGATTTTCATTGTAACCCTGCATAGGTAGCCCTGCTTGTACTTACTCAACCAATCATCTCACAGCACTTAATTATGCAAGGTGGGCAACATCTGACATACTTCGTTGCTGATTGGTTGAATAACTACAAACATGTACCTATTCGGGGTTGCAAAGAAAATCTGCAGGTTAGGGGTTGGGAAACACTCCGCTACACCATATTTTTGTTTTATTATTTGAAAAAGAAAATCAGGGATTAAACTAGAATGAAAAGTGAGTGTACCTGAAGATTAACAATGTAGAGTTTGGGTCTTTTGCTGGCAGGTTTGTTCATGCTCCACAAACATGCATATTTCTTAAGCACCTATACAAGTCAAGGGACAATGTAACCAGAAACATCCATCTCGTTCACGAAACAATATAGTAAAGTACATTATCATATTAACATCTTTCAATAAAACAAAGAACTGAAATTCCACCTTATTAATTTTACACCACATGTCAAAATCCTTTTCACATCCACTGACATAACATGGCCCCATGAGCCAAACCATTATGGAGTTCTGTGGCCTACCTTCAGGCTGGAACCCAAACAGAGGATGACGTCGGCCTTTTTAGCAGCCTCTGCAGCTCCTCTCCAGTTAAGGGGCTGCTCCAGAGTCCCACGCTCACCAAAGTGCACTATGGTGTCCCTGAGTTCACTACTACAGTGGCTGCACCTGCGTCCCGTCCCGTGGCGGTGCAGCGATGTCCGCTCTGTCACGTCAAACAAACGCACATACTCCCTGACTGGGGAACAGGATGTACACACCTGGTAAGAGAAAAAAAGGACCACCTCAGTGTACCAAGGAATTTTTGTTCTTACAGAATTTCATTATCAAACCTTATAAAGAACATCGCCAGCCACATACATTTCTGGATATTGCAATTATACAATAGCATCATTGAGAAGGGTTTGTGATCAGGTATGGCATCAAGTATTAGAACTACTACTACCATTTCTTTCGGCTGCTCCCATTAGGGGTCGCCACAGCGGATCATTCTTTCCATCTCTTCCTGTCCTCTGCATCTTCCTCTGTCACGCCAGCCACCTGCATGTCCTCCCTCACCAAATCCATAAACCTCCTCTTTGGCCTTCCTCTTTTCATCTTGCCTGGCAGCTCCATAATCGGCATCCTTCTCCCAATGTATTCAGCATCTCTCCTCCGCACATGTCCAAACCATCTCAATCTTGCTTCTCTTGATTTGTCTCCAAACAGTCCAACCTGAGCTGTCCCTCTAATATACTCGTTCCTAATCCTGTCCTTCTTCGTCATGCCCAAGAAAATCTTAGCATTTTCAACTCTACCACCTCCAGCACCGTCTCCTGTCTTTTCATCAGTGCCCCAGTCTCCAAATCATACAACATAGCTGGTCTCAATACCATCTTATAAACCTTCCCTTTAACTCTTGCTGGTACACTTCTGTCACAAACCCCTCCTGACACTCTTCTCCGCCCACTCCACCTTGCTGTATTCTCTCCTTCACCTCTCTTCCACACACCCTGTTACTTTGAACATTTGACCCCATGTATTTAAACTCATCCACCTTTGTCACCTCCACTCCTTGCATCCTCACCATTCCCCCGTCTTCCCTCTCGTTCACACATATGTATTCCGTCTTGCTCCTACCGATTTTCATTCCTCTTCTCTCCGGTGCATACCTCCACCTCTCCAGGTGCTTCTCAACCTGCTCCCTACAGATCACAATATCACCCGCAAACATCATAGTCCATGGAGGCTCCTGCCTGATCTCGTTCGTCACCCTGTCCATCACCATTGCAAACAACAAAGGGCCCTGAGCCGATCCTTGGTGTAATCCCACCTCCACCTTGAACCCATCCATCATTCCTACCGCATACTTCACCACTGTCATACTACTCTCATACATATCCTGCACCACTCTTACATACAATACCACACCTCCTCTCTCGGCACCCTGTCATACGCTTTCTCTAAATCCACATAGACACAACGTAACCCCTTCTGACCTTCTCTATACTTCTCCATCAACATTCTCCAAGCAAACATCACATCTGTAGTGCTCTTTGGTGGTATGAAACCATACTGCTGCTTGCTGATCATCACCTCTCCTCTTAACCTAGCTTCTGTTACTCTTTCCCATATCTTCATTCTTTATTTTTGAACATTGGTACTTCTCCACTCCTCCGGTGAAAGTATTAGAACTGTGTTGCTTAAAGTTATATTATAAACCATTTACATGCAAAAAAATTTCCTTTTTGATACTTTGGCATAACTAATCCACGAATATCCAAATCATGAACACTTTTAAAGAACAGAGAAACAGATTCCTCTTGATTCCTCTACCCTTTTCTGGTGATATGACTGAAAAAATGCTCCAAAAATTTCCTGACCCTCCCAATAGCTATTAGACCAAAGAGGATGAAAAAAATAATGCCTTCGTGTGTGAATAAGGAAAGTAACAAGACTGATATGTGAATATGTTTGTGCCTACCTTACCTCAATGAACATGTTCCCATGGAGCTCAGACAGGGCATGTCTGGGAAGGCTGCTTCGCAAGTGAAGTCCATCACAGTTTTGAGAAACCACATGCTGCACCTTTGAAGAAACAGAGACCCAGCGAGGCATACGTAAAACAAACATCTGTACAGAGAGAAAACATTACAGTACAACTAATGCAAGGAATTTGCACATACCAACTTCTCCTTATGTAGACTCTTAATGCACATGTGTGTAAGGGTTGGTTCTGCTTCACTCAGGTCAGACGTACTATTTCAGAGAAGAAAACGATAAAACAAACATGAGTAGTGTTTCCCTACCAACACCCTCTTGAATTGATGGATCTGAACAAAATTCCCCTTTTTTCCACTTCTACTGCAACCCTGAGAAGTGACGCAGCCAGCAGGACATCATTGCAAAGAACAAGTACCTTACCTGACTGTTTGTCCCTTTTGCAGCTGTGTCCAAACCCCATTAGGGCCTCTGTAGTCTGGGATAGATGCAGCCTGCAATATAAAACATGATAAGACTAGTAGAAGGTGGTCTGTTGAAAGCAAACTGTAGACAAGAAGATGTAAAATGTAAATGAATTTAATCTACCGTACTGATACCAGCTCCAGTGTAAGCCACAAGGTATTGTGCCTGCTTGACTGCCTCAGCCAGCTGTCTAACTTTATCTTTAAGCTCCTCAGCATCATCAAACACCTGCAGGATAGAAAATGAAATGTAATGGAGAATTTCCAAGGGACTCTCAAAGTTGTACATACTTCTATATCAGCACTAGGTTGTGGGATGCTGTCAAGACTGATTTGTGCTGATCTTTTTGCCTTTTGTCGTTTACATGAGAACATGAATGCATAACGGAGCATGACATGATTGGTTTCAAGAAACAGTGACACAAGGGCACTTTTAAAGCACAGACTAAATAGGAAGACAGGGCTGTAGTCAGCCTAACAAAATGAGTAGGTCTTTTTGTTCCGAACACAGGATACTTTACATGAGCCGACCTTTAACCTGCGACAGCTACAAATACACTACACTTTATAATATACAAAAAAAATTGTCATTTAGTGGAAGGATCGCCTAATAATGGATATCTCAAGGTTAAAAACATATCAATCAGTCAAGTTGCATTTTATATAGCGCTAGCTGCAACATCCATTCAAAGCACTTTACAATGAGTTTTGTTGCTGAACTCCCCCTGGGGATATATATATATATATATATATATATATATATATATATATATAGATACACACACACACACACACACACACACACACACACACACACACACACACACACACACACTACATCCATGGATTAGTCGTTTTCCGCTGCATGTGAAGAACCAACCTCCTCTTGTCTCCTCTTGACAGTGTTCCTGTGGACCTGTCGCTTGCAGAGCTCTCGCACGGTGTCCTGATGCTGGAGCAAGGCAGCAGCCTCGTCCTCCGATCGCTCTGCCTCCGGTTTCTTCAAAATCCTTGCAACCTAAGCCAAGTCAAACCCAGTTGTAATATAGCACAGCTTGCATGTGCGGAGCATTCAAAACGAGGGCTGTTCGGAATGTCCGCAGAAGTAAGAGAATGTTTAAAGGACACAGAAAATGATTTGGGATGCCATCAAAGCTAAAAGCAGCTCATTCGAGCCGAACCAGCGACCTACGGATACCTGCAACGCACTACCTACAGTCCTCCCTGCCAGCTGACCTAACGAAGGGCCGTCGCACAATTTCTGTTCCTCCCTTTTTGTGAACAAAGAGACGTGCCTTCACATTCTTGTTCTTTGCCCGTAGGTAAACATCTCGTCCCCTCATCTTACCGTCTTTAAGACCTTCCTCTCGCTTTCCCGTTGCAGGATCTTTGCCTTCTCCAGCGCTTTCCTCTCCGTCCGCGAAGACACATCGACTCCACCATCCCCTTCCATCCTCTTCCGTCGACTTTGTGCCCCTCTGCTACTTCTTTCTCTCTTTTTATGCTGCTTATAAACACATTTCTGGTGTATTACCGCCACCGGTTGTTGGACTGGAGTATTTTTCTTTTTTGTCGACTGGCAACTAGCAAACCGTCTTGTAGGCGCGTTACTGCCGCCAACGGCACTGGAGTGTGGAGCGGCAGATTCGACAGGAATATTTATTAGGGGTCCAAGCAGCCAAGCCGCCTGCTGGAACCTAATTGCTATACCTAATTGGTACAGCAGCTTTTGGAGGTGACCACAACAGAAATTGATAAATTAAAACGATGGTTTGTTGTTTTTTGGGTTTTTTTTAGGGGAGTTGTTCCTTGTCCGATGTGAGGGTCTAAGGACATGTTGTTGTGTTGCTGTAAAGCCCCCGGAGGCAAATTTGTAATTTGTGATATTGGGCTATACAAATAAAATTGACTTGACTTGACAAAAACAACTTATCGTTAAATCTGGACAAAACAAAGTTCATGTTGTTTGGAAATGATAAAATCAACACCCAAGTAAAAGTAGTGACTGGCAATGTCCAATTAGAAAGAGTATCCATCCATTCCATTATCCGCACCGCTTATGCTGCTCTCAGGGTCGCGGGGATGCTGGGGCCTATCCCAGCAGTCATTGGGCGGCAGTCGGGGAGACACCCTGGACAGGCCGCCAGGCCCCATCACACAGGGCCAACACACACACACACATTCGTACCTAGGGGCAATTTAGTATGGCCGAATCACCTGACCTACATGTCAGGGCTCAGCCTTTCTTTTTTCTCTTATTGTTCGCACTTCGCAGTAGTTGAGTTTGTATTGTGCAGCACAACTTGCACCGAATTTGAACAATACAGTACAGTGGGAATTGAGTTTGAAATGTGTAGTAGCTGAATTAATTTAAGAGTAGGCGAGACGGGGTAGGAAAAAATACGTGTATACTTCCTCCTACTCCTTTTCCAGCATGTAAGGAATAATCTGATGTATACAGAGATTTGTTCGCTGAGTTTGATGTGTGGATTTGTTAATTACTTCAGATTATTGTCAATGGCTATCCTGCTTATGTTTGAAATAAATCATCATTATCAACCCTATTGTTTTTGTTCTCATTCTTTATTCTTTCTTCCTTACGATTTTTAGGCAGCAAAAATCCCAAGACCGAAAAACACGAAAATTGGAAGGTGGGTTGCAAATTCCACCTACTACTCAGGTGCATAAATAATATGACACCTATTGACCTAAAGATAGCGCTGTAATAATCAAGTTTACATTTTCCCAATTATTTCGATAATGGCTTTGCCTAATCTCCTAAGTCATCTGCGTCTTTGCTAAAATGGTCTTCTGCTCTAAAAATGTCAAATTTTGCAACTTTTTCTCGATTTTCTCAAAATCCTCCTGTCGACATCTTGTCTGAAACTGCTGGGCCAGTCGTCCCAAAACTTGCAGAAGCAAGAAAAATGGGTAAGCATAAAGATCTAAGCGACTTTGACAAGGGCCAAATTGTGATGGCTGGACGACTGGGTCAGAGCATCACCAAAACGGCAGGTCTTGTGGGGTGTTCCCAGTATGCAGTGGTCAGTACCAAAAGTGGTCCAAGGAAGGACAACCGGTAACAGGGTCATGGGCGCCTGTCTCTGTTATGTATGCACACATCGACAGTGCTGCATTTGATTTGGTGCTGTTCTATTGTGCTGGGATCGATTGGTGATGCCTGCGGGCTCTGGGTTGTTTGATCGGGTCTGCCTTTGATGCTGTGTCAGTCTAAATAAAGAATGCCACGGAGAGGTTGTGTCGAGCGACAGCGCTGTGTCCTGACGTGATTTCTAAATACAATATTGGCGACGAGGATGGCTGATATCTCTCTCCCACCACCTGCCCCCTTCCTGGCATTACCTGGCGAGCCTCCGGTACCATGGACTCGCTGGCTACATAGTTTTGAAAATGACATCATCGCCTCAGGGCTCGACGACGTGAGCCAGGCTAGGAAGACGGCTCTGTTGCTTCACTGCTTGGGAGCAGAGGGTCATCGTGTGCTCGGGACTCTGGGGAACGTCACAAGCTTTGCCGATGCTGTGGGACTTATGAGCACCCATTTCGCTGCTCCACAGAGTGCCCTCCTTCGGCGATTTATATTCCGTCAGCGACACCAACTGCCTGGTGAGTCTGTGCGGCAGTACGTAGCTAATTTGCGAGGGCTAGCTAGCTCATGCAAGTTTGGCGCGCTTCAGGACGAGATGGTTCGCGACCAGCTAATCGAACACACCAACAACGCAAAGGTGCGTGAGACTCTCCTGCTGGAAAAAGACGGTCTGCTGCTGTCCAGAGCAATTACCATCGCACTACAGGTTGAGGGAGCAGCTGAGTATGCTGCTATGCTAAATACACAGCAAGTGGCTACCTCCAGTCAAGCTGCCAACGACTCCTCCCTCTACTCACGGCTGCCCCTCGGGACGCAACCCAGCCAGAGCGAGGCGGGCGCCGACTCCACTGGGGACGTCTTGCAACTGCAACGACGGCGTTCTCGGCCCCGCCCTCAACAGTCCTGTGGTAACTGTGGGTCTCGGTCTCATGTTTCAAGGGCTCAGAACTGCCCTGCCCGTGGCCAGACATGCCGTAGCTGCGGTAAGCACAATCACTTTGCCAACGTCTGTCGATCTTCCCCGGCTGGGTCAGAGGGCCACACCCCCCAGTCTTCAACCGCCGTCATTCACAAGGTGAGCTCTGGGCCAGTGTCATTCAAATCATGCACAGTCAACATTAATGATGTGTGCATCCCCCTGCTGTTGGACACCGGTGCAAGTGTGTCTCTCCTGAATGTTGATACCTACAGTCAATTTTTCGGTTCACTGCCACTGTCCGCACCCTCAGCTGTCCTCTGTGGGTATGGTGACTCCAAAATCGATCTGGTTGGCTCTCTCCAACTGACTGTCCGCTATGGAACCAAGCTGGTGCCCAATGCAGTTTTTCATGTGGCACGCCGTGGGGCCAACCTGATGGGCCTGGACCTGTTCTCCGCTCTGGGGTTTTCCCTCTTAGACACAAGGGGGGCAGCAATCCTGACTGTCGCCACACCTTGGCAGCAGAAGTGGCCATCGCTGTTTATGGGGCTGGGCTGCCTCTCTGCCTTCACCCATCAACCTCTACTCAACCCTGCTGTGAAATCTGTCATCCAACCACTGCGCCGCATCCCGTTGGCTCTCCGTGATGGGGTCTCCGCCGAGCTGCAACAACTACTGGAAGCTGGCATCATTGAACCGGTGGACGCGTCACCTTGGGTCTCAAACCTCGTGGTGGCTAAGAAGAAGTCGGGGGGCCTGCGTGTCTGCGTCGATCTACGTGCAGTAAATAAGGCAGTGGTCCCTGGTAAGTATCCACTGCCCACCTCAGAAGAACTCACTGCTCAGTTCTATGGCTCTGAGGTGTTCTCCAAGCTCGACCTCAGACAGGGGTACTTACAGGTGCCCCTCCACCCCAGCAGCCGAAACCTCACAGCCTTTGTGACACATGCAGGAGTGTTTCGCTACACCAGGATGCCTTTCGGTCTCAGCTCCGCCCCTAGCTGCTTCCAGAAAATCATGGTCTCCGTGCTGGCTGGCATACTGGGCGTGGCCATTTATCTGGACGATATAGTGGTACACGGGCCCACCAGTGAAATCCACGACAAGCGCCTTAACATGGTCTTCGCAGCCCTGTCCAAGCACAAGCTAACTCTCAGTGCTGAGAAATGTGTCCTCTCTGTACCAGCCATCGACTTCGTTGGGTTCCGGCTGTCAGCGAGCGGTGTAACTCCACTACAATCCAACGTGGACGCCATTCAGGCCATCCCTGAGCCCAGCTCGGCCGCCCAGGTCGCCTCCTTCCTGGGTATGACAAGTTACTACCTGAGGTTTCTTCCCCAGTACTCTGCGACCACAGCCCCCCTGCGCCAGCTGCTGCGTAAGGACGAGCCATGGGTGTGGTCAAAGGCATGCAGTGACGCTGTGCGTGATCTTAAGACTCAACTGACTTCACCACCAGTGTTGGCTCACTTCGACATCTCCAGCTCCACCTTTGTGACCTGTGACGCATCAGCCACAGCGATAGGGGCCGTGCTGTCTCAAACCCAGAACGGTGTGGAGAAGCCCATTGCCTTCGCCTCCCGTGCCCTCAACCTGACCGAGCAGCGGTACTCCGTGGGTGAGCGTGAGGCGTTAGCCTGTATCTGGGCTTGTGAAAGGTGGCACCTCTACCTCTATGGCCGCTCCTTCACCCTCAGGACAGATCACCAGGCCCTGACAGCGCTGCTGTCCACATCTGGGACAGGCCACAAACCCCTGAGGCTGCACCGCTGGTCTGACCGCCTCCGCCAGTACAACTTCAGCCTGCAGTTCACCCCAGGCAGACAATGTTGTCGCCGACCTGCTCTCTCGCTCTGTCTCCACCCCAGCTCCACAGACGGACACTGACTGTGTGGAAAAGGACATTGTCCAAATGCTACACACACCCCTCCAGGCCACTGTCTCTCTGCAGGAGCTGAGGGCAGCCTCCGAACAGGACCCTGTCCTCTCCCAGCTCCGCACCTACATCCAGAACGGCTGGCCTCACAAGGTCCCAGAGGAGCTGGCTGCGTTCGCCCGAGTCAGACAGGAGCTCTCCTGCTGGAACGACACCTGCGTGGCACGTGGGTTTTGCACAGTGGTCCCAGCTGCTCTCCGTGCACGTGTTTTGAATACGGCGCATGAAGGCCACCTGGGCATTGTGAAACTGAAACAGCGCTGCCGAGACCTGGTGTGGTGGCCGGGGATAGACAGAGATATTGAGGCTCTGGTGAAGGACTGTTCTGCCTGCCTTGTGAGTGGCAAGACTGGCCACCAGGCTCCCCCACCCCTGCAACCTCTCGCCTGGCCCTCTCAGCCCTGGGAACACCTGCAGTTGGACATTTGTGGTGAGATCCATGGAGTTCCCCACCACCAACGCTTCATGGTGGTCGCCTACGATCTACACTCAAAATGGCCTGAACTCACCACTTCCGGCACTGTGACCTCACAGATCATCATCGACTTCCTGGACTCTCTTTTCTCTCGCTGGGGCCTCCCAAAGGCCATCACCACTGACAACGGCCCTCAGCTGGTCTCTGCTGAGTTCACTGCTTATCTCGACAGCAAGGGCATCCGTCATATACGCACTGCGTACTACCACCCCCAGGCCAATGGCGGCGTTGAACGTTTTCACCAGTCACTGAAGAACGGCCTCAGAGCACACATGGCCCAAGGGTGCTCTTTCACGCAGGCCATCCGTCACACTCTGCTGCACTATCGGGCCACACAGCACTCGACCACAGGCGTCTCCCCAGCCTCTCTCATGCTAGGCCGGGAACTGTGCATGCCCCTTGACAGGCTCCGCCCCTCCACACCTCAGGCACCTCCCTCTGGGGTCAGAGCCTCAGTCACTCGTCAGCAGACGCGGATGAAGCAACGGTTTGACCAGTCAAAACGAACCAGGGTGCCAGACATCAATGTGTCAGACTGGGTCAGGGTCCGCAGGCCCCACAGGGACAATAAAATGGCTTCATACTGGTCCTCTCCTCTCCAAGTCACCCGTCAGCTGGGCCCAGCCACTTACCTCCTCAGCGATGGCACTCGGTGGCACTCCAGTCGTCTACGGAAGGTGTCAGCTCCGCCACACACAGCTGGTGACACAACCATAGCCATTCCCTCAGCATGGCGAGACGCCCCGGGGCTTCATGCAGCTCCTACACGGGCCCCAGACATTTCTGGGCCTCAGCTTCCCCTGCCATCTCCCTCCCCACCTCGGCCTGACCAGCCTCAGGCCGCCCCGCGACCTGTTCGCACACGTTTACGCCCTGGCCACCTAGAGGACTTTGTGTCAACCTTTCATGTTTGAAATCCTGCCGGGGGGGGGGGGGGGAATGTTATGTATGCACACATCGACAGTGCTGCATTTGATTTGGTGCTGTTCTATTGTGCTGGGATCGATTGGTGATGCCTGCGGGCTCTGGGTTGTTTGATCGGGTCTGCCTTTGATGCTGTGTCAGTCTAAATAAAGAATGCCACGGAGAGGTTGTGTCGAGCGACAGCGCTGTGTCCTGACGTGATTTCTAAATACAATAGTCTCACTGATCCATGTGAGGAGCGAAGGCTAGCCCCTCTGGTCCGACCCCACAGAAAAGCTACTGTAGCTCAAATTGCTGAAAAAGTTAATGCTGGCTATGATAGACAGGTATTGGAAAATACAGTGCATCATAGCTTGCTGCATATGGGGCTGTGTAGCTATAGACCGGTCAGAGTGCCCATGATGACCCCTGTCCATCGCCGAAAGCACCCACAATGGGCACGTGAGTGTCAGAACTGGAACATGGAGCAATTGTGAGGTGGCTTGGTCTGATGAATCTCGTTTTCTTTTACATCGTGTGGACGGTCGGGTGCATGTGCGTTGTTTACCTGGGGAAGAGAACATGGCACCAGGATGCACCATGAGAAGAAGGCAAGCCAGCGGAGGCAGTGTGATGCTCTAGCCAATGTTCTGCCAATGAAACTTTGGGTGCTGGCATTCATGTGGAAGTTACTTTGACACATACCACCTACCTAAACATTGTTGCAGACCAGGTACATCCCTTCATGGCAACAATACTCCCTGATGGCAGTGGCCTCAGGTCACTTTAATGTTTTGAGTAATTAGCTCTCTCTCTCTCTCTCTCTCTCTCTCTCTCTCTATATATATATATATATATATATATATATACTACGTACATATACACACACAGTGGTTCTGGAAAGTTTGTGAACCCTTTAGAATTGTCTATATTTCTGCATAAATAGGACCTAAAACATCAGATTTTCACACAAGTCCTAAAAGTAGACGAAGAGGACACAATTAAACAAATGAGACAAAAATATTATACTTGGTCATGTATTTATTGAGGAAAATGATCCATTACATATCTGTGAGTGGCAAAAGTATGTGAACCTTGCTTTCAGTATCTGGTGTGACCCCCGCCACCCCCCTTGTGCAGCAATAACTGCAAATAAAGGTTTCTGGTAACTTGGATCAGTCCTGCACATCGGCTTGGAGGAATTTTAGCCCATTCCTCCATACAGAACAGCTTCAACTCTGGGATGTTGGTGGGTTTCCTCACATGAACTGCTCGCTTCAGGTCTTTCCACAACATTTCGATTGGATTAAAGTCAGGACTTTGACTTGGCCATTCCAAAACATTAACTTTATTCTTCTTTAACCATTCTTTGGTAGAACGACTTGTGTGTTTAGGGTCGTTGTCTTGCTGCATGACCCACGTTCTCTTGAGATTCAGTTCATGGACAGATGTCCTGACATTTTCCTTAAGAATTCGCTGGTATAATTCAGAATTCATCGTTCCATCAAAGATGGCAAGCCGTCCTGGCCCAGATGCAGCAAAACAGGCCCAAACCATGATACTACCCCCACCATATTTCACAGATGGGACAAGGTTCTTATGCTGGAATGCAGTGTTCCTTTCTCCAAACGTAACGCTTCTCATTTAAACTAAAAAAAATCTATTTTGGTCTCATCCGTCCACAAAACATTTTTCCAATAGCCTTCTGGCTTGTCCACATGATCTTTAGCAAACTCCAGACGGGCAGCAATGTTCTTTTTGGAGAGCAGTGGCTTTCTCCTTGCAACCCTGCCATGCACACCATTGTTGTTCAGTGTTCTCCTGATGGTTGCCTCATGAACATTAGCCAATGTGAGAGAGGCCTTTAGTTGCTTAGAAGTTATCCTGGGTTCCTTTGTGACCTGGCTGACTATTACACACCTTGCTCTTGGAGTGATCTTTGATGGTCGACCACTCCTGGGGAGGGTAACAATGGTCTTGAATTTCCTCCATTTGTACACAATCTGTTTGACTGTGGATTGGTGGAGTCCAAACTCTTTAGAGATGGTTTTGTAACCTTTTCCAGTCTAATGAGCATCAACAACACTTTTTCTGAGATCCTCAGAAATCTCCTTTGTTCTTGCCATGATACACTTCCACAAACATGTGTTATGAAGACTTCGATAGATCCCTGTTCTTTAAATAAAACAGGGCGCCCACTCACACCCGATTGTGATCCCATTGATTGAAAACACCTGACTCTAATTTCACCTTCAAATTAACTGCTAATCCTAGAGGTTCACATACTTTTGCCACTCACAGATATGTAATATTGGATCATTTTCCTCAATAAATAAATGACCAAATATAATATTTTTGTCTCATTTGCTTAATTGGGTTCTCTTTATCTACTTTAGGACTTGTGTGAAAATCTGATGATGTTTTAGGTCATATTTATGCAGAAATATAGAACATTCTAAAGGGTTCACAAACTTGCAAGCACCACTGTTTAATATAACACTTTGGCAATTAATTTTAAAATCTATTAAAAATCCAAATCACAACTACGTTAATGCTTTTTTTGTTGTTATTTAATATAATTGTAATCTCATTAAGCATATTCTTAAAATAGTCCACCATTATCCAAAAATTATTCATTGCTGCAATGTCAGTGATATGCGCTTGTATCTGTGACTATCTGTCAAAATGCCCCCCCCCCCAAACAAAAGCAATTAAAAACTTGTGCACACATGAGCATTGCTGCAACCAACCATATACTCCTCAGCAAACAGTGCACTACTGACACCACTTTAAAACAGCATTTGATAAATAATTAGAAACTTTTATTAACCACATACAAATCAGTATTCCTTAAAACACGTAGGCTGGAGTGAAAAAATAACTAACACTTTCTAAACTTGAGCCCCTTCACCATACCAATATCCAAAAATGTTAAGACAGGACTTCGGAAAGATATAATTACAGCATTTACTGTTGAAATGAAGACCTAAAAAAAAAGTATAGTAAATATACTGAGTGATATTTCAAAAGATGATGGTTCTCATCAGGATTTGGTGAAAGCAGATCAGGGAAATAAATAACTTGACCTTAATAAAATCATTTGGTTTCTAGCCCATCAAGGAGTGCAATGCACACCTTGTTTTGCTCAGTTAATTAGTTAGTTATATATATATATATATATATATATATATATATATATATATAGTTAGTTAGTTAGTTAGTTAGTTAGTTATATAAATAATAAAACAGGGACACTGATTTAAACCAGGTGTTCTGAACAGAGTATTAAGATTGCAGAATATGGATGAATGCAACACTGAAAAAGTAAAACTACGCAAGCCACTACAGCCTCATGTCGGACTCATCTGCCCCTTAAGAGATTATTCAAATGGTAAACACCTATCCAGCTCTCCAGGGAACCACTGAATATGAAAATATAATGGGATGACTGATTAACTGTGAAATTATATCCGTCTTAAAGTTGGCACCAGCAAACACATTCAATCAATCTACAGCACACTTGGAATATGACATGACTGTGTCATAAAAGTCATCAATGGCCATCGAATTTTAAAAGTCTCATTTGCAAAAAAAAAATAAAATATACATATATATACACACACACACACACACATACATATAGACACACACAAATACTAGATGGTTTTGTAGATTCCTTATTTAAGTCTGTATGGGATGTGTCATCTGGGTCAACAGGAATAGGTGGTTTTGGAAAGCCGCTGCAGATTTGCTTTGAAATGTCCCTGTTTGGGTTTTGATGGCAGCTCATCTGTAAGGCCAGACCTCTGTGCAGGTCTTGTGGCAATCCTTCTCTGCCTCTCTGCTGCCCTCCTCTGTATCCTGGTGCAGGGAGACAAGTTTTTGTCACTGATAAATGTCTGTTCTGGCAAATTCATTGCCCTTGATTGTCCTTCTAAGGCCCAGAGAAAGCAACTTTTCAAGTCAAAATTTCTTTTTTCTTTTTCACTACAATTAAGCACACTGTTAACACTACAGTTGTACCTCTTAGAAAAACAACATGCATTTGATGACATTTTTATTTCTAGTTCTCTAACATGTAAGTGGGATGGCTTAGCTGGGATTAATCCATGTGGAAACCTTGTGTGCATCAACAAGTGGAACTGCCTCAATTGAAAACTAGGTTACAGTCATCTTCTCAATCAACTTTTTTTCACTTATGCAGAAACTCTGTCACACGCATGTGCGTGTGTACACACACACTTCACTTGCCACATTCATCAGACAAGGAGCTGAACGGATCCAGGGAGAACCAAGAAATACTCACATTAAACCTCTCTTCCTCTCCAGGGATTTTTGTGTGGCAGCTGACAAAGAATTCGTTCCTTTGGAACGGCCTGTGTTCCTGCTCTGAACCCACACAAATACACATGCAAACATTTAGTAAATAATTAGTGAAAATAATTAGGTAAAATAGTTACCTAAAAATGGAGTACAATGCCATCCACGATGCAGTTAATATGAATTGAAACCGCATAAATAAAAAAATAGTTCACATTCCTCACTGCCAGATCAAAATGAGACCAAAAAACAGATGCAACAAAAGAGGGCAAAAAAAAAAATAAAAATCAATACCTCACACTTTAGGTATCATGAGGTAGTTGTACACTTTGCTCCTCAAAGGAAACAGTTTTGTGAGTTGGTGAGGAAGAAATTTAACTCATTATTTCTATTCTAATGAGCACAACTGGATCGGATCAGAACTGCAATGATTTCAGGGGCATCTGGGTAGCGTAGCGGTCTATTCCGTTGCCTACTAATACGGGGATCGCCAGTTCAGATCCCTGTGTGTTACCTCCGGCTTGGTCGGGCGTCCCTACAGAGACACTTGGCCGTGTCTGCGGGTGGTAAGCCGGATGTGGGTATGTGTCCTGGTCGCTGCACTAGCACCTCCTCTGGTCAGTCAGGGCGCCTGTCGGGGGGGAGGGGGAACTGGGGGGAATAGCGTGATTCTCTCATGCGCTACGTCCCCCTGGTGAAACGCCTCACTGTCAGGTGAAAAGAAGCGGCTGGTGACTCCACATGTATCGGAGGAGGCATGTGGTAGTCTGCAGCCCTCCCCGTATCGGCAGAGGGGGTGGAGCAGCAACCGGAACAGCTCAAAGAGTGGGGCAATTGGCCAAATGCATATGGAGAGAAAAAAAAAGGGGGGGGGGTCAAAAAAAAAAACTGCAATTTCAAATACTTCTTGTTTGTACTGACATTTGAAAGTTATATGGTGTGTAATATTTCTGATTTTTTGAAGCATAATGTGACTAGAAAATATAAGCAGTGTTGCTGAACCACAGTAACAAAAACAAAGGAAACAAATCATGCCCCTCCTCTCCCCCGAATTTGTTTATTGATGGTTAAAGACCTGTGTTGTTTATTCACATAGCTGAACAATATATGTCAAGCATTGCACCTTTAAGTTTGTGAGTAATACAGTATCATCATGGTCCCATTTGATATGCATGTGTTTGAATTATGGACTCAGTTCTGAGTTAACACTAGAACGACTGGGATTTCACTCCTACCTAAAACGACCATGGGCAGTCAAAATGACCACCGATTTTTAAACTCTATCTTTTCAAACAAATTAAAATGGCCGCTGTCCAACGCCTGTAAATACTGCAACGCCCGGTGGTAGTAATGGTGTGTCTGAAACGGCTTCTGTAACCAGACATGTTGGCAATAATCAAAAATCAAGTTTAGACTATTACTCAGCACTGGAGAATGCTAGTGTGTTTCTAGGACAGAGCAATGAACTTCGTGAAGGAAATGACGCGACCAACACACGTCATAAATAGTTAAATGATGCGCACGATGACACGTAAATTACGAGCTGTCTTTTTGACCACTCATGGTCATTTTAGGTAGACCTTATCATAACTTTTTTTGTGCAATTGATCTAAAACTAATTTTAATGCAAATATATGCAACTAGTAAGTGACCCGCACCACGTTGCGGTGATCATGACGTTTATTAGCTATCCACCCGTCTAAATCTCCCTCCTCTTCATCCCGCCAGCTAACCACCTTCCCCCTGCCCCTAACCCCCCCCCCCCACTCCAACTCCCTCCCCCCAAATGCTCAGAATCATCTGAAATGCCGAGAAGTGGCTTTTAGCCATTTTTAGAAAAATGCATATTTTGCATATTTATGCATAATTTTAATTTTCTGGGATTTTTCCCTTACTCTCTGAGACAATACCTACCACCTCCAAAAAGAATTAGGATCATAAATGCTTTAGTTTTCGGTCCCGCTATCTACACTAACACACACACACACATTCCGAAAATATGAGTAGAAGGTGCGAAAGTACCCACACCTGTACGACACGTCACAGAGAGGATACATACCACCGTCTCTTCAGTTTATTTTCTTGTAGAGCCAGCAGGCAAGAGCATCTCTTCCTCGTCGTCAGTGTCGGACGCCATGACAGAAGAGTGTAAACGACACACAAGCATTGTGGGTAATGTAGTGTTTCACGGACAAATTTACAGGAAACTACAACGCGGAAGTGCGCTCGACTATGGAAGCCCAAATGACTGCGGACATTCCTCGTGGAGTCCGCTCCGCGTACGTTCTGCCCGAGTATGTTTGGGCCTTTAAATGTGATTCATCAGATAAGACACTCGGACACTTCCACGCGCGCAACAGCGGACAACTGTATTGTTGGTCAGACCCGCCAAAACCCGAACCGCCCGCACGCGCTGATTTACATTCAAAAACAGGAAACTTTATTGAGTTCACTTCACGTGACAGCCGCCATATACGCCCGTGCTCGACCCATGCAAATGCGACTCTGACGTTGTTGCTTATTTCACGGACGCTTTCTATTTCCAACGCTGCTCGCTGTCTCCGCCCGCCATCCAGCAACCCGTTAAGAACGCGAGGTTTGTGCGAACGGCGGAAAGAGCCGAGGCGTGACGTAGCCAGAGCCCACCATCTTGTTGAACTGCTCAGGATTCTGAAGGGATTCCACATATTTTATGCATATTCCGCATATTATGCATAATTTTAATGTTCTGCTATTTTTTATAGGTGCCCCTGATCATCCCCAATAACCTCCAAAAAGAATCAAGGCCCCAAGTGCTTTAGTTTGGCCGTTTATAGACTCCCACACAGACACACACCAGACACACATTGTGAAAATACGGGAGTCGATCTTAGGAGCATTCAGGGAGTGGAAGGTCTGTATCTTTTTTTCCCACAAAGTTATTAAACTTTGAAAATCCAAAACCGTCAAAATGACGGCCTTGGTCGTTCTAGTGTTAAGACTGAAAGTTCCTACAACAAGCTTCCTTCAATTCTACAACATACTCATGTTCAATTATTCTTTGTTGTATGTCAGATAGATGTGTTTGGTACGTTAGTGCTTCTTACAGTCCGAAGCAGAGATTAAGAAAAGGCTACCTGACGTCTGACTTCTCTCTCCCTGACCAGTTCTCTGTCCCAGCTGATCAGGCGCATCCTCTCCCCAGCAGACATACAGAAGAAAATGCCATAGACTTCATAGCGTGCGGAGCGCAGCTGGAATGGAAAAGTGTCACAAAGCGGAAGGTTTTACATAAATGTCAGCATCATATTATTACCGGTAATACCTAATGTTGGCCATAAATACTCAATGACACGGTAAAAGAGGGAAGCCAAAAGATGACCACAGAAGGGCAGAATGTGGGTGTGTGTTAGACAGACAGAATGTTAATACCTGCAGTGTGACTCTCTCCTGCAGCAAAAAGTCCTGTCTGCTACAGAATTCTCCTCTGCCTGGAGTCTGTCGTTCAAAGACTTGCAGGAACTGCTGGGTGTCCTGGGTGTGCATATGAACGAACACACACAGACACACACAGACACACAGACACACACACACTACAGTGAAGTAATTTGTCAACACATAACCAATGTATGCATTCTTTAAAATTGTTTCCTTCACAGCCGGGATTGAAGGTCAACAAAAAGAGGAGGAATGTTCACAGAAACAAACATGACACTGCTTTGTCTGCTCACCTTGATGGTGCGGAGAAGCTGTGCCACTCTCTCAGTCCTTAGGAGTCTGCGTGTCAAGAATCCCTTAACTGCTGCCAACACCAGGGGGCGACAGCACTCCGGGAAAGAAGTGGAAGGTTGAAGTGGAGGAGGTGGCTGAGGGTGGAAAGAACAAGATATGAGGGGTGAGTAATGAGGCCCACAGGCGATGAGAGAGGAGAATACCAATTTAATCAATGACAATCAATTAATTTCCCACCAAGATTCTCAAGGTCTTTCCTCTGGCATCTGTTTAGCACATTATGGCCAACAGACGCATCGCCCATCATTGTAACGGGACAGAATATGAAAATGGATTCACTAACACTCACTTGTTGCATCGAAGACTGCTGCAGCACAGGGACAGGCTGGCTGAAATACTGTAGTGTCAGAGCATAATTAACAAGACAATTAAAAAAGGTGATGATTAGGAATTGGTAAAATGTATATGCCGTGTGTGTGTATTTACTGAGTTTATTGACCTGAACCTGATGCTTGACTGTAATTAGGTATTGGTTATTTATCTTTTAAGAATTCATATTTTTTTACCCCCATCAAGACATGGATTAAGCTTGTGATTTGGGCACCTTGGAGGAGGTATCAGATGAGGTCAAGGTGTCCCCGAGACATGAGCTGGACGCTGGACAAGGGAAGGCAACGCTCTGGAAGACACGGTAACGTGCTGCCAATGACTGAGCGAGAGAGAGAGCGAGAAGTCAGACGTAAGTAGGAGCTGATGGGAGGGAGAATGTATGTGTGCATACATGTGCATATACATACATGCATGTGAGCAGGAAAGGTTGGGGAAACATTGAGTTGGCGCAGGGCAGCAAATGAGGCAAGAGGAAGAAATAAATTGAGGATAGAGATGTAAAGACATGCGGGGAGAGATGGAAGAGGCAGGAGAGGACAGGGAGGAGAGAAAGGGGAGGATGAGACAATTGGTGAAAAATGACAGTGGGGGGGATGAGATGAGAGACAAAAGAAAGAGGGATGAGAGAGGGGAGGCAGAATGGAGGAGAAGAAGGGAACTTTAGAGGCGGTGCTTTATGGGACAATGTGGCACTTAACCAGAGCCTCATGAATTAAACAAATTATCCTTTTCCCTTTTCTGTGTCAATTCCCACACGTACACACATACACTTTCTCTACCAAACAGTGTGGCCAGCTCCCTCCCTTAACCCTCATCACATCATCAATGACAAAGGGAGAGGGATACAAGAAAAGAAAAATGACAGAGGTCCTTTCATTAAACAGTTTATGTTAATTATATTGTTGTTAGAGATGCATACATTACACAGAGAAAGTAATTAATAGAGCTAGAACACTGGCCAAGCAGGTACTGATGCATGTGAGCACGCATGTGTGCACACACACACACACACACACGCGTGCACACACAAACAAACAAGCACACACACACACACACACACACACACAAGGAAGATATGAGGATTGCTTGCCAAAAAACAGTGGGTGTCCTTGGAAAGACGTGCATGCGGACTCTTAAGCACATACACATACAAGAAACAGTCTGCGATGCCAGCGCGGCTCTTAGGGACGCAATGAAACATTTATGGTAGAATCCCTGGGCTTTTTTTTTTTAAACGTTGGAGCGTGAAGGTCTCTCTTGTAATGAGCAGATGTCAGTAGTCTACCCACGACCCGGGTCTCTGAGAACAGGTAGAGCAACACTGTGTGTGTGAGTGTGTGTGTGTGTGTGTGTGTGTGTGTGTTTGTGTCCACATACATGTGCATACACATGTGTCTATCAGGGTTGGACGATATGTCAAAATTCTTCTGCCGGCCACAGTCAACACAACAATCGGCGATTGCAGATCTATCTCCCCCCCACACACATCATTTTCAGTAAATGCAATCATGGAAGAGCTCGTTGAGAAAAAGAATACAAAATCCCTTTTTTGGGATTATTTTGGTTTTAAACTGGATACAACCGACAAGCTGTGGGACCTAAATGAAGTAATTTGCCGTCTTTGCAAACGAGTAGTGCTGGCAAAGGATTCTAACTGTACATACAATTTTGGTGTAGTTTTCAAATATGATCTATGAATTGGCGTTTCAGTACCAATCAATTGGAAGCAACTATTAAAGACGGCTTAATTGTCATTTAATCACTGCCCTGTTTTGCTTGAAATCAGTGCAACAAGAATGTGCATATGGCCTAACTCCAACTGCCAGTTCCTACTCGTGCACGCTTTGAATTGTGCTTTACAGGTTAATTATTTACCGAGTTGAATTCTCAAGGAGACAGACCATTAAATTAGCAAAATAAAAGGACAAGAATCATGCAAAAAAACAAAACAAAAAAACAAACAAACAAAAAAAACAACTGCCAATCATACTGCTTCTTACTCTCATGAAACATTTTCGTTCACCATACTTTTAAAATATGACGAACTGTTGAGAGGGTTATAAATTCTACAGCTTCAACTGCAGTTCTTTAAAAAAAAATCTCATAGATGGCCTTTGATAGAGGCAGCAACCTTCCATCCATCCATTATCCTAACCGCTTATCCTGCTCTCAGGGTCACGGATGCTGGAGCCTATCCCAGCAGTCATTGGGCGGCAGGTGGGGAGACACCCTGGACAGGCCGCCAGGCCATCACAGGGCCCACACCCACCCCCCCCCCACACACACCCATTCATACCTAGGGACAATTTAGTATGGACGATTCACCTGACCTACACGTCTTTGGACTGTGGGAGGAAACCGGAGCACCCGGAGAAAACCCACACAGACACGGGGAGAACATGCAAACTCCATACAGAGGACAACCCAGGACGACCCCCCAGGTTGGACTACCCCAGGGTTCGAACCCAGGACCTTCTTGCTATGAGGCGACTGCACTAACCACTGTGCCACCATGCCGCCCAGGCAGCAACCTGCTGGGACAAATTATTGCAGTGTATAGCAATTATCTTATTATACATCTGTATGACGGAATGTGATATAATGTCCCACAAAATAAAATGCAACGGAAACAGGGAAATGCAAGTATGGATCGGCGTATGGATCAGCGAGTCCTACTCATAATTACCCTTGTTTTTGTGATTTGTGTTTCCTTTTCCATCTTAAATTTTGGTCGTATATCACTTTAGTTTTATGTGAATTTCAAACATGCTCCATTTGGTGTGGATTTCAGAGATGAGCCAATATATAGTCTGCATTTCATTTCTTTCAGTCCAAGTATTACGATTCTTATAGTCAGAGGATAAGATACATTTACATTTCCAGTCTTGGGAGAAAATTGTGAGTCAACACTGAAAATATGTCATACTAAATTTATCGCCTTAGTGGTCGACACCATGTTATGCAAGTTCATATAATTGAAATAACTATTGATATTCATGTCAGCCCATTTTACATTCTGAGTGCAGGACAAAATTGTGATAAGCAATGGTGGAATTAGCCAGATTAAAGTTGTCACCACTGGGTAGGGTCAATCCAATATGCTGAATGATAATTAAACATACCTTAACATAATTAAAAACGGTGGCTCGAATATCTGAATATATGAAGGTTGCAGGTTCCATTCAAGCCAGAGCCAAAAGCCCTCTCTGAATGTGAAAGCAACACACTGAACTCTGACTTGCCTAAATACTGAGATGCTCTGAATAAGATAGCAAAATAAATACTTTAAATGTTACGGGTTCATTTGTGTAGCAAAAAGAAGGTATACCAGAACCGGCCTGGCAGAAAGTGCACAACAAAGATCTGTCACCGGCACCTGCTTTCATTTTTCAATCAGCTTTTTATTTGAGGTCATATCTGGCATTTCAATCCCCATGAAATTTGTTATACCACGATTCCCCATAATCAATAATATCTAATATGTCCTGCCTTTGAGTGTATCTGACTTTGCCGCTTCTTACCTGTATTTGCTCCAGTTGCCGTCTCCTCTGCTCATCTTCCAGGGCTCTGACCTGAATTGCATGGGCCTGTGTCTGCTGCTGGGACTTGTCCTCCTGCTTGTTAGGGTCTTGATGCCAGTGCAATGAAGCAAAATTGAGATGCAGAATGATGCATTTTTCAAATATGTGCCAACAAATCTTGACAATTAAAGAGCACAGACCTCACACACATGCTTAAGCTTAAGCCTACATCATTGTTATTCTGTTACCTTTAGGAGCACTGGAGTGAGGTCTGACAACCCATCTGGCTCCTCCACTTTCTATCCTTTCTTCATTCCCCTCCGTTGTTTGCATAAGCAGTCTACGTTTGGCCTTGGAAACCCCTCTGTGACCTCCTCCTTGGTTCTCTGGGGTTAAATACTTTTCCTGAACACAGTAACTTTTTGAACCAAAGCCTAACCCTTCGTGCAACCACAGCTCAGATGGTGTATCGACATCATATGATTGGTTAAGAGACAGGGAGTGGGCTGAGTTCTCTCCTTCTACACTCATTTCATTTTTCCTTTCTTTGGGCTGGTTACTAGAGTCTGACAAAACTGAGTCTTTACATACAACTCTGGTGTTGGATGAAACCTTCCGGAACGCATAAGGAATGCGCATCCTCTGGGCCAGGGAGTTGATACATTTTGATGATTGCTGCTGTTTTGTACAGACCCTCTGATCGCCATAATTCATAATACTAAGGTCCTTTGCCAGTGGTTTCCAGTCTGACTGCTGCACCCTAGAAGGAGCCATACCTGACATAGGATGTCCTCCTTTTTCTGTCACTTCTACACGCTCAAGATCGGAGGTCTCGACAAGATTGAAATCCTTTACGTTGACAGTGTCATTCCTTTTTACCATAGTTAAGGGGAAATTATCTTTGGGGCTGTTGTCCCTTGGTTCAGTTCTTAGCTCTTGCTTATTCTTGTAATTATCTAATGATTTTCTTCCCTGCCACTCAATGTAACTTTGCTCTTGCTCTATATCATTTCTATCATTACCAGCCGGCCTGTCCTCCAAATGATCACAATCCTTTTGATTGTTCTGGCCAATCTGTTGATCTTTATTAATCGTGTCTGTCTGTTCAATGTGTTGAATACCCTTACAACAAAAGTCACCAGGGAGGTGCAGATAATCTGCCTGCCAGTGACTCTCCATGTTTTCTACAAGCGTGGACTCAAGATCTGAGATGAGATCTTTTAGACTTGAAAGGTTCAACTCAAGCTGATGTATCTGCTGTGCTTGATCTGCGCTCCTAGCAGATACCCTTGCTACATCGCCTTCACTCGCTTGACATGTAGTTGGAAAAACATTCAGCCATCGCTTACTTTTTTGTCCCAGATTAATTTCTGTCTTCACCTTGTTGTCTTCATTTAGGGCTGTATTCGCCAGAACTTTCCTCTTTGGGGCACCAGTATTCTCAATAGCTCTTGATACTTTAAAATCGCCTTTGCTCTTAAAGCAAACTGGACTCATAGATAACTTAGGGGTTGGGACAGTCTGGAACTTCCCTACATTTTTAGAACTAGATAGGATGTATTTGGCATTCTGTTTGTTTGTCAAAGAAAAGGCCTCAGGGACCAGGGAGTTATCAGACTGCAGCTCAGAGAAGGTACTCATTTGTGTGGGCTCTGTTCTGACCTCTTGTGAGTTGTCCAACTGATTAAAGGGTGTTTCTCCTTCAACTCCAGTCGGTATCTCTGTGTTTCCATCTTCAGTCATATGTTTGCTCTGAGATTTAAATTTTGACTTTTCTCCATGGTACTCAACAAGAATTGGCTCACTCCTGGATATTTTCTCCTCATCATCCTCCCAAAAATTTTTTGGTGACATTTCCACTGGCAGCAGAAAGTGAACATGGTTCCCTCCAAGTTCACCGTTTTCTTCTGTTTTCCCTCTCTCTGTAGTCAATGTCCCCTTGGGGAATTCATCATTCTCCTTGTCAGAAAGGTCCTCTTCCTTCTCCTCTTGTTTTTCCAGCTTTTCCTGTGCTGTCTCTTGGACTTTAGAGTTCTTTGTCTGGTTCCTAATCATTCTCTGATGACGCCGATACTCCTGGGATTTTTTCAGCAGGGCCTGGAGACTGAAGCGGTAGGGTTTCTCAAAAGGCTTTGAGTCTGTTTTATTAACCTGGTTGCCCATCAGTTCCACTTCTCTGCACTTACATTGAATTTGTGTTTGGTTTGCTGATGCAGCTGTATGAATAGTAGCTGGTGAATGTGAAGACTTTGGACAACAACTAGTTTTGACTTCATGGACTGTTCCTTCATCTCCAATTGTATTTTGAACTTGGCCAAGTTCATTTATTTGGCTGAAAAGGGGAATAGCTTCACAATCTCTACTTCCCAGATGAGTAATTTTGGATGCCCCAATTGAAGGACTTCTTACCTCATTTCCAAATGAAGTTTCCAACTGTACTGAGTTGGCCACGATCACGGAATTATGTTGGGGTGAAGGGCTATTATCCTTTAGCTGGTGACCCATTATAAAATTATCATAAACAGATACTCTCATTGCACACCTCTCCAGTTCTTCTCCATCTATGGGAGGGTGGCTGATAATATCTGGAATCTTTGTGATTGTATCTGAAGTCTTGTGCAGGAAAAAGGCACCCATATTTTTAGCTTCCTGCTCAGAGTCAAATTCATGGTTCTCTTCTCCTGGCTCAATCTTAGCAGAGACACTGGTGCCATTTTCTGCATTGTCATAGGTTACATAGCCTGAAGACAGCGACTGGTGGCTTATATCAGCAGGGGGATCTGTAGTTGGCTGTGATGGCAGTTTCTCCTCACATTGATCAGAAGTGAGGCGATGATCAGAAAGGGCACAATATTTGGTTGATGTCAAGGGAGAACCATAGATACCATCCCTTCCATCATGCAGGCCAGACAGTGGCGAGAACAACAGACTATCCCTGGTGTCTCTGACATCATCACTATGAGACATTAATGCATTGCTGGTGAAGTGGGAATATGAGGATTTCAGTGTAGGCAACTCTGGGTCTTCATGAAAAAACTCCTCCAATGTAGGCACTTTCCTCAGCTGCAATACATTGGTTGACAGAAGAAGAAAAAACAAGGTCAGAGAAATGGGCAATCTCTCATTCGACAAGTTAAGTTTGACAAGTTAAGGATCTCCGAGTCTTACTCGTACTTACCCTTGTTTTTGTGATTTGAGTTAGTTATCATGAAAGAAACATGAAAACATAAGAGACATGGCCAATTTCTCATTTAACAAGTAAAGTCGTTACAAGAGAGTACTGTAAAAAGAATTGTCCATTTGAAATGGGCACTCCAAAATGCATTTGTAATTCAGGTGTAATAATGGAAGATGCTTTCTATATTAGTCAAGTTAAAAGATGAAGAATTGTTATTACCTGAACAGTGTGTAGAATGTTTTGTACGCAGGCCACTTTTGCATCAGCCTTTGATTTTCTCTGCTCAATTGAATTTTGGAAAGTAGTTTTGAGTCTCTGAATTTCCTCTCTCTGTTTGCCAGACAGCTGTCATTGTAAGAAAAAAAAAGGTTTTGGAAAGTTAGCAATCATATACACTGACTCTACAAAGCAGGGACACATGTTCATTTGTTGAAATACTGATCAGATAAATCCAAATAGAAGCTATAGTCCCTAGATAATTTTACCAAACAAATTCACCTAAATGAATAAGAGCAAAGAAGAGGAGATAGGCTAAAGAATTACTTTTGAGGCTTGAGAGAACAGAAACATGGATTGTGCACATGAGGGAGAATAGATGTGAAAAGAAATTTTGGACACAATGATAAAAGGCTCCAGGGGCTGGTATGAATGTCTCAAGAACTGCAATGCAGGGTTATTTCATGGTAGCACAAAAAAAGACAGTCAATGGCAGGCTAGTGGAAAAGAAATGGTGCTGAAAAAAATCTTTTATGAGCAACAAATTATCTACAGTTAGTCAACTGACGGTCCAGAGAAACAGGCCATGAAGACCATAAAAATGGAAAAACCTGTTGTATTTTAACACAACTCGACCCACTTCTTGTTGTGAAAAGCAAGATACTGAAGTTGGAGTGGTTTAAGGATGTCAGTAGAAGCAAATATCCATTTGTGAATGTTTTGTATTTAACTTGATAATTCCTCATGCTAATTCCTTGATGTTGAGACATCAAGATTGTTAGTTTACTGCAGTGGCCTTCTCAGACACCACATCATAAATCCAATGGAATATCTGTGAGATGAGATATAAAGGAGCAATTCGAAAGTACAGTTCCACTACCAGTCAACTCAATACAACTGTTTGAAGGGCGACAGTGGCTCAGGGAGTAGAGCAGGTCGTCTGGAGGGTTGTTGGTTTGATCCTCGGCTCCTCCTTGCAAAAATGTTGGTGTCATTGAGCAAGACACCTAACCTCTAACTGCTCCCGATGAACTGTTTGGCGCCTTGCATGGCTGACACCGCCGTCAGTGTTTGAATGTGTGAATGTGAGGCATTCATTGATTGTAAAGCACTTTGAGTGGCTGTTGCAGCTAGAAAAGCGTTATATAAATGCAGTCCATCTCACCGTTAGAAACATTTGAGTCAGCAAGGGCCAGCATCCCTTTAGGTGTCTTTCAACACTTCGTTGAGTACATTGTCCGAAGTTTTGAAGATGTTGTGAGGGCAAAAAGCAATAATGTCAATGTCTTGCTAATGTTTTGTACACCCACCAGTGTATATGTATGTAAATGGTTGAGTACGCAGCCCTGAAATGTTGTATGCATCACTGATAAACGCCATGACAGCTCGCTTAATTAGAAAATAAATCATGAGACACACGCCGTAGCAAATGCATTATATACGTTATGTTAAAGGAGTATACCAGAGAGTTGAATTAGTTCATCTGGACACAACGTTTATTGGGAGAAACTTTTCATCACTCATCTCCCAATAAACGTTGTGTCCAGATGAACGGATTCAACTTTCTGGCATTTCCTTACCTGGATTATTGAGCATAGATCAAGATGTTAGAGGAGATATCACGAACGCCATAACAGTCGGCAGATGAGTGTGAATCTTCCTATTATTGTCATCATCGAGAAACTCAAACAGCAGTTAGCTAACAGATAAAGATAAGCCTTCGTACCAAGGGAGGGAGGATTCGTCGTCCATAGAAGCGAATAAGAGATGTTCCATCGCTAAACCCTCTTCCACGTGCTGAAGGCTGGTTTTCTTTACTTTCTCTCAGCTGGGAAAGACGATTTTGCACAAACTCGTTGTAATCTTCCATCTATAGAGGATTGGACAACTAGCAGTAAATTAACAAACGTTTCTTTTTCGGCTGGAGATCTCTCTAGCTTAAGTAAATGTTAGCAAGCTAACGTTAGCCTTAGCCCGGTTAGCGTTCAAACTCTATTGATACGACCCGGGGATCAATCAAATAAAATGTAAAAAAATATTTAAGTATATGGGTTACCCAAACCAGCGGTAACTGACCAATGCTACCTGTTTATCGTAAGGGACAAAGTTCTGTAAGAACCACTGGTAATTTCTCGGACTAAAATCGCCGACCGAGTGGTGTGGCGGATATTTACATCTTTACCCGCCTCTCTTCCAGCAGAGTTTGGAAACTGCCTCGGCGTTTACAAACCCCGGCATGGATTTTAACGTAGCGTAGACGAAGTCAAAGAAACGATCGCTTAGCCAAACAAACGAGCTTAAGCCAACTACAACGTTGCCACTTCAAAGCAAGTCATTAAACGTTATTGACTCTCACTTAAACGTTTTCAAGAGGCAGCCAAAGTGAGCATTTTTTTGACGAGACATCGCTCCGTGTTTTGGTTTTCACCAAACATGTTTCGCAGCGACGCCGTGCTAAAGCCAACCATACCGCCTACAGGAGCCAAAACAAAGAAACGAAAGTAACGAAGATAATCAGCCAAGCTGCAGTAACGAATCTAAGTGCCAAATAAAGTCAAACGTCCATACCGACATAGATATCGATCCCCACTATTGATATACGCTCGCAAATGAAATATAAAGCTCTGGTCCGTCATGCTTATCTATTTTGCACAATAGTGCCAATAAATGGAAGGAATGAATGTTACTTTTATCATTCTTTTATAATGGACATTTGGCCATTCATGATAATCTCGTCGGAAGTATTTCGTTTTACCCCCGGATAGTTTAAGGTTTGAGGGGGAGTAAAAAAAAAAATCTGAAAAATATTGCTCAATTATCAACAATTGGTATATTTACAAATGCAACGACCGTCAGCATAGGACCGAGACATGAACCAGAAGCGATAATGTGATTAAAGTTAAACTGAGCAGAACTTTAGACCCGATCAGTTTCCACACGTATGGTGAACACAGTCATTCTCTTCTTGTTTTTGTATAAAGACTACAATTTTGAAACGAGGACGTGAACAACATGGCTGTCTGTAATTGGCGAAAAGGATGCAACTGATAGGATCAAGCGGTTCACTGGTTTACAATCAAGTTATAAGCGATTAATTCAAGTGACTTCGGGTATATGTCATTTATAATCAACGTTAAAATGCAAAATAATTCCGGCTTCATATCTGCATCATTTCAGCGTCCAATTATATATAATATATATATATAAAATAAAGTAAATTCTTTATGAGACAGTACGAGCCTGTTTCATGCCATAAGCAATGATCAGCTGTCGTCAGCTATTATTTTGCTCCTTATTTGTTGAGCACTTTCCCCACCATTGAGTGTTTCTTTTAACAAAGTTATATATATATATATATATATATATATATATATATATATATATATATATATCAACACAGATACAGGAAAAATACAGTTTTAATGCATTGCAGTACAGGCTTGTTTTGTCTTTTTTCCCTGTATCTGTGTTGATATTCAGCTCCCCATTAGTTGAGCACTTATAACACCATTGACGGTTTCGGAAAAAAAACGTTATATATATATATATATATATATATATATATATATATATCAAGATTTTATAAAACATTACAGAACACATGTTCCATTTTCAAACATGTTTACTTGTCATATACAAAATAAACTAAGCTGTTTATCAACAAACATACAATATATACATCAATAAATTAAAAGATGCGTCAGACTGACGATGGAACAGTTAATTTCATGATTTCCAGTACATCGTCATCATCACGTACGGATATACAAACTGCAAAAAAGTACAATAATTTAGTTGATGATAGATACTTACAAAGACTGTCACATTTTTAAGTATTTTCCCATAGAAAGTACTGTAGTAGAATAATTTATTACACCCCATACAGAAAAATTACAAAACACAGAATTTCTATTACAAGGTAATTTCTGAATATGCCATATTTGCACAAACTCACGACTTTTCTATAGCTTTAAACTGACCATTAATATATTTCAGAAACACAAAAATATCCCAGTTCCCATGAGCAACCTAATCATATAACCAGTTGATATCATGAAAATAAGTTAAGAAAGAAAAAAAAAACAAAAAAACAAAACAGATCAGATATTAGTGATAGAAATGAGGGGATGGGACACCTGAATGGCAGCTAAAATTTCCCATTTGAGTACTTTTGCTTGAGAGAGAGAGAGAGAGAGGGGGGGGGGGAGAGAGAGAGAGAGAGAGGGAGAAAGCTCTGTTTTTGAGGGCCAATGCAAACATTATTGATGAACACGCCAAACTAAAGATCAAAGGAATCCTTGGTTCATTTACTTTCATTGATCGTGATCGGACGGGAGAGTGGAGGTGAGGTGAGAGGGCTTTTTAGCATCTGGTGTCGTGATTCACTAGAAGGGAGAACAACAGAATGAGTGCATACTTATTGACCAAGCAGCAAGGTAAGTTAATGATTTGTGTGATCTGGAAAAGTCAAACCTTTTTGGAAAAAGTTGCGCCAGTCTACCGGTCTACCTTGCTATACTAGGAGTATTTGTGGAAAAGACTGAGCAGGAAACAAACAGATTTCCATTGGGCAACTCTTGACTTCTCCCTTCCCACTAAATGAGTGGCTGTGGGGTTTGTAATGAGATGTTTTTTCGTAACGACAGCATGGCCGCAAGATTTGTGCATGTGTGATGAGTCCTGTGCCTGGGATAGGTGCATCAATAGACGGTAACGGAGAGCAATGGTGTTTGTCATCCATACTCCATTAATGCTGATATGAAAAACTTTCAACTTTCCTATCCAAATATAAAATTACAGAACCCAGTTTGTTGGATGACTACTTTCACCATGTGACAATGGTTGTAATAGTTCACCTCAGGTGCCTAGTGAGAGAGTACAGACCCATGCCAGGCACAGCACCTTGCAGAGAGACCAAGAGTAGAGGAGTGCAGGGCAGATGGAGACCACTCTGTCACGAGGGGAATTTGACCAGTGAAGAAACACGGAGTGTAATAAGCAAAAATTATGGGATTTTGGGTTTTACTGAAGGATTAGCACAAGGCTAGATTGCACACAATCTTCTTCCATATTGAAAACGAGAATTAAAGCATTACTTAGTGCTCTCATGGTTAGTCTTAATATGTTAGCCAACACTGGGATAAGCAAGGGCAGTCAACCCATGCAAGCTAGGTTTCAAGATGGGAAAAGACTGATTATGGCATTTAATAACCAGATTGTTAAACACTGTATAAAAAGCTACTGACCTCATCACTTCACACTTAGAACCTGCAGGTTTTAGCGCTGACAATGACTTGAGACAACAACTAGACTAGCATAACTAACTTTGCCTCTTCTAAAAGGGGAATACCCAGTTTGCATAATTAGAGATGTTCATTTAATAACAGCCACCATGTAATACCTTCACTCACTAAGCATCCTCTCCAAATGACATTGGGAGAATGAACAGAAAAAGCACGGACAATACGAACCAGCAAGGTGAAATCATATTTGGTACAACTGGACTTGGACGGTGACGCATACTCTTGAGAAGCACCTCATAGATTCATATGTTGTTCTAGCTTGCCATAACTTAGTTTTCGTACCAGTTGCCCCCTCCCCTTCCCTTAATCTACCACCTAGCATCCCACAGCACTGGCCAGTAAAAAGTAACATCTTTCAAAAAAAAAAAAAAAAAAAAAGCACAAAGGACAGGTGAAAAGCAAAAGAGCTGGAGATCACAATTTCACAATGGGAAGCATCCGGCCCCTACCAAATACGGTAGAATACCAGCTTTATAACATAACACATCACATACACAAATATACTGCGTTTGTGCATGTGCACGTTTACAGTGCCCATGTTTGCTCGCCTCTAAATGGCGGTTGGGTGTACTCCAGTGTTACAAAGAAGAAATGGCTCGTGTCGGAAAATTTTTGACGTTTGTGGTTCTCCGGCTTCGTGGTTGACTGAACCTGCAGATGGTCACCATTGTGAGAGTTTACGGTGCATTAACACTTTTCTACCTCCTATCACCGCCTCTCTCCTCCTGCTTGAGTTTTACAGTATTTTGAAAAAAGGTACAGATGAAGGAACTGCCCGACTGCCCACTTTTTTCTCCACACTGAAAAGCAAAATAGTAGTTCAAGTAGAACACATCATTCACATAGACTCTAGGTTATAAACCGTTGAAGGTTAATATCTAGTTCAATGCATTGCTTCTGAAACTCAATTTGCACTAACCTGAAACTATTGGGGGACAAGTGAGGAGCCTCACTTTTGTCAGGCAAACCTGCTACACAGCAGTGGCATCAAATCTCATTTGAATCGTCATTAAAAAAAACAAGATAAAAAAAACACAGCACAGACATTGACAAATGTCCTCGGCATTCACAGAACAGTAGGAAAAATGAAGACAAAAAGAATTGACTATAAACATCAATTAAAATATATTTTTTTAAAATAACACAAATACAAATATAAAAAAAAACAGCCCAGCAAAAGCAAATGTTATCTAAAAATCACACGGCACAAAAAAATGACAGTGAAAGAGTAGGGGTGATGCAGCCATACAGGCCTATTGTTTGTTTTGGTGTTCGTCTACCCACCCCATAACCTTGCACGTCAGATGATCTCTAGCGAGCGGATTGTCTGGCTTGCAAGGTTATCCATCCAATCCCCATCTACTTCACTCACGGGCCATTGTATCTGCAAAAACGAGCATTGAAGATTGCATGGTGCACACAGAAGCACCAAAGGGCTAATCAGAAAGGCAGCTAACATGCCTGATTAAAATAAATAAATAAATAAAAATAATGCTTTGATAAACATTTACAAATCCGTAGATAAGTGCAGGTCAAAATGTAAATAAACACCTTGATCTAGCTCATCTGAAATACTGAGGCTCAGTGCCAGGGCAGCATGGACATGGATCTTACAGACAGAGTTTGCAGTTGCCCATGGTTTCGTCACCCACTCCATCCTGAAATCAAACAGGAATCAACGTCACATCCATAAAATAGTGAACAACACGGTTACCTCATCACATACCTACACGGCACACCACATGCTAGCCCACAGTTACACACGAGCCTAGTCACTAGAGTAAAACAAAGCTATTGACTTCAATAGTTAAGCCACTTTTGGTACAATTGCAAAATAGAGAGATATATCAAACAGATTTTCTTCTACTTTTTTTTTTTTAAAGGTTGTTACAAACGATGTAAAGATCGATGTCTTTATAAAATCCCAGACTCTACCATACATAGACAAAAATCCTTAGCATATAGACCACATTATGACTGGTTTTATGGTAAAGCTTATAGGAAATAACATCCATTTGTGTGACTGGGGACTCTGTCAAACATGTCAATATTGTTACTTTGGAGAGTCATCGTGTCTGTTAGCTGTCAATAATCACACATTTGCACAAAATGTGAACTTAATAGTAAAATGCAAGGGGAGTCAATAGGTAGTACAATTCCACACTAAACCATACTAACATATACTCTAATTTAGATAACAGTCTGAAAGAAAAGACCTTTTTCATTTGAAAGCAAACTATAAATGCATTTCAAAAGATTTATTATATTTGAGGGAAAAAACCCAATTGAAGTCTTAGTGCAAGTGTGCAAGTGCCAAATCACATAAACGGATATTATAAACCCAATGGCCATGACACAGCTCTAACAACAATACACAGTGATTAGTGCGTGATTAAATGCTGTCACAACCCGATTCCTGATTGGTCAGTGTAGGCCATTAAGCACAGCTACAAGCACAGGTCAACCGGCCTGTGCTGATTTTCCACCATTCTTCCACAACGCCACACACGGCATCTTGGCTTCTTTTTGATGCTGCATAGGAGCAGGCCGAGTCACTCGCCCCTCCGAACAAGAAATATATATATATTTATTTTGGATTTTTCCCCTTTTTTCTCCTCATTTGTAGCTGGCCAATCACCCTGCTCTCTGAGCCGTCCCAGTCGCTGCTCCACCTGCTCTGCCGATCTGGAGAGGGCTGCAGACTACAACATGCTTCCTACGATACATGTGGAGTCGCCAGCCACTTCCTTTCACCTGACAGTGAGGAGTTTCACCAGGGGAACGTAGCGCGTGGGAGGATCATGCTATTCCCCCCAGTTTCCCCTCCCCCCCAAACAGGCACCCTGACTGACCAGAGGAGGTGCTAGTGCAGCGACCAAGACCCATACCCACATCCGGCTTCCCACCCGCAGACACAGCCGATTGTGTCTGCAGGGACACCTGGCCAAGTCGGAGGCAACACGAGGATTCGCACCAGCAATCCCCGTGTTGGTAGGCAACGAAATAGACCGCTATGCTACCCGGACGCCCCAAACAAGAAACATTTTGAGAGAGAAACTCAGAGAGCCGAGACAATTTTAATCCTAATCCAAACCTGGCAACAAATGGATCCTCTCCCTTAAAAATTCTCACGTACCAATCCAAGGTCAGAGAACGTGTATCAAATGTATGCCACTTTAAGATAAAATGCTGTTCTGCGGTGTGTCGTTTTCAAATATCAACTGCTTTCTTTCCCTCCTCCTACAGAGCCAGAATGTATCTTATAACAGAAGCCAGTTTGGGTTTGTGAACCGAAGGGCAGAGAGAGAAAAATTAAGAGTCAAAGAAAAAATCTGAGAGAGACTGTCGGAAAAGTACAGCCAAGTAAATATACCAATACCGAAACAATACACACACACACACACACACACACACACACACACACACACACACACACACACACACACACACACACACACACACACACACACACACACACACACACACACACACACACACACACACGACAGAATTTCACAGAATTCCTGATATAGAACAATTCACACAAAGAGAATACACTTTGGACCTCATGTGAATGACAACACAGTACAAAACAGTAAAAATACAGTTACCACCACTGTGTAATTATTTTTTCTAATGTACTTTCTTCTCTAAAAGGTTCTTTAGTTAACATTGGCTTGGCGGAGCAGTATGGAACTGTCTTCTTTGCCAACAGTCAACTGTAGTTCACATAAAGTCTCTTTATTTTTGAATAACACTCCGCGTACATCCAGGGTTCCCACACCTTTCATGTCGATTAAATCCTGCAAGGTATTCATTGCCAATTTATTTTTATCATTGTTTCCATGATCAATAAGTGGACTATTTTAGAATACTTGGATATTTCTGCTGACAAAGCAGATTTATATACCTGACAATGGGGGTTTGGCAAGGTAACATTAATATTTGGAGATGTAGTATGCAAAATGTGGTTTGAATAATGTATTTGTGATTTATTATGGAATTAAATTTACTGAGACACATAAGCGATCTGGTTTAAATTTAAAGAACTTGGTGGCTGAAATGGCAAAAGGTGAACAATTTTTCCATAACTTTTGGGGCATTTCTCAACCAAACAAATGTCTACATCATGTCCCAATTCCACAAATTCTGCAGGTATTACAGTACCGTAGGAACCCGGTGCGTTTGTCCGGTGTTTAATGATCATGCACTGACTGAGAGCTGCACCTCAATAGTTTCAAGAAGTGTCATCTACTTCCCTTTTCTCCTTTACCTGCACTGATCTTAAGATAGGCCACAGCGACATGGTGAGGGGATATGACCACAGCTGCCCAACTCTTTTAGGCCAATGCAGGCAGAAGAGAGATGGCCAGTAGATGAAGGAGGACTACTCTGATGCAGTTGAACACCACCCTGGTAACCCCCTGCACTCCTTTCCGTCTTTCTGCCATGTCCTTCAAGACCGAGCATCCGTTTTAGACTTCACTATCGTAATCACGCTCGTCGCAGTTGCCGCCTTCCCTGGTATGAGTGGCCCGATTACTGACGAGGGCACTCCGCCCCCTCCTCCACCGCCCCCAGCCCTGACCCCAACCCCAACTGTTGGGCTCCGCGCCACAGTCCTGGCGAAGGTCTGCAACGCCTCATACTTAGACCTGAGCGCATCCAGCTCGACGCGCATGGAGGCATTCTCGTTGGCCAGTTTGTCCACCTCCTGCTGCAGCAGGGCCTTCTGCTTCTCCAGCTCCTCCTTCTGAGTGACACGCTTCACCCGGCAGCTGGCGGCATAGCCGCGGTTCTTCAGGGTGCGACGCCGCTGCTTGAGCTGCAGGATCTCCTCTTTTGAAAGGCCCCGCAGGTGCTGGTTCAGCTCTCGCACCGACATGGTCACGAGCTCGTCATCTGTGAGGCTGGTGCCATTCTCCCCAGGCTCCCGCTTCACCTGGGTGAAAAAAGAGAGAGAGACAGAGAGAGAGAGACAGTCACAGAGACAGACAGACAGACAGAGACAGAAAGAGGGGGAGAGACAGAGAGACACACAGACAAAGAAAGAGAAAGACCATGAGACAGAAACAATGGAAAAAAAACTCATATTGTCAGCCAAGCATTCATAAATTAAAAATGAAAAAGTGCACAATTATGCCTCGAATAGTAATCTAGTAGTGTGCCATTAGCCCAGTCTTACCTTCAATGCTTTATTTCCTTTGTTTGTGGTCGTCATGCCACAAGAGCCTTGCTCTTCTGAACAGACCTTGGGAAATGAGAGCAGACACAGTATGAACACTGCCATTAAATCCAACAGACAAACATCAAGCATGTTAACAAACTAGTGTGACAAAGCCATTTTAAGTCACTGACATTACATATGACAAATATATGCTTTAATATAGGAGTACAACAAGTTTTAAACAAGCCTTGAAAAGCTGCCTATGGCTGATCAACCCACCGGGACAAATAGAGACATATCAGATCCAGTTCTACTGTTCGACATTGAGCTTATTGTGACGCATCCAATAACTATGAGTGAAAGTGAGACCACAAGAAACATATTTTCTTAGAATTTCCCTGACTTCCTGTTATCTGCTCGTTAGCCTGAATGTGCCCACTACTTTATCATTTATAAAGCCTATTGGTTAGCTTCTAGCCAATGGGAGAGCAACGAGCTGAGAGGAGAGGAAGTGGTAGAATTAGTGGGAAGGAGTCCAGGGGAAAACCAACTGTTAAAGCATTGACAAACTAACACACACACGCACGCACGCACGCACGCACGCACGCACGCACACACACACACACCTCACCCAAGATTACTATATGGAGAATGCAGAACTGTATAAACATAAAGGGAAAATGATAGAAAATGATAGAGACCAACAATTATAGGGATTATAATGAAACAGCAAATACCAAGTAAAACCTGATCCATTCAAAACAAGGTAAAAAAAAAAAAGGGAAAAAAAGAGGTATGCGCGCAGTGTACACAGTAGGAACAGAAACAAAAGGGATGGAAACATGAGGATGAATCAGAAGTCAACAAAGAGGGAGACTGGAAGTGCAAAAGATGAGATCATTCTTTAAGAGGACACAGTGCCACAGATAAGCATCTTCACTAGCTCTCAATGAGATGCTTTGTGCAGTGTCGCTCTGGCTCTCAACTCCTTGGCATCTGTGTATGTGTACACACACACACACACACACACACACACGTGTTCAATAAAGGGCAGCTATTGTTGCAGCCGCTGAGCGATCATCATGAGACCAGTCACGATGACTCAGCAGATTCCTGATCTCACTCACCCGTCCCTCCCTCCTGTCTCCCCCCCACCCCCCTCCAACATTTCAGCTCTCCTCTTTTACTCCTCATCTCCCCTTTCCAGTCCCGCCTTTCTTTTCACTCATCTCTACCTCTTTCCCTCGCCTTCTTCTGCTCTAAATTGCAAGGGCCAGAGAAAGGGGCTAAAGGGCAAGGGGGGAGGGGGAGGGGGGGTCAGCATCCACAGCCAACAAGAACTTTTTTAAATCATCAGCAAAACGCCGTCGCCTTCACAATACAAAACTCTTTTAGCCAGAAAGCCACTCCAGAAACAGAGCACCAAGTCAGTATTTCAGCTCAGATATACAAATGCGGCCCAGATCAAATCTGTCCGTGTTTTAGGAATCAAATTTGTCTTCGTGTGATACTTAGTGTGAAATGTAGGCAATAGTCTTTGTTCATAAACCTAATAATATTTTAAAAAACAAAGAAAAAAGGAATGAGGCCCATTAATCAAAGTCGGGTTTTATTGTTTGCCGAGTGGATCTGCACAAACAAAGATTGTAAATTGGTGGGAAGCTCATGTGTGAAAACACCAGAGACATAAACCCTTCTTAAAAAAAAAGATACACACAGCGTTGAAGGAAATCTGCAAAAATAATATGCAAGAACCAGTGCAACTAATAGCAAGCGCTGATGAGACTTATGGGGTTCAGACGATCATCATCATCATCATCATCATCATCACCTGTATACAGAGAGCTATAAGCAGCGAAGAACATATATGTGGACTGTGGGCATCTACTATTAAGCATCCACAAATTCAGTATTGCACCGTTAATAAATGAAGAACACGGCGTCCGGTTAGCGTAGCGGTCTATTCTGTTGCCTACCAACATGGGGATCACCGGTTTGAATCCCCGTGTTGCCTCCAGCTTGGTCGGGTGTCCCTACACACACAATTGGCCGCGTCTGCAGGTGGGAAGCCGGATGTGGGTATGTGTCCTGGTCGCTGCACTAGCACCTCCTCTGGTCAGTCGGGGCGCCTGTTTGGGAGGGGGACTGGGGGGAATAGTGTGATCCTCCAACGTGTTACGTTCCCATGGCGAAACTCCAAACTGTCAGGTAAAAAGAAGCGGCTGGCAACTCCACATGTATTGGAGGAGGCATGTGGTAGTCTGCAGCCCTCCCCGGATTGGCAGAGGGGGTGGAGCAGCGACCAGGGCGGCTCGGAAGAGTGGGATAATCGGCCGGATACAACTGGGGGAAAACTCCAAAAAAAAAGAACGCACATCAAGAACTGTACATTGACCCAAGCTGACATTGTTAAATAAACATGCATTTGATTTCGCATACAAACAGTATATATTTGACTAAATAACATTTCTACAGCCTGTTTGCTAAACTATTTACCTATTGCAGTACTTACTGATAGCGCTAAATTTAGCCGAGGGCGTTTACAAGGCGCAGCACAAAAAGTTGACAGAAGCAAAACACATGCTGTACTGTACCTCTGTGTGCCAAAAGGAAGTATATCAAGTTTAAAAAAGCCAAAGTAGCATGACGAGTTCACAAGATAACAGCTGCATTCAACCAAGTATACAGGCCTATATTGTGTGTCGCTGTACCAGAGTTTCAATAATCTAAGTCATTTAAAGAGATGCAAAAAAAAAATTAAGATGAGACGCCTTGTTTGGGAAAACTAACAATGAAAATGAGACATCTAGTATAACTAAATGGATAGCTTTGTCTGTTAGTGTATGTTACTTTTTGTGAAAGGTGCCGCCTTCAAATTGTTCCAATGAGCCTCCTCCACATCCTTCTGTGCATGTTTGTGTGTGCATGTGAGTGTGATTATGTGTTAGGGTGTTTGTCACCACAAGCCCTGCAGTTAAAAATAGCGATAGATCAAACAGAAAATATATACACACACACAAAAAGTCATTGGGGAGAAATACTACATGCTCCTACCAATAACACAAGGGGGAAAGCATGTGTGTGCATGCACAAAAACACACACACACACACACACACACACACACACACACACACACACGCAAAGTCATTGGGAGAAATACTAGATACTCCTACCAATAAGGGAAAAAGCATGTGTGTGCATGCACATGCACAAACACACACACACACACACACACACACACACACACACACACACACACACACACACACAAACAATCGTTTTTGCTTAATGTCTTTGAGAATTAAGAGGAGGATGTGGGATAACAGCAATGGCAGGCCATTCCTCAAATGCCAGGGCCCCTTATATTTTAAGTACTCAGCAGCAGCTCCCTTCCAAACACTTCATTCCGATATTCAACTTCAGCAGTCTCACAATTTTTCAGTTCAAAGATAATTCAACAATAAAACCCCTGCAGATTTCTCATGTGTATGCACCACAGCTGCATCTCAATAATCTAATGTCTTGTCTCTTTGTCTGCCGCTGTGCTCTGCAGCAAACCTTTCCTAAACTGGGGGTATGCCAGTGCACAATAGATGGATCAAAGACATTAAAACAAGGGTGGCTGGGGGTGGGGTGAGGCGAGAGAAGGGGCACGAAGGAGGTGCCTCTTTTTCTGCCAGGCACCATCTTATTTCCCTGGTGCCCACCCCCCCCCCCCCCGACACACACACACCCTTCCCTCACCCCACCCCCACGCAAACACAAAGCATGCAGAGAAGCACATATATGTGTGCAAACATAAACACACACACACGCACATCCACACACACTCCTCTACCCCCAATGCAAATAGGGTACAAAGATACAAAAACAAACAGGGGAAGTAGAGAAATTTAGAAGTATTAAAACCACCACAGCACAGTCACCATATGATGGATATGCTTGGTCCAGAGTAGCTCAGTGGATAGAGTGTGTTATCAAGGCATCAAGGCACCTAGGGTTAGCAGTTTGTTTCCTGGTTTGGTCACCAACACAAAAAGCATCAGAAACTCGTAAGATGCTTTAGAAAACAGTCCTCATCCATGTGTGTACCCATGTCCCACTGAATGTCATGCACATTTGTATGTAGTATGTGGCAGTACCAGTGTAACTGTGTCCAACTGTGCGGAGGTACATATGCAAGTATGTATGTATATAAAGGTGAACTTGTATTCTGATGCGAAGAAATTGCATTTTGATTCGCAGGTCGTGGCAACAAATTTCCTCCAGCAGGGCAAAAAGGAATATCGAAAACAGCATTATCTTTATTGCAATTAGTATTGAGAGGATGAAGAAAATGAATCATCACCACAATACAAAAAAACAAAACAAAAAACTTCCACTTTCACTGTGGGAAGATAGCGGCGTGAACTCATGTTTTTTGCAGTGGCCTCACGCAGTACCAGTGTGGGAAGATGGTGGTGCAAACTCACGTTTGCAGTAGCCTCACCCAGTATCGTCCATACAGTGTCTTTGTCCACATTTGTCTTCGTTTGATGGCTGGGAGAGCTGGCGCTGGATCGGCTAGGAGAGCTTGATCTGCTGTGACCTGTGGGTCCAGGGACCACGGCCCTGCCCAGAGCTGCAACCAAAGAGGAAACACCGAGGGCGGTCTGACAGAACGTGGAAGCGGGGCAGGCTAAGCTAGCTGCTAACCCATGCCGACCGGCAGTTAGGACAGTCATCCTGGCTGGCGTTCATTCTCTTGGACAATTAATTTTTTGTTCCTTAGATTGGATATATGTGTTTAGTTTGGATAGATGTATTCTTAGTTTGGCTATATGTAACCCAGCCACTGAGGATGCACAAGATTTCCATGCCGGATCGGTCGAGGCCCAGGTTACCAACAACTACCACCGGTACTGTTAGCCAGCAGGGTGCAGGTGGAAAATATGCTACTTTTGGGTGAAAAAGAAGGAGAGGGGGAAGGCATGTCCAGAGGCAGTGGGAGAGGAGGAAGGGTAGGAGTGTGGAGGTGAGAGTCGGAACTTTGAATGTTGGCACTATGACTAGTAAAGGGAGAGAGCTGGCTGATATGATGGAAAGAAGAAAGGTAGGCATACTGTGTGTGCAAGAGACCAGGTGGAAAGGGAGTAAGGCCAGAAGGAGGTGGGTTCAAACTCTTCTACCATGGTGCGAATGAGAGGAGAAATATGAAGGAAGAGTATGGCAAGAGTGTGCTGGAGATGAAGAGAGTGTCAGACAGAGTGATGAGTATGAAGCTGGAAATCGAAGGTGTATTGCTGAATGTTATCAGCGCATATGCCCCACAAGTTGGGTGTGAGATGGAAGAGAAAGACGAGTTGGATGAAGTGGTGGAGAGGGTACCCAAGGAGGAGAGAGTAGCGATTGGAGCAGACTTCAATGGGCATGCTGGTGAAGGGAACAGAGGTGATGAGGAGGTGATGGGTAGGTATGGTGTCAAGGAGAGAAATGTGGAAGGACAGATGGTGGTGGACTTTGTGAAAAGGTTGGAAATGGCTGTGGTGAATACATATTTCAAGAAGAAGGAGGAACACAGGGTGACGTACAAGAGTGGAGGAAAGTGCACACAGGTGGACTATATCTTATGTAGAAGGCGCAATCTGAAAGGGATTGGAAACTGCAAAGTGGTGACAGGGGAGAACATAGCTAGGCAGCATTGGTTGGTGGTCTGAATGAATTTGGAGATCAAGAAGAGGAAGAGAGTGAAGGCAGAGCTGAAGATCAAATCATGTAAGTTGAAGAAGGAAAACTGTTGTGTGGAGTTCAGGGAGGAGTTAAGACAGGCACTGGGTGGTAGTGAAGAGTTGCCGGATGGCTGGGCAACCACTGCAGAAATAGTGAGGGAGACAGCTAGGAAGGTACTTGGTGTGTCATCAGGACAGAGGAAGGAAGACAAGGAGACTTGGTGGTGGGATGAGGAAGTACAACAAAGTACACAGAGGAATAGGTTGGCAAAGAAGAAGTGGGATAGTCAGAAAGATGAAGAAAGTAGACAGGAGTACAAGAAGATGCAGCGTAAAGCTAAGAGAGAGAGGTGGCAAAGGCAAAGGAAAAGGCGTATGGTGAGTTGTATGAGAGGTTAGACACTAAGGAAGGAGAAAAAGACTTGTACCCATTGGCTAGACAGAGGGACCGAGCTGGGAAGGATGTGCAGCAAGTTAGGGCAATCAAGGATAGAGATGGAAATGTGCTGACAAGCGAGGAGAGTGTGCTGAGAAGGTGGAAGGAGTACTTTGCAAGGAGTAGAGGTGAAGAAGGCGTACGAGTTTAAATACTTGGGGTCAACCGTCCAAAGTAACGGGGAGTGCAGAAGAGAGGTGAAGAAGAGTGTAGGCAGGGTGGAGTGGGTGGAGACGAGTGTCAGGAGTAACTTGTGACAGAATGGTATCAGCAAGAGTTAAAGGGAAGGTTTACAAGATGGTTGTGAGACCAGCTATGTTAAATGGTATGGAAACAGTAGCACTGATGAAAAGACAGGAGGCAGAGCTGGAGGTGGCAGACATGAAGATGCTAAGATTTTCATTGGGCATGACGAAGGAGGACAGGATTAGGAACGATTATATTACAGGCACTGCTCAGGTTGGATGGTTTGGAGACAAAGCAAGAGAGGCAAGATTGAGATGGCTTGGACATGTATGGAGGAGAGATGCTGGGTACACTGGGAGAAGGATGCTGAATATGGAGCTGCCAGGGAAGAGGAAAAGAGGAAGGCCAAAGAAGAGGTTCATGGATGTGGTAAGGGAGGCTGGTGTGACAGAGGAAGATGGAGAGGACAGGAAGAAATGGAAACGGATGAGCCACTGTGGTGGCCCCTAATGGGAGCAGCCAAAAGTAGTAGTAGTAGTAGTAGTAGTAGATTGGATATATGTGTTCTTAGTTTGAATGTATGTGTTTTTGTCTTTGTGTTGCACTGCTGTGGGCTGGGGGAAATGATATTTCCTGAATAAACACACTTGCAAAGCAGCAAAGACATCTCAAGATTAGACCTCGTCTCATAAATGCGAGATATTACTTCAGCTGACCTCGTATAGCGTAGAACGGCAACAAACAATGTGTGCATGCTCTGATGAGGGATGGCTGTGTGCTCAGGCCATGTGCAGGTTAGGCAGGTTAAGTATCATCTGCTGAGCAAAGGCATCACCATTCATCATAAGCAAATACACACGTGCATGCACACACACACACACACACACACACACACACACACACACACACACACACACACTTTGCCTAAGGTGTCCTTCCTGCCCTGACTGCAGGGTTGTCGTTGCTGTGTGGTCAATGCCACAGCCACTGTTGCTACAACAGACAGCTTTTCTGCTGTGGCAGGCTGTATTTTTATGGAACAACCGAAAGAACGCTGACAACTCAAGAGCAGAGCTGCTTACTGTTACAGTAGAAAGAGAAACACACACACACACACACACACACACACACAAGGAGAGAGGGATAGAAGGGGGAGGTGAGGTGCAGCAGCGGAGGAGAGGCGTAAAATACAGAGGGGCAGCGAGGGTAAGGCAGGAATAAAAAGGAAAAGGGGCGGGGATGGAGAGGGAGAGAGCTTCACTTTGGAAGAAGGAAGACAGAGGTGGAGGGATAGAAAGGTGAGGGTAGGCTAGGTAGGAGGGAGGGAGGGAGGGTGGTGGAGGGTGTGGGGTGGCTGAAAGAATGCTGACGTCTCCAGAGCTGATTAGCGTTACAGCGGAGACATCACACCCACAGCACAGAAAAACGCTGAGTATGGAGGGAGAACAGAGGCAGCCTGGCAGTGGGGGGTTGTTGGGGGGGTGGGGGGCAAGTGACAGGGGGGGAAAAGAGGGAATGAAGAAAAAGAGGCTAGTAAGTCGTGAGGACGAGGAGGAGGAGGAGGAAAGAAGGATAGTAAGTCGTGGGGACAAGGAGAAGAGAAGGATAGAGGGTAGAAGGATGGAGGAGGAGGAGGAGGAGGAGGAGGGTGGGGGGTGTGAGGGAGGAAGAGCAGCGGGTAAAGCATTTGGTCAAAAATGCATCCTCGACACATTTGTCAGAGCTTAGCTGTTGGGCACACAAAACAGGAGGGGGAGTGAGGACTAGTTGGGGTAGAGGTGGGTGGGGGTGGGCTGGGTGAGGGGATGGAGTACATAAGAAGAGCGGGGGGGGGGACTAAAAACCTGAACTCAGCAACGACCGCAGCGTAAACCTCCAATTAGAAAAGTTCTGAAGTGATGCAGTGAAACAACTTCCTCCGTTTCTGCTTCACCTCTCCTCAGTTCTCTGTCAGCTCTGCTCCCTCTCTCTCTCACACTCTCTCTCTCTCTCTCACACACACACACACACACACACACACACACACACACACACACACACACACACACACACACACACACACACACACACACACACACACACACACACACAGTATATTTGTTTGTGAGCAACAAACAGAAAAAATGATAATAACCATGCGGTTTTGTTGACACTACAATCCCAGTGAAGGAATAGAAAAGAGAAGAGCATGTGTGTGGCGTGTGTTTGTGTGTGGGGGGGGGGGGGTTGCTTGGGGGAGTCATACAGGTGAACACAGTACTCATGGAGTCTTATGAAGACTGATTAGAAAGCATGAAACAGATGATATCAGAAGACAGCATGGTTCTCTACACTTCATTTAGTGCTGAGGAAAAGGGTGAGGATCTGTGTGTGTGTGTGTGTGTGTGTGTGTGTGTGTGTGTGTGTTTTCTCAGCTCCAGACAGAGCACTAATTAATCTTGTTTGTGAGGGAACCTTGTGCTCTGGCCCAGACTACATCACAGAGAAGAATTTCTTAGAAAGAGACTTACTACTTAAGTGCCTTAGCACGCTCGCATGCAACAATTTCTTGCACACAGACAATAACTAACAAGGTAGCGCATAACCACCCTCAGGCTGGTTTATTGTGTGTGTGTGTGTGTGTGTGTGTGTGTGTGTGTGTGTGTGTGTGTGTGTGTGGTGGGTGGGTGGGTAGAGGACATACAAGAACATAAACAGATGATCAGGAAATAAAACTTGCAGAGTCGCACATTATTTGTGATGTAGTATTAAATCCATCTTTCCCACCCTTGAATAGTCTTACAACAACAACAACAACAACCAGCTTGCTGCCGACTGTCTTGCATTCTTCCTCCTCCCTCCAGCAGCTCATTGTCATTGTCAATATCAATGCTCAACGTTATTGTCAGAGCGACAAGGGTACCACAGAAAATGACCAAAAGGACAGAGCCAGAAAGAGATCCAGCTGCGCAAAGGTAAAGACAAACAGTGGGATGCAGATGGAGAGTGATTAGGGGAGACACAAAGGAGGATCACAACACGAGAAAGAAAATTAAAACTTGGAGCACTATGACACCCAACTTCTGGATCAGAATCAAATTTATTGCCAAGTAGTTCAAGAACATACAGGGAATTTTTCTTGGTATGTTGGTGCAAGAGGGAAAAAATTAACAGTAAAAAATAAAGATAAAAGTTAAGATAATAACATATAATACAAGATAAAATGAAATAAAATAAGGTGCAATAGTGGGAAAACACTGGGAACTTGGTAAGTACTGTACAAATGTTAAGAGAAATTTTAAATTAGAGTTTATTTACAGAATACAAAGTTATTTGCAAAATAGGAGTCATTTACAGGGTAGTGTGGACTTTTTGCAAGTGTCCATGTACAGATAGCACAGTAGAGCAGATAGTTATATTGTAGTGTGTTTGTGCATGCAAGTGTGTGTGCATGTGTATGTCGTATTGCAGTGTGGAAAGAGGGTCAAAGGGGTGGAGTGTGGGGAGCAGTGTCAGTATCTGAGGATGTTTGAGGGCTTGTTGGAGAGGCCTACTGCTGTAGGGAAGAAGCTGTTGTTGCGGCTCAAGGTTCTGGTTTTCAAAGACCTTAGCTTCTTGCCAGAGAGGATTGTTTTGAAGAGACCATGGCCTGAGTGGGAAGGCTCAACCATGATTGTTCCTACTTGACTCGGTGTCCTTGAAGCGTACAGGTCACGGAGGGATGGCAGGTTGTAGCCAATCACTCTCTCAGCAGAGCGAATGATACCTTGCAGTCTGCCCTTGTCCTTGGCAGTGGCAGCAGCATACTAGAGAGTGATGGAGGAGGTAAGGGTGGACTCAGTGACGGCGGTGTAGAAGTGCACCATCGTTGGCTTTGGCAGCTTGAACTTCTTCAGCTGCCACAGGAAGTACAACCTCTGTTGTGCCTTCTTAATGAGGGAGTTAATGTTCAGGTCCAAATTGAGGTCCTGTGTGATGATGGTGCCCAGGAAGCGGAAGATTCCAATGTGTTGACTGGGGAGGTACACAGGGTGATGGGGGCGGGTGGGGCTGGGTTCTCTCTAAAGTCCACAACCATCTCTACTCTCTTTAGTGCACTGAGCTCCAAGTTGTTTTGGCCACACTAGAACACCAGATGGTCAATCTCCCACCTGTAGGTGGAGTCATCCTCAGAGGTGAGCCCGATGAGAGTGGTATTGTTAGCAAACTCCAGGAGCTTGACTGACTGGTGACTGGAGGTGCAGCTGTTTGTATACAGGGAGATGAGAGTAGAGGGGAAACGACACAGCCTTGAGGGGAACCGGTGCTGATGGTCCAGGAGTCAGAGATGTGTGCCCCCAGGTTCATGTGCTGCAGATCCGGCATGATGGTGTCGAAGGCGGAATTGAAATCCACAAACAGGATCCTGGCATAGGTTCCTGCAGAGTCCAGGTGTGGAGGATGAAGTGGGGTGCCATGCCATGTTTACTGCATCGTTCAAAGACCTGTTGGCTCTGTAGGCAAACTGCAGGGGGTTCAGGAGATGGTTTTAAGGTGGGACAGCACAAGGCACTCAAAAGACTACATTATCAGAGAGGCTAGGGCATCGGGTCTGTAGACATTGAGTCCTGTGGTCCTTGGTTTTTTTGGGGACAGGGATGATGGTGGAGGTCTTGAAGCAGGCTGGTATGTGGCATGTCTCCAGTGAGGTGTTAAAATGTCTGTGAACACCGGGGATAGCTGATCGGCAAAGTGCTTCAGGGTGGAGGGAAAGACAGAGTCAGGCCCAGCTGCTTTGCAGGGGTTCTGTCTCTTTAACAGCGTGTTAATGTCCCTTACCAGGATGGAGAGAGTCGTCATTGTAGTAGGGGAGGAGGGGACCTCTAAATTGGGCAGTTGTGGAGAGGCCTGGGCCCCTGTTGAGGCGAGGGAGGAACAGCTGGTGGTCTGGATCTGGTGGGTGGAGTCACAGACGATGGTGTCAGGACTGTCCTATTGTCTTTAAGATCGACAATAGTACTCATTCAGATCTTTGGCCAAGCGCAAGCCATTAGTGGAGTGGGGGGCTCTAGGTTTGTAGTCGGTAATCTGTCCAAGGCCCTTCCAGACAGAGGCCAAATTGTTTTCTGAGAACTGTTGTTAGAATTTCTCAGATTACAGTCATTTAGCATCTCTCCCCGCCTTGCTAAACCTGTATTTAGACTCTTTAAAACCGAACCTTGTCTCCACTCCCAAACGCTTCATCCTTTTCCAACCTCAGCTGTCTGAGTTTAGCTGTAAACCAGGCAGCTTCCCACCTCGCCTCTGTAAAAGGGAGGGCAGTGTCAATTGATCTGGAGTTGGGCCATGGATGCTGAGAGAGCTGGTAAATAATTAACTGTGGGCACTATGCAGTGTCTAATTGAGAGTCAGGAATCAGATCAGCGATAATGGCAACCTGTGTCACGGAGGGAACATTCTCTGCAATATGGGGCAACAGTGTGAGAGAGAATCGAAGAGAGAGAGAATCAAAGAGAGAAAGAAGGGTTGGAGCTCTTCAGGTGAAGAAAGAGGGGGAAGCCATTAACTTGAGGGTATACAGAGCGTGAAATAAGTATGATAACAAAAAAACAGAGGGGGGGGATTAGCCGGAGAAACATGGGGAAAGCAAAGGTAAAGCCTTAAAAAAAAGCAGTGTAGCGGAGCACCATGATTATATGTTACATATAATATATTAGAGAGAGAGAGAAAGAGAGAGGGAGAGCGAGAGAGAGAGAGAGAGAGAGAGAGGGAGAGAGAACACTTCACTTTTAGAGTTCAGAAAGGTATACCGTTTGTGGGAGCCATTTGTGTTGAGTGTGATAAAAAAGGCTGGAAAAAAGCCCTGGCGTCAACACGTTTTTCCCATTCCAGGTAGTAAGTCAGAGTCTGATGACAAATTTCCCAACACGAGCAAAAAAAAAAAAAAGCATCGTCAGGTAATTGAGCACCCGCTTCTTCTTTTTTTATATTATTTTCTAAGTCTTTCTGTGGGGGGAGAGGAGTGTTGCAGGTTAATTTAGTTCTCTCCTTTGTGTGTGCATGCATGCGTGCATGCGCGTGCATGAAACAGAGAGCTGCAAGGGAGACGGTGATAAGTGAAATTACATGCTAGTTTATTTCCCCTAGACACTGCTCATCCTAAATCAGCAAAAAGAAAAAAGAAAAAAAACACTAAAGCTAAAAAAATAATAAGTTAAGACAGGGATGAAAAACTTTCTCTTTCAGTGCACCGGCTAGGTAACCACTGTATCATTCCATGGGGGGGGGGGGGATTCATCTTTATCAGCTGCAGTATGAGCAAATTTCATGAAAAATTTCCTTCAGCACCACATAGTATTCACTTCTTATACAGCTGCGTTCTCACCTTGTGCAAATGACTAAGATAAAGTTCTACAAGCTAAATGACTAAACTGACCCCAGCCCAAATAACAGGCTGCTAACAAACTATAAAGAAATGAATTTGAGGAGGGGGATGGGTGCCGGTTGTTTTTCATACAGGAACATCCCAGATGAACATTTTTAAGGCAGCACATTTCCTGTGACTCGTAGTAGATCCCAGGATTGACCACTTGATTCAAGCACGTTCATACATTAACCATGCACGTGCATGCATACATGCACATGCACACGCACACCTAAACACAAGCATCCATTTACGAGGCCTGTAGTGTTTTTTTGCATATCTACTTGTGTCTGTTAACATCGATCCATCAATGTGTGTGTTTTGACTTCTTTGAGCAGCTTTGTCCAGAAGGTTTCCGGTACGAGACAGACAATACCAGATACAGATCTACACATGTCCTTTTGGATCAGACACACAAAAATGGCCACATCTGACGGAGTGATATTAGCTGTACAAAGCAGAGAGAGGAGAGAAATCCCAGGACTGACCCGCAGAGTTAAGAGGAAGTAGGGAACCAGCAACTTACACTCTGAACACGATTGCAGTCTGTTTGAAATGCCGGTTTAATTCTTCAAAATAAAAAATAAAAAAACAAAACAACAACCACTACATCACCAAAGCCCTTCGTTCTTCTTCTCTGCTCCATTTACAAGTGTCTATAACTCTATATGTACACAGACTACCTTTTTTTGATCTGAGATAATTGAGGTGTATCGATTGTATCCATTGTTCCATAAGCCTACAGGTGGAGGCTAAAGATAGGCGCTACAGTAATTTTTGGGGGTGCATGTTTTTCGTGATCATTCCCGCACCCCCCCCCCCTTAGCCCCTTTCACTCCGATTGATCCCCTGTGACTTTATTAATATGCTTTATAAATTCATACCACAATCCTGTGATCGTCACACTGCAGTTAAAAAATGCGGCAACTTGGCGCATGGAGATGATGCAACTGGAAGACAACCCCTGAAAGGATGCTCCTGTTACTGGAGCTTTGCTTCTCTATGGCATCAAACCCCTCTGAATAGCTCAACGCAGCCTGAAAACCTATAACTTTGTTATGGGATGTAACATGTGTGTGTGTATGTTGGGGGGGGGGTGTTAAGAAGTCTCCGTTACTCAAGTAATGCGCCTTCTCGAAGCGTACGAAAACAAACTCTTGTAGGCTTTACGTGTCGTCAGTGGGTAAATGTGAGACATAACCCAGAGCTCAGTAGTCATAGACATTACTGATAGAGCAAAGCAGCTTTGTGATAGTGGATGCTGTGCTTTGTGACATGTTAAACACCACAAGACCCTGACAGAGAGGGATACATGTGGGTCACTAAACTAGCAACCTGGATCTAGACTTATCATCTACCGTCTTATGCTTTGTGTTGGAACAGGATCTGGTCATGTTGGGGGGGGGGTAAAAACATTTTCAGCGCAGTTATGTAAATACACTTTTTGCAAATTAAGAAAAAAAAGCGTGTGCAGACACATCAACACAAAGTCATGCAAGGACACACCAAAACACATGCAATCAAATGGGCAAACGCAGGATAATGGGGGGAGGGACGTGAAATACCAAAAAATAAATAAAGAAATAAAGAAAAACAGTGGAGCACAGCAACGATTATGCACCAGATCTGCTTACACCATATTTCATCATTACTTTAAAGAAATACCACTCAACTATTGATCTCTCCATTTCATACTCTGCATTTCTCTCTCTTGCTTTCTTACAAGGGAATTTACCGAACTAACACCACTGATGAATTCGTGTGTACTTTAGAGGACCTCGTCCCTCTACAAGAGTAAACTCCTGTCTTAACTCAGTGGCACACATCTATCACCTCAAACACCTAGCGGAGGTTTTGCACAGGATTTCATCAACTTAACCCCTTGTTAAGTGCAGACGGCTGCAGAAGTTGGGACTACGTCGAGGGTGAACCTATATCCCCGCGTGATTTTTGAGAGCCTTCTTGTACATCTTGGCTCCGCGTACATAGCAGAGAGCACACGTTTCACTTTCACAAGCAAACACATGTGTTTAGCTTATCTCTGGTCCTTACCACGTGGTAGTGCACACACCCTTGGGCGCCTCTGGTAAGAGCATCCTTTGGGTATGTTTTTGTTAGGCTCGCACCATCTCCAACTACCTCGCACAAGCACACGTGAACAGGCGTGCACGCACACACACACACACACACACACACACACACACACACACACACACACACACACACACACACACACACACACACACACACGACGAGGTAAAGAAACTCGCTGTGGTAAGTAACAAGTGAAAACGCCATCTGTCAAGCGAGAGCACATTTGCTTCGCCTCAGCATTTTCGCAGGGGATGCCTTGAAGACAAAAAAGGTCCTTGTTCTCAATCTCTCCACAAATCCTATCTCTCGTTCTCCCTCTTCCTTCATCCCTTGCTCTGCGCTCCGCCACCATCAGCAAAGTTGCACACATAAGCATTGGTCAGCGTTCAATTACCGCGAGCACCAGGGAAGGACGGGGAAGTACTTGACAGAGAAATGCACTTCAAGCACTGATTAAATACTGATACCGAGTATAAAGAGCCTGGCCCCTTTGGTTATGTGTGTGTTTGTGAAAAGGGAAGTGGGGAGTGTGTAAATGTGTGTATGAGAGAGAGAGAGAGAGAGAAAGGGTGAGGAGAGGGAGGGGCTGCTCTTCTCTCCAACACCGGTACAACTGTTTCATCATTATGACCCTCTATTACAGTACTTGCCAACTTGCTTACTACATACTTTTGATACACTCCGTAGAGTGCTGACTCCAACTAAAGCTGCTGATATGGAGTCATTAGGGGGGGGGGGTCTGTTTTTCTTGAGCTTCCCCGTTACGCCTCGGTGTGTACGAGGGGCAGCGCACATTCAGGTGCTCACCCGGGCCACCCAACAACCAACGGCCTGCTTGTAAAAGATCAGTTTAAGGACATCCTGTGTTATGACCCCATGTCATGTGAAATGATGGTTCACTGTGGGGTTTTTTTTTTATTGTTTTTTTTTTTTTACTTTCAGCAGAGTATTTCCAGAGTTTTGATCAGTGAAGCTGACTGGTGGAACTTGAGCAATTAATGGCATGGGAATTTAATGTCCACGCCATTATTTACAAGTCACGTTTTCTTCAAACCCCTTGTGAAACAGGACACACGCGCACGCATGCGCGCGCACGCGCACACACAAACTGTGTATGTAAAATCATAAGCAGGCTAGGCTGCGTAAGGCCTGATCATTTAAGTACACCCCCCCCACTATATTAATCACCTCGGGTAGAGCTTGAATATATATATAATGGTGTTGATAAAAGTGCTCAACAAATGAGGAGTGGAATAGTAAGATAGATGTAGGAGAAAAAACTTATATATATATTACTTTGCTGTTTTAGCCCACCTGAAAAACACATCAACTAATTTCCACGGCGATGCAAATGAAAACTCATCGACAACGACAAAACGAAAGCTTGACTGAAAATAGAGCTGCCCGGTCCGTGCCGCTTAATTAAAAACCTTTCCTTGATTAGTTTATTACTTTTTTGGGGGGTGCTGGGAGCGACGAAAGCTCGTGTCCTGGATGCTCGACAACCATGGATTTAACTAACTCGCTTTACTTGACTAACTGGATTATTTTGCTCCTTATTTGTTGAGCACTATCCCTACCGTTGAATATTTCTTTTAAAAGTGTGTATATATATATATATATATGTATATATATATATATATAAAATCAACACCATTAATGGTTACCGAAATAAACGCTACTATAAAAAGTAATCAGTGAGACAAGTAAATATATATATATATATATATATATATATACACAAGACATGCCCCCCCCCCCAAAAAAACAAAAAAACACGCTCCCTCGCGCCAGACCTTTGTCCGTCTTGCGCCGGTGCCATGTTGCCATGGCTCCCTCGTGCCGCTGAGACAAGACATTGTGATGAATCAGCATCTCTGTACAAACAGATTGGGCATCTGTTTACACTGACACGCGGCAGTCGGAATATAATGAATCACACTAAAATAAAATAAAATAATAATAATAATAATATGGTTGAACTGACGGCGCGACGAAAGCCCGTATTCGACACAAAGCGAGATCTTGTCACGGTATAATCGCCCCAGCGGAGTCGCCGCTGCCCTCCAGTAACAGACCCTGGAGTAGGAGCCGCAGACGGCTAATGTTTGACAGCGTGTCGAGCTTTGTAGTTACAGTGCTAGTGCTAACAGGCGGGTACTACGCCGAGGCGTATGGGGAGAAGGGGGGTATTTATTTTCTGTTGCTGGATAAAGTCGTAGTTTTGCCACACTGTGCAAAACGACCGAGCGAAGAGAGTCCTGTTGAGGTCCCATAGGCAAAACTGCCCTTTACAAGACCAGTAATATAAATAGTTGTGTGGACTGAACATATGTCTTACCGCTTAAAGAAGCAACAGATAGAAACCAATCTGTTAGTACTCGCGTTTTATCGCCGTTTCAGTCACACACACACACACACACACACACACACACACACACACACACACAAGTTGCCTCCCCCTCACCATCCCCTTTTTAAATAACCCCAAAGCCTACTTTCTCCTTCTAGATATGTGAATCGTTGAAGAACATCGAAACAGGAATACCCCCACCCCCAACCCCCCCGGCCATGTCAACAGCCTGCACCGCCTGCTTGCTGTCGAACACTACACGGGCCATTTCCTAATTCCGACACATGGCTATTTAGGCTTGACAATAGTACGCAGCAACAACACCGCCTTTGTCTGCCTTCACACGAAAGCTCCGCTCGCTCGCTGGCTTGTTGTGCTCGCATCCGTTCTCGGTTAACGCAGCACACAGGCTGACTGACGAACCATTCGTGATGATTCAGCACGGCGAGGCTACACAGCCCTTTTAAACGGCACATCGACAGCCTCACCGCTGGCGACTGCCGCCTGCTAGGCTGAGCCAGTCGGCGCGGCGGCGGCGGCACAACACACCGGGACGGATGGGGAAGAGAAGTGCGCTCACTCGGTGGCAACAACGGCGTGGCAGTTTGCGTGCAGACTCAGCAAAAAAAGAAAAGAAAAAAAGAAAAAGAAACAAACAGCAAAAAACAAAACAAAAAAACCCAACAACAATGTCGCTGTATTCAGCACTTCCCCAAGCAGATAAAACCTCTTCTTTTAAAGAGCCGGGCAAAGTGACTCACCAAAAGTCGAATGGCACCTCCGTCCGCCGCCCCCTCTTAAGGTTGGATCAAGTGCCGAATGTCTAACCCGGTATTGGGAGCGAACAGAGGAGAAATATAAATATATATATATACTGAATATATTTTCTTTCCGCTCACGCCTTCCTCGCAGATCCCGAGTATCTCCTCCCCTCCTCCCTCGCTTGTTTTAGCCTGTGGTCGGAGGCGCGGAGACGTCAAGCGATGTTTGGATCACATGGTTTCATTCATGGAGGATCTACGCAGCCGGCGTTTAAAGAGACACGGGACGCCGCGCCGCCAATCGCCCCACGACTTGGGAGCGATCGTTGTGCGAAGTGTCGGGACTCGGGCCACAAGCCTCCTGAGAGAGGCTGCACACGGGACTAAACAAACACAAGGCGATTGCTGGGTCTGGGAAGTGATGGCTCAAAATTGAATCGTTCAAAAAAAAAGTTTTTGTCCAGGAAAACAGGGGTCGTCTCACAAGCTCCGGATGTCTTGACACAAGTCTTAGGGAGGATGCATGTAATTCTGTTGTTTGAGTGCTGGGTTTGCGCTCCCTCCAGGTAAAGCTCCCCGAGATAGCATCACAGGTCATGGCTCCCGTGCACCCGAGATGAAATCTAGGCAGCGAGCGGCCTTGTCATTCTAATGTTACCCCCTTCTGCCCATCCTTCGCTTGGATGAAGCAGAAAATCTTGTGCGTCTTCTTATCACTGAATGGGCACATGATCGGCTCATATCCATGTGACCACACCTGGACTCTCTCACACAGGAGGATGTTTTGCATGACATAGCTAATTATAGGACCGGGACAAACTGCTTGCATTATCTGTTTGCAGTCATCTTTGACAAATTACATATTAACGTGGAAAAAAACCCACTCAAAGGCTGCAGTCAACTTTGACAAATAACATAAATTATTTTAACTTGGAAAAAAAAACACTCAAAGGCCCCTGGGTGTCCCTAGTTCCCACTGTGCAAATTGCTGAACTAGTGCAAACATTGAAGTGTATTGAGGTGTGGCTATGTGGTCCATTCAAAACGAGGAACTCTCCAGATGTGCTTAGCAGCCCAAGTCAGTCCAAATGTCGACGCACTGACTATGCAGTAATTGTTAGAGCTGCATTTTTTCCCCTGCGCCCATGTCACCAGCTGCAACAAGCAGATATCGTATCGGGTCTTGCATCACAGCTGGGCATTGATCACACAAATACAGCTAATCTGACATGGACAGGCATACATGTAAACGCTGTAGTACACAGCCACCGAAGCAGAGGAGCACACAGGATTGCCTGCAAATTCACAACGCATTCCCAGCTAGTCTGTGTAAGTTTTAATTTTAGACAGGATTAGGTGGGCAGTATCACTCACTATGGAGGAATGCAGGGTGGTGGTGGTGGTAAGACAGCGAGCAACCTTACAGCTTCTCAATCAGTTTGGTTTCTGGCACTACCCCTGTGCAAACAACCCTGTTATTGCAAAGGTCAGTGATTAAATTGATTGAACTGAGATGACGGGTAGCATCTGGACTACCTGTGGATATAAACCCCATGCTGGATGAGTGCATACACCAACACAATCCCTTTCTTTATTGCTCTACCCCCCCCCCCTCTCTCTCTCTCTCTCACACACACACACACCATCACATATTTGTACTTCACTCAAGGATTAGCTGCCATTAAACTGCTACCCCAGACCTATTGCCTGTGTCAAGGTGATTGACACACCACACATCCCTTTCACTGCGAAACATCTTTTCCAGGCTGGGTTGGGGAGTGTGTGTGTGTGTGTGTGTGTGTGTGTGTGTGTGTGTGTGTGTGTGTGTGTGTGTGTGTGTGTGTGTGTGTTGTGCCAGTCACCGCACATCCTCTTCACACAAGGAAAAGAGGTGCTTAAAGCTAGCCGACCAAGGAAGAGGTACCGGAAGTCTAATAATGAGAGGCAAATCGAAGTTTCTCTAAGAACAACTAATCTTAACAGACAGCAGTGGGAGCAAGCGGAGAATAACCTTTTGGAATAAAAGGGGGATTACCAAGATACTCCAGCAGCAGGAGAAATCATTGCACACACAAATAAACAGCTGAATGCTCTGAGGGCACACCAGCTGCAATTTAATCATGGGACGCTGGTGTTGAAAAATAAACTAATCCCACACCGGCTATAAATTCTTCAGCTATAATGAAGAAATGGCTCTTCATAAACTGTCACCTTTAAGCAGCCATTTTCACATTTCTATCATGCACCTGTGTATTGACCTGTAGGCCTATCTGGTTCCACCACAATATACACCACCGCTAATCCAAAATGTAGTGGCCAGGAATGAAAATGTGGACACAAGTATTTAATACATTGTTAACACCCTTCAACAAGAGCACGCAGCCTTGCAGCTATTATAACACAACCTTATTCATTCCATAATCCAAAATCATTCACATTTAGCTCGTAATCTTGAACCAGTCTCATGTTTACATTTTGGTAAATAAAATAATTGATATTTTTGATAATTGCTTAATTTAATGATCAAGTAATAATCATGGACAGGGCAGAAAAATCGAACTGAGAAGCTGGAGCCAGAGAGCAAACCGTTATCTCCACTCAGTGTTCACATGTCTTGCTGACACAAGGGTTCTAAAATTGGATCCCGTTTCCACTTATACCAGCCAATCATAATTCACTTCTAGGGCTTCTGATATATAACATTTACATGTCTGTTTATTTGTACATTTATGTATGCATCTACGCATTTACAGCATATACAGAGTTCATGCGTGAGGCGGGCGAGGGGAAGCTCTTTGAAAAAGAAAGACAACGCCGTAACACCAAATAGGCAGTGGCAGGAAGAGCCGGGCAGAAGAATGGGAGGGAATTTGGGAGTAAGGGTTGGCTGCTGGGAGTCTGCGTGAAACACAACTCCATGTCCAGCTCAGCCATAACCTTGGCTAAAGATATTCATTGAGAGGCAAGGGTGAAGTTACTCCCAAAAATGAGTCCCAAGTGACACTACTGGTCAAAGCGGGAACAGCAACCTGATCCTACAGCTTGGCTGAGGGGCAATTCAATCTTGGGGTGCCATCTGTTGGCCAAGATGCATCTGAGAAGACCTCTTATCCTTGGTCTACAAAGAACACGTTCCCTCTCTCAAGGCTTGACAAACTAAAAGATCCAGAGACATAGGAAACACATCTTGTCTGAATGAAAGGGTATTTAAATATCAAAACATCATGACAACGAGGTGGCCCCATGAGGCAAATTGAGAGCAAAACCAAATTTGTATTCATTCACCCGAGGAACAAACCCGCTTTTGGACTGAAAGCATTTGATACTGTAGCTGTAATTATGACTTCTTTATGACTGGCAGAGCAACTCGGCACCGGATATACTATGGACACAGAAATATTAAGGAACTCTTTACAAAAGACACAATTAGGACAGGCTAATTTGAGCCAAAACATAAAAATTAATACTTCCAAGTGTTTGAGCACGGATATAAAGTTAGTTTAGTTTTTCATTAACATTTTCAGGTAATATCATTAAAATTCCCTCATTACAGAAAACATGAGCGACTTCATAACAAGTTAAAAAGTTAGAACTTCTATGATACAGCTTTGATTTGGCTTGCAGATCGACAATGTCTACAAAATGACAGACGAACTGGAATTAAAGACAGGGACCCGAGGAAGAAGCCATCATCAGACGTCTAATAAAGTTTGTGTTACCGTAACATTCCATATAGCACCATGTATAAAGTGAGCAACAGAACCTATTAAGATATTAAACAAATGATGAAAATTATCAATATATACAACTTTGTCATATATATATATATATATATATATATATATATTAAAAAAAAAACATCTAACGCAGCTTATATATCCTACAGCATTAACAATATGGGCCCTTCAAACACAAGGACACAAAAATGATTGTGTCATGATGGCAAAAGAAAGCAAAGGTTTTAGTTGCATGATGCGGCTTCATTCCAGGTAAGGGGGGGGGGGATAAGAAATACCTACATTTAAAAGCAAGATGGTATCACAACTGCCATCTGCTGCCTGGTGTGCTTTAAGATTTCATGATGGCCACTGGGTCATTACCATTTAACTGGGCACACTCACAGTATTAATCAAAAGACCGAGCAGACAAGACAGCAGACTGCAAGTCAACTTTTACTTGTTTGTTTTTGAATGTCTATGCATGTATATGTGTGTGTGTGTATGTGTGTCAACAGAAGTCCTCTATCACAATGTAAGGCTTTGAATCTGTGCACTTCACACATGCGGTGTACATGGGTGCTTGCATATACTTTGGTGGGGACATAGCCCGGTTGGTTTGCATGTAACCTGTTTATAGACATGCACGGTTTGGCATAGGCATCTGGATGCAATTCCAGATCATAGTTCATTCTAAAGGTTTTTCTCTGGTGGGGTTTTGTGGAAATCTAGTATGTATGCATGTATGCGAATGTTTGCAGACTTAAATATGGGAAATTAATCTGTGCACTCAGTTCTTTTTCTTGATCCCGGGGCTGCGACCGTTGAAGAGGCTGAGTCCTGGTTTGCCGTTGCCATTGGCTGTTCCACTCACACTAACACCAGGCTGCTGCAGAACCTTATCCAGTGTGGTCTTCTTAATGGCAGCTGGAGAGATCCTCTCTTGGTCTGCCAGAGACTGCAGCTCCCTGGGTGAAAAACAGTACTCAGCATCCGGACGTAACGTAAATGAGATGTGTGCATTAACCACAAATGTGAAAGGGGAAAAGCAAACAATAGAAATATTTGCCTGATGTTTTAAAACAATTCTGGGTGGATCTGTGTTATATTACTACAACAACAATAATAGGATTTTCAGATATGCTTTTCTCACCGAGTCCTAATACATGAAGCTTCCACAGCATTGATCAGAAGGCTGCGAAAGCCGCCACTCTCCAGGAAATGCAGAGCATGAATGGTGGCGCCCCCTGGTGAGCAAACATTGTCCTTCAGCTGGCCAGGGTGCTGTTCGGATTCCAGCAGCATCTTAGCCGCTCCCTGGAGATATAAAAAAAGGAAAAGCAAAAGAACAGAGGGGATGGGAAAATATATAACAGAGAGACAACCCACCCTCCCATGTGTTCAATTAAGTCTCCTTCTCCTTTTCAAGACATCAAAATTAAATCCAGAGGAGAATTCAAAAAGACTACATCATCCATTTTTAAAGACCATAGCCCCTTCTAAGCTCCTTAAATGTCTTTCCCTGGTTTGGTGCATGATCAATTTATTTCTTTGCTCTGAAACAAAACCATTTAGGTTGACGCTTGTCCTGGCATCATTGCACTTCGAGTTTATCATACATGGACGAAAATGTAGAGCAGTAAATGTTATTAGCGGCAAGAAAATAGGTGAGACATTAATGATACTTGCAACAAGAAGTCTACAAAAACAAATGTTTATTTGGACAGGATACAAGTCCAAGCAATATTTATCTAAGTTCACAGATAACAGGTCAAAAAGCCGAGGTTAGTGTGACATAAAAAATACTTCCTGTTAACTGGCCCACATGCTTCTTTACCCAAGCAAGTGGTAGATGACCCTTCTGCACGTCACACTATAAAGTACATCCAATTAAGTTTTTGTTTTATGTCTTTCAATTTAGACACTACAACAATTTCCCCCCTCATCTTTATGAAGCTGCTGAAATAGAAAATCTTTTACTGTATAAAATCTATTGTCTACCTCAAGGCAACAGGATATTATCAATGCTATGCAAGAACCACAAATGACCACTTAATCTAGATATTAAAGATGCTGAAGGTCAGGATTCAAATAGAATTAGACATACAATCACCAACACTGACGCCTAAACTTACAAAAACTTCTGATTAATCAAAAAAATACTTAAAAGTTGTAGCACTAGTGTGCATAGGACTCAGATTTTACAGCAAATAAGCTAGATACTAGATTTAAGGACTAGACAGCTAAAGGAATAACAGCTCTATGCAATATAATGAAAGAAGGAACACTGCTGAGTTTTGAAATGCTTAAAAAGAAACACTTATTTGAAAAACAAGACTTTTATCGGTATCTGCAGATGCGACATTATGTTAATATGAAGGTGAAAAATGTAACCGGGGCAAGTACTTGTAGAAAAGTATATAATTCAGATACTGATAGTAGAATCATTTCATGCATATATAAGGGTCTGTTAAATCTTAAAACACATTTGACTTTATACTTTAAAACAAAATGGGAGAAGGAAGGAAGGACAAGTATATCTGACGAAGAATGGACAACAATATGGAGGTATAAATGGAAGTGTACTAGTTCGCAGAAATGGAGGGGGTTTGGTTGGAAAAACCTGATAAGGTATTTTATTACACCCTCTCAGAAAGCACATTATGATAGTAACCTCCCTGTTTGCTGGAGAAACTGTGGAAGCCAAAATGCAAACCACTACCATATTTTCTGGGATTGCCCTGTTATCAAAGACTATTGGAGAGCGATACACAATGCCCTACAATACATTTTTATATGTGAAATACTCCTAGATAGTAAGACAATATATTTTGGGTATATACTCCAAGAATGGTTGAAAGGAGAAAAATATTTAATGAATATATTGCCGTTGGCTAGTAAAAAGACTCTTACCAGGAAATGGCTATCACAGGAGAGCCCAACTTTAAACACATGGATGGAAATTACAACGGACATTTATAAAATGGAGAGGATAACAGCATCTGTCAATCATAAATTGGAAAAATTAGCCTTATACTGGGAAAACAATGGTTTGACTACGTGGAACCCCATAGGCCTGATTTTATTTTCACAAACCAATTACGTTGTAAAGAAAAAAATAAAATCACTCCCTACCTGTATATATTTTTTCCGTGTTTTGTTCTTTCTTTACTATAAGTGGATAATTTATATATATATACATACATAAAGCACCAGCATATAGAGCAAAGACATTCCCAAAAATACTTTCCTAAATGAAGCTGGTAAAGAATATTCAGATCTATTTAATCTGTCAGACCAGCCTGATTAAGGTATGTCGTGGAAACTCTGTGGATGTGTTGTTGTTCCAAAGCAACACACCAAAATATGAAAGTCATTCTGGATGTTTAGTTGTTTGTACCAAGATTATTCATGTAGGGACGTCTCTGGTTTCCAGGTTTGAGCTGTAGGGTCACTTGCTGACTCCTTCAAGGACTGATGATGTGCTGACGGACTTTACAATCATTAGTATCGCAAATGCTGCAGAGATGATGCTGTGCTTTTGTTAATTCATTGCTATTTTAGTTCTTATTTATGTTTTTTTTTCTCTTTTTTTTTTTTTGGCCTTTTGTACTTTATCATTTTAACTTATGTTCCTTAAAGAAACTCAATAAAAACCTGAATTTAAATTTCTTTTTTAGCGCCGATAGAAAAACAGCCGCACAACTTCCTTCCTCCCATTCATACCGCTCACATACTTTTAAGGTCAACATGTAGTAAATGAGAACCTTTATAGCTCTTATCAAATGCTACATGGGCTAAGTATTGTATTCTCAAATATCTTTATTCTACCAAAACTAATTTGGCGAGTGATTCTGGTGTATGAGATCGCTTATCACAGCATATGATTTTCATAGCTCTACTATCATCTAAGCAAGGCTGAATTTCCAAAGTCACAATCCTGCATTAATCCCTTTAATACTGCTGATGACAAGTTTACAGAACCTGCTACCATTTATTTCAGAATCTCTGATATATTCTCTGCACCATTGCACCTTATCACTTCTTATTTCGTCTGTATAAGTCAATCCTTGTGTATATATCTGAAGACTGTTGTATTCTAATGTTGTTATTCTATGATAAGTACACAGAGAGCCACGAAACCAGAGTCAAATTCCATGTAGTGCAAACCTACATGGCCAATAAACATGATTCTGATTCTGATAACTAAGCTAAGTGTCTCTCCTTGGGTGATTGTGTTCAGGACACTAGAATAGCAATTGAGACTTAAGGGCATTTACTGCCTGCAGAAATTAACAAGACCTAAAGATGCTCTTCCAAAACCAGAAGACAAGACTCACAGCCTCACATATACAGGGATGAGAGGAAGATACTATGAGGCAGCTCCACTGCCTCATAGTAACTCATATAAGGAGCTGCAGTAGTTGAGAAAAGAAAAATTACAATCTATTCCAATAAGTGACCAAATTGTGAAAAACAAAAGATACTACATGAAGTGAATCTACCACTTGCAAGTAACTTCTACTTCAATTTTTTTCACTAGAAAAATACTGTATCACTATTTTAGCTCTAATCAAGGATGGAAATTCTACACAACGTTGTGTTAACAACGGGATAAAAAAAAAATTCCCCCCTCTGTGACTCAAAAGACTATGTGAGATAGATAGATAGATAGATAGATAGATAGATAGATAGATAGATAGATAGATAGATAGATAGATAGATAGATAGATAGATAGATAGATAGATAGATAGATAGATAGATAGATAGATAGATAGATAGATAGATAGATAGATAGATAGATAGATAGATAGATAGATAGATAGATAGATAGATAGATAGATAGATGGTTGTGAGACCAGCTATGTTATATGGTTTGAAGACAGTGGCACGAAAAGACAGGAGGCAGAGCTGGAGGTGGCAGAGTTGAACATGCTAAGATTTTCATTGGGAGTGACAAAGAAGGACAGGATTAGGAACGAGTATATTAGAGGGACAGCGCAGATTGAAAGGATTTGGAGACAAAGCAAGAGAGGCAAGATTGAGATGGCTTGGACATGTGTGGAGGAGAGATGCTGGGTATATTGGGAGAAGGATGCTGAATATGGAGCTGCCAGGGTAGAGGAAAAGAGGAAGGCCAAAGAGGAGGTTTATGGATGTGGTGAGGGAAGACATGCAGGTGGTTGGCGTGACAGAGGAACATGCAGAGGACAGGAAGAGATGGAAACGGATGATCCGCTGTGGTGACCCCTAACGGGAGCAGCAGAAAGAGGTAGTAGTTTGTGTAATAGCTAGAAAACAGTTACCATTTTTACTGAATTAATTCTGTTAAACACCAGACAACATAACCTCTGGCCCCAAAAATACATATCAATCACTGGGCATTGGACCAACACGATAAACAACATGAAGAGTAATGAAGAAAAACTCACAATTACAATACAAATACATGTTAAACAACCAACCAGTAGGGCCTGAGCTCCGAGTCTAACAGCCAGTCTCCTGGGCAGACCCATCTTAACTCCTCCATCAGCTAAGGCATCTAGAGCTGTGAATGCCTGTTAACACACACACACACACACACGCACACGCACAGCAAGTTTCATACATTAAAATGCAATGCAAGTTACATGAAAATGCACATAAAAATTACAAAACAGTAAACAAATTAAAAAAAATCATACCTACATATAAAAGAGTGAAGAGGATATAACAGGGAAAAAAAGACGATTCAAAATAAAATCATAGTAGAAGAGGTTACCCTCGCTGAAAGCACAAGATGTTTTAAGTAAGTGTTTAAAAGTTGCTATTGTCAATTCCAGTGGGAGACTAGTCCAGCGTAGAACCCCCCCCCCCCCCACACACACAGAGTCGGGAGAAGACTGTCTATAGACCTATGGGCTCGACTAGGAACACATTTATGCAACATGTCATCAATGTAGTCTGGAGCGAGTCCATTTCATAATTTATAAATATGAAAAAAGAATCTAAAAATCCATTCTAGCACAAACTGGCAGCCAGTGGAAGAATTTCAGAATAGGAGTGATGTGACGTTTTCTCTGTTCCTGTAGATGTCCACAGTACTCTGGATCAGTTGTAACTATACATCTTAAAAGGGAAAATTCACTGATTTTCAACCTTATCCATCTATCTGCGACAGGGATAGCACATTTTTAACACCTGCAGTTTTTCTCAATCGCAACTGCATCTCTGTGGCGGCAGTGAAACAGTTTTTTTTCCCAGCTGCCAAGTGACTTATCATGATGTCATTTGGCAGCCAGAAAAACTATAGCCTAGCAGGGTTTATAATATTCTACTCTAAACACGCTGTTCAAAAAACACATCCTCAGTCTCTCGGGTAGATGTTTCTGATGGCAGATGACATCCCATAACACTAGCACATATGCAATGTGACCAGTGCAGACAGAGGGACAGACTGCCAAATCTTCAACAGTAAACAGTCAGTGATGGGACAGCGGTAGCATAGAGCAAAGCTGTCACTTGTTCAACCTTTGCTTGTTGTAACTGTTGAATATTTTAAGGCCAGCATTGATTAGGCTACATGGCAAATCCCATAACTCCTCTAGCCCTCGTCTGACCTGGGTTGAGCTTTACAGGACTTTTGCAGGGAGGCAAGCAGCTTTCAGGCACTTACATAGGCAGGTCCACTACCACTAAGCCCAGTGACAGCATCAATGAGGTCCTCCTCCACCTCTGTACAGAAGCCCACACTGGCCATCAACTGTTCCAGTAACCTGCCATCCTCCACCTGGGGGGGATCAGAAGGGGAACATAAAACCAAAACAACGCTCCTCTCACTTTACTTTTCCTCAATTCAGATGTGATCAGAAATAGGAAAACCATAGACCATCATTAAAATATAAAAAGGAATTGTGTGTCAATCACTCCATTCATCTGTCTCAATGTGACCATCCCTCTATCCATCCAGCCTCACCTCTGCGTGTGTTCCAGTGGCATAAACAGTAGCTCCCTCTCTCACCACCACTGGAGTATTAGTCATACACCTCATCACCTTAGGAGCTGTCCGATACTGAAGTAGCTTCTGTATAGTTACGATTGGGCAAATATGGACAGCAGAAAATGAAGGGCAGGAGGTGTGAAAAGGAAAGAAAACATATCAGAGTTTGTTTAGAGTTCTCTTTTGGAAGCATGTCAATTTAATTTAACTTCTGATAACAGGGAGCAAGAAAACAAAAAAAGATAGGAATGCCTAACAAAGAGGCAGGAGGGGCTGCTGCCAATGGTATAGCGTAAAGAATAATTATGCAAATCACAAGGAAGTTGGAACAAAAGAAGGAATAGTGCCATGAGGACAGATACAAAAAGGAACTGGGCCCCACAGTTAAGTGCAAGTTATACTTTTCGCATCCGCGAATATGCAAGGGTCTACGTGATGGACATTTCGTCATGAGAAAGCGTACACGTAGGGTCCAATTTTTTTGTGTCCACGCAGACTGACAAGGACGCAACTGCGCATGCACTGGTAAACAAAAATTTCCTGCACCAATATGCTGAACTCCCCTTTCTTGGTCCTGTTGCGATTGAGCGGCCGCACACACATTTTTCTTGCTTTCCGCTTTTCTTTTCTTTTTTTTCTCCAATTGCATGTATGTCACCATTTTGCCCGGAATTACGTAATGCCGATTGGATACGCATGTGCAAAATGCGTACTCCAAGCGGACTCCAGTAAGTAGTATAAACAGAAGTACTACACGTTCGCGGAGTCTGCAGCTGTCCACATACATGTCTGCTCTGGAGTATATCCAGGCTCTTAGAATCATTGCACCTTCAAAAGCAGATTGGTAAAATTTCAGGAGAAAAACTGGGGAAATTGAGTTTTGGACTGCGCAGGAGGAAGGTGAGCAGGCGAGAGAGAAAAACAGGGGAGAATTTTCACACCTTGTCCATTTTCAGCCTTTCAAATGAATCCATACTCCAAATGAAGTCAGACCCCTCTAAAATGAAATGAACTTAGGCGACGTTTGGAGAGTGCGAAGTCAATTTATTGGTCTGATTAGTTTTGGCAGTGTGAACACAAAATGACCTCAGTTTGTTTGGCCCTTTGCAACAGCTACACCATATTAGTCCTCGAGACCTTTTGTCAACAGGTAACAGGTTATTACATGGAGGAGTGAAAACACAAGTCAGAACTGGGCATGTCACTTTATCTGACAATAAAGAACATAAGTCAAGATGGTTGAAAACCCTCTTCATTTCTTTCAGAAAACATTAACTTCTAGTTTATGTTGTTGGAGTTCATGAAAAAAAAGGAAATTTTTAAATGACTTTTGGAACTAATTTCCTCAATATGGAACAGTCCCTAGACACCTAGGGACTGTTCCATTAACAGTCCCTAGACACCTAGCGCTGGTTTTCCAGATGCAGATTAACCCTAGTCCTGGAATGAACTGATTTTTGTTTAAAGAATCTCCTTTCAAAAATCAGTCAAATTCAGGACTAAAAATTGATCATATTCCCTTTATCTGACCCCCCCCCCCATCTTTTTCTCCTAATGCTATACTCCGCTCTTAAAAGGAGTTTTGTACTGTTGATAATGTGCCATTACAGTTTGTAAATTATTGATTCAACAATTTAAAAAGAGGCGAGGAAGTCAAGGCCCAGTGATGAGAAATCCTCATGAACAAAAGCAGTAGAGGTCTTTCTAAAGAAACATCTAAAGAAGTCCTAAAGAAACTACAGTGTGAACAGAGGGTGGACTGTGGCCCCATCAGAACAGAAGTGGATCACAAAAATAACTGATACTGTAACCACAATTAGTCCACATAAAAAGGAGAGAGTTTGGTTCATTTATGTAAAAACACCCAAAGAAACAGAAAGTGGTGAGAGAGAGAGAGAGAGAGAGAGAGAGAGAGAGAGAGAGAGAGAGAGAGAGAGAGAGAGAGAGAGAGAGAGAGACTGACCTTCTCTATGGAGCTGATGGTGACACCTGCAGCACAGGACACAATGAGATGGCGGTCCTCAATATCAGGTCCAATCTCATCCAGGACAAAGGGGATGATGTGTGGCTTTACAGCCAAGAACAGCACATCACTCTTACTGACTGTCTCCTTGTTACTGGTGGTCAGATGTACCCCCATTTTCTACAGTTGTTAAAGCAAAAAGTAATGGGATTTTAAAATGTAAAGGATTAGAGGTGACAGAAGTTACACACACACACACACACACACACACACACACACACACACACACACACACACACACTCAAGGAGACGCCTGTGTTCTCACAAACACAATTTTGCAAATCCTCGCATCTTCAGAAACCACAACTCATACAACTGTTGTTCATGCAGAGGCATGTCTACTCACCCTCAGTCCAGCAACAGTTGGCAGGTCTGTGTCCGGAGAACTGGCGGTTATTCTTTGGGTAGCAATCACCCCTGAAGAAGGAGATGAAAGGAAGACAGGGGACACAGGCAGTGAGAGATTTATGGGGGCATAGATGAGAGATTGATGACGGAGAAGGGTATGCATATTGGATAAGCAATGCGAAATAGCAAGGCAACGTTTATTTTTGGGGGTGACGGGGGGGGGGGGGGGGGGGCTCGCTGTGGTTACGGCCCGTTGTGTGTATAGTTTGTGTAAGTCTAGTTTATGAAAAGTCTTCAAACACTTACCTGCAGCGGTGAAACCTTTGACCAACGCATGAGCCAGTTGGCCGGCTCCGATGAACCCAACGCTCATTCTGTCAAGATGATGTGGCTTATTATTTGAATTACAAATCAGTGGAATTCAAAGTGTCAGACTGACAAAAAAAAAATCCCAAAAAAAACCAACCAAAAAACCAAATAAAACTATAGGTTAGAAAAGTAAAATTTCTACTGTTAGTAAGATATCAACCTTGCCCCGAGTTACACCGTTCTGTTTGCTAGCCGGCAATGTTCACCCAAGTGTTCCTAAGGATGCTAGCAACCTTCTGGCTAGCCGTTGACCGCCTGTCAAGCTAGCTACTTTTTAGCCTGGTTTTATCAACCAGAGATGATGGAGATTTACTACTGTTTCAAGTAAAGTAAGGATAATTACCTTTTTTTAGTTGTTCTAATCCGGAGTTGAAAGATGCAAATAAAGTACCGTTATTCGCCAGCCTGGGAATGAGACAAAACACTACTTTTTGTCAACGTGGCTTCCTCCCTTACTCAACCCCAACGCGTTTCAACGCTGTCAGAGACGTAGGAAATGGCCAATCACCGAAGACATTACCCACGACCAATAGAAAACGTCTTTATGGGCGGGGTTTTGCAATAGAGCACGCCCAATTGCATCAGTCGGCAGTATAAACCGCTGGGCTGGGCGGAGACCTACGGATGAAATGTAGGTCAAGCGACTATGTGGAATAAGGTAATGTTTATTTTGGGGCAAGGCCATCGCTGACTGTTTCTGTTTAAACTGTACTTGACTCAATCACGGCAAAATGATATGACCTTAATGGAAATGGTCTTTCGTCACTTTTTTGAGTATTTGTAGTTGTCTATGCCCTGTCAGGGCGTTTGGATACACGTAGTCACAATACGGTGTTTGATCTGTCACAATACACACGGACCCACAGCTCTCATCACCTCAACACACATGTATGCACTTACCAAAAAATCGGGTTGAACCATATTACATAGAGACAGACAAATATATTGCGGCCCCGAATTCGCTACAATATTTTTGCCTTAGCATAAAGAGCATCAGCAATTTGCAGGGATTTACTTGAACAAACTACAACTGGTATTTCGGACAACCCTCAATGCCACAACTGACTCTGACGTCAGTGTTACAGATGACCCATATCATAACATTTACAGTGACTTTGTGTTGCACAGGGAAACAACATCCTCACAGAGTAAGGGTATCTTTCATAAGAAACCCTTGACAAGATCTTTAATGTATAGACCATGTTACCATTGTACACTGCAATGGGCTGAATAAATTACCGTGTACGTATATAAAAGTATAGACGTTCTAATCACAGACCTTTGATCGATTTGTTTCAAAGGGCTGAGTACACAATGACTATTTATAAACTGTCTTTCAATTTGTAATTTACAATCTACAAATATCGTCGATCTGAACGAGTCTCGTATTCATCACAATACACCCCTGACTCTTTTTGATATAGGTTTGGTGACATTGGTTGTAAAGTCCATAAAAGATAATAATTATGAGGAGCAACATAAAGTGAAGCATTCTATGGTACTTTTTGCATAACAAGGAGGTGGATGGTCCAAATGCTTTTTACGAGTGAAAAACGACAGAAAACAAAATTAAATTTTTACAACAAAGGCTTCATAAAAAATTTTACTCATAAAAGTGGTCCTAGGATATTGGTGGGCACTTGCGCCAATGTCTTTTATTATTATTATTATTGTTATTATTATTATTATTATTATTATTAACCATTTTCCACTGCTAAATAGAACCCAATCCAAAACTTTTGTTGTGATTTGTATAAAGATGCATTTATCAGTTGTAGAAGCCCCCCACCCCCCAGTGTGCCAATATGGCACACTCCTTGCCTTTGTTTCATTAAAAACACACCCCACCTCAATACCTGGAAACAGAAACCCTTTCCATCAGAATAAATAAAGATCTGGGTCATTTTTAGCGAATTTCAATTCAGATGCAGAAACGTGAGCATAAAATCACTGAAACATTTGAAGGGACCAAAGGTGGCTTGTACCTGAATTTAAATGAAGCAATTTTATTCAAACGGTGGAGTGCAGTCTGTTGCTTTTGGTTCTCCCATTAGATCTGTTACATGTTGGCTGAATCTGGAATAAGGTTGAATAAGATGGCAAGTGAATTTAATGAGCCACAGTTGAATATGGTTTGGCTTTCGCTCAGCAGTTCATGAAGACTTGTTCTCAAGTATGTCATGAACCAGAGACGTGCAGACATTATGGCTATTAGTCCATGGGCCAGACGATATTTCGGTACACTCAAGGTGGCAAAACTTACTTATAATTTTTGAAAGGATCCATGTCTGTAGATGATATTTTGGTATGATAAACATTCCTGAGTGGCAGCTGTATCACAGTTATCAGCTCATGAAGTTAACCACCCCCTAAACTAAATTGCATTTTAGACGCTGGTGCATATCCTGGTTTAGCCTCATGGTCAGGACATTTTTCAATGTTCTATAATATTGTCTTTGGTATCATTTTAAAGGGGACCTTCTTAGCTTTCATTCAAGCCCTGTTGTGGATATTTCTCACAAATATAGAGGTCACTTGAGCTCTTCAACCCGTCAATAACACACATCTTTCTGCAATTTTCGCCTAAACTATATACTTTCTTTTAGCCCTGTGGCATCTAGGAATATCAGGGACACAAAACACAAACACTGGAATACTCACAGGACTGTAAAGATTCAGGAAATGTATAATATACCCATACTATTTCATTTTGTGAGGTGATTGTGCGCCTTAAATGAGAACTAGACCAAAGCCAGTTAGGTCACAAACTGGTCTCTATACATTTGTTTAAATACACAATCAAAATACATGATAAAAAGGAATACCATAGTGAGGTAATGAACTATTTTAATATTTTAAACAACATTGACATTTACATATACTTAGTCAATGATACATGTAATCCCATATCATTAGTAGGTATATGTAATGGTAATGGGTAGGGTAATGGGTATATGTGAATATGGTTACATTATTGTTATCAAGCTCTGGGTAACCAAGTCCAATCAACATCCTGTGCATCAATAGACTACTACCACAGTAATACCATCAGAATCATCACACTGTCATTCATCAAACTGCTCGTTTCTCTCATCATCTGACTCCCCAAGTTCAAAGTCCAGTTCTGGACCATCCTGCTGTTTTTGGTTACTGCAGGTCTGTAACCTGCACATGTCTGTGCATGGAAGTCCATTTGACAGGCACATGCAGCTTGGCATTTTGCATGAATGCACACACTTGCATGTTAGCATTTCCAAGACCACATCTGGTGCAGGTGGGGAGCGCATCCAGTAAATGGCCAGCTTGCCTTCATCGTCTGTCCATCCATACTCAGTAGGGCTTGGCACCACAGGGTTAGCCTGCAGACAGCACTTCCATATTGCTGCCTGATAGTTGGCTCGTTGAACATGCATAAAGAGACAGTCTCTACATGGTGGCAGCTGGCTGGACTCAACCTCTCCCCTTTTGGTGCAGAAGAGCTGGTAACGCAGTTTGTTCACCTCAGCAGTGCTGCTATTAGCAACATACATCCGACAGGTGAACTGCTCAATTTTCTGGAACAGCTCATCACTCACATTCCATGTCTGTCCCAGCTGACTGAAAGTCTCTTGGCAGGAAGTGTGCTTTCTCACTATCTTCAGGGCATTCAGCTTCCCTCGACCAGCGAATGCACAGACAGTGTCACAGCCTGTGAAGGCATGTAAGCCAATTAGGCTGTCACAGATGCTGTCTCCAAGTGAACTTGCCAGTTTGGTGATGTCGACAAACCGTGTGCGGTTCTGAGTCCCACACTTCTGGTAGATGGGACAGGTGATGTCCTTCTGGAAGCCAAGACAAAGCACCATGACATCAGTGTCCTCAGCTGTGATGATAACTGGCTTTGATCCCGCATTTGCTGCATGCAATGCGTGCAGGAGCAGACGGGTGTCAGCTTCTTCATGTGTGGAGTGCAGTTCTGCTGCTTCCTCACACCCATCTTCTGTCAACTTGTAGCAGGTTTCCTCACAGGTCATGTACAACACCTTGCCATGCAGCATAGCTCTGTATCGTGGGAGTTTCCACTCTTCCACCAGAAACTTGATGAGACTGGTCTTGTTGGAGGAACTGCACAGAAATTTTCTCCACTGCTGGACGTGGTGTCCCCCTGCAAGATTCTTGTACTGGAGAGTGATGTCTCCACCCCGGTTCAGTCGTTCAGCATCTTTGATCGAAGTCTGGTGATAGACATCAAAAACAACATCAATCCTCCCACTCTGTGCTCCCTCATGGAGGACCTGGGTCAAGGCTGACTCTGCCACCTGTGCAAAGGTTTTGTTGTTGCCATTCATTTTTTGGACCAGGCTCATCCCATCAATGATGGAAGTAGATGGGATTGGGATGTCTTCTGCAGGAGATACATTCTTTTCAAGCTCTCTGGCAAGTGCAGCCTTGTTTGTTTTTCGTAAGGACCCATCAGCATTTGCCAGTGCCCATGGTAGTGGGCCCAATGGGTAGGCAAGGACATCCTTCAGATTCACCTTCCTGCTTTCAGCCACCAGGATCATGTGACTGAAAAGGTTTCTATCTGCCTTCAGAACCACATCCTGTGCTTTCTTTCCATGAGCTTGTTTTGTGCTGACATTGGAGAATGTTTTCAGACTTTGCTTGGTCATCTTGTCGTGGAATTTCACAGGTGGTGGGTCTGCATCTAACCTTGTTTGCTGGAATGCTTGGTAGGCCTCTTCTCCTTTCTCAAGAGCTCTCAAGAGATCTATGGTCACATCAGGTGGAGCCATGTTGCCAGTGGAGAGGCTAACCAAATCAATCTCATCAGGGGACATAGGATTGAGCCAGTTATTCTCCATAAGGTCCATGAGAGACTGGACATCTGCTTCATCTCTCTGGATCCTTGGACTCTGTAGATCTGGATGAGACCATTTGCACCTGCCTTGACCTGTCAGGTCTCTCAGCTGTCTGAGGTACATGCTTCTATACTCAGCTGTGAGATAATATTTGGTCACAGCTCCTGGCTTCAAGCTGAATCCCTTTGACCCTCCAGCTGTTTGGGTGTCTTTGTTCACCGTTTCTTCTATAGCTTGGTCAACAGGGATTCGGCCAAAGGGATTGGTGGAGCCCAGTTGGACTGAGAAGCCTCCTTCCATGAATTCTGTGTACACATCTGGGTGTGTGATGGGCAGCTCAGACATCTGGGCGTAGTAGTAGGGGAGGTAGCGTGCATAATTCATCCTGTCATAAGCAAAGCACCATGGGATCATTGCTCGAATGCTAGCCAAGTGTAGCATCCAGTCTCCCTCTCTGGATGCTCGGATGAGCCCCAACAAGATTTCAACCATGTCCAAATAGGACATCCAGAAGTTCGAGAGGCTGCCGTTTCCACCTCTAAGGAACTCACGGTAGACTTCAAATAGATCCATGATGCGTGTACAAGAGCTGTTCTCGAGGACCTCCTTCAAAGCATGTTGTGAGACTTCTTTCCCAAGGCTGTCAATGGTCTTCAGTGTCTCATTCAGGTGAACCATGTCATTCCTGTGAGTTTCTTCCAACCAGGACAGGAAACCATTCAAGGTCAGTCGCATGAGAGCCTCATACAGGAGCTTGTGTAGTCGCACTGCCCTGTTGTACTTGCGGCCATCCATAACACCAGCAATTGAGCCTTCTGCAATCATGCCAGACTCAATGCAGAGGTCTTTGAGTCCAGCATCTTGGAAACGCTTTCCTATTATTGCCAGCAGTGTGCAGATGGTGTGGAATACCCCAAGCCTAACGATGATATCATGGAACTTGTCATGGTGTTTCCATGTGATCTCGACAGCCTTCGCATACAGGGCTTGGTCAAAGACACAGACAATCTTCCTCAGGCCTAAGCACTGCATGATGCTCAGTGACTGGTTAAGCACCTCGTTGACAGTAGACATTTGTGTCGCTGGAGCATTGATGGTAGGCAGATAGCCTATATTGTCGGGGATGACCGTCATCTCTCCTCGAGTCAGGATGTTGAAGCCTGTCCAGCTGCTGACTGACTGTTCTTCTTGTTGTGACATGCGTGCTAGGACCCAAAGAAGGTTTTTCTCTCTGGCAAGCTTAGTATTGGCTGCAGTATCGGCATCTGACTTTTTGCTTTGTGGTGGCCCTACCCGTTGTCCAGCATTGTAAGTTGGTAACATTGGTGGGGGTCCATCAATGCTTCTCTTCTTTGTTTTGGGAACAGTGGGCATGGGTTGGACAGGAAGTGGGTTGACTGGCTTTGCTTGCACAGCAATCCCATTGACTCTGTGAGATGTTCCCTCACCACTGACAGTTTCTTCAAGACGGTCGATATTGTCCCAGGCTAAAGTTGTGAATATGCCAGGATGGATGTTAGCTGGAAGGGCAATGCCACTCCCTGATGATGAGAGTTTCTGGAGACACAGGGCAGTGTTGATCTCTTCCATCTGTGAATAGGACACACTGTGACCAAGTCGGTTGAGGATGTTTATCAACTCTACATTTCCTGTCAACGATTTGACACTGAATGGCAGAACAATGTGCTTGGAAGGCTTGGTATTTCCACATGTCACTGCATATACTATGTCATGGCCAAATGACTGCAGAAGGCACTGCACTCTCTGGGATGCATGATCAGGATCATTTGAGCCTGTGAGTAGAGAGTACAGGAAGATAATGAGCGACTCTGGAATGGTAGGACATTCTGCTTCTGGTTTGACTTCAGGCAGCCAGGTTTGAGGAACATCTTGACTTTTAATGTCTGCTCTCAATTTGATGGCTGCTTTGGCTATAACATCTTGTGCACTGACACTTTTCAGGGTCTGCAGCTCCCTTTCGAGAGACTGATTTTCTTTGGCAAGTTCCCTCATGGACAAGTTATCGGGATAGAGGAGGAATTTTCCTTTCTCATCAGGGAATATCTGCAAAGCTCCAGCAAACTCACTCTCCAGGTTTCGCCTTATGTGCTTCTTGGTTGATTCCTTGACTTGGGCAATGCCTTGGGAGTTCATTGAAGCTACCAGTCTAGAAGAGAGATCAGTCATTGTCATCACTTGAGGATTGCCAAAAAGCTCCATCCTGATGAAGAGGAACAGCTCATTGTATGCCTTATTCACAGCAGCTTCATACTGGGCTGCAGCATCATCATCTTCATTGCTGGCAACCTCTCCTTTGGAAACCTCTTCTTTGGTGTAAAGTCTATAGCATGGCCTGTGGTAGTGCCCTTCAGCTGCTACAAGGTCTCTACTCACAATGGCAAGGATTCTGCTGTCCCTTTTCTTTGTGGCTGCACTCCTGATCTTTGCATCAGCTCGCAGTTCTCGACACTGCACCAGTACTTCTCTCGTATTCTGTCTCTTGGAATATTTGCTGTTTTTCTGACAAAATATGCACTCTGCATCATAAGTCCTAGATGTACTTGGAGCATGTCGAGCTACTCTCTTAGATTGTTTCTCTTCAGCAGAGACACAACTTTTCTTTTCTTTTGCAAGGAGGCCATCAAGAATTTGCTTCATAGTGAAGATACTGCGACACTTTCTGTGGTAGTAGATTGCTGGAATCTGTCCCTCAGGAATGTCTTTTGCCAGTTTCAAAACTGGTGCGTGATTTCGTATCTGAGCTGCCCTGAGCAGAGTTCTCCATGAGTCGACACTTTGTAGTGAAACCAGCTTATCTGTATCATCAGAACAGTGGATAATGCACTCCACCCGTGGGCGCTTTGGTATTGGGTAAAAACTTGCTTGTTCACCAGTGGCCATATTCAGTCAGTTTTCACCTGCCACATACAAACAAATACATGTAACTTAGGTGTATGAACGCTACTAAAACAAAGTTTACTTTGCTTCACCAGCGTCATATTACCATTATTTATCTTACATAGCCACAAATAGATACATTACCTAGTTGCTATGCAACAGCTGTATTTTGTCCACATGAGGCCGCTAAAATCAACACAAGATGAAAGTTCCTCGTAGCCACTTTAACTAATCATATTAACATATACATTAAAAGAATATGCTAACATTATGGGAAATTAGCTTACAATCTTCTCCAGAGTGAGACAAGAAGATAGATACCAGTTTCCTCTATATGTGTTTAGTAGAAAGCTATCTGGCTGCACGTTAGCCTAGCTTAGCACAATGAATGGAAGTACACAGTTCTGGTTATCCTTGGTTGTTGGCCAACTAAGAACTGTCCCAGAGTTTAAGCTAGGCTAATCAGTACCAGGGGTGTTGAAATGCTATATTTGTAAAAATCTGGGCAAATACACAATCGTGAGAGGCACAGAAACAGGTTTCCTGAAAGAAAAATGAAATAGCTGCTCATTTGGAAAGGTTATCATGTATTATTTTACTTCTGTTAGTGTACCAAATAAAATGGCACCAGTGAAGTTGTGTCACCTTGGGTGATATCGATATCTGGTCTGACCCATGGACTAACTGGCTTTGGTCTAGTTAGTTTCTTAGTAATAATGCCCTTCTAATTTAAGGTTCACAATCACCTCACACAATGAAATAGTATGGGTATATTATACATTTCCTGAATCTTTACAGTCCTGTGAGTATTCCAGTGTTTGTGTTTTGTGTCCCTGATATTCCTAGATGCCACAGGGCTAAAAGAAAGTATATAGTTTAGGCGAAAATTGCAGAAAGATGTGTGTTATTGACGGGTTGAAGAGCTCAAGTGACCTCTATATTTGTGAGAAATATCCACAACAGGGCTTGAATGAAAGCTAAGAAGGTCCCCTTTAAAATGATACCAAAGACAATATTATAGAACATTGAAAAATGTCCTGACCATGAGGCTAAACCAGGATATGCACCAGCGTCTAAAATGCAATTTAGTTTAGGGGGTGGTTAACTTCATGAGCTGATAACTGTGATACAGCTGCCACTCAGGAATGTTTATCATACCAAAATATCATCTACAGACATGGATCCTTTCAAAAATTATAAGTAAGTTTTGCCACCTTGAGTGTACCGAAATAGGAAATTTTGGGCTCTGGCCCATCGACTATATAGTGGCTTGAGCCTATGCCCTCGTTGGCGGAAGTGCCCCTCTGGACTAATTTGTTTTATTATTATTATTATTATTACTATATTGTTGTTGTTGTTGTTGCTGCTGCTGTTAGTGTTATAATTACTATTACTGATATTAGACCAAAATTAAATCGCCATTGTCATTATAATATGATGATAGGGCAATGACAACAGGAGAGAAGGGCAGCAGGCAGCTGCTAATTGTCACGTGAGTGATGTCACACTAGCTGCGTGCAAACCGAGCGAACGCAGTTGTTGCACTGACAACAGTGTGTGAAGGGTCAAGGGTGAGTACTTATCAAACTAAATTAAGGAAATTATTAATGACAAATACAATTGTTAAAGCGATATAGCTGTATATTACATTACATTACATTACAGTTATTTAGCCGACGTTTTTATCCAAAGCGACTTACAATAAGTGCATTTAACGTAGGAAATCAGGAGAACTACTGGTCATCAGAGGTCATAAGTGCATTTAAACAAGCATCTAAGAGCAAAACCTGTGCTAAAGTAAAAGTGCAAGAAAGAGATTTTTTTTAAGTGAGTGAATACAATAAGTGCTAAGAACAAGTAACAGGGTAGTAGTTCTTAAAGAGGTGAGTTTTCAACCTGCGCCGAAAGATGGGCAGCGACTCCGCTGTCCTGACATAAGTGGTGAGTTCATTCCACCACTGTGGGCCAGGACAGAAAAGAGCCGTGACCGGGTCGATTGGCAGCAAAGGCCTCTGAGTGATGGGGCAACCAGGTGTCCTGAGGCAGCAGAGCGAAGTGGTAGGGTGGGGTTGTAGGGCTTGACCATGGCCTGGAGATAGGAAGGAGCTGTTCCTTTCACTGCCCTGTAGGCTAGCACCAGAGTCTTAAATTGGATGCAAGCAACTACTGGGAGCCAGTGTAGGGACACGAGAAGGGGAGTTGTGTGGGAGAACTTAGGGCAGTTGAACACCAGACGAGCTGCAGCTTTCTGAACAAGCTCCAGAGGTCTGATGGCCGACGCCGGGGCGCCAGCCAGGAGGGAGTTGCCGTAGTCTAGCCGGAAGATGACCAGAGCCTGGATGAGCATCTGTGCCATCTCGTTGGTAAGGAATGGGCGAATCCTCCTGATGTTATAGAGGAGAAATCTGCAGGAGCGAGCAACCGATGCAACGTTTTCAGCAAACGACAGTTGGTCATCCAGGATCACACCCAGATTCCTCGTAGTCCGAGTTGGCGTCACCATGGTGTTGTCAATGGTGATGGCCAGGTCTCGGTGCAGGCAACCTTTCCCCAGGAGGAACATCAGCTCTGTCTTGTCCAGATTGAGCTTCAGGTGGTGTGCCGCCATCCACTCCGAGATGTCAGTCAAGCACACAGCAATGCGTGTCTCTACTTGTGTGCCAGAGGGAGGAAAGGACAAGATCAGCTGCGTGTCATCGGCATAACAATGGTAAGAGAAGTCATGCAAGCGAATAACAGAACCCAGGGATGTCGTGTACAGGGAGAAAAGGAGAGGACCCAGAACCAAACCCTGTGGAATGCCTGTAGTCAGTCTGCGAGGCTCCGACACAGATCCCCTCCATGTCACCTGGTAGGAGCGACCCGTCAGGTAGGTTGCGAACATTGAGAGTGCAGAGCCTGTGACACCCAGTCCCTCGAGGGTAGAGAGGAGGATCTGGTGGTTCACTGTGTCGAACGCAGCTGACAGGTCCAGGAGTATCAGGACAGAGGAGAGAGAGTTTGCTCTCGCAGACTGCAGCAATTCTGTCACAGCAAGGAGGGCCATCTGTGTCGAGTGACCCACCCTGAACCCAGACTGGTTGGGGTTCAGGGTGTTGTTCAGGTGGAGGTACAAAGAAAGTTGGTTAAAGACAGCACGTTCGAAAGTTTTGGATAGAAAGGGTAGAAGGGAAACTGGTCTGTAGTTTTTGACATCAGAGGGGTTAAGTGATGGTTTCTTGAGAAGGGGGGTGACTCTAGCAGTCTTGAAGGCAGATGGAAAGCATCCTGCCTGGAGGGAGATGTTGATGAGGTGGGTTAGATAGGGAAGGAGTTCAGGTGCTATAGACTGAAGAGGGGGGGGGGCGGGACAAGGGAGCATGTGGTGGGGCGACTGGATGTTATGAGGTTTAGAACCTCGTCGGGGAGAGGGGAGTGAGGTGGGATAGGTTGGGACATGGAGAGGTGAGGGAGGGTGCAGAGGGTGGGATAGTGCAAGCAGCACTAACCAGGTGATGAGAAAAGGAGGATCTGATGTCGTTAACCTTCTTGTCAAAGAAGTTAGCGAAGTCATCAGGGAGAAGGGAGGAAGTAGGAGGAGGAGGTGGGGGTTGAAGAAGTGTAGAGAAGGTTTCAAAGAGTGACTTAGGATTAGAGGCAAAGGATAGGATTTTAGAGTGATAGAAGGCAGCCTTAGCAGCAGAAAGGGAGGAGGAGAAAGTGGAAAGAAGAGACTGGAAGTTGAGAAGGTCCTCTGGGAGTTTGCCTTGTCTCCATTTGCGCTCTGCAACTCCCTGTTTGTCAGTACGTACTGAGTCGGTCAGCCAAGGGGCAGGTGGAGTTGGGCGTGCAGGCCTGGAGGTGAGGGGACTGAGATTATCCTGAGAAGAGGAGAGGGTAGAGAGAAGAAGATCAGTAGCAGTGTCAGGGTGTAGGAGCGAGAACGATTCAGGTGTAGGGAGGATAGCGGTAACAGAGGAAGAAAGAACAGTGGCGGAGAGAGAGCGGAGGTGTCTATGGGTGGAAACCATGTGGGTAGGGGAGGGGGCTGAGGGGGGTGAAGAGAGGGAGAGAGAGTAGGACATTAAATAGTGGTCAGATAGCTGGAGGGGAGTAACAGAGAGATTGGAAATAGGACAGTGTCTAGTAAAGATAAGGTCCAGCTGGTTGCCGGCCTCTCTTGTCAACCCCCCCCCTCCCAAAAAAACCAAACTCATATTTGGCTCTAACTACCGTCAATCTACCTCTCGTTATTTCCTCTACCTAATAAGATTGTGGTAAAACGTTTTTAGAAAAGAGCGCCACTCCTCTACTACATTTACTCAAATGATTTAAGACAACGTGACCATCCCACACCTTCTTCCAGTCAGTCTCATTCATGATATCCATATGTGATTCCTGGACAAACATGATGTCAATGAGCTTTAGCTTCACAAATTCAAAAAAGACATGCTCTCTTTCTCATGTCTCTTGCTCCATCTAGATTAAGAGTGGATACTTTGAAGTTGGCCATCGAGACTGATGTGAGAAGAAACACATGATAAGAAGAACAACACTAACCAGAACGGGAAATGATTTGTCTTATACTGCTTCTGACTCTTCATGCTGTAGTGTTTGTTTGATTTTCAGAACCATTTTCCTTAACCTGTACATCTCTTGATCAGTGTAGCCCCTTTCTTCTTTTTTTCCTCAGCTGAAATTTAACAGAAAACATAAACAATTCTTTGTCTGCAAAAAAAAAATCCTCAATTTTGACATTTCTCAAATGTTTTGTTTGTTGTAAGAATTTCTTAATTTGGCGTGCATCATAGTACTCTTGCTCTTCCTCGTACTGCCTGCTTCTCTCCCTTGTTATTGGTCCTTTTCGGCTTGAGAGCCACTCGTTTTAGCTGCCTGCTTTCTCTTCAGTACAGAAACCTTAAAGACTTTTTCTTCCTCCATCAAATCCTCCTCACTGCTCAACACTACGCCTTCTGCAGCTCTACCTGTAGTGTTTGATGCCACTGCCTGTAATGTCCGTAGACGCCTTGTCTTACTGACATAAGAATGATTCAAGAACGAGCCGACTTCGTAGGTTCTTAACTGTGTAGCTTTTACTAGCGTTCATCCGACATACAACCTTCATAACATGCGCTTCTAACTTCCTGTATACGTCACGCGCACTGCACATACACCCGTGAGTAGGTCAAGTTAAACACGTGACCTTTCATTCATTACATCTCCCCCTCTAAGATGATTTTCTAACCTGTATATCACCTGATAAAAGTCTCTGACTGTCTCCGGCACTTTATCGACATACTCAGGCCAGCCGTGTCTGATGAAGCCCAACACTGTCTGGAGCTGCAGATCCCCATCCGTGCTCTATTTTATCTCCTGCATCCTTTGAGGTGTGGCAGGCACCTGGCACACAATGGCATCGATGTGTGCCGCAACATCATCATGAGAAGCACCATCTCCGTAGCGCTGCTCTGGGCCTCTGGAGAGTGCATCAGCCACAGCTAAAGTTTTGCCTGGTGCGTATTCAGCCACTGCATTGAAACGCATCAGCCTCATTAACAGTCTCTGGCACCTAATGGGCACATTATCCAAGTCTTTGCTGTTCATGAGAGGCACTAGTGGTTTATGATCGGTGACAAGTCTGAAATTGTCAAGCCCAAACAAGTACTTCTCGAACCTTTCACATGCCCAGACGCTGGCTAAGCACTCTTTCTCGATCTGTGCGTACCTTGTCTCTGCGTCACTCAGCCGTCGGGAGCAGCAGGCCACGGGCTTCCAGTGTTCCCCGTGCTGCTGGAGCAGAACGCCTCCCAGCCCGTAGCTGCTGGCATCTGCTGACACCACCGTAGCCTTAGTGACGTCATAAAAGGTGAGTACCGGGGCGGTGGCGAGTGCTGCTTTAAGGTCTTGGAATGCTGTGTTCTGTGCAGGTCCCCACAGCCACTCTGTCGTTGCTTTAAGCAGTCCATAAAGCGGCTGACCTACAGTGGACAGCTCTGGGACGTATTTTGCCAAATAGTTCACCATCCCGAGGAACCTCTTGAGTTCCGTCACGTTCTGGGGCTGAGGAAAGTTCTCCATTCCGGCCACTTTGTCCGGGTCAGGTCTGATGCCTGCCTCGTTGATGATATGATCAAGGAAGCGGACTTGTTTCTGTTTGAACTTGCATTTCGCTTGGTTCAGTTTGAGACCTGCTGTTTCAATGACCCCCAGCGCCTGGATTTCCTCAGTCTCTCCATGTATAAGGATGTCATCCATGTACACCTCTGTGCCCTCTAGCCCGGTCAGAGTTTCCGCCATCTTTCTCTGGAAAATCTCTGGAGCACTCGTTATACCAAATGGAAGGCGGCAGAAAGCATACCTCCCAAATGGGGTGATGAAAGTGGTGAGCCCCCTGCTGTCTTCATGCAAGGGGATCTGGTAAAACCCACTTGCTGCATCCAACGTTGTGAAGAACTTTGACCCTGCGAGCCTTGGCATTATTTCCTCCATAGTGGGCAGCACATATTTCTCACGTTTCACCGCTCGATTCAGCCTCCTGAGGTCAGCACAGCAGCAAACCTCTTTCTTGTTCGGTTTCAGCACCGGCACCATAGCGGCGCACCATTCTGTGGGCTGAGTCACTTTTTCAATAATGCCCTCATTTTCCATGCGCTGCAGTTCTTTCTTAACCAGTGGTACAAGTGGCAGCGGTATCCGTCTGGCTGTATGCACCGCGTATGGCTGGGCACCCTCCACCAGAGCTATTTTCACTGGGTCTGTTTTCAGCAGTCCACTTGAACCGAAAACTCCACTGACCTCATTCATCCGCTTCACTAGACCCATCTCCACTGCCTCTGGACGACTCAGCAGACAGCTGCCTCTCCCCTTGATCACATACACTGGAAAGGAGTATTGTTTCTCCTTGTAGTTGGTTGTGGCTTGAAACTGTCCTATGCAGCTGATGTTTCCACCTGGGCTTATGAAGCATGTGTCAGGAGGTCCCAGTTTTATGTTTGGCTTCAGCTTTTTAAATGTCCCTTGGTTGATAACAGTAGCGTCAGCCCCCGTGTCAATTTTAAAGGTTATTGGTACATCACTTATTGTTAAACTAACAGTCCAATCTTCCTGACTGCTCTCTTTGCCAACTTCTCCCAGAAAGTACAGCTGTTTAACCTCTTCAGTGACTTCTCTCACCGCTTTAGAGTGACATACACGCTCCCAATGTCCCTTTTTATGACACTTGTTGCACTTACTGTTCGTTGCAGGACACTTCCGCTCATCGGTGTGCTGCGTCTTGCCGCACCTCCCGCATTCATCTACTTTGTTGGTTGCAGGTCTGCCGCCACCATGACGCTGTCCGCCCTTTTTGTTTTGGCGTCCGTCCCGCCGTCGGACAACATTGACTGTAATGTCCGTAGACGCCTTGTCTTACTGACATAAGAATAATTCAAGAACGAGCCGACTTCGTAGGTTCTTAACTGTGTAGCTTTTACTAGCGTTCATCCGACATACAACCTTCATAACATGCGCTTCTCACTTCCTGTATACGTCACGCGCACTGCACGTACACCCGTGAGTAGGTCAAGTTAAACACGTGACCTTTCATTCATTACATTGACGTTAGCCAGCTGGGCCTCTGGTTGGTTAGCTTGGAGGCTGAGCTGCTTTGTTATTGCCTCCGCCTGGCGCACTTGTTCAATGACTTTCACCAGAGTAAGGTCCGCTGTGAGCTGGAACTGACGGGAGAGCACCTTATCTTTTATGCCCACTACCAGACGATCTCTGATATGTTCATCCCTCTTGTCCCCAAACTCACAGTGTTCAGACAGCTCATACAATGTCCGGATGTACATCTCCGCTGTCTCTCCTGGCTGCTGGCTACGTTGATAGAAGCACGCCCTCTCATGTATGATGTTACGGCGGGGAATAAAGTAGCCGTCGAACTTTTTCAGTACGATATCATAGTCCACTTTATCACCCTCCGCCGCGAAGTCAAACGAGCTGAATATCTTTTCAGCCTCGCTGCCCATTGCATAAATCAGCGAACTCACTTGAATCTCCCCGTCGTCTTTATCCAGCTTTGTCGCGAGCCTGAAGCGCGAAAACCGTTGTTTCCACTCCGGCCATTCAACGGGGCAGTCAAACTTGAATTCACTCGGCGGATTAAACTTCGGCATGACCGCTCGTGTTCCGATACACAGATTATTCTGACACCATGTAATGTCCGTAGACGCCTTGTCTTACTGACATAAGAATGATTCAAGAACGAGCCGACTTCATAGGTTCTTAACTGTGTAGCTTTTACTAGCGTTCATCCGACATACAACCTTCATAACATGCGCTTCTAACTTCCTGTATACGTCACGCGCACTGCACGTACACCCGTGAGTAGGTCAAGTTAAACACGTGACCTTTCATTCATTACACTGCCTGTTCACTTTGTGCTTCTTTTTCATCATTCGTTTTTCTTTCTAGACTTGTCACTCTGTTTGGGTGGTTCAGTTTTGTCAGTGTAATCTGGACTCTGTCCCTTTTCTGTTGTCTCTTCACTGTTCTGCCTGGTTTTACTCTGTTTGTGTCCTCTCGCTTCTTCACTCTGCGTTTTGTCCTCAGAGGAGTGTTTCTCAGGACAGGCCGAACCAAATGACCCTCTCCTCCACAGCCAAAGCACTTCAAGGTCCCAGAGTTTACAAAAATCATAATCAAAATCATCCACCGTCACCCTAAAAGCTACATCCAGTTCTTCTTTTTTTATTCAAGTTCATTCGAACCTGTCGTCTGTGTGAAACTACATGTCGCACCAGCGGCGATTTGCAGCCAGACGAGTTTCCTGATCGGTGAAACTACTTTTCCATGTCTCGGCAGCTCTCTTGACAAAAAAAAGAAGAAAAAAGGAATCACCGGAAATGGTAACTCTTGTCGGCGGCGACACCGACACGAAACTGTTATTAACAACAACGCTGCTTCAACCACTTTGTGTGCTTTGGCCACAGCGTCGACAAAACTCGCCGTTCATGCTAGCAGCAGGTTTAACGCTGCTGTGGCCCACAACCTCTCCGACTGCCAGAGCACAGTCCTCCACCCAACACGGGAAACCAGGCGACACTTTAAGACCATGTTCTCTGGTGAGTTTGGTAAACCCCATACCGGCGTTTTGCACGCCGACTAGCAAACACGCATGTAACAATAGGAACTATTGTTAGGAACCATTGTTTAGTTCCTTGTTTACACAGGGGTCGTTTATGTTGTTGCACCTGGAATAACGGACCGAGCATGATGCAATAACCTTACGTGCCGAAGTTATTATTAAAGTTTATAGCCCAGTGGGGTTGAAACGAGTTGTAACGTCTCATTAGTACAAGGAAACAACACACTTTAACATGGTGGCAGCGGCGGACGACTCGGTTGGAAGTTTGGTGCGGAAAAGTTTCTAGGAGCGGGAGAGCGGTTAGTGTTCCTAAGCAACGTTCAGTATATGTTAGCATTAGCTGCTAGTGTGAGATTGCCGTGTGACATGGATGGGCTAAAACCACCGCAAACGTTATGTCTGGACTCAAGCAACCTTTCGAGGACATGGAAGGCCTGGAGGGACGAGTTTGCTCTGTATGTGGATTTAGCCATGGCTGACGCCGATGACAAACAGAGGGTGAAACTGTTCAGCTATCTTGTCGGGGAGAGCAGCAGGGAACTTGTGGACACGTTACTGGGCGACACCCCGAAGGATGCATGGACGTTAGATGACGTTATCAAGAAGTTTGATGATCACTGCGACCCCAGCGTTAACGAGACTGTGGAACGTTATCGTTTTTTTACAAGAAACCAGGGCACCAGTGAAAATATAGACCATTATGTCATGGAACTGAGAGTGTTGGCAAGAACATGCAACTTTGGGACAGTGAGAGACTCGCTCATTCGGGATCGGATTGTGTGTGGAGGTAACAACACAATCGTAAGAGAAAGACTGCTCCGAGAGACAAACTTGACACTGGACACATGTTTGCAGCTGTGCAGAGCCGCTGAGCTCTCAAAGGACAATGTGAAAACCATCTCGGGATCGATGGTGGAAGAGGTACATGCAGTGCAAGGAGCACAGTATCGGAAACAGACGAGCAACACTGTGGAGTGCAGATATAGTGGAAAAACGCATGAGAAAAGTAAACAAAAGTGCCCAGCGTTTGGGAAGACGTGCACAAAGTGTGGAAGAGAGAACCACTTTGCAGCAAAATGCAGAGTAAAACCGGAACTAAGGAAAAAGAAATATGTGAGTAAAATAACAACTGAATCTGAGAGTGATGAATATGAAGATATTATCACCTGTGTCACTGAAACTGAGACAAAAACTGTGGATGCAGTAGAGACTGACACAGGGAAAGATGTGCATACAGAGACTGTAGAGGATGTAAAAGAAACTGAGAAAATGAAGAAAACTCAGCTTCTCTATGCTGGCATGCTTCTAGGCAAGGACAGGATCAAATTCCAAATAGACTGTGGTGCCAGTTGGAATATCATCCCAATTAACCTGCTGAATCCAGATGCCAAATTAGAACACACGAAGAGTGTACTAGTAATGTACAATAAAACCAAATTAAAACCACTGGGAAAATGTAAAGTGAAAATAAGAAACCCGAGAAACAACAAGCTATATCGCTTAGAGTTCCAGGTGGTGAATGCAGCTGGTACAGTGCCTCTGCTGGGTAGGAGAGCCAGTGAGGCCATGAAATTGATAAAAGTGCAATATGAAAACATCATGACAATAGACAGTATTGTCACAACAGAAACAACAACAGGACAGTGGATAATGGGACAAATTAAAGATGAGTATGCTGATGTGTTCATTGGCGATGGCTGCCTCGAGGGAAAATACAAAATAGAGGTGGACAGCACAGTGAAACCAGTACAGCTGCCAAAGAGGCAGGTCCCAGTCGCCATGATGAAACCACTGAAGGACGAGCTACAGGACCTACAGCAAAGAGGGATCATAACACCTGTGGAATGCAGTACAGATTGGATCAGTGCAATGGTGGTGGTACAGAAACCAAGTGGGAAACCAAGAGTGTGTATCGATCCCAAGCCTTTGAACAAAGCTCTAAAGCGCAGTCACTTCCCACTGCCAGCCATTGAGGACATTTTACCGGACTTGTCAAAAGCAAAAGTGTTCACAGTGTGTGATGTCAAGAGTGGATTCTGGCATGTGCAGCTGGAGGAGGAGTCCAGCTATTTAACAACATTTGCCACTCCATTCGGACATTACAGGTGGCTGAGGATGCCAATGGGGATAAGTCCGGCCCCAGAAATCTTTCAGAGAAAGCTCACACAAGCGCTGGACGGTGTACCGGGCTTGTACATTATAGCTGACGATGTACTGATCACAGGCCAAGGGGAAACACAGGAGGAAGCTGAGCGTGACCATGATGGAAAACTGAAGACTGTTTCTTGAAAGATGCAGACAAAAGAACATCAAGCTGAACAAAGACAAATTCAAGCTGAGACAAAAGGAGACCACATACATTGGACACCGCCTGACGGCTGATGGACTCAGGGCGGATCCAGAGAAAGTGCTTGCCGTTGAGAAGATGCCGGCACCGACTGATGTGAAAGGAGTGCAAAGGCTGCTAGGTATGGTAAATTATCTAGCCAAGTTGTGTCCCCACCTCTCAGACCAGTGCATAGTGTTGAGAGATTTGACACACAAAAACAGGGAGTGGAACTGGACAGCACAGCACAGCACGAGGAGGCTTTCCTCAAATTGAAAGAGACTATAGCAAAGGTCCCAGTACTGAAATATTACAACCCAGATGAGGAACTCACAGTGCAGTGTGACGCTTCAGACACAGGCTTAGGCACCGCTCATGCAGATGGGTAAGCCAATAGCATTTGCAAGCAGAGCACTCACTCAAACAGAGCGTGGGTATGCACAAATAGAAAAGGAGTTCTTAGCAATGGTTTTTAGCATGGAAAGATTTCACCAGGACACATACGGCCGAAAAGTGACGGTGCAAAGTGATCACAAGCCGTTGGAAACAATAGTGAGAAAACCTCTACTAAGTGCACCCAAATGGCTGCAGGGAATGATGCTGCGCATACAAAAGTATGATCTAGATGTAGTATATGTGCCAGGTAGAGACATGCTGCTAGCAGACACTCTGAGCAGAGCTTATCTTCCTGAGAGTGCACCAGATGCAGAACTAGAGACTGTCAACATGGCACAACACTTACCTATCGCAGCAGACAGGCTACATGATATACGATCTGCCACAAAAGAGGATGAAACACTGCAGCTTCTCATCAAAATGATGCAGCAAGGATGGCCTGACGATAAGTCAAAAACACCAAGGGAAATCAAGCCCTACTTCTCATTCCAAGAGGAGTTAAGCCACCAAGATGGAATAGTGTTCAGGAGTGAGCGCGCTGTCATCCCTGATGCATTGAGGAAAGACATCACTTGCCGCCTACACGCATCACATCTGGGTGTGGAAGGATGCCTACGGAGGGCTAGGGAGTGTGTCTATTGGCAGGGCATGAACGACCAAATAAAATCATATATAGCAAAGTGTGACATCTGCAGATCAATGGAGATTAAGCAACAAAAAGAAACTAATGTCACATGATGTGCCAAGCAGGCTGTGGGCAAAGGTGGGCACGGATCTGTTCATGTTTGAAAACAAAGACTACCTCATAATTGTTGATTTTTTCTCAAATTTTTGGGAAATAGATTACCTGGCAGATACCAAGTCAACCACAGTGATACAGAAGCTGAAAGCTCATTTTGCCCGCCAAGGTATCCCAGATATTGTAATCTCGGACAATGGCCCACAGTATTCGTCACAAGAATTCCAGAAGTTCAGTCGACTGTGGGGATTTCAACATAAAACCTCATCACCAGGTTACCCGCAAAGCAACGGCAAAGCTGAGTCAGCCGTTAAGACAGCAAAAAGACTCTTGCTCAAAGCCAAGGCTGCTGGACAGGATCCTTATCTCGCCCTTCTGGACCACCGCAACACACCATCACAGGGTACTGATACCACACCAGCACAGCGGCTGCTCAGTCACCGTACCAAAACACTACTGCCAACCAAGGCAAGCCTGTTACAGCCAAAAGTTGTGCAGGTGAAACAGGATTTACAAAATAACCAACAACGGCAGAGGGCATACTACGACAGGTCGGCTAAAGACTTGGACACGCTTGCCCCAGGTGAATGTGTGAGAGTTCAGCCTCTCACCCCACACTGGCTGGAGAGTGGGCAAGGTGCTGAGGCCGGTCAATAGGAGATCCTATGAGGTCCAGCTGCACACGGGTGGTGTCATCAGGGGAAATCGCAGACACCTCAGGCATGCACCAGGGGCAATCTTCACTGGCACTATGGACATGGAGATCAGCAGCCCCAGTCAGCCAGAGAGTGTTGAACCCGGACATTCAGAGAGTGTTCCTTCTCGCAGTGTCTTAGCAGGAAACAAAACCAAGGACACTGGTGACAGGGCCAACCCTGTTACCACCAGATCAGGCCGCTCTGTTGTGCAGCTGCAGCGATACAAAGACTTTGTGACCTCACACAGATGAATGGATCTGTAGCACTAATGGACTTTGGGGGGGGCATGAATGGAAAAAAAAGGAAAAAAAGTGAATCACAAATGTTGTGTAAATGTGTTCTTGTTCACCTGGTTATCTGCAAGTTGAGGTATTCATTTAAACATTGGTTATGTTAAACTGTGAAGAAAAGCCATGGCACTTTGATACACAGTCGTTGATAATGTTCATTTTCATTAGGAGCTATAAGTAACTGATAAATATATGTCATTGTTAATATGAAAAACATTTTGAATGTTGATATTCATACACTGTTAGTAGCAAAGAGCTTTGTTTGTATTTTATTGTTTACAGCAATAGACAATTAAGAAAATGTATTAAAGGTTCTAAAAAAAAAAGTTGAAACTGAAAAGAGAAAGGATGTAACAATAGGAACTATTGTTAGGAACCATTGTTTAGTTCCTTGTTTACACAGGGGTCGTTTATGTTGTTGCACCTGTAATAACGGACCGAGCATGATGCATAACCTTACGTGCCGAAGTTATTATTAAAGTTTATAGCCCAGTGGGGTTGAAACGAGTTGTAACGTCTCATTAGTAGAAGGAAACAACACACTTTAACAACGCATACACACAAAACCCCTTGAAACCTCCTTATGTACACACACCAAACCAGTAACCCTACAAAACACACTTTGTACAATATTTACAAGGAGAAATAGAAATAGCAAAAAGGTAGAAAACGCTCACAACCGCTCTCATATGTCTGCTCAGCACACTCACTCGCACTTCCGCTCAGAGACAGACAGACAGACTTACAACTGGTACCTGTTTTTCTATTTTCGCCTATTTTTGTTTCATGTTCTGTTTCACGCAATTCATTTTGAGATATATATGACTAAATGGAATAGCCAGCCTACGTTCCGAAGTGGTCTGTTGTTCAAGTAGGCAACCAATACCTTCAAGGGCCTGTGTACCTTCAAGGGCCTGTGTACCTTCAAGGGCCTGTGTACCTTCAAGGGCCTGTGTACCTTCAAGGGCCTGCATTTTGCCTAATTACTTTTGCTTTTGCACTTTTTATTATTATAGGCTCCAGCGACCCTGAGAGCAGGATAAGCGGTTTGGATAATGGATGGATGGATGGATTAAATGATTTTACTAAGGTTTCATGATTGATATGAGCATGCAGAACATAGGTTATGCCTTTCTGATAAGAACAATTTTTTTGTTGTTGGTCAAAATAATAAAGCTGCTTTGTGAACATTTAACTCTTACTTTCGGGTTTTCTTAATAGCGGTATACTTCTCAGTTTATTTGAAATCAGAGCCTTGGGTGGGGCTCATTAATAGCTCAGTCTAATCAGCACTGCTGTGTTGGACGGCGCTGTCCAGGGTGGGGCTGCTGGGGCATCACGAAAGAAGTGATAACGGTGGGTCCGCGGTGGTGTAGCGGTCTAAGCATCGGCTTTGTGTCGATGCAGTTGCCCACTGGGGACCGGGGTTCGCGCCTCTGATCTCGTCAGATCCGACTATGGCCGGACTCGATGAAGCAGCAATTATTGGCAACGCTGTCTTCGGGAGGGGGGCGGAGTCGGCTCGTGTTCGTCACATGAATGCGTCTCTGTGTGTGTCGGAAAAAGCAGTGGTTCGGCCTGGATTCGAGACTGCCGCCCGGAGAGATGCAGTTGGCGAACGCATGCAGTACGAGGGTGGGAGTTTCAACTAAAATAGGGATCGATGGGCCACTAAATTGGGAGAAAATCAGGAAAAAAAACAGAAGTGATAACGGTGCAAGGGGTGAAGAAGCCCATACCCCCTTCCCCTCTCCCACCCCCCTATTTACAGCAACTCCTGCCAGAAAACAGTTCCAACGACCCTGATCATACCCCAATGCGACACCACCAACACCAACCCTTCCATGCTGCGCCATGCCCATGCTAAAATTACTCTGTGAGAGGTGGCGGATGTGTCCTTTGAGGGACTACATTCCAATCATCTCTCAGTGCTTTGGGACACGCAAGACTGTGCATGCGTGGCCGGGCGTTGTGTTGCAAAGCATGCAACCCGTTGGGTAACACTTCTTCAATCAGCCGAGTGGGGGTACAAACTAATATTCCCCTCTGTCATTAGAGGCATCTGCCAGTGACCATTTGAAACGGTGCTATCATTTCCGCTATGCTTTCTTAGACAGATATCAGTGGAAATAGTGGATGAAGATGATGAGTGTGATGTTTTTGTCCCCTCCAAACCTAATCTCAAAGTGACTGAAAAGTTGAAGCTTTGTATCCCTGCAACATGGTCGTTCTCTCATTCAAGTCTATTTGATACACACAAGTCACCCCCCCCACACACACACACAGTCAATTTACCACTGACTGCCTCTGCGCTATCTATCAGTCAGACACATGTGTTGAGGCGTGACAACACTCTTCAGTCTTTTTTTTTTTTACAAAACCCCAAGAGGTTTATTAAAAAAAAAACTCAAGTGCAGGAATCAGTTTTTATTTCTTCGGTACAGAGAGAAAAGAGGATCCAGGTGAAGTGTTCACAAGAATTTGTTGCTTGTAGTGATAAAGGCCCAGAGGTGTATGTGAGCATCTTTATGAGAGAGCCAGAGAGAGGCAAGCCGCCTTATGGAGTGAGAAAAGATTTGAATACATAATGCCACACACAGACTGACAATCTCTTCAATGCATACATCTGTTCCCCCTCCCCTACACATTGTGAGAGAAAAGGAGTCACATGAACAGAATACGACGTACATTGTGCACGATATGAATTCAAATTAAATGTACATTTCCAGTGTTGTTTTTCACTGAAAGGCTATCAAATCGGAGCGGCACAGTGGCGCAGTGGTTAGTGCGGTCGCCTCACAGCAAGAAGGTCCTGGGTTCGAGCCCCGGGGTAGTCCAACCTTGGTGGGTCATCTCGGGTCATCCTCTGTGTGGAGTTTGCATGTTTTCCCCGTGTCTGCGTGGGTTTCCTCCCACAGTCCAAATACATGTAAGTCAGGTGAATCGCCCGTACTAAATTGTCCCTATGTGTGTGTGTGTGTGTGTGTGTGTGTGTGTGTGTGGGGGGGGGGGGGTCCTGTGATGGCCTGGCGGCCTGTCCAGGGTGTCTTCCCGCCTGCTGCCCAATGACTGCTGGAAATAGGCTCCTGCGACCCTGAGAGCAGGATAAGCGAATCAGATAATGGATGGATGGCTACCAAATCGTCCTCCTCATTAATAAAGAAACTACATTGAAGAGGATTGAGGTTTCATGTATGAATATGACAAACAACCCCAAACATAAACAAAAACAGCTGTATGCTTCAATTGAGAGGTCAGGGGTCATCTGTTGTCAGGGCTTGTGTCTCTTAGTGTTGAAGAAATGCAAAGACCTAGCCTTAGATGATGTTTTGTCAATGAAGTCAGTTCCTTCGGTCAAGCCACTTAGTCCACTTATGCTCCCTGTGAATGGCAGGTACGCCTAGAAAACAACGCTAGAAAGGAGGAAGGTATAAGGAACGATGTGTTCAATGGGAAAGATCTAGCAAAAGCTAAAAGTAGCGCTGCTGTTACTGTTAGGCTGTGGGTTTGTTTAAAAGGGGCTTCAGTCAAGCTTGATCTGGATTGAAGCTTCAGATGAAAGCCGCAGGAACTTCCTACCAGTCAACACCAGCCACTCCCTGCCTTAATAACCTGGTTCATCAAACAGATCCATCTGTCATCTTTCAAAAAGGCAGCAGGTTGAAGAGGCTGAACAGTAGCAAGAAGGTCACCAGCTCAATTTCCTGACCTGATAGTGTGTGTTTGTGTGTATGTGTGTGTGTGTGTGTGCGCCCTAGATCAACTCTGTTTTAGCAAGGCACTGACCCGCAAGCTGCTTAAGTGTTGCAGGCCTGGCAAACTTTGTGGTTTGACCTGTTTGTGGAAATACACATGACAGATGATGTGTCCATGTGCCCTGTTATGAGAAAGAAAAAAGAAATCAACCCCGAAAAACAAAGGTTTTTTTTGTCATTTGTTTTTTGCATTACTCATGCTTTTAATAGTTTAACACAGTTTTGCTTTTGGAATCAGTTATCACTGTAAAAAAAAATCTATATGCCCGGTATTAACGTTGACATACAAATTCATGAATGTGGGAAGTAAAAACACTGTCATGAATCAGATAATCACAAACATCATGTTTAAATCCTGAAAACCATTCCCATGCAATATAGTCCAATGGTCGTCTGAGATTTCCAAGTGCATTTTGCAGCATGATGCAAATCAATGATACCAAACCTGACAGAGTATGGAGCGCTCCTAAAACTATTGTTAACAGGTTCAAGTAGAGTCAGCCATGTGATGGTAGAGGGTAGGCATAGTGATACTCAACCATGTGCCATGGAGGGGCCATGTGTACGCAGGTTTTCTTTTCCAGTGCAAAATTACACTAGCTGACTTCACCATTTAGTCATCCTATGTCTGGCTGAAGATGTGTTTATCACTGAATTATGTTGGGTTTGGAAGAAAATGGAGCAATAGACATACACATGCCCATCCCATGGTATGTGATAAAGTATCACTGGGTTAAAATCTTTTAGGTAACCAGAGATGAGGCCACACAACATTTTACAAAGCAAGAATACAGAATGTAGTGCTGGCAGTTTGAGAAGCTGACATCAACCAGCGTGTGCCTCGGGCTATGAGAGATTTGTCATGACAGAGAGCCAGTAGTACTGTATCCCAAGAAGTAGCCATGACCGGGGAATCAGCACAGACAGACATGACGGACACCTGTCTCAGCTCATCTCTGTCAGGGAGCCCGGCCAATTCTAGAGGGCTGTGTGTGTGTGTGTGTGTGTGCATGTGTGTGCGCACGCACCTGTTCAACTATATCTGTGAGGACCCAATTTGAGTTTTTAACCATATGAACGAGAACATTTTTGCAAAGGGAGGAAAGTCTGGCTTGCCCTTAGGGGGTTATTTTAGGATAAGCCCTTGGGTTTGAGGTTTAGGTTACAGTTAAAATGAGGTTAAATTTAGAGTAAGGGTTAAGGTTAGGCATGCAGTCCCAATGGTTAAGGTTAGTGTTAGGGGCTAGGGAATGAATGTAGCTAATAAAGATCCTCACAAGTACAGAAAAATGTGTGTGTGTGTGTGCGTGCGTGCGTGTGTGTGTGTGTGGTGGGAGGGTGTTGGTGTGTTACCATGGCGGTATGTATATGACAAAGGCCACCAGTGAGCAGGAAGTGAAATGAAATGATGTGCAAAACATGGAGCAGCTGTGAAATGGGAAACAGTGAGGGGAACGGCGAACACGGGAGCACAGTTACAGATTGCTCTTTTTATGCCACTGTCCTATTAATATCGATGGAAGATTTCTTTGGGTTCTGCCATATTACACTGAGCTAATCCTTAGTATAATGTTGACCATTTGAATCTTGAATATTGGGAGAAGAGTAGAGGGAGCCGGACGAGTAGAGGGACTGCTGTCGGAAATAATTGCAGGGTTTTTCAGAGAGCGTCAATCTGCTTTGGGAAGCAGCTTACACACAAAGTTACTGCAGCAACCTGAGGCAATTTATTTACGGCTGCAGAAATTACACACTGATGACAAGAAATCCCCTCAAAATTCTCCATCTGTTCAAATTAGCAGACTGTTAAAAATACTAAGTGTCTGAGATGCAGACAAACAGACAGTAACAGTCCGTGTGTTTTCAGGCAGGATTCACAGTGTGGAATCAAGAACAGCTAAACCGCCATGGCTTTGCATTTGAACCCAGATGCCGTTGCTTTGCTTTAGGTGGAGATACAGGAGCTTCCCAGGGTCTCATTATAATATTTCCATAGTATCCACATGTATGATAGGGAAATGCTTGTTTCTTTTTCCCCCCTTGGTACCTCTGGAGAGAAAGGTTGATGAAGGAGGAGAGGACAGAGGGGTGGGAGTCTGGGAGAGAAGAAGTCTGGCATAATGAGTGATGAAATTCTGTAGATCCTAAAGCATCAGAGGATGGATGGATGGATGGATAGATGGATAGATAGACAGATAGATAGACTGTCCCTGGGAGGGGAAAAGATAGAACTGCTGACAGAGAACCTCCAACCAGCTGGCAGCCAGAGAGGTTTTTCCTTCTCCTTTTTTGTCCCTGGGGGGGTTGTAGGATGTTTGGGTGGAGGGTATCTGTCTTTCTGGGTTAATGCAGATAGGGTGCAATGAATGGTCAAAGCCAAAACTCTGTGTGTGTGTGTGTGTGTGTGTGTGTGTGTGTGTGTGTGTGTGTGTGTGTGTGTGTGTGTGTGTGTGTGTGTGTGTGTGTGTGTGTGTGTGTGTGTGTGTGAGAGAATGTCTGCTTGTACGTTCACTATAGGTCAGAGTCAGGAATAGTGGGTGTGTATGGCTCGACAGGAATTTGTCTGGGGATGCCAGTGGAGATGGGATGGTTGGGTGTGGCTGCCTGATCTCACTGAAGTTCTTGGAGGGCTGAAGGGGTAGGATGTCTAGTGTAATTTGGTAAAGAAGGTAGCTGGCGGGGTTTCCTGGATTACATGGTGTCAAAATATCAGTTCCGTGCACCTCGGTCTTTTGACAATGACACCGATGGGGAATTCCACCTTGCTATAGCAGCGTCGCAAAATCCTGTCTATTCTAACCAATGAGGGCAGCTGAGAGTCAAAGGCCTCCCTCTCTCTGCTGGCATGGCATGCTACACCCGCGGGCGCGCGGGTCTCTGAGAGGAGACAAAACGTATCCTCTGGGAGTAGATCAGGTCTGCTACGTACAGCCCAAGGTTGATGAAGGAGAACACTGACACCGCCACCTTGCTGTCCCACGGGCACTTCCCCCGAGGGCACGACGATGGTCGCCACGGAGACCCATATTTGGGGTCAAAGCAGAAAACAGGCCAGACCACGGACACACTGAGGTAGAGCAAAACTGCCAGGAGATTGTATACCACCACAAAGCGTTCAAACGGCATGCAACGCACAGCCGCGGTGCGGCCGCAGACGGTCAGTATGACCACCAGTGTGGTGAGGGTGAAGCAGAGGGCATAAACAATCACGCAGTAAATGGTGGCGGCGTAGCGGGAATACTCGCTCCCGTTGGCCAGGGCTCCAAAGATGATGCAGGCCACGAAACCTTGGACCACTTTGAGGAGGCCTGAGACGGTGGCCATATAGCCGACCACGGTCTGTCCTGGCCTGGCGCGGGACAGGATCACCTCAGTCCCATAGGCCAGAGTGCCGGCGATGGAGCAGACAGTGACGGCGATACGGAAATCCCTCACCTCACAGCCCGCATAAGGACACTCGGAGCGGACAAAGTAGAGTGGGTAGACCACGGAGGCTGTGACATACCTGGGGATGGATACAGAAAAAGGTTGAGGGCAGAATACGAAAATAAAAGTTTTGCCGATCATATCATTTACAATATCGGTCATATAGAGTAGTGGTTCTGAGCTGCTGGGTGGGGGGCTTAAGATAACAGGAAATTATTGAAAGTTTCAATCACAAAATATCAAGGATATGACATTTACATAAGTACATTATGTACATAAGTAATTATTCAAGCAAATAAATAATATAAAATAGCCTTTTTATTTTCTGTAGATGTTACACTCTTATGTTTGCCGTTGATGGGAAAAAGGGAAATCAAAAAATGAGATTTGATTTGTAAATATTTGAAGATTGCTACTCACTCTTATGCTTTTATGGGGTTAAACGGAATAAGCGCAGCTAAATGCATTGGAGTATGTACGGATGGTGTCACGATAATGACATGCAGATAGTTTTTATATGGGGGGGGCTTATAAGTAAAAAGTTTAAGAACCACTGCTATAGAGGCATCAACATTAAATTGAGACTGTTAAATATTCAGTGAAAAACGCCATTGCAACAACGCAGGCAAATGGGATGTTTGAGGCATCACGGAGAACATGTCTTACATGAGCGTTGCCAGGGCAGCAAAGGCCACAGTGAGGTTGTCCCAGGATACAGGCAGGCAGGTGTGGAGGCGGGTGGCATCCAGGAAGAACACCAGAATCGACACAGCCAGGCAGAGGCACCAAACCACCATGCAGAACACGCCATAGGAACCACTGTAGCCGGCACTGTGAGTCACCATGGCAACCGCTGCACAGCCCAGAGCTAACTGCGAGAGACGGGCGGCGCCAAGAGGGGAACAGACTGCCCCCGTGTTGAGCCACGCACCACCATGGGAGTCCATGATGTGATGCTTTTCCAGGACTGGGCGAATTATATTCTGCAGGAGACTCCGTGAGAGCGAATGTCCTCAGCTCTTCAAGACGTGATGCCTGTTTTGGATTCTCAAAGACAGCGAAGTGGCTTCAACACAGAAGGGCAGCATTCTGTCACTAAAATATTATGAAACATACCTCACTGGTTTCACAAGGATGAGCAAAGTCCAACCTGAATCCAGACCAAAATTGAATTTAGTTTCTAGTGGGCTATAGGATGAAGGGTTCTTCATTACAGTTCAAGACACAGACAGGCACACACACACACAGACACCTTATGCCTCGAAGATTTTCTTTTCTAATTTTATTTTCTAATGGATTCACAACTCTCATCTAAAGGCGTCTCTCAGTCTTTGAGTGTGTTTACCAATTCCACTTTCACGGCAGATGGTGGCATTACAACATTCCCATATTGTCCTTGGAGAACACCTCTTCCTCCCAAATCAGATCATTTCTATGAGCAAATTACCGTCTCTGCCTGTCGCCCCAAATTATTTTGACTTGCATCCACGGTGAACACATTCAAGCACATGTAGAGGTGCAAATGCAGCCACTTTGAAGCGCACGGTACCCTGGAGCAATGTTTGATAATATATATTGGATGCTTTGCTGTCTTTAAATGGTAGGTAACAGTGTGTGTGTGTGTGTGTGTTTGAAGGGGGGGGGGGGGGGGTTGGGGGATGTAATCACTCTGCTGTCGCCCCAGGGTTGCCCTCTCCTCTGTCCGCTGTCTTTACCGAGTCGCAAGGGACTCTGAGTATTTTCCGTTAGTCTAATTCTGAGTCAGTGAGTCAGTGTATGTCGGAATCAAAATATGTCAAAAGCACCACATTGGCTCCAGGGAGAATCTCTCCCATCACAAACCACACATACAGTTTTGTGAGGCTTCAACTGTCTGACTGACTAAGCATTGCCACACTCAGCTGACATATTACACTGGATAAAAGACAAAATAGATATCTAAAGTAGTGTTAGTATCTAGGAAACATCAAACCTTTTTCTTTTACAAAAACAGGTTCCCACTCACATGTTGTTTATTCTATTCGATAAAAGAACTCATTCCCACTTCGAAAGGAACCTGCAGGTTTCTATAAGTCCAGGTTGTCATTGGGTCGACAGTCGAATCAAGTCTTGGCTTGGTTCAGCTGTTTCCGCAAATTTACAGGAGTCCCGTGTTAGTTCCCAGGTGTGATTTGATCCAACCCGAGCCCCTAAAATGAAATCCAGTCTGGGTCCGCTCATAAAGTTCCCGACTCACTCGATCATGGTATCCAAATAGGTCTTATGCATCGCTGTTGTCATGCACAGTTTTCTTTTTCTTTGTTGAGCCATTTAGTGGCTTACTGTCAACTCCACTTTCACTATCTCTTTCCCGTTCTGTCATTCTCTGTCCATGAGGTCCCCCCTTCTCTTGTGAGGAGGATGAAATGGTAGCCAGCTGGAAAGCAAAAGTTATTTAGATCCTAGGGTTGGGCCATCATCGAATGGCTGTTGGGATTTGCATGTGAGTTAGGCGTGGGGGGTCAAGCATGCAGACACATTCATGACCCTATGAAGGATTATTGCTATCGTGTGTGTGCGTGCGTGCGTGCGTGCGTGCGTGTTTTATCAGTTGTAGCGCCATATCATATCATTTGATAATGCTAAATTTCTCTTTTTAAGTAATTAATATCTGCAAACATTTGACAAAATGTTTAGCAATGAAAAAGTCTCATTGGTGTGGAGTACTTTCTACTTATGTCAGTTTTGTTTAGTCTGGTAATGAGCCAGACGATGATTCTTCCAAATATAATTTGTCATTCATGCCAGCCAATGAATGGAATATGTATTCTTTGGGCTTATAGGCCTCAGTTATCAAGACTGATAAGCAAGCTATGCACTTAGCCACTTCTAAGACTAACTTCATAAAGGACGTGGGAATCGGTTTAGGGCGATACTGCCATCTACAGGTGGACTTCTGAAGTAGCCTCGCTTCCGATTAGGCGTGCAATGGGGAGGGGGAGGTATCGATGATGTCCAATTAAAATGGTAAATGAACTGCATTGATATAGCGCTTTTCTAGTCTAGCGACCACTCAAAGCGCTTTACAGTGTGTATGCCTCACATTCACCCGTTCACACACACAGTCACACACTGATGGCGGAGGCTGCCATGCAAGGCGCCAACCTGCTCATCAGGAGCAGTTATGGATTCAGTGTCTTGCTCAAGGACACTTCCACACGCTCTCTGGAGGAGCCGGGAATCGAACCTTCCCATAACCAGTAAGACCGTTAGCCCTTCGAGGTTAGGTGCGGTGAAAAGGTGTAAGTGTCACTGCACATTTTACCCGTTCGCAGGTCTTTTGTCTCTTGAGATGTTAATTTTTATTCTTATCCACGCCATTATTTACGCTAACGCTTGTCATCCTGTTTACGACGACCCAAACACTGACATTATTCACCATTGCTAACCCATAAAATATTTCCCGCCAATATTTTCATATACTATGGATTTACCCAGCGCTACCCCTCCTCATTTTTATTTCTATTTTAACTTGATCCTTTTCTTAACTTATTTGTATTTGGTCTTCATCCCATAACATGTATTATCTGTTTTACTCTTTTATCATCTCAAACTTTTTTAAAAAAATCTGTGCTCTTTGACAAAATGTAAAGAGCATGGCACTTTAATCTAATGAAATAAATCGTTGGTAACCCGGGCCTCGACCAATCCGCTATGGAAATCTGATTTATGATCCGCATATTTGATTTGGCAAAGGTTTTACGCCGGATGCGCTTCCCTGACGCAACCCTCCCCACTTATCCGGGCTTGGGACCGGCACTAAAAATGCGCTGGCTTGTGCATCCTCAGTGGCTGCGTTAATCTAATGAAATAAATGTGCTGCGTAAATGAACTTTGGATTGATTTGATCGATGTTTTTTTTAAGTTTGTGTTGTTAAGTGGCACCATCGGCATTTGTGTCCCGCTTACAATTCGGTTAAACGTTACGAGGGTCAGCATCGCTGCGCATGCCAATAATTTGCACAATCAATGGATGCAAAAGCAAAACACATTTTGGAGAATGCGGGCATCGATCCCGCTACCTCTCGCATGCTAAGCGAGCGCTCTACCATTTGAGCTAATTCCCCATCTATGTGACTCTGGTCTGCAGCGCTTATTGAAACACTGACCCCTGCTGGTGGCGGTAGAATTGACGTCAGCGATCATGTAAACTGCAATTTTATCGCATTGTCAAAGCATTGGATTTTTTGACGGTACGGCCATCCATCCCCCACTACATTTGAGTTTATTCCCCATTAATGCAAAAAGAAAATGTAATAACGCCTCACCTCGCTGACATGAGGCCCCTGCTGAAACTTGCATCTGATCAGGAAAACACATGCCGTCCGCAACTCAATTTGTGAGTGCGCCCATCCGAGGCGGTTGTTGTCCAGCAGGGAGCGCTATTGCAACAATCTGGTAGCGCTGCACTCTTAAAATAGGGTACTTTTGAGCCCTTAACCTCATGAGTACAATCCTGCTGGAGCTCTGTGGCTCAACGCACCATCCAAAGGTTTAATCTGTCATCACACATTGATTGGGCAGTTGGGGTGTGATACATTTGCCAATGAGAGCAGAGGAGGCAGTGAGAGGGAGAGAGAAAGAATTTGTAGGCCTACCAAAATGGGGCGATGAAGGAACGGAAGGCACTCCTGTCTCACACCCACAGAAATGAAGGTATACCCCCCCCACCCCACACACACACACACACACACACGCACGCACCGCACTTCTGACCTCTTTGAAGTTTCTCCTTCAGCCAAGGGGTGTAGGCTAGAAAAAGTGATTCGGGTCTAAAGATGAAATGACAGGAAATGAAAACACGATTACGTGCTGCTTGTTTCCTTTTTGCTGTGGACAGTAATATATGTTGAGGCATGTGGGAGAGTCAGTGCCAGGCTCCATAAAACCATGCACATATGTGCGTGATGATTTTATTACAATGTGTGTTCTGTTAGATCAAAGAAGCAGTAGCATGGATTCCTGGACGGCACCTGAAACATGTTTTATTTAACCCGACCCACACACCCACATATACTCAATATTAAGTCTTATCTTCTCCCTTTCCCCGTACACAGCACTCTGCTAATCAATGATCTAAACAGACAGGCCCACTGCACTGACGGGTCTTCATATCAGTATACATTTTGTAGTTTATGTTTTGAAGTGCACTTTTAAGGGGGGAGAGGACAGATGACCAGTCCTGGTGCGCTGCTTTTGGTATTCAAACCACTGGCAACAAATGGTAGGAATGAGGTTCAATGTCGGATTCACAAGGTCAAGGTTAATTCACAAGAGTGCTTCCGAGTTTAATAATCTCATATATTCTCTACTAACCTCTCTGGGTTTACGAGGACATGCACCATCACAAAATCTGTCTGTTTTCACCTGCCGTTAACAGAAAAAAAAAAGAAGCCGTGTTAACAAGTTGCTGTAGACTGGAGGCTACATACTGCCGGGGTAATCAGAGAACTCAGAAAAGACAACTGATTCACAAACGGTCCAAGAAGGACTCTCTGAAATCTCCCTCAGCACCTCACCCTTCAACACTTTACACTCCGTCTATGATCAAAACATTTAAAAAGCTCGTTAACTGCTTAAGTTGGACAGTGTGTAACCAGTTGTGGCAGGTGATTCGAAGGAGACAATATCATCTGCATCCAGGCTAGATCTGGAGCTGGAGATGGTTGCAACATTGGAAAATGAGAGAAAAGGCAATGAGCAATCTAGTAATGTTGCATTTATTGTATTTTGGCATATTTTCGGGTTCAAGTAATACTGTACTGCTTGAAAAAAAGAAACCCATTTGATAGTACTGAACGAGGGAAAAACCGGCGCCTGAATGTCTTATGCTTAATGAAAGTAAGGACTTGTTTTTCAAGTTTGTTACATAATTTACCAAGATCTTTTTCCTGCCATATTTTCCTGTGAAACCATTTTAAGACAAAATGGCCTTTTATGTACATTATCCCCTCACAAATCAGATAAGGAAAAAAAACCCATCCTTGTAGAGATAGCAATGTTGATCATTTATTCATTCATTCCATCATTAATTTAGCGCACGCTATTAAATCTTACAAAAACCATTAAATCAGAGCCTTCTCCATTATGGATTATTTACTTTTCCATCATCAAGTTATGGACTGAAATTAGCAGTGTTGGTAGAGAGCAGGCTTGAGCTGGAGTCAGCAAAACACAGGATTTCCTTTTCAGGTCGCCCGCCACTGTGGTCAGTCCCTCTAGCGTCCTTATTTCTTAACTGTGGACAAAACAGGGGACAATCGTTCATTTTGCTTGCAATCAGAAAACTGCACCGGTCAGGACAATGCAGGATTTCAAATTTGTGATGTTTTTAAAGAATCTAAAGATTCAACATGTTGGATTTACAATGAGAACTTTAAGACCCTTCCCCTTTTTTTCCTCCCTTCTTTTTTTTTTTAAACTGGGTTAATTAGCTGAGCATGTGAACCGATTCTGGTTTGAAAAGTGGACAGCATGTAAAAACGCTGACTCAAAAACCCTCTACTTGCGACATGAAATGTGGTTGCTTTTGACAAATAATGCTACAAAAAATGAAATGCTTTAGAACCACATCTAAGAAACAAAACGCTTGACTGAAACATGGATCAAGTGTTTTGCGACCATACCCTTATCGGTATTGCATGATCACAGATGGTAATCGAGTCCAAAACCAGTCAACATGGTGTTGACATAGTGCTGTAAGTGAGAATGGACCAGAGGGCTGGTGTTAAGATGATAAGGAGATTTATTGGTGTGCCAGAGAGTCACCAGACAGCCAAAACCTGAAAGTGTATCAACTCTTATCATAATTCCTCCAGGACACATCAAAGCGCTTTCGGCATGTCATTTCCAATAATACAAGGAAAACCTCAGGATTCCCTTGGGCAGTGTAAAAGTCTGGGATGGACTGTGTGTATATAGCGCACAACACGTGTCTGTGTGAACTGCATGTCTATGTATGTTTGTGTGTGAGCGTGATCTCCGTTAAACCCTCCTCCACAGTCCTCCTTTCAACTTTTCTCGTGAAAGAGAAAGCAGCCTCAGCTTGCTTAAGAGGACGCAGATGGACATACACAGAGATGGAAAAATATGTGGATAAACACACACGCTACACAGACAGACAGAGACAGAGAGAGTAAACAAAAAAACATCAACACAGTGGCACCACCAGTACCACGGCAATAGAACAACAGAGAGGACCTCAGCCCGGGGCCCCTGTGGTCAGAGGCCCCGGGCTGTCTGATGTGGCGTGGAGCGGGGCTCTCTGACTGGGGCTGAGCATCTGTAGTGGTCTCTAGGACTGGAAGGGGTGGGGGTAACCATCCTCAACTAATTGGTTAACTCTGAAAAGCGTCTTTATCTTCTGACTCATCCAGAGTTTTACTTTCAAAAAAACCACTTCAAGTTAACTTAAAAGAAGGTTTTGGGGTTTGTGTGCATGTATGCGTGTCGGAGCAAAGAATGTGTGGCCAGAAGCCTTTGGCACTTTTTTTCTTTTTTGGCGAACGAGATTACCACAAAAGACGATTGAATTTCCTTCCACACTTGCAACATCGAGAGATAAAGGTATGAATATATTTATGACTACATGACTTCGCTCTGCCGCCTCGGGACGCCTGGTTGCCCCGTCGCTCAGAGGCCTTTGCTGCCGATTGACCCGGTCATGGCTCTTTTCTGTCCTGGCCCCACAGTGGTGGAATGAACTCCCCACTGATGTCAGGACAGCGGAGTCGCTGCCCACATTCAGCACAGGTTGAAAACTCACCTCTTTAAGAACTACTACCCTGTTACTTGTTCTTAACACTTATTGAATTCACTCATTAAAAAAAAAAAATCTCTTTCTTGCACTTTTAGTTTAGCACTGGTTTTGCTGTTAGATGCTCGTTTAGATGCACTTATGACCTCTGATGACTAGTAGTTCTCCTGATTTCCTACATTAAATGCACTTATTGTAGGTCGCTTTGGATAAAAGCGTCGGCTAAATGACTGTAATGTAATGTACATGGAGTGGTGTGCGGAGGGCGAGTGTATATGTGTCTTATACTCCGGATTTGTGGTCAGAAGGTTGTGAGATTCAGCCCCCGGTAGGGCACTGTTGGACAGCAGTGCTGTTGTCTAAAGGGAGCAACATGTCCACTGAACCTGACAGCAACAATAACCCCTTATAGTGACAACGGGTGCCATCCCCTTTATTTAATCGGGTAAGTCCCATTGAGATCTCATTTTCAAGAGACAAGTGTATCAATAAAACATAAAACAATTTAAAATGTACAATATCATGATAATTACAATAAAACACAATAATAGTATAGTAAGAATAGAAAATAAAATAAAATCTTAAAAAAATAATAAAAGTAATTTAATCCAATAATAATTAAATTTAAAAAAAGTTAAAAACAGTCACAGCTAAAATCAATCAGGGTTTTGACTAGAAATTTGAAATGACCCATTGGAACCAGAGTATCAAGCGTCAAAGTACATTGCAATTTATTCCAAAATTATGGTGCAAAAAAAAAAAATTTAAACATAGTCTTTCCCATAGGAGTGTTGAATCTAGGACCCTGCAGCACTCGCCAGTCCTGTGAATGGGTGTTGTGTGTTCCAACTCTCCAGCTAATAAGTGACGTCAAATATACGGACAATTTTTGGAGAAACCCTATATAAACAAATAAAAACAAATGCTGGTCTCTTCAAATGGAAAGAGAAGGCTAACCAACATGAGTGCCATAGATGTCTCCAGTTATAATTCTATGGGCTGAATGGTAAACAACACTTAGATGTGTAAGAGTGAAGTTGTAACATGTGATATTGTGATATCACACATTTACTTATTTATTTGTGATATTGTGTTGTGATATTGGGCTATACAAATAAAATTGACTTGACTTGTCTGTAAATCACATCGCCATAATCTAGCACTGAAAGAGTGCTTTCACAATCTTCTGTCTACAAGACTTGTTTCTATATAACAAACCGAGCTCCATTATTTTATTTTTTTTAATTAGTGCATCAATATGTGATTTAAAGGTGAACTTATCAATCCAGATGCCTAAATATTGATAAACTGAGACTCTTTCAATGACTGTACAATTTAAAGTGCAGATTTGGAAAGTACTATAGTCAATGTCTTTGGTTCTGGAGAACAGCGTTTTGGTACGTTTTGTTTTTATCAACATTTAATACAAGTTTGAGATCTATAAGTGCATCTTGCAAAGCACTGAAAGAAAGCTACAGCTTTTCACTAGCCGATTTTATAGAGTCAGCCCAACAGTATGAATGTCATCTGCATAAAGGTGGATATTACAGGTTTACAAAGACAAGACTATATCATTTATATACAGTGCATCCGGAAAGTATTCACACCCCTTCACTTTCCCCACATTTTGTTACGTTACAGCCTTATTCCAAAATGGATTAAATTCCTTTTTTTTCTAATCAATCTACACACAATACCCCATAATGACAAAGTGAAAAGGGTTTTGTAGAAATTTTTGCAAATTTATTAAAAATTTAAAACTGAAATATTGCATGTACATAAGTATTCATACCCTTTGCAATGACACTCAAAATTGAGCTCAGGTTCATCCTGTTTCCACTGATCATCCTTGAGATGTTTCTACATCTTGACTGGAGTCCACCTGTAATAAATTCAATTGATCGGACATGATTTGGAAAGGCACACACCTGTCTATATAAGGTCCAACTGTTGACAAAGCATGTCAGAGCAGAAACCAAGCCATGAAGTCAAAGGAATTGTCTGTGGACCTCCGAGACAGGATTGTATCAAGGCACAGATCTGGGGAAGGGTACAAAAAAAATTCTACAGCTTTGAAGGTCCCGAAGAGCACAGTGGTCTCCATCATTCTTAAATGGAAGAAGTTTGGATCCACCAGGACTCTTCCTAGAGCTGGCTTCCCAGCCAAACTGAGCAATCGGGGGAGAAGGGCCTTGGTCAGGGAGGTGACCAGGAACCCGATGGTCACTCTGACAGAGCTCCAGTGTTCCTCTGTGGAGATGAGAGAACCTTCCAGAAGGACAACCATCTCTGCAGCACTCCACAAATCAGGCCTTTACGGTAGCGTGGCCAGACAGAAGCCTCTGCTCAGTAAAAGAAACATGACAGTCCGCTTGGAGTTTGCCAGAAAGCACCTAAAGGACTCTTAAGACCATGACAAACAAGATTCTCTGGTCTGATTAAACCAAGATTGAACTCTTTGGCCTGAATGCCAAACGTCACGTCTGGAGGAAACCAGGCACCTCTCATCACCTTGCTAATACCATCCCTACAGTGAAGCATGGTGGTGGCAGCATCACGCTGTGGGGATGTTTTTCAGCGGCAGGAACTGGGAGACTAGTCAGGATCGAGGGAAAGATAAATGGAGCAAAGTACAGAGAGGCCCTTGAGGAAAACCTGCTCCAGAGCGCTCAGGACCTCAGACTGGGGCGAAGGTTTACCCTTCAACACAACAATGACCCTAAGCACATAGCCAAGACAATGAAGGAGTGGCTTCGGGAAAAGTCTGTGAATGTCCTTGAGTGGCCCAGCCAGAGCCCAGACTTGAACCCCATTGAACATCTCTGGAAAGACCTGAAAATAGCTGTGCAGCGACACTCCCCATCTAACCTTACAGAGCTCGAGAGGATCTGCAGAGAAGAATGGGAGAAATACCCCAAATATAGGTGTGCCAAGCTTGTAGCTTCGTACCCAAGAAGACTTGAGGCTGTAATCGCTGCCAAGGGTGCCTCAACCAAGTACTGAGTAAAGGGTGTGAATACTTATGTACATGCAATATTTCCGTTTTTTATTTTTAATAAATTTGCAAAAATTTCTACAAAACCTTTTTCACTTTTTCATTATGGGGTATTGTATGTAGATTGATTAGAAAAAAAAAGGAATTTAATCCATTTTGGAATAAGGCTGTAAGATAACAAAATGTGGGGAAAGTGAAGGGGTGTGAATACTTTCCGGATGCACTGTAAAAAGTGAACAGGACTGGTCTTAAGATTGAACCTTGTGAGACGTCTTTTCTAATTGTTGAAACTCTGATCTAACATTACACACTGTTGTCTGTTGGTGAGGTAATTGTTGAACCACCTACAGGCTTTAGGATCAATTCCAATACTTGTTAATCTTTGCAGAGGGAGGGAATGATCAACTGTATCAAAGGCTTTTGATAAATTGACAAAAAGATCAGGAAAGTGCTTCCTATTGTCTACAGCTGACACAATGTTAACTATAATCTGCTCTGAAGCCAGATTGGTGGGGGGTTAATACAGAATAACTAGTTAAGAATGACTTGAGTTGATGATTCAAGGGTTTAAGGGCCCTGACACACCAGGCCGTCGGTCGGTCAATGTTGGGCCATCGGTGAGCGTCTGTGACCCTAGTTTTTGTGGTGTGTCCTGCACTGTTGGCACTAGTTGGACCCCTGTCGGCAGCTTTTCGGCCAATTCAGCACGTTGAATCGGTGGAGTCCATCAGCGAGAGATATCACTATGATTGGCTGTTCAGCTTAGCGAATCAGTGCAGAACGCACATGCTAGTTGGTCATCGGCTGTAGTCTTTGCGATGTGTTCAGGTGCTACTTTTTGGCCCAGATGGGAGGCGACGTGAGGTGACAGAACAGTTGGCCTTCGTCGCCGCTAGACGGTTTGGTGTGTCTGGGCCTTCAGACAGACAAAACAGTTTTGAAATAGGGCCATAGTTATTTAGGTCACTTTTTTCTCCTTCCTTGTGCAAAGGTAAAATATGAGCCGACTTCCATACTTTAGGAATTGTGCCAGTTAATATAGTTAAGTCAAAATGTGTTATATGCGCTGAAATTATGGGGGCAGAGATCTTGAGAAGAAAAGGTTCAAAATTGTCCTCACCAGTTGCTGTCTTTGAGCCAATAGCTAGAAGAGCTTCAGTAACTACACTAGGAGAAAGGAGATGGAGGGCAAACTGAGGGGCACAGTTTACAGAATTATCATTGTTAGTAAGAGGCAACCCTACAGAATCATCATCGTTAATAAATATATTTGTAGAATCAGTTGATCCCATACACTTGTCTTCAAAGAAGTGGCCGGCTACAACAAAATGTTTGTTAAAAGCTCCACATATCTTTTTTCTCTGTCTGTATGACATTTTTGGAATTTACATGAGTGGGCAGAGAAGAAACATTGTTGTTTTTAATGGAGTCTACTACTTTCCATAATTTAGATGAATTTGACCAAGAGCTGGAGATGGAAGTTAAATAATAATTAGATTTGGCTTTTCTTATTGAGGAGGTGCATTCATTTCTTTGCTGTTTGAAGGCAAGCCAACGGGAGGGGTCCCCAGAATGTCTAGCTACGGCCCACGCTTTGTTTTTTAACTGAAAAGGATTTGATAGTTCAGAGGTGAACCAGGGGCTGGACCTCTTTTATTCTTAATTTTTTGAATGGAGCATGTTTATTAACTGCTGAATTGAAGATATTTGAAAAGGGATCTAATGTTAATTTGACATCTAGGATTTCGATTGCATGAGAACGTTTGCAATGTTGGAGATAATATAAAAAGGCTTGTTCATTAAATTTTCTAACGTTTCGCTTGACAGCAATCCGAGTTTTTGATTTGGGCAATCAAGTATCCCTGATACTTGATGATCACATATCTAACGGAAGTACACCACTGGAAGAATATTTATGGGGATGTTTTATTAATATGATATTAATAAGGTTGATTTATTAGGGTCCTTAAAATTCAGGTGAGTAGGATCAGAGCTCAGTTGAGTAAGGCCAAGATCAGCACAGATTAACTTTAGATTATCTGAGTCTGTGGACAGCCAATTTAAGTTAAGATCTCTCATAACAGTCACTTCTGAGGTCATGAAAGGGGTTAAATACTCAAAAACATCAGCAACCACCTCTAAGGAAGCAGAAGGGCGATATATACCAAAAAAAACGTAAAAAGAGCATTTTGACTTAATTCTATATTCAATATCAATAGTTCAAATCATTTTGGGATAGACACACCAACTTGAATGCTTTGGTGTTATTTCTGACATAGATTGCTAGATCTCCGCCCTATCACATATAAATAAATTGTAGTCATTTAAATTAATATCATCATCTCCAATTGACTTTTTTTAACCAATTTTCTGAGAGCACTAAAATGTCAGGATTGTTGTTAAAAATACAAATGTTAATGTAATTTTGTATTTGTAATCTTTTTTGTAACTGGCTCAATGATTCCTCCCTCTCCACCTCAAGCTGGTGTGTGGTGAGCGTTCTGGTGCAAAATGGCTTCTGTGTATCACCCAGGTGGGTGCTACACATTGGTGGTGGTTGAAGTGAATTTCCCCCTTCAATGTGAAGCACTTTGGGTGCCTAGAAAAGCGCTGTATAAATGTATCATTATTATCTTTTTCATAATGCTACAAATGTTGATATGCACCAGCCCAAGTCCCTTTCTCTTCTTGAAACCTACAGATGAGGTCAGGCGAAGGGGTGGGTTCTCTGAAATAGCAGGTCTAGAATTTGTAAGTACATTGATGGGAGTGAGATTACTGACACACCCTTCAGATGAGACGTTAGACCGAGGTCCCACCTCACCGCAGCATTAGAAACAACCCAGGACTTGGTATACTTCATATCTTATTTATTCTGATCAAACTAGTTTTGTGCCCACTGGATTCTTTTTTTAACCCCCATAGACTACACAATGTACTGTGTGCCAAACTTAACACGGATGATAAACCAGTAGTTATTTAACCTGATGCTGAGGAAACTTTTGTTTAAAGTATATGAATATGCATATGCATGCTGTACAGAAGCATTATGGATTTGGTGACTTCTTTCTCTTGCTCACTGAGATGCTGTATCGCTGCCCTAAATCTGCCATTTTAACTAATGGTAACATGGAACGCAACAGGGCTGCTGCAACAGTCTTCTTTTATACAATTCACCCCTCGAGCCTCTTGTTGTATGTCTCAGACAACACTCTTGACATCAAGGAAATAAATGTTGAGTATACTGAATGTAAACCGTCTCTGTACATTTTTTTTTGCCTTTTTCTCCCCAATTGAATTTGGCCAATTACCCCACTCTTTCGAGCCGTCCCAGTCACTGCTCCGCCCCATCTGCTTATCCGGGGAGGGCTGCAGACTACCACATGCCTCCTCTGATACATGTGGAGTTGTCAGCCGCTTCTTTTCACCTGACTGTCAGGAGTTTCGCCGGGGGATGTAGCGCGTGGGAGGATCACACTATTCCCCCCCAGTTCCTCCTGAACAGGCCCCCCGACCGACCGGAGGAGGCGCTAGTGCAGCGATCAGAACACATACCCACATCTGGCTTCCCACCCATAGACACGGCCGATTGTGTCTGTAGGGACACTCGACCAAGCCGGAGGTAACACGGGGATTCGAACCGACCATCCCAGTGTTGGTAGGCAACGGAATAGACTGCCATGCCACCCAGGCGCACGCCGATCTCTGTAAGTTGACGATTTGTTAATACGCCCGCCTGACCCTCATTCTTTGCTCCCTCATCTCGAGTTGATCGGACATTCTTGTTGTTTCTCTGATTATTCCATTAATTGGACAAAGAGTGCATTTGTCCCTCTAACAGATAGTTAGGATCCTCTTTTTCTTGAAACACTACCTTTTGAAATTGTGAAAAATTTTATTTCACTGACTTTTGTCTGTCTATTACCATAAACCCCAAGCACATATTCAACATAATTTTTGCAGTCAGCTAGATAAGCATAAAGGATAGTTCCATTTAAAAAAAAAAATCCGTGTTTTGTTTTCATAGTTTTTGCCAATGTGTGTATTGATTACGATATGATTTTTTCCCCATTAAATAAAGACACGCCAAAGAAAACAAAATAAAAACAAAAAAGAAAAACATATAAAGATCTGGATTGCACTGTTTCCATGAAGCCTACGATATAATTTAATCGACAGCTTAATTTTCCATTGCCCCAAAAGACACTTTGTAAAGTTGTATCCAGTTGTGGTCCCGTATTTAAAACCTCGACAATGAAGCTGAACAGTAAAATTACATCATGACCAATATGCACTTCCTCTGAAGGTACATTAGCACACGTTCTGGTTTTGCACATGGGGAGGGTTGCGTCAGGAAGGGCATCTGGCGTAAAATCTTTGCCAAATCAAATATGTGGCTCATAAATAAGATTTCCATACCGGATCGGTCGAGGCCCGGGTTACCAACGAAAGCCACCGGTACTGTTAACCAGCAGGATGCCGGTGGAAACTATGCTACTGTTGGGCGAAGGAGAAGGAGAGGGGGAACGCATGTCTAGAGGCAGCGAGAGAGGAGGAAGGGTAGGAGTGTGGAGGTGAGAGTCGGAACTTTGAATGTTGGCACTATGACTGGTAAAGGGAGAGAGCTGGCTGATATGATGGAAAGAAGAAAGGTAGGCATACTGTGTGTGCAAGAGAGGTGGAAGGGGAGTAAGGCCAGGAGTATCGGAGGTGGGTTCAAACTCTTCTATCATGGTGCGAATGGGAGGAGAAATGGGGCAGGGGTAATTCTGAAGGAAGCGTATGTCAAGAGTGTGTTGGAGGTGAAGAGAGTGTCATACAGAGTGATGAGTATGAAGCCGAAGGTGTATTGTTGAATGTTATCAGCGCATATGTCCCGCAAGTTGAGTGTGAGATGGAAGAGAAAGGAGAATTTTGGAGTGAGTTGGATGACGTGGTGGAGAGGGTACCCAAGGAGGAGAGAGTAGTGATTGGAGCGGACTTCAATGGATATGTTGGTGAAGGGAGCAGAGGTGATGAGGTGATGGGTAGGTATGGTGTCAAGGAGAGAAATGTGGAAGGACAGATGGTGGGGGATTTTGCAAAAAGGATAGAGATGGCTGTGGTGAATACATATTTCAAGAAGAGGGAGGAACACAGGGTGACGTACAAGAGTGGAGGAAAGTGCACACAGGTGGACTATATCTTATGTAGAAGGCGTGATCTAAAAGGGATTGGAGACTGCAAGGTGGTGACAGGGGAGAACGTAGCTAGGCAGCATGGGATGGTGGTCTGTAGGATGACTTTGGAGACCAAGAGGAAGCGAATGAAGGCAGAACCGAAGAGCAATTGGTGGAAGTTGAAGAAGGAAGACTGTTGTGTGGAGTTCAGGCAGGAGTTAAGACAGGCACTGGGTGGTAGTGAAGAGTTGCCGGATGGCTGGGCAGCCACTGCAGAAACAGTGAGGGAGAAAGCTAGGAAGGTACTTGGTGTGTCATCAGGACAGAGGGAGGAAGACAAGGAGACTTGGTGGTGGAATGAGGAAGTACAGCAAATTATACAGAGGAAGAGGCTGGCAAAGAAGAAGTTGGATAATCAGAGAGATGACGAAAGTAGACAGGAGTACAAGGAGATGCAGCGTAAAGTGAAGAGAGAGGTGGCAAAGGCAAAGGAAAAGGCATATGGTGAGTTGTATGACAGGTTAGATGCTAAGGAAGGAGAAAAACACGTGTACCGATTGGCTAGGCAGAGGGACCGAGCTGCAAAGGATGTGCAACAAGTTAGGGCGATCAAGGATAGAGATGGAAATGTGCTGAGAAGGTGGAAGGGGTACTTTGAGGGGCTGATGAATGAAGAAAATGAGAGAGAAGGTTGGACGCTGTGGGGATAGTGAATCAGGAAGCGCAGTCGATTAGCAAGGAGGAAGTGAGGACAGCTATGAAGAGGATGAAGAGTGGAAAGGCAGTTGGTCCTGATGAAATACCGGTGGAGGCATGGAGATGTTTAGGAGAGATGTCAGTGGAGTTTTTTTTTAAAAAAAATTTTTCATAAATTTATTTCTGATTTTTCCGTTTTTCTCCCAATTTTGTGGCCAATCGACCCCTATTTTAATTCAAACACCCACCCTCGTACCGCATGCGTTCGCCAACTGCATCTCTCTGGCCGGCAGTCTCGAAGGAGACGCCTCACCATTTACGTGACAAGGCGAATTCAGGCCTAACCACTGCTACCGACACACACAGAGACGCATTCATGTGATGAATACAAGCCGACTCCACCCCCTCCCGAAGACAGCGTTGCCAATTATTGCTGCTTCATCGAGTCTGGCCATAGTCGGATCTGATGAGACCAGGGCGTGAACCCCGGTCCCCAGTGGGCAACTGTATCGACACAAAGCCGATGCTTAGACAGCTATACCACCGCGGACTAAGTTTTTAACTAGATTGTTTAACACAATCTTGGAAAGTGAGAGGATGCCTGAGGAGTGGAGAAGAAGCATACTGGTACCGATTTTCAAGAACAAGGGCATAAAGTTGATCAGCCACAGCATGAAGATATGGGAAAGAGTAATAAAAGCTAGGTTAAGAGGAGAGGTGACGATTAGCGAGCAGCAGTATGGTTTCATGTCATGAAAGAGCACCACAGATGCAATGTTTGCTTTGAGAATGTTGATCGAGAAGTATAGAGAAGGCCAGAAGGAGTTACATTGTGTCTCTGTAGATTTAGAGAAAGCATATGACAGGGTACCGAGAGAGGAGGTGTGGTATTGTATGAGGAAGTCGGGAGTTGCAGAGAAGTATGTAGGAGTGGTGCAGGATATGCATGAGGGAAGTGTGACAATGGTGATGTGTGCGGTTGGAATGACAGATGTGTTCAAGGTGGAGGTGGGATTACATCAAGGATCGGCTCTGAGCCCTTTCTTGTTTGCAATGGTGATGGACAGGTTGATGGACAAGATCAGGCAGGAGTCTCCATGGACAATGATTTTTGCGGATGATACTGTGATCTGTAGTGAGAGTAGGGTGCAGGTTGAGGAGAGCCTGGAGAGGTGGAGATATGCACTGGAGAGAAGAGGAATGAAAGTCAGTAGGAGCAAGACGGAACACCTATGCATGAATGAGAGGGAGGACAGTGGAATGGTCAGGATGCAAGGAGTGGAGGTGACGAAGGCATATGAGTTTAAATACTTGGGGTCAACTGTCCAAAGTAACAGGGAGTGCAGGAGAGAGGTGAAGAAGAGAGTGCAGGCAGGGTGGAGTGGGTGGAGAAGAGTGTCAGGAGTGATTTGCAACAGAAGGGTACCAGCAAGAGTTAAAGGGAAGGTTTACAATATGGTTGTGAGACCAGCTATGCAATATGGTTTGGAGACAGTGGCACTGACGAAAAGATAGGCGGCAGAGTTGAAGATGCTAAGATTTTCACTGGGAGTGACGAAGAAGGACAGGATTAGGAATGATTACATTAGAGGGACCGCTCACGTTGGACGGTTTGGAGACAAAGCAAGAGGCAAGATTGAGATGGCTTGGACATGTGTGGGGGAGAGATGCTGGGTATATTGGGAGAAGGATGCTGAATATTGAGCTGCCAGGGGAGAGGAAAAGAAGAAGGCCAAAGAGGAGGTTTATGGATGTGGTGAGGGAAGACATGCAGGAGGCTGGTGTGACAGAGAAAGATGCAGAAGACAAGAAGACATGGAAATGGATGATCCGCTGTGACGACTCCTAACGGGAGCAGCTGAAAGTAGTAGTAGATTCTGGTTTTGCACAAAAGTCTCTTCTTTTTGGACTCACATTTTTAATTGGTATGCCAAAACTTATGGTATAGAGATCAGTAACACAGAAACGGCTTTGTTTGGACACTCAGTGGCCGCTCTGAATTTACCCTATTCTTTTTTTTGTTTTTTTCCATTTTCTCCCCAATTGCACCCGACAAATTACCCCACCCTTCCGAGCCATCCCGGTCATTGCTCCACCCCTTCTGCTGAGCTGGGGAGGGCTGCAGGCTACCACACGCCTCCTCTGATACATGTGGAGTTGCCAGCAACTTCTTTTCACCTGGACAGTGAGGAGTTTCGCCAGGGGGATGTAGTGCCTGGGAGGATCACACTATTTCCCCCAGTTCCCCCTCCCCCCTGAACAGGCCCCCCGACCGACCAGAGGAGGCGCTAGTGCAGTGACCAGGACACATACCCACATCCGGCTTCCCACCTGCAGACATGGCCGATTGTCTCTGTAGGGACGCCGATCAAGCCGGAGGTAACATGGGGATTTGAACCAGTGAACCCCGTGTTGGTTGACAACGGAACAGACTGCTATGCTATGCGGATGCCCCAAATTTACCCTATTCGTTACAACAGACCTCATTGTTTCCCATGTTGGTGGCAGAGGATAATACTTAATAGATGGCTTAGCAAAATGGTCGTCGTTATACGGTTTGAGAGACTACACTGTGGTAAGCCTGGTACTTGTATAAAATTGATCAAAATCTAGGTCCCAATTATTGATCACATTATTAGATGGGACTAACAGGCTGTCTCCCTGCTGTGCTCTCACTTAATTCCTGCTTCATGTGAATTCTTCCTCATGGTATTTAAAAGGCTGACTACTTGGTTCTTGTTTAGTCTGCCTGTGCTGTTGTATTATTTTTCTCCTTTTATTTCCTTATCTCATATTCAGTGTTTTCTTTCTACATGTGTCCATAGCCAGGTCATTTCCTGCATTCTACTATGCATTTTTTACTGTGGCTCACAGGTTACACCCAGGGTATCTTTTGCAAAGAGTAGGGGATTTTCCTCAACGTCACTGGCTGAATTCCTAGTTGCAAATTGCCATCAAGATCACCTAATCATCCCTGCCTACTTATTTGGCTGATTTAAATCCTTGTCTTCTCTCCCTGTGTAGCCACTGTGTGGTTAATGTTTTGGCCCACATTGGCAGCAATTGCATCATGCAAGTAGATTCTACAGATTGGTGGTGGAGGAATCAAGATCTCAGACTGGGTGAGGGAATGGTATAGTCTTATATGTCGTATACAGTCTTTACCTGGAAGCTTGAGCCACTTGGGTACCTTTCCAGGGTCGGACCTCAAAGGTTTGGGGGCCACATCTTGTGTGTTGAGGCTTTGACTATCCTCTCCAGCCTCTCTCAACCCCATTGCAGGCTCTGGAGGAGGGAGGGTGTCCTTGAGGTCAGCGGAGCTGGAGTAGGGTGCCGTGGATCTCGGCATACAGCTGAAGAGGTGGGATTAACAAATCAAAATGATAAATGAAGTTAAAACTTTACATTCCAAGTCACTAGGAGGAAAACATGAAGTTGCAATTATAAAGATTCATATGCAAACAAATGTTCTTTGTGATACTTTATATCACTGCACATTTTATGAAAATGGTAAATTCACCAATGATCAAATTCTGAACACATTTGTAGTAGCTCATTTCAATTATTACTGTCAGGTAGAATTTTACCACAAAAATTAAACGGTGTATAGCATTTTAGGTTTTCAACATAATAGCCAACTGCAGAAAAGTAAGGCAGAAAAGCGGTGAGTCTGGAGAAACAAAGTTGTTCCTAACTAGCAGATATGGCAGACCAAGCTTGTAGAATAGCTTTATCAACTAATACACCAACCTCAATAGCGTAGACTCAGGTTACCCTTTTTTTTGGTGCAACAGTGGGGAAGATGATAACACAACAGCACTGGCTACCGTTTCATTTGGAGTTGATTGCTGGGATTTGGAATGGTCACACACCAATGCAATTACCACCATCATTATAAACATCAGTATGTTCAACAAAAAAAAGGCCATCTTCAGGGTTGTAGTTTTAAATGTAGGCAAGAATTATTTGGTTTCGTAGGGAAATTCAATCATTTGCTCAAAGCATAATGCTTTAATTGAGGAGGACCTGCGCCAAAAGTCAGAGAACAGTTGAGTGTGTCGGTAAAAGAGGTCTACAAGGATTGAAATAGAAAAGCTTATAGGATCTAAGAGTAAAAATAAAAATGATAATGCGATGACCTTGTTGAAGCAGCAGAGGACAACAGGTGGAGGTTACTGTTGGGAAATGGGCTCTATCTTTAGGACTGGAAAATGGTGTGTGTTTGTGTGTGTGTTTGTTTACGGAGGAAATGAGGGTGCATGGGGGCACCTGCTGTTTAGGCAGAACCTCAAAGGGATTCCAATGATGACAGCTTTGTGAAAGGAAAATAGGCTGGTTGCCACAGGATACAACGGGATATGTGAGTGAGTACACACACACACACACACACACACACACACACACACACACACACACACACACACACACACACATACCGTGCAATAGACTCATTGGCTTGAAAGGCCGAGACACGAGAGTCTAGGAGCTCCCTCTGTAAGTAAAAATCTGCAAAGTAAATACACGACAATATCATCTTTTGTTTCATTGAATACACTGCATTTGCAATACAACAATATTGAACAATACTAATTTCACAAAGGGGGTAAGGGAAGACAAACCTGACTTAATATCAGAACCAAAGTACACCAGAGCACCGGGGAACAGGTTGGCCTACATTTGAAGTACAAGAAATGGAGAAAGAACCAGAGACAGAAGGGACAGAACAGGAAAAGCAAGAGGCAACTGTAAAATTGCATGGCAAAACACAACAAGTGCCTGAACATATTTGGTTCCACTGAGCACAACCGCGTCAAAATCAAGTTTATTTTTGAAGTTGAATCATTGGTGGGGGATTTGAGCCAGTAACCATGGTTCTTTGAAGCAGACCACAAAATAAGCACCAATCATATTGTTACTGAAAGCACTTTCACCCCTGAGGCGCAACAATCCCCCGCATTGACACACTTAGTGTTTATAACGGTCTGGGTGGAGGGGGATATTATATACCTTACAATTATGAGGTGGAAACAGAGACAGATAGGCAGACACGCAAGTCTGGAAGTAGTCCAATAGGCAAAAAGTAGCGTGGCGGCCGAAACAAACAGCCCGAAAACTCCCCGGCAAATGTATGCACAGACACACAAATATGTAGGTATCACAGGACAGCGTCAAAGTGGCAGTCTAGCAATGGTTGTCTTATTATTCACACCCCCGCCCCATTTCTCCCTGGTTGATTGCTGAAATGGGACAAGCTAGTCTAATTGCTATTATTACAGCCTTTTGAACAGGAAACAATGTGTTTGGGTGGAACGACGGGCATTCCATCCATCCAGCGCTCTCTGGCAGTAGTTCTGCCACTTGAAATAAGAGGGGACAGGGGACAAGACCCGTATGTACTGTGTAATGATGTATGTGTGAGTGGTTGCATTTGTGTGTGTGTGTTTGTGAAAGAAAGACAGTGAGATTAAATCCTGACAGAGAGGGGTATGTGAGGGAGAGAGACAGATGGGGTGGGGGCGGGGGTTGGCTGGTATCAAAGGAATTCTGGGTTGGGAGACATTCCTTTCCTGACATGACACAATGTGATTAAAGATTCCCTGTGTGTGTGTGTGTGTGTGTGTGTGTGTGTGTGTGTGTGTGTGTGTGTGTGTGTGTGTGTGTGTCAGAGAGCGCGAAAGAAAAAAGTGTTGTGTGTTTATGTGCGTGCTTGTGTAGTGTGGGTGTGCGGGCATTTGCGTGTATGTGACATGACACAAAGTGATTAAAGGTTTTGTTCGTGCGCTTTAACGCTTTTAAGTCCCTAATGGATCGAGACAAAGAGGCGGGATGGATGAGGCGCATGAGAGGGTTCGAGAGGACCGGCGAGAGGGTGAAACAGAGAGAGAGAGCGGGGGAGAGAGAGAGAGAGAGAGAGCGGGCGAGCATTGGGGCTGGGGGTACAAGAGAGGGATATGATGACAGGAAGGTAACAGCTCAGAATGGGAAACAGAGAAAAAGGAGAGCGAGAGAAGGGCAACTTGCAATAGATTGGAATCAGGAAGATCTTGGCACCAGTGTCTATGGGCACACACACCAAAAAAAGCATGCGCGCGCGCACACACACACACACACACACACACACACACACACACACACACACACACACACACACACACACACACACACACACACACATTCTCTATACTTGTGGGGAACCCTCATTGACTACATTCATTGCCTTGCCCTTAACTCTAACCTTAACCATTATGACTACATGCCTAACCTTAACCCTTATCCTAACCTTAACCTAATACTAACCTTAACCCAAAACCCAAGTACTAACCCTAAAATAGACCCTGACTCATAAAATCTCCCCACAAGGTAGGTGGTTTCTGGTTTTTCTATCCTAAAGTACACACACAAACACACCATGCAAGGGACAGACCTGACCCGATCCATGCTCCTCTCCAAAGTCCCTCTACTCTCTCTTTCTTCCCTTCTTCTCTCTCTCTCACACACACACTTGTTCCCCCCACTCCACTGTCCTTGACCCCAGCTGGGCTTGATTTTTCCCAGACTGGCACATGGGGTTAATATAGGCCCTGCTTTGATCCACACGCGTGCGCATGCACACACACACGCACGCACGCACGCACGCGCGCGCACACACACACACACACACACACACACACACACACACACACACACACACACACAAAGTCGGACAGCTTTGATACCATGTTACCTTCAAGTTCAGAGCTACTCTAAAGCTGTTAGGAGTAAAGATGAAGATGCAACGACATAGAAACATCAACAGCTTTCCTTTATCCTCTCAGTTAAAACACCCCTTCTTCTCTCTGTCTCTTACAGTGCATGTTTTTCTAAGTTTTACTGCTTTCTGGGATGCCCTGCCCCGAAAAGTTAAAGGAACAATGGCCACCACAAAGATCATGTGCCAGGCTCGTCATCCTAACATTGTGCCCCAAGTATGACTTCTCTTTGCATCCAGTCATTCTCTACCCCCTCCAACCCCCACCCCCACTCCCTCTAGAGTCTCTCTATTTGAAATACTTTTACTTCTGTGTATAAGTGATATTATTGCATTAGATAATGTTGGTTATCTAGTATTTGAGTAGTGCGAACTGATTATCATGGCGATAGAGACAAAGGGAGGAATGAGGAATGTGGAGGAGGGAGAGGAAAGCTGTTTGATCGTGTACCGTGAGGAACGATATACAGGTTCCCCAAGCCAGGGCCCTGACTGAATAGATAACAATCTTTTGAAACTACACTTTCAAGTGAGTAAGTGAGTGTGTGTGTGTGTGTGTGTGTGTGTGTGTGTGTGTGTGTGTGTGTGTGTGTGTGTGTGTGTGTGTGTGTGTGTGTGTGTGTGTGTGTGTGTGTGTGTGTGTGTGAAGAGAGTTAGGACCCCTGCGTGATGACAAAAGACAGGAGATGGTTTTTGACATGCTGAATATGTTTGTTGTTGTGGAGGACTGTTGAAATGTGGTTTGAGTGTAGTCAGACTTTATCATTAATAGTGTAGCGGGTTAGACCAGCGTCTTGACTGACTTGTTAAAAGAAAACATGACAGTAAGAGGGATCCTACCTGGAAAAGTGTGACTGATGGATTGTCCAGAATAGTTTTGGGGGGAGCAATGACTGAAAGAGACAATTTTAGTAAATGCAAATCAGGCCGAGGGTCTGTTTAAAACTTGCCAAAATCTAAGCATAGTTAAATTTGACAGTGGACAACTTTATTCAACAAAGCCATACAAACATTATTCATTTGTTTGAAGTGTCGACATTGATTTATACCACAGAATGCAATAAAGTGTGCAATAACTTCAAAATAGGGGGAGTGAGAATGGGATTTTGATAAAAGTGGTCCCACTTGCATGTTTAGTGATTCATTTTATTTGTCTGATTACAGGTCGCCTTTCAACTGATCAATGGTTAGTTTTTCTTTAAAATAACATGCGGGTAACTGGGTAACTAATGTACAAAATCCCATAATAATCCACATAATATCAAGTCAAAAAACTAGCCATGTTTGGTTACTCTTTGGACACATCAAACTGGTGAAAAAAGTGAAAGATAGGAGGGGGAAAAAAATCTTAATTTGCACATGTAATACAGATAGTAAAATATGTCCAAAAAAAAAAGTGTCGCAGGGCAAGATTTTGAAAATTCTTTCATATCAGACTTGCAGACTCGGGTTCAATGAGATCCCGGCAAGTTGATTTTTCTTTTTCTTTTTTTGTAGTTTTTTTTTCTCCCCAATTTCATGACAGTTTTCTTCGTGATTAAGTACTGAGACAAATGATACTCACACAAGTAGAAGCGGAGCTGAGGATCCTCCAAGTGACTCTTCACAAAATGGCTCAGAGCAGCAACTACACAGAAACACACATACACACACACAACCCTAAAGTAGTATATTTATCTTTATCCATGTGAAACTTTGTGCAGTCTGTAGTTCATTGTCTGAAAAATGGAATTTCCCCTCACAATCAGAACCTTAGTTGATTGGTTGCCATTTAGGCTGGTCTAGGTATGATCCCGAGAATTACAGACCTGCCCCTTTCTTTTTTACCGTTACCCTCGTGTGGTTTTAGGACATAAATGTTGTGGGTAAGCTGCGGGTAACTTCATAGGCATTGCAACCATACCTGTGGCTTGCCCACCGAAATGAACTAGAGATTCTACATGGCGCACGCACACACACACACACACACACACACACACACACACACACACACACACACACACACACACACCTGTTTCTAGAGGCCTGAAGAAGCCCTGGAGAATATGTCTGTCTGGAAACTGGACCCTCAGGACAACCTGGATGATACACAGTAGTAGCGGGCCATTTAGTGGACACATATCATTTTCAAGCTCACTTGGTATTTTTTCAAAAACACATCTTGTTAATATGATCAGAATTGTTGTGATTGTGCGACAATTGCTGGCACTCACTCTGGGATATCTGTCCATCTTCTCCTTCATCTGGGCCTCCCTCAGGGCTTTAGTCATTAGGGGAGCCTCCTCGAACGACCTCCTGGATGGAGAGAAGGAAGGAAAGAAAGAGCGAGAATGCGGAAAAGACAAGAGAGCAAGAGAAAAATATAGCAGGGTTACAAATTAAACACTGGAAAGGGGGCAGAAGTAAGTAAAGTAAAGATTTTATATCTGGCACACTCACTGGTGTGTGAGCAGGTGTTTGTGTCAGTGACAGAGAGGAATTGCTGTAGTTGGTTTAAATCGACTCTTAGAAATAGCTACCGCTCACAGTAGCAATGTTTCCCTAAAGCAGGCAGGTTATGGAATCAGGGATTTGAAGAAGAGGTGACAATGTCTCAGTCTAATAAGTGTTTGTTTACAGACACGCTTTTTAACTGCTCCCCATGTCGCATATTTAAAGGCTTTGGTAGAATGCTTGGGGCGGTATAACTGAAAATGAGTATTATGTTCACACACACATATGTTTGTTTGTCTACACTTGTGAGGACCATCATTGACTACATTCATTCCCTAGCATCTAATCCTAACCTTAACCATGAGAAGTACACGTCTAGCCTTAACCCTTACCATAGCCTATTCCTGATTCTAACTTAGAACCTAAACCGAAGTTGTAACGCTACAATTGACCCTTGAAGAAATGAGGACCAGACAAAATGTCCTCACTTTGCAAATATGCCCTCACTCTTATATTTTAAAAATGCTAGTTGGTCCTTAAAAATATAGCTGAACAAGAACACATACACACATAAATACACAAACACACACAGTCAACAGTCTTGGTTCACTTTCCTTTTGTGTTCATAGTTTAGAATTAAGTTTTGTGCTCCATAATAGTGGCTTTTAACATCTGGTTTGTATCCTGGCATCGGTTCACCAAACACTGGCTACCAGGCTGCAGTTTAGACAACATACTTTGACTTCTTTTTTCCCCTCCATATTGCCTCAGATTTTGTGTTTTCCCCATGTATTCATATGGATTACAGCTGCAAATGACAATCAAAATTACAAGTCGAATAAAGATAAAGAATATCAATATTCTCTTGAACATAGATTTTTTTTCTATTTCATTCATTTACAAAGATGCTCAAATGCTGAGTTTCAAATAAGTTAACTTATAAACCAGTGGTTCTTAACAAGTTTCCATTCCACATTTTCACATTTCATTTCCCATTGCCACAGATCTAGTACTTTTCTCCACATATAAATACACATTACTTGAACTGAATATTTATTATGTGTATGCTGTGTTTGTGTAATTAATAGCAAACCACTCATTTTGACTGCTACTGTCCATGAGGCTGCAGCTTTTTTTTCTGCTTCTGCTGTGGGAAGATGGCGGCACAAATTCACGTTTGCGGCAGCCTCACTCAGTACCATCCATGCAGTGTCTTTGTCTGTGTCTAAGTTTGTGTCTTTGTTTAATGGCTGAAGAGAGCTGGCACTGGATTGGCTAGGAGAGCTTGGTCTGCTGCGTCCTGTGGGCCCAGAGACCATGGCCCTGCCTGGAGCTGCGCCCGAAGAGGCAACACTGAGGGAGGTCTGACAGGATGCGGAAGTGGGGCAGGTTAAGCTAACTGCTAGCCATGCAGACTGGCAGTTGCGATAACACCGAGGGCGGTCTAGCAGCAGCCTCGCCTAGCCTTGACTGTGTTTTTAGTGTTGTCATGTGGAGTGTGGGGAGGTGTGCTGAAGGTGTCTGGATGGGACAGCTAACGTTGGATCGGCTGAGGGAGCCTGGTCTGCTGCATCTGGTGGGCCCAAGGACCACGGCCCTGCCCGGAGCTGTGCCTGAAGAGGAAACACTGAGGGCGGTCTGGCAGGACGCGGAAGTGGGGCAGGTCAAGCCAACTGCTAGCCCATGCAGACCAGCAGTTCCAACAGTCATCCTGGCCAGCATTCGTTCTCCTGGACAGTGATTTTTTTTTTTGTTGTTGTTTAGTTTGGATATATGTGTTAGCTTGGCTATATGGGTTCTTGTAGTTCTTGTAGTTTTTGGATGTGTGTTTTTGCCTTTGTGTTGCACTGCTGTGGGCTGGGGGAAACAATGTTTCATAACAAGACAAATAAAATGTTCCTGATTCCTGAGCCATCATCAGTGCTACCAACATGACAGCCCCCTTAATTCTCTCCTCAATTTCCCTTCCCTGTGCCTACCTCACACTCTTCAACTGGGCAAACCGTTTGCGTACATCATCCACTGTCACTTCAAAGAATTCATCAGGCAGGTCCTCGTGGTTTTCCTGACTGTGAGTCCCAGAGTCCAGACTGTAGATGAGAGGCTCCCTCTCCACCGGCTAGAGAATGAAAGCAGATGGAGAAAAAGAAATACAATAACATACATCAAAATACAGTTTGATGGATGCTTTTATCCAAACTGCTTTATGCTGTAAATGTGTTATGGTGTTGTATATTTATGTTATTGCTCTGGCTTTTGTGGTCACAGCGCCACATGTTGTCAGGACAGCCAAATCAAGAAGAAACTACACAACAAGCTGAGGTGATAGACTACCATAAAGAGAGAACAGATAAAATGGTTGACACTTCTAACAGTTAACAAACCAACCAGTTTACCTCCAAAAATTCCTCCTTCTGTTCCATCTCCTCATCTCCCTGACTGGTAATGACTTGACGCTGTGACAGGCACATAAGTGTTAGCCTAATACACAGATTTTCCTTGCATACATCCATCTATCTACCCATGAAGTCAATGTTTCACCTTGGCATTGTAATAATGGCTCGGTTTGGCTTTTTTGGCTTTGGGCGACCCTCCGGCCACAGCCACTGCTGAGAAAGATGAGGATGTTGATGCTAATGATCTTCCCTCCTCTTCTCCCCCTGGACCTCCAAGGCGCTGGCCACCTCCAGAGAAAGGAATGAATGATACAGAGGGAGGAGACAAGGAAGAGGGTGGGTAGGTGGATTTTAGTCCTGATGGCCCTGCTTTCTCGCCATCCTCCTCTTGTGGCTTTTGGCCAATGGAGCGGCCCTTAGCCCCAACATCATTCTGGCGGCTTGAGACCCCTTCTTGTTGGACAGGGACTGTGTTATTTGCAGATGAGGTGGCAGAGGCCAGAGCTGAGGGAGGTGAGGTCTCCTTCGGACTATTAGGGTTGGAATTAGTGGTCACCCTCTCCAATGGTAATGGCTCAGGCTCTGAGGGAGCAAGATCGGAGTGGAGAGAGGGACTAGGCATCCTTTCATTGGCAATGGGTGTTGTTTGCATAGCAGCTGTTTTTATGGGTTGCCCTCCATCTTCCTCTTCTGGTGTCTTATTCTTTTTGAGTAAAAACCTTCAGATGAGAGAGAGAATATGTCTGTGAATGTTCTCATTCATCCAGGTCATGGTTATCCAAAGGAGTTGAATAAAGTGCAACTGGACTTGGTATATATCTGTGAAGACGTTTCGCCTCTCATCCAAGAGGCTTCCTCAGTCCGTGCCTTTCTGACTAGACAAAGCTAGTCTGATTGGCTGGTGATGAGACTCAGAATTTATCCTCTTGGAGTCGTTGTCAGACCTACAGATGTCAATGGCTCTTTGTGTCCTGATGTTAACCAACGCCCGTCGCTAACAGAGCCATAGAAAGGAAGCCTGAAGAAGCCTCTTGGATGAGAGGCGAAAAGTCTTCACGGATATATACGAAGTCCGGTTGCACTTGATTCAACTCCTTTGGAGAGAGAGAATAATTTCAATGGATGAGTAGAATAAATAGATTCCAGAGCTGACACTGCGGTAAGTGTGGGCATGATTTGAATGGCATTCAAATAAAAACAATAATAAAAGCACTGGATGTTTTAGTCCTACCTGAGAATGGCACTTCCTCCTGTGAGTCCTAGAGACTTTAGAGTGGTCTTCTTCAGTGCCTCCTCCCCATTCGCCTACAGATACAAACAAAGATACGTATGCACACACACTGTTGTGAAAGATTGTTGAAAGAGCTGTCATGTGTCCTCTCAAGACAAAGAGGATGTTACAAAGATTCTGAAGGGGAATTGCATACCTCATCTCTCATGTAGACACACACAGGAGTATAACCAGACTGCAGAAGCTCAGATTCTCTGAAGAAATGGTGAGATGGAAAAGGAGATACCAATGAAAATGTTGAAGACACGTTCTATGTTTAGTGACAATGAAAGTACACTGATAAAATTTACATTTCTGGGGTGTCCGGGTAGCGTAGCGGTCTATTCTGTTGCCTACCAACACGGGGATCGCCAGTTCGAATCCCCGTGTTACCCCCGGCTTGGTCGGGCATCCCTACAGACACAACTGGCCGTGTCTGCGGGTGGGAAGCCGGATGTGGGTATGTGTCCTAGTTGCTGCACCTCCTCTGATCGGTTGGGGCGCCTGTACAGGGTGGAGGGGGAACTGGGAATAGCGTGACCCTCCCATGTGCTACGTTCCCCTGGCGTAACTCCTCACCGTCAGGTGAAAAGAAGTGGCTGGCAACGCCACATGTATCGGAGGAGGCATGTGGTAGTCTGCAGCCCTCCCTGGATTGGCAGAGGGGGTGGAGCAGTGACCGGGACGGCGCGGAAGAGTGGGATAATTGGCCAAGTACAATTGGGAAGAAAAACGCAGGAAAAAAAAAAAAACATTTCTTTGGTTCAGGAGCTAATTCCATGATCCTGAGAGCAGGATAAGCGGTTAAGATAATGAATGAATGAATGACATTGTGAGGCGCACCACACTGCCTTTTTTGCTTGAAAAACAGAAAAGGCAGTGTGGTGTGCCTCCGTGCTGCATCTTTTTTTTTTATGTTGCTAGACAACCACCAAATCATCTGTCCTTAGCCTAACCATTATTTTTGCTGTTAAGTAAACTCACAAATCTGTACTTTTTATTTTAGCTAGCTAAAAGTAGTTAACTTCCTCATTCGTTTTTTGTTGAGATCATGGTGACCACGGATATCATTTAGCTCCGGGTAGCCAACAACAGCCGTCACTAGTTTGTCCTCTGAACTGTCTCCTGTTGTTATCATCACCACCACTGAAGGCCACCTCTCAATTCATTTGACTGGACAATGGGAAAAATGCAAATGACGCCGGGCCCTTTTCTACTCTTGAGTTGAAGCTTTTTCAACTTGAGGGTGCTCCTGCAAAAACATAATATAGAGTGGAAAAATGCAAGGCGCTCAGCGATGCAAAAGCAACAAGCAAAAAGCTTCACGCTCATTGATAACAACTACAAAAAGCTGCCCCAGGCTGCTAAAAAGCTCTCTGTCTGATCAGGGTCACATTTTTCAGCTCAACTTCATGTGTTACAGTGAAGCTCTGTGTGCATGTGAAGGCCATGTGTGCCAAATTCAGCATGAACTAACTGAATAAATCTTTGGCTATGCTTCTGCCTAATCAAAGCTTCAAATGTTTCCCTGGAATATTTTATTTTAGAGTGGACCTTTAAAATTCATTTTAATGTTAGTGCAACTTCCTTGACATAGATTTAGGGATGGGAATTCAATACTACTACTACTTTCGGCTGCTCCCGTTAGGGGTCGCCACAGCGGACCATCCGTTTCCATTTCTTCCTGTCTTCTGCATCTTCCTCTGTCACACCAGCCACCTGCATGTCTTCCCTCACCACATCCATAAACCTCCTCTTTGGCCTTCCTCTTTTCCTCTTCCCTGGCAGCTCCATATTCAGCATCCTTCTCCCAATATACCCAGCATCTCTCCTCCACACATGTTCAAGCCATCTCAATCTTGCCTCTCTTGCTTTGTCTCCAAACCGTCCAACTTGAGTGGTCCCTCTAATATAATCATTCCTAATCCTGACCTTCTTCGTCATTCCCAGTGAAAATCTTAGCTTAGCATCTTCAACTCTGCCACCTCCAGCTCCGCCGCCTGTCTTTTCGTCAGTGCCACTGTCTCCAAACCATATAACATAGCTGGTCTCACAACCGTCTTGTAAAAGATTTAGGGATGGGAATGATGTAAATTAATAGCAATGAGGTGAGGGCTGAACAGATCTGTGGACTTTTTCCTATGAATGCAACTGTTCAATATGCAAGGAACTACACACACACACACACATGCATGCACTCAAACAGAGACAAACCTGATCTGCGGAAAGTTTGTGAGCAGTTCCCACAAGTTCTGGTCACAACAGAAAGAACCTTGGAGTCGAGAACCATCCTCCATCTGCAGAGCAATCCGCACCTGAAGATCGTGAAACCAAAGAAACATGCATGCATACACACACCCACCCATCCACCCACCCACCCACCCACACACACACACACACACACACACACACACACACACACACACACACACACACACACACGCATACATACACACAAACACACACACACATGCATGCATGCACACAAACAAATATAAAGACAATATCATACTAAGGGCTATATGTAAATATTTTAAATGATTATGTATTGATTATTTAATCAATTAATACTACTACATGTTAATATTATACTGAGGACTATAAACAAAAATAATCATTGTACAGGATTAAACAGCATACAAAAACTATTTGACCAACTTCATTTTACTTTATTCAGATTATCTGCAAGGGCTTTTTATTGCCTTATGCCACAGACTGGATGATAAGAGATTGCCATTCCCATTCTAAGTGCAAGATTGGCTTGCTCCTTAAATTACAAATACATTTTTGTCCTCTCTGACTTAAATAATGAGCATGTTGTTCTCTCATAGTCGAAATGCTTCATAAATGTCATGTCAACCTTTTAACATGCTTCTTAAGAGAACATGACAAAAGACAACACCAACTGGTAAATCTGTAATATGTTTAGGAGTGCATAAAAGTCACGACCCATGGACATTTTGGCATATTAGCCAGTCCCCTCGACAGGAATGTACCGCTGTGTAGACAGTTTTCCTCATCAAACTTGTGACCAGTTCACCAAAAAGAGAGCTTTTCATTATTCAATCTAAGAGGGATTACACCAAACACTTAGGCCAAGATGAGCTTGCTAATGAATAACACTTAGCATGTGTGCAAGTCAGTTTCGCCCTCTGTCCTTCTTTGACTGATTCAGTCCAGACCCTATGAGTTGTTTATATTTACCCGTCAGTGACGTCTAACTCAGGATGCATGCTGTGCTTTGGCACACCAAAGGGGATGAAAGGATGCCTTGGATGTGTTAACACAAAAACACACTTCCAAAACACTTTCACACACTAGTTTGTCTAAAGAATGTTGACTGACTAAGGCGACAGTTTGAAGAGGATAAATGTTTGTGTTTGGATGTGTGTGTGTGTGTGTGTGTTAAGAGTGTAAATATGTAAGGTCTGTGAGGTATCAGCAGGCCAACCAACTACACCATGGATAAAAGCAACTGGAAAAACCCAGAAGTGCTTGCAATGATTGGTTGATTAAATGTTCATCTGCAATTTTCTGTAGTGGTGCCAGTAATATTTGTTGTTAGTTGTTACTGAAGTAGCATATCACATGCCATGGTTAAGCTACGTTAAGAGTACAAAAATGTTATAAATGCAGTTGCAAGAACAACTTTCCACTCATATCTTGGGATGTTTGATTTGAAAGAGAACTTAATTTAATTGTAACCTATTCTAATTATCTGTTAACTCCCCATCCTCTTTCATCTGTTTCTATCTGCGGATGTCTCTCATTTTTCTAAGACTAACTGTATTGACAGGCGAATTCACAAAGAATGGATTGTGGCCACTGATAGCACCATGAATTAAGCATCCCTTGCAACTGTTATCTGCCCCATCTCAAAGTCCAATTGACAAAATATATTGCACGAATGATATTACAGTGCAAAAACGCCCATAAAGTTTTGCAGCTGAGTGCAATTTGCCCTTGTTTTGCGTCTGATTGCAATTATCCCTGTGGCAAAGTACAAATGGTGGCTTTGCGCCAAGAACACGGTAGGCAGGCTCAGTGTCATCCTTGATGTCATCAAGTATAGCAAGAATTGTTAGACCTGGCAACCTGTATCTGTGAATGATTTCCGTCTCAGTTAAATCAAAAAGTGATATTCTTCTTTGAAATATCCAAACATCCGCTCATGAGCATGCCTGGCATGACGATGCCTTTGCCTGGCTACAATCACTGCTGCCATGAACACTGAAAAGACTGGGCATCAGTTACCACCAACTCTCTGAAGACACTAATAATTTTCAATCTTGTCAGGATTGTCATGATTTGTACATCGGGGAAACCAAACAAATGCTGGTGAAGAGGATAACACAACACAAAAGAGCTAACATGTCAGGCCAGTACTCCACAATCTACACCCATCTATAGGCCAGTGGCCACTCTTTCAAGGATGAGGATGTGCACATCCTTGATAGGGAGGAACACTGGTTTGAACAGGGAGTCAAACAGGCCATCTATGTAAAGAGGAAACGACCATCCCTGAACCAAGGGGGAGGCCTAAGAGTACACCCATCCCCATCTTACAATGCTGTGATTGCAACTATTCCCCAATCCTCTGTGAATTGTACACATGGCCATTTTAACTCTAGTTAATGGCAATTTGCATATGAAACCCATCGTTGTTTCGGTTGCTATTCAACTATGCTGTTCATAAGGGTGGGGATACCTGCAGTCAGTTGAGACTGAAGAAGTCACTTAGATGAGTGATGAAACGTTTCTCCCAATAAATGTTGTGTCCAGATGAACTGGTTCAACTTTCTGGGATTTCCTCACCTGGATTATTGACTATACATCAAGCCATTAACACTGGAGTTTGTGAAATTTACTTTTTTTTTTTTTTACAGTGCGGCTCATTTGTATAGAAAGGGGCCAATTTTGCGTCAAATGTAAGCATTTTACCAAATTTGCATACGTGCAAATGGCACCGGAGCATCGAGACACTATTTGCTTGGCAGCGCAGCTAGGGGTGCATTTCATTCACCCTTTGTGGGTGCTTTGAGAATTACATGGTTTCTTTTTGTCTGATTTGTGGAGGTTTAGTGGCTGCAAAAGCCGTGCAACCCTTTTCTGAATTTGCCAGTTTTTTTTGGGGATTTCCCTCCCCCCTTTTCTCCCAAATTGTATCCGGCCAATTACCCCACTCTTCCGAGCCATCCCAATCTCTGCTCCACCCCCTCTGCTGATCCGTGGAGGGCTGCAGACTACCACACGCCTCTTCCGATACATGTGGAGTTGCCAGCCACTTCTTTTCACCTGACAGTGAGGAGTTTCACCAGGGGGATGTAGAGTGTGGGAGGATCATGCTATTTCCCCCAGTTCCCCGAACAGGCACCCCGGCCGACCAGAGGAGGCGCTAGTGGAGCGACCAGGACACATACCCACATCCGGCTTCCCACCTGCAGTCATGCCCAATTGTGCATAGGGACGCCGACCAAGCCGGAGGTAAAACGGGGATTCGAACCGGTGATCCCCGTGTTGGTAGGCAATGGAATAGACTGCCGAATTCGCCAGTTTTGTCAGTGATTGTTATTGGCATGCTTTAACTGTATGGTCTTCCTCGTCCCTCTCAGCGCCCGGCCAACCAACCTGATCCAGAGGCCCAGTCATGTCAAACTGACCATTCAGTCATGCTAAAACCGAGACACAATGCTATTTGCGCTGCGCTTGCCGCTGGGTTCAGTGTGGAGGGCAAGACAAAATAGGCAGAGTTTTCAAAACTTGTAGCGGGACTTATCAACACTTCTAGCATGACACGTTCTCCATTTTGTTGTTGCCAAAAAAAATTGGACCTACTTCACCTCTGATTTATGTTAATTGATCTTCTTTTATAGAACATCTTAACTTAGGCGAATAATTCTTGTGCACGTTTATTTTTGTGCACGTGTTTATCTTTGAGGCAGTCACACATTAAAGAAAAATGACCATCAATGTACAATATATTTTTAACCTTTATATAAAAAAAATAGCTGTACAATAGGCTTCACAAAATTTGACAATTATACATTGGCCTATGGACAAATAATACCAGCCTCCCTCCTGATGTGTTGCCATTGAGGGACACACACTGCTATCATTATTATTTGAAGTCATTCAAACGGTTTCAATTATTTGTACTCTTGAAAACCATTCCTTTTTTGCTTTTTTTTTTCCCTCACATAGGAACCCCCCCCCCCCCACACACACACACCTCATCCTCTGTATTTCATCACATACAGTTTTTAACTCACCTGGCTGTCAGCTGCAGCTTGTTTCCTTGTGCTTGGCACCATTTCCAGTTTGGCATTGTTGGGCAGGCTTGCAAATCTCCACTGTACTGTTAGGTCCAGCACATTCCTTTGAAACCTGTCAGAGGCGCGGACAGAAGGGAGGGGGTCCTATAGTCAATAGGCGATGAATGAGGACAACAGGACAAAGGCCATCTCTGCACAGTCAAATTAACAGCCCACACAGAACAATCTGATTCATATAATCTTTCTCTTGAGGACCCAGGTGCCTGGCCACAGGTGACAGTCACACACAGGTTTTCATCTGTTTGTACACACATACACAGACACAGAGCTGCACACAGACCAATCTTAAGAACATCAGTTGCAACAAATAAAGACAAGAACTGGATCTTTAAGTTGATTTACAGAAATGAAGGCTCAATGTGTATCTTTAAACCCCTTGCAAAGAGCAACACAGCAACAATCACTAATCTAGGGCTTGTCTTCTAATTCAAATTTAGCCTCTGTACTCCATTCACTTGGATTACTGAAATATTAGTTTGGGTTTGTTGATTGAAGAGAACTTTTTAAGCCACTTGGTTTGTTTTTTTTTCGTTTTTTTTTCATTAAAGCTGCAAAAATAAAGCAATGCATTTCTCTTCATGGAAAGTAAGCAGTTCAAGTTCCCTGACACTGTTGCCACAACATCGCTGAGGCCTGATATGGTCCCATTGTCAGAAGCAAAGCAGGTGGTCTGGTTGGGACTGACTGCGCTCTGGGAAGACCAGGGGGAGGGGACAAATCAGAGGAAGGGGGTCACATACTAGGAGCTGGTGAAACAGTGCCAGAGGCAGGTGTGAATAACTTTGTGTGAACCCACTGAGGTGGGTTGGGTATAGAGGTGTTGCTGGCTGGTGTCATTGCAGAGCCTACACTGTGCTTGGCATCAGAAGGGCTTTAAAAAGAAGAGCCATCAAAACCATGATAGCGGCCACTGAAAGGGCCCCCAGATATCTTCGGATTAGGAGTGATCCTCGGGCTAAATGCTGCAGGAATACAAGCGAAGGTTTGATCAATCTTGGCTGGGGTGCCTGGGGGAGGGTGTCTGATATAGAAAAGACCCAATGAACCCAGATTACATCACTGATGACATGTCCCAGAACATCACAGGATGCATCTTCAGATCATGTGCTCTAATCAACCTGGGTTGTTGATTATTAGTTTGAGTTTGTTGAGTCAGGATACTTTTTAGAGTTGCTTGGGTTTTCCCCCCCCATCAAAGCTTTAAAAACAAGCAATGTAGCAATGTATTTCCTCTTTATTGGTTCAAAGCGCCTCAGGGAGTTAACCCAAATTTAACCAGCATTGGTTTGTGTAGGGTAGAGCAAGATCTCAGTGCTTAACTTGATAACTAACCTTTATTTTTAACATAGTTGACATGATTACTCACTTCAAACCATAATCGTCGACATTGAATCCATGTTTTTTGCAGACGTCCTCCAACACCTGACGGAAAAACGAAAAATTTGAGTAGCACAGTAGCGACTGTACTGTAGTTACGAATTACTTTATCCTAAACGTCCATCGGTCATTTTATTCTATTCAGACAAAAGAAAAATCACACCGGCCGTTAGCTTGTTAGCGCTAAGCTAGCTAGCGACTGTGATGCAATTCTTCAGTTAAGGAAGAATCGTATTGTAAATGAATTGACCTCGTCAAAAAACATGAAATAGTGTGAACGGTAATTTACCTGTAACATCGGCGTGTTTGGGGACACTTTAATGGTTTGTCTTCTTCCATTTGGGGTAAGAACTGTCACAGCTGTGCTACTGGCAGCCATTGTGCTGTGACGTTACTCTGTTTATTTGAATGAACTTTATCAACACAGTGCTCGACAACTGCCCACGCACCTTCTTTGACCCTATCCCTTGAAAAAATGTTGGCGTCGGCGACATGTCACATTAAAAATGTAAACTAGTAACCCAAAGCGTAATTATACAAAAAATCAACAACAATTATTTTGCTTTCGTTTTTTTTTTCCTAGACACTGGGGTCAGCGCAACGTCTCTTTTCATCCTTATAAATACTCCATAAGTATTGATGTAATGTCAAATTCCATCCATCCATTATCCGAACCGCTTATCCTGCTCTCAGGGTCGCGGGGATGCTGGGAGCCTATCCCAGCAGTCATTGGGCAATGTCAAATTGCACCATATAAATCAAAATCATTATTTATGCACAGAAATCATAAAGATGCAAACACGAATTTTTGGTAAATTAAGGTAAACGTTCATCTAGAACTTGGACTTTAAATTAACCAAATAGCTAATAGTCATTCTCATTTCTTAAAGTTTTTTTTTTCCTTCGCATACAGTACTTCCTATGTACAAGGCAACCTGTGAGTCACATGTAGCTTAGTATGATAAGGGACCTCCTCAGTTAAAAGCTCAAGACTGTTCTCTGTCAAGAGACCCCCGAAATCGGATCAACGCTGGAACCAGGGTCACAACCTAACACATAGAGCCGTGAACTCACCTTAAAGAGAGGAGAGGAGAGGAGAGGAGAGGAGAGGAGAGGAGAGGAGAGGAAAGGAGAGCTACAGCCAGAGCCAGAGAGGTGAATAAAGTTCTTAGTCCTGGGGGGAAATTGCCACCGTCTGTATAAACAAACAAACAGATTCCTTCCTCAGTCAGCAGGGTAGAAACTTCAAAATGTGCTGAACTGGACTTAAATTATATAAAGGTTGTATGTATTGGACTGCTAAAGTTTCCTGATCTTCACAGAGACCATCTTTAATCACTGATTAATGAATGGCAAAAAGGCAAACTTTTTCAGACACTGTTATGTAGGAGAGACATGGCATTTTATCTGACATGCAGTTCAAAGAAACAGAGTAGCAAAGATCAAATTTCATGAGCATGCAGAAATGTCATTATGTGGCAAATTAAAATTGATGGCCATTAGCAATCTGACACTGCCAAAATCCAATCAATTATTATTTTGCCAATGATGTCAGCGTTCAAGAAACCACAATTTTTACTTGATATAAAAAGCAGCTCTTCTTATATTGTAGGAGGGATATAGCTAATGACTGCATCTCTGTAGAAAATTTGCCACATTATCGTTGAGATAATGACTTCATCACCTGTCTCAAAAGTGTGAGACATTATCATTATCATCGGGGAAACAAAATTGTGCATCATCCCGATAGAATGAGAAAGAACTGCTCTTTGAAGAAATTGATTATATTTGTACGCTTTTGCTTGGGGACTAGCTGCAAACCGACATTCCATGGTCAAGAAACATGTATGCAGACAAATGTGTCAGAATTACCCACCGTGCAACGACGACATCAAAACACTGTTGTTCCACTGAAAGAAAATTGCTTGCTCTTCAAACAGTGATCGAAGTAAAGGCTGATTGTATCAGGACCAAGTATGAACACAACCTTCTTCTGAGGCTGAGCCTTTCTGTAAAAGGATCACTGACTAATTCAAGACTCTGGAGAACTACCATCTGAAATTGCTAAATGCTAACCAAGTGATCCAAGCTGAATAGTAGAGTACAAGCTGAGGGCCTTCCCTCACATGACCAGAGAAGATGAGAAAGCAGAAAAGGACAAACTAAAGAATGAGAATAACAATGTGAGTACTGACCTTAAAAATTTAGATTGAATCAGCACACAAATAATCAACACACAAATAATTCACACAAAGAACAGAATTACATATTCAAAAGGCCAGTAGCAGCAGGGACAAATTAATTCTTAAATCTATCGATCCTGTATTTCAGCAGATTATATCTGTGACCAGATGGAAGCAACTTGAACTCACTGAACAAGGGGAGACTTGGGTCAGCAAGAATTGGCTAAGCCTTCTTTGTGGCTCTGACTTTGTTCGCATGGGAGAGGTCATTTAGATTTGTGCCTGGAATATTCCTGCACATCTTAACAGTTCCCTCTAGCCTGTCCCTCTTTTTCAAGGTAAGTGACCCAAACCAGCAAATAAAAGAAGATTAGAACAGACTCAATAAAATGAGAGCAAAACATTCTCATAAATGTGGTGTCAACATTAAATCTTCTGAGCTTCTGATAAAAATACATGCACTAATGGGCCTTTTCACAAATAATGTAAGCATTTGAATCAAAGTTTAAATTATCAATTATTGTCCCCTGACGGATAAATTCAACAGCCTGGCCATGAATAACGGCAATAAGAATAGGAGAAGGCTTCTTTCTAAAGTCAGCAATCATTTCCTTTGTTTTGGGCACATTTATGTCCAAGAAGGACGGTTTACACCAGTCACTAAAATCATCCACCACTGGATTGTGGTAAGTTTCATCATTACTGAGCAGGGACACAATAACGGAATCCCCTGCCAACTTGATGACGTGTCTGCCCTCATAATAGCATGTGTAACTCATGTGTATAAAACAAATAGAAGTGGTGAAAGGACACACCCCAGGGGGGAACTGGTGGAAGATAAAAGGGCATCAGATAAAATGCCACTGACTTTCACCTTTTGAGACCTGTCAGTTGAAAGTTCAGGGTCAATGTTGTGGATGCTGGTAAGTCCATCTGCTAACATGTGAGGTTGTATGCAGTTAAAAGCTGAGGAGAAGTCAATAAAAAAGCAATGGTACAAAATTCTTTCCACCATCCAGGTGATCCAGGACCAGGTTAAGTAGGGGGCCTGTGACATTCTTAACACCTCCGCCTGCCCTGTAAGCAAATTGGAGTGGATCCCATATTGTCTGAGTTACACCCAATATCTATTCTTCTATAATCTTGTCAAAGGTTTTCATGGCAAGAGAAGTATGTGCCACAGGCCTATGGTCATTGAATGATATTGGTGCTTTCATCTTGGGCACAGGTACAATTACTGAGTCCTTCCAGAGACAAGGAACCCTATGGAGTTGAAGTGACCTCATAAAGATGAAGGAAAATATGTCAAACAATGGTTCTGCACAATTCTTAAGAAGTCGGCTGCCAATATTATCTGGACCGGGACTTTTTCTCTCCTTCACTCCCCTGAAGAGTTTAAAAACCTTGTCCATATCAACATGCATCTCATTCTGCTCCGGGCAGGCATTTGTATACACAGACAGTTCATTGCTAAAATCACAAGTATTAAAACGATTATAAGAAATGTTCAGGTCATTAGGAAGTTCAGCGTCAGTCTTGCCAGCAAGGGAAATGGGACACTTCATAGACTGCATGCCCATCATGGACTTCACACCTTCCCACACTGGGCGTGAATTACCAATGCTCAGCAGGGCTTCTACTTTGTCCTTATATTTAATTTTATCAAGTTTAAGTTCCTTCTTAACTTGCTTCTGCAACTCCCTGCAATGAATATCATCCTCCTCGTTATAATTAATATCCCTCTTTATAATTGTGTTTTAACAGATTCAGACACCCATGGTTAGTTGTTAGGAAACATAGAAGTTGATTTCTTGGGGATTAATTAATCTTCACAAAAATGTATACAAGCAGAGAAAGTCTCAGTAAGATCATTCAAATCGGAGTGGACATCTTTAAATAAATCCCAGTCTGTGCAACTTTAACAATCCAGGAGCTGTAACAATCCAGGAACTGTAACAACCCACGCAACTGTAAAAATTTGGAACTGCAAACAATCCAGGAGCTGTAACAATCTTGGCACTGCAACAATCCAGGAGCTTAACAATCCTGGAACTGTAACAATCCAGGAGCTGTAACAACTCTGGAGCTGTAACAATCTTGGAACTGCAACAATACAGGAGCATTGACAATCCTGGAACTGTAACAACCCAGTAGCTGCAATAATCTTGGAACTGCAACAATCCAGGAGCTGTAACAATCCAGGAGCTGTACAATCCAGGAGCAGTAACAACCCTGAAACTGTAACAACTCAGGAGCTGTAACAATCTTGGAGAACGCAGTTTATGTGCAATTACAAATGCACCTAGAAATTAATGGCATTTCTGAAAAGTTCCAGTCTGGTTTCAAATCACATCACAGCACTGAAACAGCCCTTTTAAGACTGCTATCTTCGACACAGTTGACCATAATATTCTTTTATCACGTCTTGAGCTGTGTGTAGGCATTAAAGGTACTGCCCTAGAATGGTTCAAATCTTATCTGTCAAATAGAAGCTTTTCTGTCCATATATACCAATCGTCTTCAGCTGCGGCCCCACTTAACTGTGGGGTCCCTCAAGGCTCCATTTTGGGCCCCATTCTCTCCTCATTGTATATGCTGCCCATTTTTAAAAAACATAATATGTCTTTTCATTGTTTTGCGGATGATTTGCAAATCTATCTACCAATAAAAACAAACAGCAGAGATTCTATACAGGCTTTACTTAATTGTTTAAAGGATGTCAAAACATGGATGGAGTTAAACTTCCTGAAACTAAATCAAATTAAGACTGAAATTATTGTATATGGACAACCTGATCTTCTGGATGGTTATGATAGTGCTCTTGGCCCTTTAGCTTCCTACAGTCACTCTTCTGTTAGGAATCTTGGTGTGATTTTTGACAGCTCTTTTAACGTTGATAAACAAATAAGCTCAGTAGTCAAAACAAGTTTTTTTCAATTATTACTTCTGGGAAAAGTAAAGGCCTATCTCCCTCCAAATGATCTTGAAAGGGTAATTCATGCATTTATTACCTCTCGTTTGGATTATTGTTATTCATTGTATGTTGGTGTAGCTCAGTTGTTGCTTCATCGCCTGCAGCTTGTACAAAATGCAGCTGCTTGCCTTCTGACAGGAAAGAAACGATGTGATCACATAACGCCTGTACTGGCCTCCCTTCATTGGCTTCCTGTCTGTTTTAGGACCCAGTTTAAGATTTTATTACTTGTTTTTAAGTCTTTAAATGGGCTGACACCATCTTATTTATCTGAGCTAATACATCATCATACACCAGTCAGAGCACTCAGGTCAACAAACCAAATGCTCTTATATGTTCCGAGATCCAGGCTTAAGAATAGGGGCGACAGGGCCTTTGCAGTGGCTGCCCCTAATCTCTGGAACAACTTACCAGTACACATCCGATCTGCTCAGACCCTAGAGACTTTTAAATCTTTGTTAAAGACCTACCTCTTCTCGCTGGCATTCAATTCAAGTTGAGCTTGACACCATGATTACATTGTGCAAATATACTTTTACTCTTATGTTTTTTATTGTTTACATTTTATATTCTTTATTTTATTATAAAGAATGTCTTGAGTTGGTTGGTCCTGATGACATACCTGTGGAGGCATGGAGATGTTTAGGAGAGATGGCAGTGGGATTTTAAACTAGATTGTTTAACACAATCTTGGAAAGTGAGAGGATGCCTGAGGAGTGGAGAAGAAGTATACTGGTACCGGTTTTCAAGAACAAGGGCGATGTGCAGAACTGTAGCAACTACAGAGGTATAAAGTTGATCAGCCACAGCATGAAGATATGGGAAAGAGTAATAAATAGATGCTATGTTAAGAGGAGAGGTGATGATTAGCGAGTAGCAGTATGGTTTCATGCCACGAAAGAGCACTACAGATGTGATGTTTGCTTTGAGAATATTGATCAAGAAGTATAGAGAAGGCCAGAAGGAGTTATATTTTGTCTTTGTAGATTTACAGAAAACATACCACAGGGTGCCGAGAGAGGAGGTGTGGTATTGTTTGAGGAAGTCAGGAGTTGCAGAGAAGTATGTAGGAGTGGTGCAGGTTATGTATGAGGGAAGTGTGACAATGGTGAGGTGTGCGGTTGGAATGACAGATGGGTTCAAGGTGGAGGTGGAATTACATCAAGGATTGGCTCTGAGCCCTTTCTTGTTTGCAACGGTGATGGACAGATTGATGGACAAGATCAGGCAGGAGTCTCCATGAACGTTGATGGTCGCGGATGACATTGTGCCCTGTAGCAAGAGTAGGGTGCAGGTTGAGGAGAGCCCGGAGAGGTGGAGGTATGCACTGGAGAGAAGAGGAATGAAAGTCAGTAGGAGCAAGACGGAAACCTATGCATGAATGAAAGGGAGGACAGTGGAATGGTCAGGATGCAAGGAGTGGAGGTGACAAAGGCATTTGAGTTTAAATACTTGGGGTCAACTGTCCAAAGTAACGGGGAGTGCAAGAGAGAGGTGAAGAAGAGAGTGCAGGCAGGGTGGAGTGGGTGGAGAAGAGTGTCAGGAGTGATTTGCAACAGAAAGGTACCAGCAAGAGTTAAAGGGACGATTTACAAGACGGTTGTGAGACCAGCTATGTTATATGGTTTGGAGACAGTGGCACTGACGAAAAGACAGGAGGCAGAGCTGGAGGTGGCAGAGCTGGAGGTGGCAGAGTTGAAGATGCTAAACTAAGATTTTCACTGGGAGTGACGAAGACGGAGAGGATTAGGAATGATTATATTAGAGGGACCGCTCAAGTTGGACGGTATGGATAGAAAGCAAGAGAGGCAAGATTGAGATGGCTTGGACATGTGTGGAGGAGAGTTGCTGGGTATATTGGGAGAAGGATGCTGAATATGGAGCTGCCAGGGAAGAGGAAAAGAGGAAGGCCAAAGAGGAGGTTTGTGGATGTGGTGAGGGAAGACATGCAGGTGGCTGGTGTGACAGAGGAAGATGCAGAAGACAGGAAGAAATGGAAATGGATGATCCGCTGTGACGACCTCTAACAGGAGCAGCCAAACATAGTAGTAGTAGTAGTAGTAGTAGTAGTAGATTCTTTATTTTGTTATGTCTTCTTCGCATATATTTTTATATTCACATGTGTCACTTATTTTATATTGTATTTTAAGCTTGTGCAGCACTTGGGTTCAACTGTGGTTGTTTTAAATGTGCTATATAAATAAACTTGACTTGACTTGATTTGACTTGACTTGAAACAATCCAGGAGCTGTAACAATCCTGGGACTGTAACAACCCAGAAGCTGTACCAATCCAGGGGCTGTAACAATCCAGGAGCTGTAACAGTCCTGGAGCTGTAACAATCTAGGAGCTGTAACAATTTTGGGCTGCTGCTGTCTCGCCATGAAGACGAGATGGTTAGCCGAGTTGGTTGAAGGTCCTTCCCCTCCACCGCCACCACTCTGTAGACAACTGGCTTCCTATTCTTCAGAAAACACAAGCCTCATTCAATATTAGCTACAAATAAAACTATCAAAATGTTGCATGCATTGGATAAAGCTGTTTGTCACATATAACAGTAAGGTAACTCAAACCATCAACAATGAAGATTGCGATATTTACTGCCTTCCTGTGATAACACTGAAGTTGTTGATAGTTTTAATAGTCAAGAGAAATGGCGAAGACGAAATTCCGCCTGAAGAAGCTAAAACAGACATTTTCTTGCAACATGTTTTTCCACATTCACTCAAAGAAAGTGTAACATCTTAAGGTGGTAATAAGGACGCCAAATCAGTGAAAAGGCTAATGTGTATTGGAGATTTGACTCATGGGGCTTGTAAGACCTAGCCCTGAGGCAAATGAGTCTACAAGCAAACACATTAGCAAATGATGGGGGTGGGGGTCCTGATAGCCTAGCAGTCTATTCTGTTGCATACCAACCCGGGGATGCCAGTTCGAATCCACGTGTTGCCTTTGGCTTTGTCGGGCGTCCCTACAGACACAATTGGCCGTGTCCGCGAGTGGGAAGCTGTGTGTGAGTTTGTGTCCTGGTCGCTGCACTAGCGCCTCCTCTGGTCGGTCGGGGTGCCTGTTCGAGAGACTGGGGGAATAGCGTGATCCTCACACGTGCAACGCCCCCCCTGGCGAAGCTGCTCACTGTCAGGCGAAAAGAAGCGGCTGGGGACTCCACATGTATTGGAGGAGGCACGTGGTAGTTTGCAGCCCTCCCCGGATCGGCAGAGGGGGTGGAGCAGCGACCGGGAAGCCTCGGAAGAGTGAAGTAATTGGCCAGATACAATTGGGGAGAAAAAAGGGGGGAAATCCCCCCCACCCCCAAAAAATTAGCTAATGATGATAACAATTGACCTGGAAAAATGAGAAAGCCGAGGATGGATGTGAAAAGATTAGCATGAAATCCCATTTCATCCGGAAATGGTTGTAGCATCATAACTATATACAAACGATTACAAATGACAAATCTTTTTGTGCAGATATATATACACTACCGTTCAAAAGTTTGGGATCACCCAAACAATTTCGTGTTTTCCATGAAAAGTCACACTTATTCACCACCATATGTTGTGAAATGAATAGAAAATAGAGTCAAGACATTGACAAGGTTAGAAATAATGATTTTTATTTGAAATAAGATTTTTTTTACATCAAACTTTGCTTTCGTTAAAGAATCCTCCATTTGCAGCAATTACAGCATTGCAGACCTTTGGCATTCTAGCTGTTAATTTGTTGAGGTAATCTGGAGAAATTGCACCCCACGCTTCCAGAAGCAGCTCCCACAAGTTGGATTGGTTGGATGGGCACTTCTTTGAGCAGATTGAGTTTCTGGAGCATCACATTTGTGGGGTCAATTAAACGCTCAAAATGGCCAGAAAAAGAGAACTTTCATCTGAAACTCGACAGTCTATTCTTGTTCTTAGAAATGAAGGCTATTCCATGCGAGAAATTGCTAAGAAATTGAAGATTTCCTACACCGGTGTGTACTACTCCCTTCAGAGGACAGCACAAACAGGCTCTAACAGGTACTATTTAATGAAGATGCCAGTTGGGGACCTGTGAGGCGTCTGTTTCTCAAACTAGAGACTCTAATGTACTTATCTTCTTGCTCAGTTGTGCAACGCGGCCTCCCACTTCTTTTTCTACTCTGGTTAGAGCCTGTTTGTGCTGTCCTCTGAAGGGAGTAGTACACACCGGTGTAGGAAATCTTCAATTTCTTAGCAATTTCTCGCATGGAATAGCCTTCATTTCTAAGAACAAGAATAGACTGTCGAGTTTCAGATGAAAGTTCTCTTTTTCTGGCCATTTTGAGCGTTTAATTGACCCCACAAATGTGATGCTCCAGAAACTCAATCTGCTCAAAGAAGTGCCCATCCAACCAATCCAACTTGTGGGAGCTGCTTCTGGAAGCGTGGGGTGCAATTTCTCCAGATTACCTCAACAAATTAACAGCTAGAATGCCAAAGGTCTGCAATGCTGTAATTGCTGCAAATGGAGGATTCTTTGACGAAAGCAAAGTTTGATGTAAAAAAAATCTTATTTCAAATACAAATCATTATTTCTAACCTTGTCAATGTCTTGACTCTATTTTCTATTCATTTCACAACATATGGTGGTGAATAAGTGTGACTTTTCATGGAAAACACGAAATTGTTTGGGTGATCCCAAACTTTTGAACGGTAGTGTATATATATATATATATATATATATGTGTGTGTGTGTGTGTGTGTGTGTGGGGGGGGGTAGACAAACATAGGCAGGTGATTAAATCAGTGAAAGGTAGAGTAGGGATATGGGCACATGCGGGTATACAGACATACCACGTCCACGTCTCATAGCTACATATCAAGTTCACATGTTTAGCACTGTCATTTGGGACAGCACTAGCCTTTTAGTAAACTTACTAATACGAACACATTTCTGAACAGTTTCATCTCAGACATATCACTCAAATAAAAATGAATTTCCCCTCCGTGGTGGCTCTGTGGCGCAAACCGATGCACACAGGATCGTGCACGCAAGCGCACGCAGACGCGCCCATACACATGTATAGACCACGTTATCACTGAAAACGAAACGTCATTTCTGCTTTCAGTTTAGAGAATACATTGAGGAGCACCATGGTGGCGTATACAATACATGGGCCCCCATACACAAATTTCGAAATGTATTCGATGGTCGAATTTCTTTTGCAACATCACGCCATGTCGACGGCCAAAAACTTCAAATGCCAAAGTGTAGCATCTATCATTATGATGGCCCATGAGAGGTGCTCAGTACACCAGTGGATGAATTTAAGGGGCGTGCCAGGCCTTCACTTGCGCGCATCCTCTTTGCTTGTGGTCGAGGCGCGCCGAGCACAGACCATCAGCGCAGCGATAGTAACGATTGGCCGGGGGATTGAGAAGCATGGGCTAGTTGGGGGTGGGGTCCCTGAAATAAAACCCTACCTCGTCCGTCGTGCAGGAGGACCTGAATCCATTGCCAAACAGGCCATCTAGTATTTTCAAGGATTAGCCTTACTACGTATATCATTGATCTAAAAAAAAAAAGGGGGGGGGGGCGAACAAAGCTTCATTCAGTTGACATTTTATGGATAACCTCCTCTGGAGGAGTTTAGCCTTCTGCAAGATTTGTTCTTGTCTTGTGGATTGAAATTAAAACAAGTGCACGATGCCCGTGCGTTCTGGATGAATGTTTAAGGCGCCGGCCCGTCTCCTAACGCGCCATGGAGAGCCTCGCGAAGCCGCTGCATTCACTCGGCGAACGCTGCACGACCGATAGACTCCACGAGTCCACCTCCGCTCGCAGAACTTTTGAACCCTCTGACGACTCGTGAAGAAGTGATGCGTTTTTTCTCCTCCACCTTTATCGCGAAAGCCATTCACCGAAAGCACTCAGAAAAGATGAGGGGTCGAAGACTCGATACGAGGTGGGGTACTCTGTCTGTGGTGCGCTCTTTTTTGGTCTTGTTTCTCGTCCAGATAAGCGCGCCGGCGGATGCCAGGCGGCTGCGGGGCGGCCGGCCGCAGACCCGGCGCGTGCAGCTGGCCCCCTCGTACCGAGAGGGGGCCGAGAGCTTCCCGTTAGATTTCACAGCCGTGGAGGGCAACATGGACAACTTCATGGTTCAGATTAAGAATTTAGCCCAGTCTCTGTACCCGTGTTCCACACAGAAGATGGACCAAGACATGAAGTTACACTTTTTAAAGAACGCGTCCGTGACCTGTAACGACGGGTCACCAGCGGGGTAAGTCAGTGATTGTTCCTATATCAGCTCAGTAAAAACTAGCAGTAACGCTGCCTGATCCAGGTTTTCCTCAATTAGAGCCCTTACTTGGGTTACTTTGGCTACTTGGCTCTCCTGTTTATCCCTTCATGCCCCTTGTCACACCGGATGTGACCAAAATGGATCAAAGGACCAGATCACCGCTGAGCTGAGCTGGTCTGGTCTGTCAGCTTTTTTTTTTAAACTGACATCAATTTTAGAATATTCGTTATACCACCGTATCTGTAATTGTAGTACTGCGGAGCAACATGTTTTACATGATGTTTTCATGCAGTATACAGGCTAATTAAAGTAAACCGAACTGCTTATCTAGATTCAGGGAAACACTTTAAGCTAGTGCCAGAAGTGCCTGTTTGAAGTCATCATTTTGTTGTTGGTGGATTTCTTCGAAAAAGGGATGCAAAAAACAACAACAACCCCTCAATGAAAAGCGATTACCTCCTGCACAAAATGTCCATGTCCTATCATTCAACAACATTATTTGATTTGATATACATTAGATGTAGACCAAATAGATATATTTGGTCTCAGCTGACAAACTCGGCGAGATTATTTCACTGGAAGTATAGGGGCATATGGGTCTTTGAGTTCGAGTGGGGAGAAAAATGCTGAGCAAACCTGTTGGGCCTGTAAGCTTTCAAAGAGAGCCTATATATAGCTTCATTAAACGAGTACGAATGTCAAAGAACGGGTTCAAGGGTCAAACTGGGAGGATTGGTAGGATCTTTGTGTATTTTATTGTGTTATTTTAGCATGTTCGAAATAAAACCAATCTGAATCTGCATCTGAATCTTTCTGTAGTTTTTTTGTGTGTGTGACATTGAAATGCGGTGTGCAACGCTGGGCCCTGTCTGGTCACATAGGCTGTGTGGTACTCAGACCCCCCACCCCCCGTGCATCCTGCACGCATCACAACAGCAGTACCGATGCCCATCGTGTTTCCTTCCTCGTTTCAATCCCCCTATGCAAAGTGACGTTCGCCTGTCAGATGTCTTGATTGAGATCTGTCTGCTTTCACACATCTGACATGTCGACAGCGACACAGGCGACACAGGCAGCTCAAGCATTTAATCCTGGTTTGCTCTTTAAACATCATATGACAAAATAACCTAACACCTTAAAGGTACACCGCTGGCCTTCATTCTCGCAACACACTTTCTGATATATCATGTGAGCTGTCAAGACTTCCGTGCATGCTCTCCATTTGCAGTTTGGCGATATGCAACTATGTTTGCAGATGTATTCAGTATTTTATAATCCGCACCCTTTGATCCAAGCAATCTAAACGGGGCCCCGCTGAGATTATGGCTGAGCCAAATGTTTCAAGTCAGGATCAAACACTGCATCACGGGGCTCGAACATCAAGAGGAGGTCTATAACACAGATCAACATGTGTGCCTTGCATGTGCTAGGGAGATATTTGCCAACAGAAACACCCTGCTCTGTTATCAGAGAACCGGGGATTACGTTAAGTAATAGTTGATTCAGTCCGACAACCCAAGAAAGCCCTGCTGAACCAAACATTTGCCATTCAAGTTATCACACACACACACACACACGCGCATGCATGCACAGACACACATGCACATCCATTCACAATGATGTCTGTCTTCTTTAATTTAGGTACTACATCAAAGAATCTAAAGGCAGCAAGAGGTGGCTGGTGTTCTTAGAGGGTGAGCAGGAACACGCCAAACTGTTTGCTTCTACTCCTGAGGAACATGCAGAGGTTCCAATGCCAAACAACACATTTAACTCCAATGGTGACTTGTGTGTGTGTGTGTGTGTGTGTGTGTGTGTGTGTGTGTGTGTGTGTGTGTGTGTGTGTGTGTGTGTGTGTGTGTGTGTGTCAGGAGGATGGTACTGTTTCAACAAGCAAACCTGTGATGGCAGGTACGAGACCCTGAGGAGACTGATGAGCTCCACCAAGTGGCCACATACCAAAACAGGTAAGTGGCAACGTGAACATAAGTAACCTTTTTTTTTCATTTTTATCATGAAAACCAGCATTTAGAAAAATCTAGAAAGCGTTTCCATCTGAACTACCCATCCATCCGTCATGACGCCCATCCAAATGCACACAAACCAGCGTGAATGTGAGAATGATGCATGGTTAAACAGTATCTGTAAAATCTCTGCATATGCTTAACAGTGCATCGATTTTCTTGGTAGGAAAAAAGTGCTTCTGGTTGAGTCATATAAATGTTTGCGTTTCCTGTTCAGCTAAATTAAGATTAATCATTAAAACTCGGTTCCTTTGGCTCTTTCCCAGGGGCCATCAGGGAAGCCCTTGTTGGTTTAACCCCTCCCTTCTCCTTCCCATACCTACCACCTTTTCCGTGTCTACGTCACCGTCTGGCTCGATAGCCAGTGCAGGCTGACACTAATGGAGATCTTATATTTGCAATTGCTGACTAAGCAAGAATAAATGACTCCTTATTTATTAACAACATACACACACATATACTCCTACCACACACTGACGCTGTACACTGACATTAATGGGTTGCAGGAAATAGCCATGGCCTCCCTTTTGGGCTACACACACACACACACACACACACACACACACACACACACACACACATATATATATATATATATATATATACACATATATACGCGTGTTGCGTGTGTGAGTGTTTATATATATATGTATATATACACCCCCCTTGAGCACATTAGTTGAGCACTCACAACACCATTGACGGTTTCGGAAAAAAACGCTATATATATATTTATATATGTATGTGTGTTGTGTGTGTGTATTGATATATATATATATACTATATATACACTACCGTTCAAAAGTTCGGGATCACATTGAAATGTCCATATTTTTGAAGGAAAAGCACTGTACTGTTCAATGAAGATAACTTTAAACTAGTCTTAACTTTAAAGAAATACACTCTATACATTGCTAATGTGGTAAATGACTATTCTAGCTGCAAATGTCTGGTTTTTGGTGCAATATCTACATAGGTGTATAGAGGCCCATTTCAAGCAACTATCACTCCAGTGTTCTAATGGTACAATGTGTTTGCTCATTGGCTCAGAAGGCTAATTGATGATTAGAAAACCCTTGTGCAATCATGTTCACACATCTGAAAACAGTTTAGCTCGTTACAGAAGCTACAAAACTGACCTTCCTTTGAGCAGATTGAGTTTCTGGAGCATCACATTTGTGGGGTCAATTAAACGCTCAAAATGGCCAGAAAAAGAGAACTTTCATCTGAAACTCGACAGTCTATTCTTGTTCTTAGAAATGAAGGCTATTCCATGCGAGAAATTGCTAAGAAATTGAAGATTTCCTACACCGGTGTGTACTACTCCCTTCAGAGGACAGCACAAACAGGCTCTAACCAGAGTAGAAAAAGAAGTGGGAGGCCGCGTTGCACAACTGAGCAAGAAGATAAGTACATTAGAGTCTCTAGTTTGAGAAACAGACGCCTCACAGGTCCCCAACTGGCATCTTCATTAAATAGTACCCGCAAAACACCAGTGTCAACATCTACAGTGAAGAGGCGGCTGCGGGATTCTGGGCTTCAGGGCAGAGTGGCAAAGAAAAAGCCATATCTGAGACTGACCAATAAAAGAAAAAGATTAAGATGGGCAAAAGAACACAGACATTGGACAGAGGAAGACTGGAAAAAAGTGTTGTGGACGGATGAATCCAAGTTTGAGGTGTTTGGATCACAAAGAAGAACGTTTGTGAGACGCAGAACAAATGAAAAGATGCTGGAAGAATGCCTGACGCCATCTGTTAAGCATGGTGGAGGTAATGTGATGGTCTGGGGTTGCTTTGGTGCTGGTAGGGTGGGAGATTTGTACAGGGTAAAAGGGATTCTGAATAAGGAAGGCTATCACTCCATTTTGCAACGCCATGCCATACCCAGTGGACAGCGCTTGATTGGAGCCAATTTCATCCTACAACAGGACAATGACCCTAAACACACCTCCAAATTGTGCAAGAACTATTTAGAGCAGAAGCAGGCAGCTGGTATTCTATCGGTAATGGAGTGGCCAGCGCAGTCACCAGATCTGAACCCCATTGAGCTGTTGTGGGAGCAGCTTGACCGTATGGTACGCAAGAAGTGCCCATCCAACCAATCCAACTTGTGGGAGCTGCTTCTGGAAGCGTGGGGTGCAATTTCTCCAGATTACCTCAACAAATTAACAGCTAGAATGCCAAAGGTCTGCAATGCTGTAATTGCTGCAAATGGAGGATTCTTTGACGAAAGCAAAGTTTGATGTAAAAAAAATCTTATTTCAAATACAAATCATTATTTCTAACCTTGTCAATGTCTTGACTCTATTTTCTATTCATTTCACAACATATGGTGGTGAATAAGTGTGACTTTTCATGGAAAACACAAAATTGTTTGGGTGATCCCAAACTTTTGAACAGTAGTGTATATGTGTGTGTGTGTGTGTGTGTGTGTGTGTGTGTGTGTGTGTGTGTGTTGAATCAAGGATAACATGACTGGAACAAGTAGAGAATGACATTGAAATTTTGGTTCCTCCGTCTCACTTTTCTTTCTGTTTGACGCCTGCTCCCTTTTTGTCCAGGAACAGGGATTTTGTCCCCTCAACCAGAGGAAAACCCACACTGGTGGAACGCCAACATGGTGTAAGCACTCCTGTGCATTTTACTTCGACCCGTTTACCTAAGTGATTTTGTTTGCTTATGCATTTGTCTATATGTGTATTTACATGCCCGCTTGGTGAACCTGGACTTTTAAAATTTGTGTGAAGAGTATAAAGGGTGTCCCATTTTAAATGTGTCTCTGTTTCTGGGATCTCTCCTCACGATGTCTTCTTAGGTTCATCCCTTACTGCTCCAGTGACGTGTGGAGTGGAACTACAGCAAAGACAAACCACAGTAAGACACAGACTCAGACCGGGAACAAAATCTGACCCTGGCAGTTTTTGTCTGGACCAGCCCCCGTTTTCCTCAGCAAACGCACTTATGAGTTGCATAAAGCAATATCAGGCTATTTATAACATATAGGCTAAGCCATAGATATCAAGTTGGCACCCTAACAACAGGTGTACTTACAGGGTTTCATCAAATAATGTAATAAATAAATAGCCAAGAAATAGCCTAGAAGAAAAGTCGGCACCCCAAGAGGTGCACTTAGGATTTTATTCATTTGACAATGGGTAACCCAACTCTCAGTGCACTTATGCTACAATCCGTGACTTAAATAAAACAAATATGACATATTTGTCATATGTCATGTCTGTAATCGATGTCAAAATATAATCTCATCATGAAACAAAATAACAAAACTCAATTTTCACACTGGACAAAAGTTTTCCTTGATGTAGGCCCAGCCTAATGATGATCTGGATATGTGGCTGAAATTGGATGTTAATTAACAGCAGTCTATTTACAGTCAATAATCTGACATTGTGCTCACAGCTGATCTGATGCTATTCGCACATCCGGTGTAACAGTCAGGATTTCATGCTACTGACACTATTTAAACAGGTTCATTGGCTGCTATTGTCAGGCTGTGACAAGCAGCATGCCTGCGCCCTATTGGAGTGGACCCAGAGTGACTAATCAGCTGAGCCATAATAACACTCTCACCTTGACGTCTAATCTAACTAAAACTGAAGGAGTCTTTGTCTGTACGTCTGTCCTTCGATTTTCTCGACAACCATTCATCTGATCGACTTCACACTTGGCAGGTGCATTGCTGAGGACCCAAGGAAGTGCAGTGTCGAGTGTGAAGTTGTTTGGATGAGTGGTTCTCGAAAAAGCTGCAAGCAGCAATACCGGGGGCCAAGCGATCGGCCCGTTCCAAACAGGCATGTTTTGAATGCCGCTGCACTGTTCATTTAAAAAACATCATAGGACAGTGGCCTTAAGCAGCGAATAGAATAGAATAGCATGTCCTACCTTAGGCGGTGAGAAGACATCTCATCAGTGTGCTCTTCTCTGCCATCCAGTCGATTATTCCATCAGCCTTGAGTTGTTTTTTTTTCTATCTGAACTTTTCTGCTCCACCTTTTCGCTTTTTGGGACCTTCATCCATTTCAGGCTAGCTTTATTTTCGATTCAAACTTATAAGTTTCCATTCATTCTCTCTTGATTTGATTATTTCACGCTTGACCTCTGACATTACATGGATGGACGCGTCCACTTGAAGGGGTGTGGGGGGAGGATGAGGGTAGCACTTCCTGCACCTGCCTTGCAGTATAGGTAACCTATTGACAATTGGGACCATGTAACCCCAATCAGATGGGCTGTTTCATCATCAAGGGGGCCGCGACCGGCAGGTCGAATTATTTTTTCCCCCACATTGCTGGCCATGCAGCTCACTAGTAAGCCGGCCCATCTGGCATTTGCCAGAGTTACCAGATTGCCAGTCCGAGCCTGGTAAAACACATTACATTTTTTTTTATCAAAGCCACACAATACGTAAGATTTTTTGTTGTTGTTGCTTGAATTATATTCCAGATGTATTTTAACATGCACACACTGAGTTTCATAGATCAGTGCAAAGATCTTTCATTCTGCAGTCTGAAGAGATTCACTGGAAAAAAAAATATTATTTTAGATGGATAGATTTTCAACTATAACACAAATTTCACAAGTCTGGCTCAGAGGCTGGCCACCTAGCAGCTAGCCACTTCTGACGGCCCCACCTGTCTCTCAAAGTGGCCACGTGCTTAATTATGCATAACTTTAAGCCTTAATATAATTTAAAAGGGTGAGTTATATAACCCCCCCCCCGTACAGTTGTCATGAATGGGGAAATAAGCTATAGAGACCAAAACTGTTTTTTTGTTTTGGTTTGTTTTTTTAACCAGGCTGTAAGCACGTTTGTTTCTGCTTTAAAGCTGGGCATTTTAAAATGGGAGTCTACGGGGATTGACTTGCTTTTGGAGCCAGCTTCAAACGGCCATTCGAGGAACTGCAGTTTTTGGCACTTCTGTGTTGGCTTCATTTTTCAGCCCTGGCGTTCCAACAATAGCTATCTGCAGACTGCAAGACAGGGGCGCAACATACAAGATGCGCCCCCAAAGTACAACACACGCCCACATCAGTACAAGAAACGCCTCCCACCCCCCACCCCGTACGGAGGTCAAGGATGGGAGGTTGAGGTTGGGGCAAGTGATGGGAGTCCTGCTACAAGTTCCACCCCTACACGTTCCGCCTGTCTTGCAGTCCGCAGACAGTCCCTTCTGCGGAGGTTGCCGCTAGGTTATGACGGGCCAACTCAGGAACATGCATGAACCTGGTTTGGAGAGAGGGGTTACAGGAGGAAAGGAGGAAGCAGAAAGGGGGATTTTTTTTTTTGGCTGTGTTAATTTAAAAATCTGGCTCACTTTTCCAAATTTACATATTGTAGCTCTAATATGCCCCGAGACTACTGAGGAAGGGAAGATAGATTAGATATATATCTCCTCATGGTATAGGAGGGACAGAAAGCCATTACCATATTTTTGTGTGCTTTCACTGTTGAAAAGTGGACTCGAGAATAAAGGAATAACAGGACAAAAGCACATTATGAATACAACTATTTATTATATTGCTATTTTAATGGGCTCTATGGCTACACATTTAATGCTGTCGATGTAAATTACTACCATTGTGTGTGTCTAGGTGACTATGCCTTCATGGGCTCTCTGATTATCAAGGAGGTGTTGAATGAACTTCTAACTAAAGGTCTGGACAATGCCAAGCTTCTGCTTCTGGCAGGTAGCAGGTTAGTTAAGTGTGAGTGTTTGTGTGTGTGTGTGTGTGTGTGTGATTAATTCTTCTACTTACCATTCTAATAAAATAAGTAGTTGGATAAAAAAATAACAATTTTATCATCAAACGCACCCCACCTTGTCTCTCTAGTGCGGGTGGCACAGGTGTCCTGCTAAATGTGGACCGCGTTGCTGAACAGCTGAGGTCTCAGGGTTTCCCCGGGGTTCGAGTCAGGGGCTTGGCTGACTCTGGCTGGTTTCTGGACAACAAACAGTACAGATTTACTGACTGCTTGGACACCATTAACTGTGCACCCACTGAAGCCATAAAGAGAGGCATCAGGTGAGAAAGATGGGACAGAAGATATCTAAAAACTGCAGACTGAAGTGAAGAGAAGGGATGATAAGCTGGACAGATCTTGAGTTTAATGGGTGTTAATTGACTATTGTACAGGTACTGGCGTGCACTGGTGCCAGAAAACTGCAGGCAAGCTCACGTCAGGGAAGAATGGAGCTGCTTCTTTGGGTATAAAGTTTACCCCACTCTAAAAAGTAAGCAGAAGCATGTGTTTGTGTGTTCAATTTAGACTTGACGGATGATGGGCATGGAAGTTGATGTTTTACAGATCACAGTAGCCATACAACCCTCTCCTACCCAGGTCCTGTGTTTGTGGTGCAGTGGCTGTTTGATGAGGCGCAGTTGATGGTTGACAACATCCACCTGACAGGACAGCCCGTCCATGAAGGCCAGTGGAGATACATCCAAACCCTGGGGCATGAGCTGAGGAACACACTCCGTGAAGTACCGTAAGACAGGCTGAAAAAAAACACTAACACACACACACACACACACAGGAAACAATTATGACTGCCTTGCTAACTCAGTGTGTTTTGTGATTGACAGGGCGATGTTTGCTCCAGCCTGCTTATCTCATGAGCTCATCACCAGAAGGTAAGTACACTAAATAAACACGAGCGGTATGAACAATATCTTTTATGCCAACTGGTGCCAAGACAGCTGAGACGACTTTTTTTTTCTCTTCATAGTGTAGCAACAAGATGCATGCATTTATTTACAAACCGAAGCTCATATGACTATCGTGGATGAGGACCCATGTTTTACAGATGAGGAGAAAGGAAAATTGTTGTACTTATGTGCGCTGTAAAGCAATCCGGATATTTCCTGGCAGACAAAAATGCAAAGCTAAAACAACCTATCTAGGGAGCTGATCTGAATTGCAGTTGTGTCATTCTCCCACAGCCATCACACATTGCAACCAAAATGAATTGCACCATACGTTAAAGCAAACCAGTTATCCAATTCCTCCCTTTAAAACCATAAACTCGGGGTCATTAAAGATAGGAAAACATGAAATGGCACCCTTTACTTTTCTGTCTCTCTCCTACCAATTCCCACATTTCTTCGCTCTCCTCTTCCTGTTTATCAGAATCAGAATACTTTATTCATCCCCGAGGGGAAATTATGGGTCTTATCATTTGGTCTTTCAATATACCTTCAGCTACTGGATGGACATCCAAGTGAAAGGAACCTCCCTGCCCCGAGCCCTCCACTGCTGGGATCGTAGTCTCCAAGCCAACGTCTGCAACAACAGTAGCCATGGTGACCACAATCACCAAAACCACAAGCCCCCGCCCATCAGAGGTTGCCCCCAACATTTGATTGACAGCTGCCCGTGGCCACATTGTAACCCCACCTGCCCGACAATACGGGACCAGCTAACAGGCCAGGAGATGAGTGTGATCCAGTTCCTGAAGCATATGGGCTTTGACGTGCAGAAGATGGCCCAGCAGCAGGGGATGGACCCGGGCAAGTTACTGGGAATGCTCAACAACGGCAACTGACGAGTCACGCTTCCACTGAAATGAAGCGCTGTTATTGTATTGTCAGTAAACTGTTAAATAGGAGGGTGCTGCACATTACAGAATGGAGGAACTAGGCCTGGTAAGCTAAAGTGAGCGGCACGCCACAGCCATGGGAGCAGAAGGTGCAAGGAACACAATTCATCAGGACTTCATCAGAAAAACACAACTGATGAGAAAACAACCCAGGTTATGAATAAAATAAACTCTGTTCTATGAACAAAAACAGCAATAAAGACGTGAGACTTTGTAATAGCTTGTAGAATTGGTGCATTTTACGCCGACCAGTCACCTCTAAGATATTAAGGAGTCAAACCAGGATTGTCTAAAACAAATGTTTGGGGCGTTTTTAAGCCAATATAAGTTTTTAGTTTTAATCGTACTGAGACAAAGCGTAGATTGTTGTAACTGATTGACCTACACTAAAATGTCAAGTGCAGGGCTTGGTGATGTGTAACTAAACAAGAAATGGAGACCATTGTGGTGTTAGTTATGTTACATAACATTTTCTAAATGAAAGCACTGGATAATATCAAATCGGACAGAAGCCAACAAGAAGCCCCTGCAGGTCTCTGTCGGGGTTGGTGGAGATGTTGGTGCTCTCTGTGAATATCCAGTGTCCCAAGGTGCTGTCTCAACCTGACACTGTGTGCTGCTTTTCCCTTTTTGGTTTTGTGGAAAATAAATGGGTGATATTTACTAATACAGGTATTTTTCCAATACACATACAAAGAGTAATTATAACACGTTGTTCATGCCAATTAAAAGGAGTTTTCTATTTTTTTATGACATATGTCTTTCATGGGTTTTGCACACAGATGAACGATGTCAAATCATAAAATAGGTTTCACATGTTTCTGAATGCATGTCAGCATGAAACCTAATGTAACCGTTGCAGAAAAAGAAATACCTGTATGGTCGTATCGGATCTATTACTTTCATTTCCTTGCCCAGTTTGATATTTGTGCAAATTATTTTCTTGTGAACGTTAAGCGGTGCTCCCACCTGACATGAACAACCCCAAAAAACATGAATTACTAACAAATTAACTCTTCTCAGCAAGGATACACAGAAATGATAAAACCTGTTTTATTTCAAACAGTATGTAAAACACAGTCACCTATGCAAAATAAAAAATACAAATAAAAAAACCATTAGCAAGAATCATTTAAAAATGGTCTGTTCCAGTGACTGGAGCTGAGACCAACACTTACACAAGCATCACCCCCACAACATCCTATATCAACCCTGATAAAAACACAACATAAATGACATACTAAAAACATACTTGAACATTTAAAAAAACCAAAAAAAAATGAAACAAGAATAGAATTTTTTTCACAGTTGGTAGGAAAGTGCTATTATGAGACTTAAAGTGAGAGTTAATTTTGTTCAGTTGAGAAAATACTTGGAAAAAACCTAGTTATTGTTCTGGCATATAATATTCTGTCCCAGCTGACATAGCTGGAATCAGCTCGAGGCATTCACACCAAGGGACTCAATTTGTTTCTGAAAAACAGTCTTAAAAACAAGGCGCCATTGACAATTAAGTTCTTTGTCCACTTACACTCCCCTTGTAATTCTCTTCTCCCTTTGATTCCCTCAAATCCAATCCCTCCTTGCTCAAAGCACTGGACTAAAAAAAAAAAAAAAAAGTAATTATATCCACCACCACTTTGACGCTATGAAGGATTACTTTAAGAGCATGAACGTCCTCTCAAACAGTAGACTATACCAAAGACAGCTGGGCGTTAATATGAAGACATAAACTCAGTGGTTGTTTCCTATGAGATATTTAGCTTCCCTACCTTCCACGCTCCACTCCCAATTTTTAATTTTTTTGTTGTCGTCGTTTCTTTTTCTCCCCAATTGTATCCGGCCAATTACCCTACTCTTCCGAGCCGTCCTGGTCGCTGCTCCACCCCCTCTGCCGATCCGGGGAGGGCTGCAGACTACAACATTCTTCCTCAGGGGGACGTAGCGCGTGGGAAGATCATGCTATTCCCCCTAGTTCCTCCTCCCTCCAGAACAGGCACCCCGACCGACCAGAGGAGGCACTAGTGCAACGACCAGGACACATAGCCACATCCGGCTTCCCACCCGCAGACACAGTCAATTGTGTTTGTAGGGTCGTCCGACCAAGTCGGAGGCAACACGGGGATTCAAAGCACCGATCCCCAGGTTGGCACCCAGACGCCCCAATTTTACAATGATTTCAAATATAAAAAAAAGTCATGAATTCAATTGCAGGGGAGTTGTAGTTTCTAATTTAACTGCTGGCGGAAGGATTAAGAAGCCATTAAGTATCCAGTTTTTGTTTCCAGTTGTATTACAATGATACTATAAAAGAAGATCCTCAAATTGTGGTAAGAAGATAGCTTCAGCTAATGGGAGAACGTGTGGGATCTTAACAGGCAGAGTCCTATAAGGAAAAAAAAAAGAAAAAAGAACCAAAGGTACATTATGAGGCTGGGATTTGATATGATTGTGAGAATAAAACAGACTTGAAATAATAAACAATGCTCACACATATTTGCATCAACCCTCAAATCAGAGCCACTGTAAGGAACCCCAGAGTGTTTAGACCCACCTGCCTGGTGAGGTGGCGAGGAGATGTGTGCTTCCGCTCATGGATGGCCTGCAGGCGGGTTATCAGAAACTTCTTATCCTCCCCCTCCTGGGGAACAGAGAGAGGATGAAAGTGAAAGCCGCGGAGATGAAGTATATACGGACGGGTGGCAAATGAAAGGAAAAACCCTGACTGCTTGACCCCTACAGCGAGGGAGTCCGGGAGCTCTGCTATGCTGTGAGGGGCATTTTCCTGCCATGGTTTGGGTCCACTTGCCCCCTTAGAGGGAATGGCCACTGCAAATCAATACAAAGTTATTCTGAGTGATCACCTTTATCCTATGATGAAACATCTCTATCCTGATGGGAGTGGTCTCTTCCAGGATGACAATCCCCCCATCCACAGGGCACGAGGGGTCACTGAATGGTTTGATGAGGATGAAAATGATGTAAATCATATGCTATGGCCTTCACAGTCTCCAGATCGCAACCCGATTGAACACCTATGGGAGATGTTGGACTGATGTGTTAAGACAGTGCTCTCCAGCACTATCATCAAAACACCAAATGAGGGACTATCTTTTGGAAGAATGGTGTCCATCCCTCCAGTAGAGTTCAGAGACATGTAGGATCTATGACAAGGAATACTGAAGATGTTCTGGAGACTCATGGTGGACCAACACCTCACTAAGACACTTTGATGGTTTTTCCTTGAATTTGTCACCTGTCTAAATGTATGTATATATATCAGCGAGTTAACACTAATACTGACAGAAGGAAAGAAGCGCTGATGGTTGTAAAGGAGATCAACACTAGATGTAAGAGATTTATAAAAAATAAAAAAAACAGTCTTGTAAACAGAGCCTACATTTAATACTGTGTTCTTACATTTTCCATCTGCTCCTGTAGCAGGCTGATGATCTTCCTCTGGCCATCCACCACCTGCGTGTGGAAATAGATGACTAGCCTAAGAAAATAAAGAAAAAAAAAATAATTTCCACTTGCCAATACCAGGGTTACAAAAATGGATTTTATGTGTGTGCGTGTGCACACTCACAAAAAGATGCCTGCAGCCACAAAAAGAAAAACTGGGTTTTCCACCAGATAGGTGTGCACCCAGACCAGCCAGCTCAGTTTCCGGTTCCCTCTCTCCAGCTCTTCAACCCAACGCTTCCCAGACTGGAACATGGTGCGGAGACCCTGGAAGGGCCCGCAGGATGAGGAGGGAGTGATGCTGATGGGAGGAAGTGGAAATTTTGTGCATGTTTTTGCAGTTGCAAGTATACGTATGTGATAAGAAGGGCTAAAAAACAGACACCCCCCACCTCCCAAACAATTGTTGTGATCTGAGCAGAAACAATATTTCAATGTTTCTGTCCCTAACATGATGTTCATAAAGCAGTTAGAACAAAATGAAATAGTGGTTCATACTCTTCTTTTAGACATGCATTTAAAATGGACAAAAAAATGGACTGTGGACATGGAAGGTGAAAAAGTTGGAGGTGCATATTGACAGTATGTACGATATTGAATCCGAAACATGAAATATACCCAAAAGACATTTGGGAGTTTGTGGGGAGAACAGAAATAATAATGTTTTCCAACCTCATAATTTAAAAGGGTAGTTTTTTCAAGAAGTGCTGAGGGGAGCATGGGAGTTTGACCAGCCAGTCTACAAGTGTCTTGTGGACTTGGAGAAGGCTTACAACCATGTCCCGTGGGGCACTCTGTGGGGGGTACTGCGGGAGTATGGGGTACCAGGGCAGTTGCTTACAAGCCATCTGGTCCTTGTATAACCAAAGTGAGAGCTGTGTCTGCATTCTCGGCACAAAGTCAAACACGTTTTCGGTGGGTGTCGGACTGCGCTAAGGTTGTCCCTTGTCTCGAATTCTGTGTGTGATATTCATGGACAGGATCTCAAGGCGCAGCCAACATGAGGAGTGTGTCCGTTTTGGGAACCTCAGAATTGCATCTCTGCTCTTTGCAGATGATGTGGTTTTGTTGGCTTCATCAGAACATGACCTTTGGCGTGCACTGGGGCGGTTTGCAGTTGAGTATGAAATGGCCGGGGTGAGAGTCGGCACCTCCAAATCTGAGACCATGGTTCTCTACCAGAAAATGGTGGATTGCTCCCTCTGGGTTGGGGATCAGTTGTTGCCTCAAGTGAAGGAGTTCAAGTATCTCAGGGTCTTGTTCACGAGTGAGGTTAGGATGGAGCGGGAGATTGACAGGCGGATTGGTGCAGCATCAGCAGTAATGCGGACGTTGTACCGGACCATTGTGGAGCTGAAGGAGCTGAGCCGGAAGACAGAGCTCTCAATTTACCAGTCAATCTTCATTCCAACCCTCATGTATGGTCATGAGTTTTGGGTAGTGACCGAAAGGGTGAGACTGCGGATACAAGCTGCTGAAATGAGTTTCCTCCGTAGGGTGTCTGAGCTCAGCCTTAGAGATAGGGTGAGGAGCTCAGACATCCGGAGGGAGCTCGGAGTAGAGCTGCTGCTTCTTGGCATTGAAAGGAGCCAGTTGAGGTGGTTCAGGCATCTGATTAGGATGGCTCTTGGGTGCCTTCCTTTGGAGGTTTTCCGGGCATGTCCAACTGGGAGGAGACCCCGGGGTAGACCCAGAACTCGCTGGAGGGACTACACGTCCAATCTGACCTGAGAACGTCTTGGGATCCCCCAGGAGGAGCTGGAGGCCGTTGCTGGGGAGAGGGATGTCTGGAATGCCCTACTTAGCTTGCTGCCACTGCGACCCGACCCAGGAGAAGCGGCTGATGATGAGATGATGAGTTTTTTTCAAGAAAATTTATTGCCACACAACCACGTTGGTAGTATTTGCTATTCAAAGTTGGGATAGGGGATTAGGACATAATGTGTCAATCGATAAGACTGTTCTCACAACACCCGTGTGTGTGTTTGTGTGTGTGTGTGTGTGTGTGTGCATACCGCCACATAGTGTATGTGACACACACAGAGGCACCCAGGAAAGAGGGGAAGCAGAGCAGAGTGATGAAGACAGTGGTCATCTGGCTGGCTCTGTACGGCTTCCTTGGAGCCTGACAGTTAAGCATCACACTTCCCTTTGGGTGGACAAAACAAAAGTCAGCTCATCTCACAGAAAACTGACTCAGCATCTATGTAAGATTGGGGGGAGATTAGTTTGAAGCTTGTGGTCTAGTGAGAAATAATTCAGAATCACGCTGGCCTACACAGAACAGCACAGACAGAATACTTAGCTTTACTTGTGCCATACTGTGATCTATAGGTGGACATAACACAATTTGAAGAAATCAAGCAGACTTCAGCAAACACACTGTAACACACAATAACAACTCAAATTTACCGAATATACTAAATCAGTTATCGTTCACAATATGCAGCCTACAACACACAGTCCCAAGAATCCCCCCCCCCTTTTTCTTCCAATTTTACTTGGCCAATTGCCCCATTTTTCTGAGTCATCCCAATCTCTGCTCCACCCCCTCTGCTGATCCGGGGAGGGCTGCAGACTACCACATGCCTCCTCCAATGCATGTGGAGTCACCAGCCGCTTCTTTTCACCTGACAGTGAAGAGTTTTGCCAGGGGGACGCAGCACGTGGGAGGATCCCCCTCCCCCCCGAACAGGCGCCCCAACCGACCAGAGGAGGCACTAGTGCAGTGACCAGGACACATACCCACATCTGGCTTCCCACCCGCAGACACGGCCAATTGTGTCTGTGGAGACGCCTGACTAAACCGGAGGTAACAAGAGGATTCGAACTGGTGATCCCTGCATTGGTAGGCAACGGAATAGACCGCCACGCAACCCGGACACCGTCCCATGAATAACTTTGATTTTCACCTATATGTATTCAAAGCAACATTGTTCCTTTTCCCCTTTCAGAACGGGCTTATAAAAGACGGGTAACATTACAATATGACAAGAGGGCTCCACAATACCTTCTTGATATAGAAGAGCAGCAGGAGTTTGACAACCTGAACTACAGGCAAAAGAGGAGTGAAGAGAACACCCAACCTGAAAAACAGAAAGCATTGGTTTAGATTATGTATGTAGAGTTCGTTCCCATTTTAATTCTGGATGAAATTTAAAAACAGCATGAATATGTTAACACGCAAACGCTGAATTTTGTACCAAGCTAATGTCTGTCCATAGATGAGTTCCAGGACGTTCCTGGCAATGTCAAACACTGGCTTTCTCCTTCTATTTAATGCCCTCTCTGAAAACAACCTACAAACAGGGGGAATGAATGGAGAGTCAGTGAAGGAAGGGTCCTGAGACAAGAGAAAGCGGGAGGAAGAATGATGCAGACAGGTACATCAGAGACAGAGAGAAGCGAGACAAACGGCAAAATGGCTGGAAGTGAAGAGCTAATCCAAACGAGCAATTAATACACATACTCATCCCCCCCCCTTTTTCTCTCCAATCAAATTTTGTGGCCAATCACCCCACTCTTCCGAGCTGTCCTGGTCGCTGCTCCACCCCCTATGCCAAACCGGGGAGGGCTGCAGACTACCACGTCTCCTCCAATACATGTGGAGTCGCCAGCCACTTCTTTTCACCTGACAGTGAGGCGTTTCACCAGGGGGACATAGCACTTGGGAGGATCACACTATTCCCCCCCAGTCCCCCCGAACAGATGCCCCGACCGACCAGAGGAGGCGCTAGCGCAGCAACCAGGACACATACCCACATCCGACTTCCCACCCACAGACACGACCAATTGTGTCTGTAGGGATGCCCGACCAAGCCGCAGGTAACATGGGAATTCAAACCAGCAATCCTCGTGTTGGTAGGCAACAGAATAGACCGTCACGCCACCCGGACGCCCCACACATACTCATCTTAATAAGGGATAGAACATTTGTATGACTTTTCAGTTATGGGACTTTCTTTCTGTTACAGAGAAGCCAGATGGTGTAAGAGAGCGCTTGTGAATTACCCACCTCCAGAGAAACTCCCCGAAAAAGGTGTCCAGCACAGTGAAGATGAAGTCCATGAGCAGAAAACGATAAAGTTCCTGTCCGACAAAACTCTCCCAACACTGAGAGCGATGTAATCGAAACACAGAGCGCACAGCAAATTCAAATGACAAAAACATCAAAATGTATGTCTTAATGTAAATGTTTAAGAGAAAAATAATCAATAGATCTGCGAGTAAAACATAAATGGTGTAAAGTGTAAAAGGTATTTGAATGACAAGAGGTTTTAAAAAAAAAAAAGGTATAAGGTATAAGTCTGAAAAAGGTAAAAATCCCCAAACTGGGAGTAATAATTGCATGTAGTCATCAATGTTACCTGCAGGCCAATACTCTCTGGTTCAACAGCCACTCTACCCAGCCAGTGGTAGCAAAGCACTCCGAGCACGCTCACTTTCAGCATCAGGTTTCTGGAGCACACAGATGACAAGCAACAGAGTGACTATGTACATCCCAAACCCTTGGTCCCCACCCCACCGACCTATACGTCAGACCCAATTAAATGCGGTCTATCACCAATAGTGGAAATGTAGTTGCACCACTTCTACCTGAAGATGGCAACGTGTGTGCGTATACTGGGCGAGTCGTACTCTTCCATCCAGGCTGCTAAGTTGAACAGGCCTGGCAGCAGCAGGTTGATGAGGGACACCACCACAGGGAGAGCCAGCAGGCTGGCTTCCTTTAACATGGGGTCTTCATTGCTGGAACGCGTCCTTTGTTGGAGGTCCTGATATGGGGGGAGGGGGAAGCCATGGAGAGATTTAGGGGGAGATCAAGAGAAAAACAGGAGAGTGCGCGAAGAAGACAGACGGGAGATATGAGTAACTACCCCCATGCCCACCCCCGCGCATTTAACCCTTTTATATATTTTATAGGGATGTCAGATGCCCGGTGTCAGGCTGGAGTGTCCCATTTTCAAGTATGTACAGGTTCAGTTCATGGGGTCAGTCGGACAATGCAAACATCTAAAGATGAAGATTTCAAAAGAAAGTGACACAAGTGGATTCGGCAGGGTGTGTAGGTCTGTCTTCATTGTGAAATTTTACTGCAGTAATTAAACAATCTACTTTAGCCGGTTAAACGGGTCAATATCTTCCGGAATTGCAGTCAAGTTTTATAAGAATGTTTCACCATGGGGCTTCCAGACTCCACTTTCATCACTGTGATTATATCAAGAGTTTAATAGTCGGTCTGAATGGTTTCTATGCTGGCTGGTTGACTTCATGTAGCTTTCATCTCGGAATGCCACGGTCGACTATCTGAGCCCCCAAGCCAACACTTGTACATGTATGTATGTAGGTGCACATGCACAGTGTTTGACTTTGACAAATTTGAAATCCGGAAAATGCTAGTCATTTAGCCGACACGGCCATCCGACAAGCGAGCAGCTCGGGCATTCAGTGTCTCGTTCTGCTGCAGGGATTTATAGCCAGGGCGGCGATGGAAGGATGATCTCTAACTGCTGGACTACAATGCTGCCCTCACCTTGTGCATTTCTTCAGAGAAGTAGTAAATAGCCAGCACACAGGCTACTGTGCTGCCTATGCAAATAACCCAAGCCAGGCCGTGGACAGTCAACCTCCACAGCCTCTGGCACACCGACTTTTTGACATGCTTATGATTCACCTCTGCCAGCAGCTCCTGGAGAAGGAGAAAGACAATGGGGGGGGGGGGGGGGGGGTGACGGAAGGACAGAGAGAGAAAGGAGGACAGTGAAAGGGAGCGACAGAGAAATGACAAGGAGGGAGCAACAAAAAGGGAAAAGAATGTGATAGTTCATCACATTCTTGTCCACTAATTATGTCCCAAACAGCGAGGGAGAGAGAAGACAGACAGAATGTGCCTTTTCCTCAAGTACATAATTGTGTGTGTGTGTGTGTGTGTGTGTGTGTGTGTGTGTGTGTGTGTGTGTGTGTGTGTGTGTGTGTGTGTGTGTGTGTGTGTGTGCTTGTTCACGTACATTTGTGATGACCAATTTGAGTTTTAACCACTATGGCCTTTACACACCGGGGTCGTTTTTTCATGTGATCGATTCGCACACCAATATTTTTTGAACTGTTGTTTTTGTTAGGAGTACTTTCACACAGAATACGAATATTACGTGGCAAAAAAGCAACGTAATTTTTTAGAACAAGTTCGATTTTTCTGAGCTTTCGCACTGCGAATAAAAGCATCAACCAATCACATTGTGAGGAACAGATATCACGTCAGAACTGACTATGACAATGGCAGACCTGTTGATTGTGTTTCTCATAATCCTGTACTGTATGAGCAAGGACACAAAAATTGTAAAGATAATGGACTCAAGGACAACTTGTGGAAGAGCATCGCCGAATAAGTAGGTGATCAGGCTAGTGAGTAGCTTAGGTAGTTTACTTTTGGATGCAGTAGAGTTAATTGGTAGCAAGGCAACCCTTCCTTGCCAACCCAGAGCTGGCTGCAGCGCACTGCAACAGAGGAAGTACGCCCAGCAGGAGCTGGACAAGCAATGGGTGAGGGCTGAACTGGCAATGAGAGGGGGTTCCCCCCCCCGCAACCCCAAGGGCAAGAGGAGGAGCGCCCCATGCACCGCACCGCTATACCTGAACCCGCCAGGTTGAGTCCCCCTCGCATCTCGCGAATTGTCACTAATTCGTATCGCTGCCAGTATGAATAGTTTTGATGCCAAATATTCGCAGGCGAGTATTTCGCATTTTCACGTCATTTATTTGTCACATCCCCGGTGTGCAAAGGCCTTAAGACTAAAGTCACATTTTTTGCAAAGTGAGGACATATTGACTAGTCCTCACTTTATTAAAGGACTATTTTAGGGTAAGGACTTCGGTTAAACTTTTGGGTTAGAATTAGAATAAAGTTAGAGTAAGGGTTAAGGTTAGGCATGTAGTTCTGATGGCTTAAGGTTACGTGTAGAAAAACAAAGGTGTGTGTGTGTGTGTGTGTGTGTGTGTGTGTGATAGATAGAGAGAGAGAGAGAGAGAGAGAGAGAGAGAGAGAGAGAGAGAGAGAGCGAGAGAGAGAGTTGGTACCTTCAGCTGGGTGCAGATGTTCCCAGACATGAGCTTGACAGAGGTCTTCTTGATGACCTTAAAGTCCCAGGAGCAGAAGACCTTCATGGCCAACAAACCATGAGACTGCTGAATACGAAAACTCTGGCCGAAGGAATGTGACATGCTGTTGAGAGAGGGCACATGTACATGAACACCCCCAAAAAAAGCCAGAAATATGTCTGAGCCTAAGGACGGAACAAGCAGAGGTCAACTTTTTTAGTTTTAAATCTTAAGTCTTACTGCCCGCTGTTACGTCCCGTATTGTTTTTGTGTTTAATGTATGCAGGCCTGCATGTTGTATGGATGTGTCGCTTTGTTCTGGTGTGTTGTGGTTTTGTCTCCCCCTTGTGTCCCCATAATTCCCTTTCTTACAGAAGCTGCAGCTTGGATCCCCTGTCTATCAACACACGTGTTCCGTATCACCAATTAGCCACGCCCTGCTCCTCCTCCTATATACTATAGTCCTAGCTTTTCCATTGTTCCCTCTCGTTCTCCTGGGTAGTGGCATTGTCAGGAGGTGAGCGGTTGGTTGGTTGGGTTTTGTGTTTGTCTTGTTTTTGATTGTTTAAGACTATGAGTTAGTTTACCTCTGATCAGCCTATGTTTGTTTGTTGGTTAGTTTTTCTTTGTTTCTTTTCTTGTTTAAGCTCATAGGCAGGGCTCTACACTAACTTTTTGCATTGGTTGCACTGGTGCGCCTAACTTTTTTTTTAGGTGCACCAGCACAAAATGTGTAGAAAAAGCTTGTCTTTATTTTAAACACAATATATAAAGAATATATATATATATGAAGAATATATAAAGAAAAATAAAGTGTTTAAAGTGCTACACTGAGCTTAAATTGAACATTTAAAACATTTAAACATTTCCAAATAAAAGTGTTTGTGCTTAAAGTGCTTCAATGAACTGAAATTGAACATGTTAGATTTAAACATTTCAAGTAAAATAAAACATTTGAAAATAAAAAGTGCTCAATTTTCCCGTTCAAGTTCTCTGGCGCTCAGCCTGCTCAGGTCACTTGCATTTTTTGAACTGACACTACTTAGAGCAGTGAAAAGGACCACAGCCAATCAGAGGCAAGGACCCACCCGAGCTCTGTCTCTTATTGGTTTAGACCACGATACCGTGAGGAGAACACAGAGAGATGCTGCGCTTGCGAAAGAGATTTCAGTGTTCACCGAGCAGCATCGGGTGCACCAGTGCAACCTATAATTTTTTTCAGTCGCACTCTTAAAAATTGGTCGCACTCTCGAGCCCTGCTCATAGGGGACATTTGGGTGAGTTGGTAAGTTTAGACACCCTGGGGTCTACATTTACTTTACACGTAGTTTGTTTATGTTATTCTTCATTAGTTTAGCGGTGGGCACCAACCCATGTATTTAGGGGCGCTTGACGCCTGTTAAGGGGGGAGGGGTTTTCTTTTCAGTTTATAGTTTATTTGGTGCCACTGATTAGCGCCCTATGTCCCTGTGTTGCTGTGTTTTTGTATTAAATAAATATTTCTTAAGCTGTGGTTCTTTCTGCTTACGTTGTGGTTCATCCTGCTTAAGTTGTGGTTTTGTGAGGCTGCACTCACATTTGGTTTGTTCTGTTGTGGTAAATGTTGCGCCTTGGTCCTCTGGCCACTAGGGGGCGTAACATTAAATGGGGGCTCGTCCGGGATATTTGATCCTTTTCACCCACAACAGATACGATCCATATGTTGGTGTGTAGTGCACACGTACGTTTAGGCTGACAGAGGGTAGGTGGTGCTGGCTGTTTGTGCTGTGGTTCTATTAGTGATTGTGTAGTATTGACCATGAGTGTATTCAGCCTGGATGAGTTTATCAGTAGTCCATCGGTGGACCTGATTGACCGCTGTAAGAAGGTTGACCTGTATGCCATAGCCGCTCATTATGGGATTGCAGTGTCCAAGAGTTTGAGTAAACCTGCTTTGCGGGAAGCAGTGGTTCATGGGTTGGTGGAACAGCAGGTGATTGGCGCCGGCGATGCCGTGTCCGCTGACCCTGATCCTTCCCCCTTTCCTAGGTCCGAGAATGACCCTATAGTGGGCTCTGAGGAGGTCTCAGGGGAGGTCTCGAAGGAGGTCTCTAAGAAGGGCCATGAGGGCCCTGAGGGAGAAGGGGAGGAAGAGAGGGAGGAGGATAAGGGGGAGTTGTTTGGGAAGCCCATGTTGGGCGGGGCTTCTGCATTGACAGATAGGCCATTTATGGCAAGGTTTTCCCCCATACCTTCGTCTACTGGTGTAAGTGAGGAGTTACGGCACACTTCACCACGGGATCAGTTTCAGCGTGAGGCACAGGAGAGGGAATATACCCATCTGTTGTCTCTCCGGAGACTGGAGTTAGAGATGGAGATGTCTCAACACAGGATGGCATTAGAAATAGCTGCAGAGAAGGAGGTGAGGTTAAAAAGAATAGAGTTGGAGGCTGCTGCGGCCGCTGTGAAGTCTTCCCCCTCAGCAGAGAAGCCCTGTGTGCTCAAGTATAGTAGTGCGGATTCTTCAGTAGCCTTTAATGTGACCAAAAACATTACTTTGGTCCCTCAGTTCCGTGAGGATGAGGTTGACGCTTATTTCGGTGCGTTTGAGCGGGTAGCTCACGCACTGAAATGGCCGAGAGATGTGTGGGCGCTATTATTGCGGTGCAAATTGACAGGAAAAGCCCAGGAGGTAATAGCCACACTCACTCTGGATGACAGTTTGTCATATGACGCGATTAAAGCTACCGTGCTCCGCACTTACGAGCTGGTGCTGGAGGCGTACAGACAAAAGTTTAGAAATCACTGAAAGTCACCCGGTAAAACATTTGTGGAGTACGCCCGTGAAAAAGAAGCTCTGTATAAGCGCTGGTGCAAGGCTAGCAGAGTCACTGACTTTGATGCGTTATCTGAACTAATCCTCCTCGAGGATTTTAAAAACAGCTTAGAAAATAGCAGGATGGTGACATATCTTAATGAGCAGAAAGTCACCACGTTAGCTCAAGCTGCTATCCTCGTTGACGAGTTTGTGCTAACGCAAAAAACACACGTTTGGGGCTTCTCGTCAAGACAACAAGAGCTGGTCTAATTCCCCTGCTCCACTTAAAGCGCAGTCAAGTCTACCCAGCCCCACGTCCCCCTCCAATAAGGAGCGGGAGTGTTATTTTTGCCATCCTGTAGGCCACATAAAATCAGACTGCCCAGTATTAAAACAAAAGATGGTGCGGACCAAACGCGTAAAAGAGGTGTCATTAGTGACTACTCTTCCGGTGAGGGGTTGTGATTCACCAGTGAACCCTGTGTTTAAACCGTTCCTATTGGACGGGAGGTTTCTCTCTTGGGAGATGAGTCTGATCAGCGTTCGGTGCGCATCTTGCGCGACACCGGAGCTGCCCAGTCTTTTATATTGTCCGACGTGTTACCGTTTTCTGAGGGCTCCTCATGTGGGTCTAGTGTGTTGGTGCAGGGTTTTGAAATGGGGTACAAGTCTATGCCTCTTCACCAGATACACTTATCCTGCAGTTTAGCCAGTGGTATTTACAAGGTGGGTGTGCACTCCTCACTACCATTGAAAGGTGTTTCATTCCTTTTAGGTAATGACATTGCGGGTGGCAGGGTAGCTCCGGTTGTGGAGGTTCTAGATCGCCCAGTTGTTCTGCAGCCAGATACGCTGGCTCAAAACTTTCCAGAAATATTTCCTGTTTGTGCAGTCACTCGCGCACCGGCACGGAGATCGCCGGAGATCGCCCGAGATTGACTTAGCTGACACCGTATTCTCTCCGGTGTTCTCTGAGGGGACTGTCTCCCCGCTGGTGCCTTCTCTGGATGTTTTCGAGAAGAGTGTTAAATGTAAAAATGAGTCCGAGTGTGTTAAATCCCCTCCCGAGTCACAGTCTCTACCAATGACAAGAGAAAACCTCATTATAGCTCAGAAGGCAGATAACAGCCTCTCTAAATGTTTTGCCATGGCTCGTACTCCAGAGACGGCTAAAACGAAAGAGGTGGTTTATTTTATGGAGGATGGCCTTCTGATGCGGAGGTGGGCTTTGCACTCAGATTGTGAATGGAGTGTTCTGTTCCACCAGTCCGTACTGTCCTTAGCGCATGACCATCTCTGGGCTGGACATTTGGGGGTAACGAAAACCTATGACCGGGTGTTAAAGCATTTCTTCTGGCCAGGGTTAAAAAAAGATGTGACCAGGTTTTGTCGCACTTGCCATGTTTGTCAGGTAACGGGGAAACCAAATCAAGTGATTCCACCTGCTCCCCTGCATCCTATTCCAGCGTTGGGGGAGCCTTTTGAGCATGTGTTGGCGGATTGTGTCGGTCCTCTCCCGAAGACCAAATCGGGTAACCAGTTCTTGCTCACTATAATGTGCGTTGCCACCCGATACCCGGAAGCTATTGCTATTAGGAAGATCACCTCGCAGACAGTAGTAAGAGCCCTGATCATGTTCTTTTCTACATTTGGGCTGCCGAAAATAGTACAAACTGATCAAGGTACTAACTTCCTATCAGGCATTTTTGAACAGGTAATGAAAACATTGTCCATTACACACCGGGTATCCAGCGCTTACCATCCTCAGTCACAGGGCGCGCTGGAGCGCTGGCATCAAACATTTAAGTCCGTCCTGTGCAAGTATTGTATGGAGACGGAGCGAGACTGGGACGAGGGGGTCCCGTTGGCTTTATTTGCAGTGCGGGAGACCATACAAGAGTCCCTGGGTTTTAGTCCCGCGGAACTAGTGTTTGGCCATACTGTCCGGGGGCCTCTGAAGGTTTTGAAAGACCAGATTACGGGCGGGAGCTCGCCTGTTAAAAAGAATGTGCTGACCTATGTGAGTCGCTTTCGTGAGCGGCTGCATGAGGCCTGTCAAATGGCAAGGGAAAGTCTCTCTGATGCTCAAGTCGGGATGAAACGCAAGTTTGACAAGGGGGCCATCCAGCGGTCATTGCAGGCCGGTGATGAAGTTTTGGTTTTGCTTCCAGTCCCTGGTTCTTCTCTACATGCTCGGTTCGCAGGTCCGTATCACATTGACAGGAAATTGAGTGATACGGACTATGTAGTTAGAACTCCTGATCGAAGATGGAAAGCCGGGGTCTGTCATTTAAACATGTTGAAGCGCTACTGCGCTAGAGGTGATGGAGCGTCCGAGACGTCTCCTGATGCGCAAAGTAGGCCTATGCCTGCTGTGGTGCTCATGACCGTCACTGCAGCGCTGGCTGAAATCATATGCGCTCCTCTTCCCGAGCGGGATGAGGATGGCCTGGCGTTGAGTAAACTCCAGCAACAGACCCCTCGGCTGTGCAATTCGGAGATGTTGAGGGATCTGCCTTCTCTGATGCCTCATTTGAGTAATGAGCAGAAGTCTGAAATTGTTAGACTTATTTCTGATTTTCCCAGTCTGTTTGGAGACGTGTCTACTCGCACTACGGTTCTGGAACATGACATAGATGTGGGTGGGGGACGGCCTATAAAACAACATCCGTACAGAGTGAATGCGGCGAAGAGAGCGCTGATGGAGAAGGGAGTGGCTTATTTATTAAAACATGATTTAGTCTAGCCTAGTACCAGCCTGTGGAGCTCTCCTTGTTTGCTGGTACCAAAACCTGACTCCTGTTCGGTTTTGTACGGACTATTGTAAGGTAAACAAAATCACCGTCCCTGATTCTTTTCCCATAACCCGGGTCGATGACTGTATTGATACGATAGGTTCCGCCTCCTATGTAACTAAACTGGATTTGTTGAAAGGTTATTGGCAAGTGCCACTTTCATCTCGAGCTGCGGAGATAAGTGCCTTTGTGACCCCTGACGCTTTTCTACAGTACTCGGTAATGGCATTTGGCATGAGAAATGCGCCCGCTACCTTTCAGCGGCTGGTGAATGTCGTTTTTGCGGGTGTGCCTAATTGCACCACGTATTTGGATGATGTGGTGGTGTATTCGTCTGACTGGCTGGCCCATGTGTCTTCCTTGAAGACGGTTTTCCAGAGACTGGCTGATGCCTCTCTCACTCTCAATTTGGCAAAATGCGAGTTTGGGAAGGCAACAGTGACATATTTGGGTAAGCAGGTGGGAGGGGGTCAGGTGCGCCCTCTAGAGGACAAGGTTGCGACTATAGCTGCGTTCCCTGTGTCAAGTACTAGGCGTGAGTTACGTCGGTTTTTGGGGATGTCAGGGTATTACAGGGGTTTCTGTCGAAACTTTTCGACAGTGGCAGCACCTCTGACTGATCTGATTAGTCCCTTGGTTCCGTTTGTATGGACTGATGAGTGCCAGTTAGCTTTCGAGAGCTGTAAGGCCCTCCTGTGCAGTGCCCCGGTTCTCAGTGCGCCTGATTTCTCTACCCCTCTCTCTCTCTCGAGGTAGATGCCAGTTCCCTTGGAGCTGGTACAGTTTTAACACAGATGGATGCGGATGGTCTGGTTCATCCTGTTGGTTACTTCTCCAAGAAGTTTAGCAGTTGCCAAAGGTGCTACTCGACCATTGAACAGGAGACGTTGGCGCTGCTGCTGGCACTCCAGTTTTTTGAAGTGTACCTTGGCTCCAGTGCGGAGCCTGTGGTAGTGTTTACGGACCACAACCCTCTTGTCTTTTTGGATAAAATGTACAACCAAAACCAGCTCTTAATGCGCTGGGCTGTTATGCTGCAAACATATAACCTTGTTATCCGGCACAAGAAGGGCACTGACAATGTGTTTGCGGAAGCCCTTTCTAGAGTTTAAGTTTTGGTTGTTGGATGGAGTGGTAGTGGAGGTAGGGGTGTTGGTGTCATCAGCCGTGGGCTGAGTCTTTATGGGGGGGAGTGTTACGTCCCGTATTGTTTTTGTGTTTAATGTATGCAGGCCTGCATGTTGTATGGATGTGTTACTTTGTCCTGGTGTGTTGTGGTTTTGTCTCCCCCTTGTGTCCCCATAATTCCCTTTCTTACAGAAGCTGCAGCTTGGATCCCCTGTCTATTAACACACCTGTTCTGTATCACCAATTAGCCACGCCCTGCTCCTCCTCCTATATATAGTCCTAGCTTTTCCATTGTTCCCTCTTGTTCTCCTGGGTAGTGGCAGTATCAGGAGGCGAGCGGTTGGTTGGTTGGGTTTTGTGTTTGTCTTGTTTTTGATTGTTTAAGACTATGAGTTAGTTTACCTCGGATCAGCCTATGTTTGTTTGTTGGTTAGTTTTTCTTTGTTTCTTTTCTTGTTTAAGCTCATAGGGGACATTTGGGTAAGTTGGTAAGTTTAGACACCCTGGGGTCTACATTTACTTCACACGTAGTTTGTTTATTTTATTCTTCATTAGTTTAGCGGTGGGCACCAACCCATGTATTTAGGGGCGCTTGACGCCTGTTAAGGGGGGGGGGTTTCTTTTCAGTTTATAGTTTATTTGGTGCCACTGATTAGCGCCCTATTTCCCTGTGTTGCTGTGTTTTTGAATTAAATACATATTTCTTAAGTTGTGGTTCTTTCTGCTTACGTTCTGGTTCATCCTGCTTAAGTTGTGGTTTTGTGAGGCTGCAATCACATTTGGTTTGTTCTGTTGTGGTAAATGTTGCGCCTTGGTCCTCTGGCCACTAGGGGGCGTAACACCACGTTTAGCAGGTAGATTATCCCAATCACCATGTTGTAAACGACTTTCCTCAATTTACAATCCAGGCATGTACGTTCTTCAGCCTCGACACACAAAGACTCATCAAATACGCACACACAGAGGCCACACATATGAACACAAACACACTCATCCTTCTGCTTTTCCATCCAACTGTACCTGTATACAAGGATGATGCATGTGATGAAGAATGCCATTCCTATGGTGAAGAAGTACGCCAGTGGCATGTTGTAGGAAAGGCGCGGTGACCCACAATCTAACCTTGTGGTGTTGAGCACAGTGGAATTTTGCCCTTGGCTACCACCACGGCAGCTCTTGTTGAGAGTGAAGTTACTGTAGTAGCCATAGTACATCACAGAGTTCGAAAAGTAGCCCTGAAATAGGAAAAGAGGGACAGAATGACCATTTGTTTGACATCAGTGCTTTGTGTTAATGCCAATCTGGAATACATCTGCAGGCTCATATTAGATATACATAGGCCATCCATGCACTTAAGCACTTAAAAAGTGGGCAGACAAGCAATGGTGCCACTCTCTTTGCATTAACTCTACTAGAGAGCATCTTACAAGCCTTCAATGTTTTTTGACACTACATCTCTGAACATTTTTATGCATGGAACCACTTTTTCTCTTTTTAATGCATTTGCGCTGGATAGCAATCTACAAATACGGGATGAACATGATGCCATCCATCAACACACCAGCTACACCTCTCTGTGCTCTTAAGCCAAAGTCTGCCGTTTAGTTAGCATACATTTACAGAGCACTAGATCAATTGGCAGGCAATGAAGCTGCGACTAAACTTTCTAAGCAATAACTCCATGCTGGGCTTTGAGTTCAGCAGTAGTTTTCTGTCATTTGATTGAATCCCACTGTGTGCGGAATGTTTTGAACAATGAGTCAAATCATAAAACTGTCCTTCAGAGATGTGGTTTTCACATTCATGTTTGGGTACCACCAGTACTGCTGGTTTTCTATTCTGTCAGACAGTTAATTACATTCACCTGTCGTGCCAGGTCTAAGTACTCCTTGGCTGCATCTGAAATCACATACTACACATTTGTGGTCTATCTTCTGGCATATGTAGATGAAAAGTAAGATGCCTTTTTGTACACAATACATTGTCGTAGAGCAGCTCCACTTCTTCTTCCTTTCAGCCATATGCAGGTTGATGGCAATAAACTGCATACACTTCTACCGGTGTCATGACTGGTATCTTTCTTTAAAATGTAAAAATGGGGGCGTCCTGGTACTGTAGCAGTCTATTCCGTTGCCTACCAACAAGGGGATTGCCGGTTCGAATCCCCGTGTTACCTCCGGCTTGGTCGGGCGCCCTACATGACAATTGGCCATGTCTGTGGGTGGAAAGCCGGATGTGGGTGTGTGTCCTGGTCACTGCACTAGCACCTCCTCTGGTCAGTCAGGGCGCCTGTTTAGGGGGGAGGGGGAACTGGGGGGATAGCATGATCCTCCCATGCGCTACGTCCCCCTGGTGAAACTCCTCACTGTCAGGTGAAAAGAAGCGGCTGTCGACTCCACATGTATCAGAGGAAGCTTATGGTAGTCTGCAGCCCTCCCCCCGGCAGAGGGGGTGGAGGAGCAACCGGGAAAGCTTGGAGTGGGGTAATTGGCCGGGTACAATTGGGGAGAAAAAAAAAGGGGGGGGGTCCAAAATAAATGAATAAAATAAAATGTAAAAATAACCTTTGATTTAAACTATTTTCTGCTAAACATAGCCAAAAATATAATAAATTTAAGAAGTTCCACCTTCAGCTGCTTGGGCTTGAACTGCCCTCTGCCATTGTTAATTGTTGTCATGAGGTATTGCAATGCAATGTGGGATTGCTCATGCCACCATAGTGACCAGGGTTTGCATACTTCAATATTTCTCTGGATATCGTATGACATGCGGGTATTTTTCACATACTATTTAATGCATACTATGTAATATTACATAATCCATTGTTATCCTGCTCTCAGGGTCGGGGGGATGCTGGAGCCTATCCCAGCAGTCATTTGGCGGCAGGCGGCGAGACACCCTGGACAGGTTGCCAGGCCATCACACAGGGCCAACACCTGACCTACACCGGAGCACCCGGAGAAAACCCACACAGGCACGGGGAGAACATGCAAACGCCACACAGAGGACGAACCGGGATGACCCCCAAGTTTGGGCTACCCTGGGGCTCGAACCCAGGACCTTCTTACTGTGAGGTGACCGCACTAACCACTGCGCCACCGTGCTGCCTATTACATAATATTATTTCATATTAAATACTATATGATTTTGGACATAGCCGCGGATTAGGTAGCTGGATCACAACAAGTGAACATACTTAACCTACCTGATAAGACAGAAAACCAGCACTACTAGAGGTCCCGAGGACTGGATTGAGAATCAGCTGCGAAACAGGACCTATAATAATGTGTTAATGCTGGTGCTCTATGCATACCTGGCCGGTGAAGACCTCCAGACCAGTGAAAGAGACTTGGCTCTGGGGCAGTTTAGGAGGATGAACAGCCTGGGGCAGCACAAGAAACACACTAGTCACCAGGAAGAGGAAGAGGTTGAAAAAGAGGAGGGTCTTGAGGAATAGGAAGTACGAGAGGACGCCGGTGCCAAAACGCCCGCTCACTCTCTTGAGCGCCACCTGCCACAGCTGAAGGGAGTGCAGGAAGGACAGCCAGCTGTACCAACTCTGTCTCACAGCCTAGGAGGAAAGTGATGGGATTGGGTGGAGGGGGGGTGGGGGGTACGTCAATGGCAAGAAAGAGTGAGAGCATTGAAAAGGGCCACTTGCAGAATCTTGTGTTATATGGTAAAAAGGCAGATAATAGATGTGATTGTAGAAGTGATAGTACCATGCACAATGAATGAGTAAACACAATATAAAACAAAGGAATTCTTGCATATAAGGTGACATAAGGTATACGTTGCATGTGATTTCTCTATAAATCAATGCCATGTTAACTCTCTGGCTCAAACTTCCTTTTGAAGTAAAACAAATACAAGAAAAAAGAGGAGGGATTATTGTAAAGCACTGTCTGTTACTGCATATGGGGAAAAGAGAGGCAAAGGCTATTTTTTTTCCACTAAAAATCAACTCCAGAATTAGCAGTCCAGTACCACACAAATTGCCAACATGTGTTCCTGTTTTCACTTGTGTAATTCTCATACTCCAAAGGCCATAAGTACTTTTGCAACAGGGCAATTACACAACACCTAAAAGAAGCAACCACTGACATCCAAATTACACCCTCAAAGATGAATGTGATGGCACACTTTGTATCGCTGTATAACTGTTTACACACACACACACACGCATGTAAATATCTCAGTTTATCAAGATTTCCCAAAGAATTCCAATCTGGACAAGACAGAGCTGATGTTCCTCCTGGGGAAAGGTTGACCACACCGAGACCTGGCTCACCATTGACAACACCGTGGTGACGCCAACTAGGACTACGAGGAATCTGGATGTGATCCTGGATGACCAACTATCATTTGCTGCAAACGTTGCATCGGTTGCTCGCTCCTGCAGATTTCTCCTCTACAACATCAGGAGGATTCGCCCATTCCTCACTGACGAGACGGCACAGGTGCTCATCCAGGCTCTGGTCATCTCCCGGCTGGACTATGGCAACTCCCTCCTTGCTGGTGCCCCGGCGTCGGCCAACAGACCTCTGGAGCTTGTTCAGAAAGCTGCAGCTCGTCTGGTGTTCAACCGCCCTAAGTTCTCCCACACAACTCCCTCCTCATGTCCCTACACTGGCTCCCAGTAGCTGCTCGCATCCAGTTTAAGACTCTGGTGCTAGCCTACAGGGCAGTGAAAGAAATAGCTCCTTCCTATCTCCAGGCCATGGTCAAGCCTTACATCCCCGCCCGACCACTTCGCTCTGCCGCCTCGGGACGCCTGGTTGCCCCGTCGCTCAGAGGGCCCTGCTGCCGATCGACCCGGTCACAGCTCTTTTCTGTCCTGGCCCCACAGTGGGAATGAACTCCCCACTGATGTCAGGACAGCGGAGTCGCTGCCCATCTTTCGGCGCAGGTTGAAAACTCACCTCTTTAAGAACTACTACCCTGTTACTTGTTCTTATTGTATTCACTCATTAAAAAAAACAAAAAACAAAACCTCTTTCTTGCGCTTTTACTTTAGCATTGGTTTTGCTCTTAGATGCTTGTTTAGAGAGAAGATGCACTTATGACCTCTGATGACTAGTAGTTCTACTGATTTCTTACAATAAATGCATTTATCCAAAGCAACTTGGATAAAGTCGCTTTGGATAAAAGCATCGGCTAAATGACTGTAATGTAATGACTGAGATGTCTTACGAAAACTGAGGTCAAATATTTAATACATCTCAATACGCACCCCCTGTTGTAAAAATCAGTCATTTTGCCTCAAAACAGGAATACTTCACAGGATCATTACACAACTGTTATGTCTAGACAGCGCCATTTTGTCCGATGACTACAAAAAGACACACACACACACACACACACACACACACACACACACACACACACACACACATATATATATATATATATATATATATATATATATATAGATATGAGTCAAGTAAATGGGGTACCAATGGAGTAGGTAGTTAAACCAATGGAGGATAGAAAACATTAGAAAAAATTAGAAAAATATTGGAAAATTCTTGAAAAATAATGTCAGAAACATTACAACCAATGGAGTAGGGGTTGGGGCTTATTTTGAAAAAGCAAGAGCTTAAAGGGCCAGGGCACTGTTGAAAAAGCATACATTTAAAAATATAACAAATATATAACAATAACAATATCATTTCAAATGCTTTCAAATGTTTTCCATCCTCCCATTGGTTGCTGCACATCATAACTACCTACCCCATTGGTCATAATTTTTCAAATGTTTTCTGTCCCCCCATTGGTTGCTGTGCACTGTAACTAGGGGTATGACATGTGGCAACGTAGTATTTATTGGCTGTGTATGTTTTTTCTTTGTTGTTTAACCATATTGGCAGCTGAACAAGCTTGTTCTGCCATGTATTAAAGTTTTTTTTCTTACATCTATCTTAATATTCTGCTCATTTGTTGAGCACTTTCTGAAAGAAAAAAAAACGCTCTCTCTCTCTCTCATATAGATATAATCCAGTGAGTCAAATAAATTTTTTATGAGACAGTACAAGCCTGTTTCATGCCATAAGCAACCAGCTGATGATTGCTTATGGCATGAAACAGGCTTGTACTGTCTCATAAAGAATTTACTTGACTAACTGGATTATTTTGCTCTTTATTTGTTGAGCACTTTCCTTACCGTTGAGTATTTCTTCTAACAAAGTTATTTAAATATACACACACACACACACACACACACACACACACACACACACACACACACACACACACAGAAAGGACACATCTTTTTTTTTTTTCTTAAAATGGCAATGCCTCGCAGTCTTGAGCCTAGCTGTAGTTCAAATCCTATCTAGACTGGCACCAACTCTTTGGCCACCTCTGTATTATGACTATACTCTGCTTTCATGCTCTATGGAACATCCAATACAGCTTAATGAATATATGAACTGCCCACACCTTCTCACAGTTACTGGAACTTGGACTCCAGTCCAGTGGTGGAAAAAATAGAACTCAAGAAGTACACTGCTCAAAAAAATAAAGGGAACACCTAAAAACACAATATAGACCTCGATGAATGAAATATTTCAGCTGAAAATCTTTATTTATTAGACAGAGGAATGTGTTTAGAGCAAAATAACCTAAGAATGATCAATGGAAATCAAAATCATTAGCCCATTAAGGTCTGGATTCAGAATAATACTCAAAATCAAAGTGGAAAATGAGAACATAGGCTGATCCAACTTCTGTGGAAATTCTTCAAGACGATTCAAAATGAGGCTCAGTAGTGTGTGTGGCCTCCACGTGCCTGTATGCACTCCCTACAACATCTGGGCATGCTCCTGATGAGACGACGGATGGTCTCCTGAGGGATCTCCTCCCAGACCTGGATCAGGGCATCGGTCAACTCCTGGACAGTCTGTGGTGCGACATCGCGTTGGCGGATGGTACGAGACATGATGTCCCAGAGGTGCTCGATTGGATTCAGGTCTGGGGAACGTGCAGGCCAGTCCATAGCATCAATGCCCTCGACATACAGGAACTGCTGACACACTGGCCACATGAGGACGAGCATTGTCATGCATGAGCAGGAACCCAGGGCCCACTGCACCAGCATATGGTCTGACAATGGGTCTGAGGATCTCATCCCGGTACCTAATGGCAGTCATGGTACCTCTGGCTAGCACGTAGAGGTCTGTGCGGCCCTCCAAGGATATGCCTCCCCAGACCATCACTGACCCACCGCCAAACCGGTCATGCTGGAGGATGTTGCAGGCAGCAGAACGTTCTCCACAGCGTCTCCAGACTCTCTCATGTCTGTCACATGTGTTCAGTGTGAACCTGCTCTCATCTGTGAAGAGCACAGGGCGCCAGTGGCGAATCTGCCAACCAAGATGTTCTCTGGCAAAGGTCAATCGGGCTGCACGGTGTTGGGCTGTGAGCACAGGCCCCAATTGTGGACGTCGGGCCCTCATACAATCCTCATGCATTCTGTTTCTCACTGTTTGAGCAGAAACCTGCACATTAGTGGCCTGTTGAAGGTCGTTTTGTAGGGCTCCGGCAGTGCTCCTCCTGTTCCTCCTTGCACAAAGGACCAGATAGCGGTCCTGCTGCGGGGTTGTCGTCCTCCTGCGGCCCCCTCCACGTCTCCTGGTGTACTGGCCTGTCTCCTGGTACCTCCTCCATGCTCTGGACACTGTGCTGGGAGACACATCAAATCTTCTTGCCACAGCACGCATTGATGTGCCATCCTGGATGAGCTGCACTACCTGAGCAACTTCTGTAGGTTGCAGATACCGCCTCATGCCACCTCTAGTGGTGAGGGCACTAGCAAAATGAAAAACTAACCAAAGATCGGCCAGAAAAGATGAGGACAGGCAAATGGTCTGTGGCCACCACCTGCAAATCCATTCCTTTTATAGGGGTTGTCTTGCAAATTGTCTAATTTCCACCTGGTGGAAATTAGACAATTTACCTACAGGTGAAATTGATTCACAAATCAGTGTTGCTTCCTAACTGGACAGGTTGATATCTCAAAAGTGTGATTGACTTGGAGCTACATTGCATTGCTTATGTGTTCCCTTTATTTTTTTGAGCAGTGTATAATGGAAGACTAGCTCAGAGATGACTCACGATGATGATGTAATACTTGAGTTGACTGCAACAGGGGATCTGGCTGCGAGACAATGACCGCCTGCCTTTTCGTAATGCTAACCTCCTAGAGAGAGAGAGAGAGAGAGCGAGAGAGAGAAGCGAGAGAGAGATTGATTCACAATTAAGGATTATATTCCTGATACAGTGGGTAGTCTGTGAGACTGAGGATAACAAGGAGCTCTACCTGAGTTCGCTCTTCTCCGCTACACTGAGGGGCATGGCTCTGAGCATCCTGACCCTGTCACTCACTGACAGGTTCTGTAGGTTGTTCACCAGGCGGTCCCTTTTGCTCACTGTGACACACACACAGACAAAATATACTGCATGAAAGACAAAGCCTTAGTTTATTTTAGTGTCACCTTTTATGATTTGTGTTTGTGTGTAAACCTATGAGTGCTGAGTTTCCACAAATTTTTGTGTGTGTATGTTTAAGCCTGTGTGCACGTGTGTGTGCTTTGTTTGCTGGTGTGTCCTTTCACCCTCTTCGTCGGCCTCTATGCTGTCCGACTCCACTCCATAGCCTCGTATGCTGGGTCTGGCTGAGCGGGAGAGGTCTTGAATGGGTGGTCTGCTCTGCCTGCGTCTCCTGAGCTGCATGGTCCTGTTGTAATACTGAGAGATGATGGCACCCCTATTGCGGCCTGGCAGAGAAGGACAGGTAGAGAAGCAACAACCGGATCTCAGGTACCCATTTGTAAACAACCATCAGGAAAAATAGGGGAAACCTCTTAATTTCCCTCATCTCCATAATCAAAGGAATAATGAGAACTGCATATCCCGCTAAGTAAGGGAACCAAGCGCAGGAGCCAGGTTTATGCCCCTGTACTGGCATCTGACCCCACTTGAAGGGTCCTTGAGAAACACATGGACTCCTGAAATTCTGTCTAACCTCCGTGTGTGTGTGTGTGTGTGTGTGTGTGTGTGTGTTTATTTGCATTTCAACAAATACATTTTCCTTGCTATAAAATCCCTGCCGGTCTCTGGCAGTATATGACAAACTAATGCTACAGGACTAAGTGGGGAGGATTACAGATGGTTGGATGTACTTGGTCAACTGCAAAACGTTCCAAATCAAATGCTCCCATTCTAATCATATTCTGAATAAACATAAAATAAGGGAAGATACTAAGGCTGTACCATGCTTCCCATTTTCAAAAAGGAGATGCATCATGGTTTTTACATGGCGTAAACAACCGCCCATTGGACCGTGTTGAAGCCCAGCATGAAAACAGCAGGAAGTGGAAAATTTCTAAATGCTGAAGCAATCGATGAGGTTTTTGTCTGTGTGATTCAAAATTATGTCTGATATTTAAATGAAGTGTGGGTTTGGCATTTGTTAACCTAATCTTTAAGTCCCTAATGCAGACAAAAATACAGTGAGGACAAAAGTGTTTGACAAATGTAGACAAAGAGACACTTGAACCTGTCCCTTCCTTTTTTCTCCATCAGCATCACATCACGTCTTTCTTAGGGCCCAGCCACACCAAACTGACTAGCGGCGACGAAGGCAGACTATTGTGTCGCCTCACGTCACCTGCCGTATGGGCTAAAAAGTAGCACTTGATCACACCGCAAAGACTGCAGCCGACGGCCAACTAGCATGTACGTTCTGCACTGATTCAGCAAGCTGAACAGCTAATCAGAGTTATCTTTCTCACCGACGGGCTCGGCTGATTCAGCATGTTGAATCAGCCGAAAAGCTGCCAACAGGGGTCTGACTAGTGCTGACGGTGTGGGACACACCGCGAAACTAGGGTTACAGGCGCTCACCAACGGCTCGACATTGGTCGATGGCTGACCGTTGGACTGGTGTGTCAGGGCCCTTAATAAGCCATCTGTGGGATTTACCGATAGTGCGACTGGGCATGGAGGACAGGATTTTCAAGGTGGCTGAGGACCAACGTTCACCAATGAAGGGATCGTACTGGTCTGCCTCCTCCCCCTCCTCATCTGCTTCCATCTGCCTAAGCCTCCCTCCCCAGACATCATGTCCTTGACTGGACAGGTGGGCCACACCATCTGGAGAACAAGAGGGGGGAAAATAAAGACAACAATACATTGAAGGCAATGTCGTGTAAAAACTGTTTTGATGCATGCTTATTAATCTAGGTAAGAAAATCAAAGACGGTTGAATCAGTTCATCTGGATACAACATTTACTGACAGATACGTTTCATCATTCAACTAAGTGACCTCTTCAGTCTAAACTGACTGCAGGCATCTCCAGCCCTTATAAACGATACAGTACAATATAGTTGCCTAATGATGTAAACCATCGACCAGTTTCATATGCAAATATGGGTGTGGCCACTAACTAGAGTTTCAAAGGCCATGTGTATTATTCACAGCATTTTAAGATGACGACAGATGTAATCTTAGCCCCCCCCCCCCCGGAGGCCTAAGAGAGTACAAGAGTTTGAACGGGGAGTCAAAGAGGCCATCTATGTTAAAGAGGATATGACTATCCCTGAACCGAGGGGAGGCCCAAGAATACACCTGTCGCCATCTTGCAATGCTGTGATTGCAGCTATTCCCCAATCCTCTGTGAATACTACACATGGCCATCAAAACTCTAGTTAATGGTCACACCCATATTTGCAGATGAAACTGGTCATTGGTTTCGGTTGTTATACATCTGTTGCCATCTTACAATGCTGTGATTGCTACTACTACTACTACTACTACTACTTTCGGCTGCTCCCGTTAGGGGTCGCCACAGCGGATCATCCCTTTCCATTTCTTCCTGTCTTCTGCGTCTTCCTCTGTCACACCAGCCACCTGCATGTCTTCCCTCACTACATCCATAAACCTCCTCTTTGGCCTTCCTCTTCTCCTCTTCCCTGGCAGCTCCATATTCAGCATCCTTCTCCCAATATACTCAGCATCTCTCCTCCACACATGTCCAAGCCATCTCAATCTTGCCTCTCTTGCTTTGTCTCCAAACCGTCCAACCTGAGCGGTCCCTCTAATATAATCGTTCCTAATCCTGTCCTTCTTCGTTACTCCCAGTGAAAATCTTAGCATCTTCAACTCTGCCACCTCCAGCTCCGCCTCCTGTCTTTTCGTCAGTGCCACTGTCTCCAAACCATATAACATAGCTGGTCTCACAACCATCTTGTAAACTTTCCCTTCAACTCTTGCTGATACCCTTCTGTCGCAAATCACTCCTGACACTCTTCTCCACCCACTCCAACCTGCCTGCACTCTCTTTTTCACCTCTCTACTGCACTCCCCGTTACTTTGGACAGTTGACCCCAAGTATTTAAACTCAAATGCCTTTGTCACCTCCACTCCTTGCATCCTGACCATTCCACTGTCCTCTCTCTCATTCAGGCATAGGTATTCCGTCTTGCTCCTACTGACTTTCATTCCTCTTCTCTCCAGTGCATACCTCCACCTCTCCAGGCTCTCCTCAACCTGCACCCTACTCTCGCTACAGATCACAATGTCATCCGCGAACATCATCGTCCATGGAGACTCCTGCCTGATCTTGTCCGTCAACCTGTCCATCACCATTGCAAACAAGAAAGGGCTAAGAGCCGATCCTTGATGTAATCCCACCTCCACCTTGAACCCATCTGTCATTCCAACCGCACACCTCACCATTGTCACACTTCCCTCATACGTATCCTGCACCACTCCTACATACTTCTCTGCAACTCCTGACTTCCTCATACAATACCACACCTCCTCTCTCGGCACTCTGTCATAAGCTTTCTCTAAATCTACAAAGACACAATGCAACTCTTTCTGGCCTTCTCTATACTTCTCAATCAACATTCTCAAAGCAAACATCGCATCTGTGGTGCTCTTTCGTGGCATGAAACCATACTGCTGCTCGCTGATCGTCACCTCTCCTCTTAACCTAGCTTCTATTACTCTTTCCCAAATCTTCATGCTGTGGCTGATCAACTTTATACCTCTGTAGTTGTTACAGTTCTGCACATCGCCCTTGTTCTTGAAAATCGGTACAAGTATGCTTCTTCTCCACTCCTCAGGCATCCTCTCACTTTCCAGGATTGTGTTAAACAATCTAGTTAAAAACTCCACTGCCATCTCTCCTAAACATCTCCATGCCTCCACAGGTATGTCATCAGGACCAACTGCCTTTCCACTCTTCATCCTCTTCATAGCTGCCCTCACTTCCTCCTTGCTAATCCGCTGAACTTCCTGATTCACTATCCCTACATCATCCAACCTTCTCTCTCTCTCATTTTCTTCATTCATCAGCCCCTCAAAGTATTCCTTCCACCTTCTTAGCACACTCTCCTCGCTTGTCAGCACATTTCCATCTCTATCCTTGATCGCCCTAACTTGCTGCACATCCTTTGCAGCTTGGTCCCTCTGTCTAGCCAATCGGTACAAGTCCTTTTCTCCTTCCTTAGTGTCTAATCTGTCATACAACTCACCATACGCCTTTTCCTTTGCCTTTGCCACCTCTCTCTTTGCTTTACGCTGCATCTCCTTGTACTCCTGTCTACTTTCTTCATCTCTCTTACTATCCCACTTCTTCTTTGCCAACCTTTTCCTCTGTATAATTTGCTGTACTTCCTCATTCCACCACCAAGTCTCCTTGTCTTCCTTCCTCTGTCCTGATGACATACCAATTACCTTCCTAGCTGTCTCCCTCACTATTTCTGCAGTGGTTTTCCAGCCATCTGGCAACTCTTCACTACCACCCAGTGCCTGTCTTAACTCCTGCCTGAACTCCACACAACAGTCTTCCTTCTTCAACTTCCACCATTTGATCTTCGGCTGTGTCTTCACTCGCTTCCTCTTCTTGGTCTCTAAAGTCATCCTACAGACCACCATCCGATGCTGCCTAGCTACGTTCTCCCCTGTCACCACCTTGCAGTCTCCAATCCCTTTTAGATGGCGCCTTCTACATAAGATATAGTCCACCTGTGTGCACTTTCCTCCACTCTTGTACATCACCCTGTGTTCCTCCCTCTTCTTGAAATATGTATTCACCACAGCCATTTCCATCCTTTTCGCAAAATCCACCACCATCTGTCCTTCCACATTTCTCTTCTTGACTCCATACCTTCCCATCACCTCCTCATCACCTCTGTTCCCTTCACCAACATGTCCATTGAAGTCGGCTCCAATCACCACTCTCTCCTCCTTGGGTACCCTCTCCACCATGTCGTCCAACTCATTCCAGAATTCTTCTTTTTCATCCATCTCACACCCAACTTGCGGGGCATATGCGCTGATAACATTCAGCAATAAACCTTCAATTTCCAGCTTCATACTCATCACTCTGTCAATGCTGTGATTGCAACAATCAGTAATCCTCTGTGAATAGTACACATGGACTTTGAAACTCTAGTTAGTGGCCACATCCATATTTGCATATGAAATTGGTCATTAGGCAACTGTACTGTGTTGTTTATAAGGGGTGGGGATGCCTGCAGTGAGTTTATACTTAAGATGTCACTTAGTTGAGTGATGAAACGTATCTGTCAATAAACGTTGTATCCAGATGAACTGATTCAACCTTCTTTGATTCTTTGAAACTCTTATTACACACAAAGACAAACATACACAGGTGACAAATGAAAGGAAAAACCTGAATGCTTGACCCCTACAGTGAGGGGGTCTGGGGGCTCTGTTATACTGTGAGGGGCATTTTCCTGCCATGGTTTGGGTCACCTTGTCTCCTTAGAGTCAAGGGTCACTGCATATCAATACAAAGTTATTGTGAGTTATCACCTTTACGCTATGGTGAAACATCTCTATCCTGATGGGAGTGGTCTCTTCCAGGATGACAATCCCCCCATCCACAGGGCACGAGGGGTCACTGAATGGTTTGATGAGGATGAAAATGATGTAAATCATTTGCTATGGCCTTCACAGTCACCAGATCTCAATCCAATTGAACACCTATGGGAGATTTTGGACCGACGTGTTAGATGGCGCGCTCCATCACCATCATCAAAACACCAAATGAGGGAATTTCTTTTCTTTTCTTTTTTGTATTACCCCCCCCCCCCCGTTTTTCTCCCCGATTTTACCCGTCCAATTACGCCACTCTTCCGAGCCATCCTGCTCACTGCCCCACCCCCTCTGCCGATCCGGGGAGGACTGCAGACTACCACATGCCTCCCCCAATACATGTGGAGTCGCCAGCTGCTTCTTTTCACCAACAGTGAGGAGTTTCGCCAGGGGGATGTAGCACATGGGAGGATCATGCTATTCCCCCCAGTTCCCCCTTCCCCCCCGAACAGGCATTCCCAGGGCTCCAGAGTGCTACCATTTAGTCGCATTTTGCGCCTAGTTTTGGCATCAGTGCAAGTACATTTTAAACCTAGGCGCACTGGTGCACCTTGCAATATAACCGTGTTTTCTTTTAATCATGTGAAATCCAGTAAGAAGAAAACTTGTGTGTGAATAAGTGGGCTTAGCATACACTACCGTTCAAAAGTTTGGGATCACCCAAACAATTTTGTGTTTTCCATGAAAAGTCACACTTATTCACCACCATATGTTGTGAAATGAATAGAAAATAGAGTCAAGACATTGACAAGGTTAGAAATAATGATTTGTATTTGAAATAAGATTTTTTTTACATCAAACTTTGCTTTCGTCAAAGAATCCTCCATTTGCAGCAATTACAGCATTGCAGACCTTTGGCATTCTAGCTGTTAATTTGTTGAGGTAATCTGGAGAAATTGCACCCCACGCTTCCAGAAGCAGCTCCCACAAGTTGGATTGGTTGGATGGGCACTTCTTTGAGCAGATTGAGTTTCTGGAGCATCACATTTGTGGGGTCAATTAAACGCTCAAAATGGCCAGAAAAAGAGAACTTTCATCTGAAACTCGACAGTCTATTCTTGTTCTTAGAAATGAAGGCTATTCCATGCGAGAAATTGCTAAGAAATTGAAGATTTCCTACACCGGTGTGTACTACTCCCTTCAGAGGACAGCACAAACAGGCTCTAACCAGAGTAGAAAAAGAAGTGGGAGGCCGCGTTGCACAACTGAGCAAGAAGATAAGTACATTAGAGTCTCTAGTTTGAGAAACAGACGCCTCACAGGTCCCCAACTGGCATCTTCATTAAATAGTACCTGTTAGAGCCTGTTTGTGCTGTCCTCTGAAGGGAGTAGTACACACCGGTGTAGGAAATCTTCAATTTCTTAGCAATTTCTCGCATGGAATAGCCTTCATTTCTAAGAACAAGAATAGACTGTCGAGTTTCAGATGAAAGTTCTCTTTTTCTGGCCATTTTGAGCGTTTAATTGACCCCACAAATGTGATGCTCCAGAAACTCAATCTGCTCAAAGAAGTGCCCATCCAACCAACCCAACTTGTGGGAGCTGCTTCTGGAAGCGTGGGGTGCAATTTCTCCAGATTACCTCAACAAATTAACAGCTAGAATGCCAAAGGTCTGCAATGCTGTAATTGCTGCAAATGGAGGATTCTTTGACGAAAGCAAAGTTTGATGTAAAAAAATCTTATTTCAAATACAAATCATTATTTCTAACCTTGTCAATGTCTTGACTCTATTTTCTATTCATTTCACAACATATGGTGGTGAATAAGTGTGACTTTTCATGGAAAACACGAAATTGTTTGGGTGATCCCAAACTTTTGAACGGTAGTGTATGTGTGTATGTACACCTGTGTGAGAGACAGGAGTTACTGCGAGGCTCTCGTGACCAAAACAAAGCAGCATTGTGGGCGAAAACAATCGCGCGCGGGACATCAGTTGCCACTCAGTAGGACTTGCTCTCGCTGTGAAACGAACAATGAAACGAACTATTGATTGGTTTTTTTAAAAGAAAAGACCCTCCTTCAGACCCTCCTCCTGTTCCACCGACCCAAACTGATGACAGTTCAGACGAGGAAGCAGCAGGTCACGTGAAAAAGGCAAAGGCGTATTCCTTCCAACAGGAATGGCTTGTGCAAAATCCATGGCTGCAATTTAACAAAGAAAAAGGCACCATGTACTGCATGTATTGTTCTCAGCGTGGGCCAACTTTTGCAGAGAAAACCACGTTTGCCAACCCCTCGACCAGCACCACTATGTTCGAGCATGACATCATCTTTAAGCACAACAACAGCCTGAAGCACAAACTGTGCAGGGACAGGTGCACGGCTGGAAGTTCAGGGTCTCTGCAAACGGCACTTGAAAGGCAAGCATCTGCAAACCGTTCTGCAGAAGAGGCCGAAATGGAAATAAAATCCAATACGGTGTACTACATCGCCAAAGAACAGCTACCATTCACAAAATTCAAGGGTCACATAGACTTATAAAAAAGAACAGAGTTAAAGTTAAACCTCACATACTGCAATGACACGGCATGTGCCCAATTTACTGGAGTGATAGCTGATACACTTTAAAAGAAGACAGGCAAAAAAATAGTGGACTCCATATAGTATCTCTCATTCACGATTGACAGCGATACGGATGTGTCAACCAAGGAATGCGAGATTGTGTATGCACGGATCCTGCAGCAAGGGTGGCCAGTGAATGTTTTGACTAGTCATGTGGAAGTCCAGCACGCAAATGCTTAAGGTATGTAAGGAATTTGACTCCGGTTTGGCTCATTGTACTCGCACACAGAACACACAATCTTCAGAAATATACACTAGGAATGACTATATACAGATGAAACCGTTTATGTGAAACATAAACAGGATATAGTGCAAAGAAGTGATGAGTGATGATAAATAATGTAAAAAAGCATTACGTTATAGTAAGTAGGTGGTTATGTACAGTATAATACAGCTTGTTCAGATATGTGAGTGACATATGTATTTATTGCACTTTATTACTAAAATATTTATTTGTAGGTACAGTGAGTATTTTACTGTTCCAGGGTTATTGCAGTGCCACAGTGAGTTGATGCCAAGGAGACTGTACAGATGTGGTTCAGTCAGGGTAAAAGAGCTAGAAGGCCCAATTGACCCTTCGCTAAGGCCCGCTCCCCTTAGTTACTGTTGCTAAGTCCGTCAAGCTTTAACATTATTTTACGGTTAATAAAATTAATTACTTACCTTGGAGCAGACAAAGCCGTGCTTGTTGATCTTTGAGGGGTTCAACTGGATTTGAGGACGTCCACATAGCTTTATCCACAGCCTACACTTTTCAGGGTTTGATTTTGGTTTTGGAAAGGGAAAAAAATGTACATCTCCTTCCAATCTGTCTGGGTAACGGCTGTCACTGTTACATGTTCCCAGGCACAACGTTTAACCATAACTAGCTAAATGTCCACAAAACCAGCTCGAAAATTAGGAAAATCTGACACTTTTGCATCAGAGTCAACAGAACGCCGCAATGAAAGTGTTGGACCTCTGTCCTATGCTGCGCTGTGACTGGCCAGTCTGCGTTTCGTGGCGTGGCTTAGCGAAGGGTGAATTACAAGGGTTGGCCCTTTGAGCTTCCTAGTGGCCCTCAGGGGGATGTTCTCTAAACTAAAGGGAAGGGAAGGAGAGGCATACTGTTCAGTGTTTACTTGTTTTGTTGTGGTTCTTATGCAGTAATGACAGTAATGTTACTGACCACATACCTTATGTTTACATTTATGAATGTATTATTTGGTGCTTATGTTTACAAAAAGCACTTTAAAGTTTACATTTTATTTAACTTATTGTTTTTTTGCTCTTAAGCACTACCTCACTTTGTGACATTTAAAATAAAACAGCATATTGTTATTTCTGTAAGTGGTCTATTTATTACCAAAGCATTTACAAGTAATATAGTTAAGACGGAAAAAATATCAATGTGCTGCATTGCGTGTTGATTTAAGTGGTGCTCCTAAATTTTGTGCTGGTGCTCCTAAAATTTTTAGTAAAGAGCACCAGTGCTCCTCGTGGAAAAAGTTAGTCTGAAGCCCTCGCCTCAACCGACCAGAGGAGGTGCTAGTGCAGTGACCAGGACACATACCCACATCCGGTTTTCCCACTCGCAGACACGGCCAATAGAGGTCCGGTAGCTGACGTCACGCAATAGTCAAAATCAAAACACCGCCATTTCGGCAGGAAAGTGGGCCTATTGCTGGGCAAATGACTGCTAGCTAGCAGCAAGTCTCTTCGCCTGCTGTATTTATACAGTGAATATGGTGGATAGCTGTTATGGGCTGGGATGCCTTAACAGTCGGAGACAAGTAAAAGGGAGAGCATTTTATCGGATTCCTAAAGATCCCGAAAGACGACATAAATGGACTACTGCCATAAAACGTGCTAGAAGCAAACAGAAGAAAACTGAACAATGGGACTGGACCCCACAAGCAACGGATTCCTCTTGTGTAGTGACCACTTCACATCAGGTACAGAATATACCACTTCCTAACGTAAATATATTTTTTATTTAACAGGCTTTTATTACGGTTTCTGACAATTTTATTATCCTAAAAGGCAAGTTCGACCTATGCCTTGTGGCATGGATTTTGCGGGGCTAACAACGGCTAAGATAAAAGAACTAAGCCTGTTGCTCACTAAAATGGGACTGGACATTTTCTATTTACTTATGTTTTAGGGAAAAAGAGTGATAACCCTCTGTCACTCAACTACATCCCATCCATCTTCAAACATGTACCATCCCCGGAGAAGAGAAGAAGAAGAATGCGGTTAGATATAGTAGTCAACAGAAGACAGAAGAGCAAACTCCAAAGAAGAGAGCAAGCAAAGAATTCATCAGCTGCAGGAGTAATCCTTCCAACAGATTGTCCTCAAGACAGCAGCAAGTATCCTACTGCAGACCAGAGTCTCACAGGAGACTCTTCCGTGAAGGAATCTACCCATAAACAACTTGAGGTACAAGTTATGACACTGATTACATTACACTGCCCACTGCTTATGCTAACTTTAACTAACATGAATTGACACTTACCCTTCCAGTGACGAGAAAGCAATTTTTAGTCGGTAGACTCCAAAGCTGAATGTTTGTCATGAATACAGATTTTGTCCATGTGTACTCCTCCAGGCTTTTGTAGGCTTTGAAAGACTCTCCAGAGTAGGACGAGGGAAAGTTGATCAGGTAATTGTAGATGTCTGGATACTGCAGGTCTGGAACGTTGCCCGTTCCGGCTGTTTCAATACTCGTGAAAAGCACCCCGGGGGCATTATAAGGGTCAGTAATGTTTAATCTGTCAAGTTTCGCAATATAGCGTTCAATGTCTTTGGAAATAAAACGCGCAGTGTACTCTGACGGCTTGAAATTGACGCTGGCGCCACTCACTTTTGCTCAGTGCACACACTTTTCTTCCTGCCAAAGTGGCCACGTAAACAAAACTAGTCACGTGACGTCCGGAGCTCTATAGTGTCTGTAGGGAGGCCCAACCCAGCCGGAGGGAACACGGGGATTCGAACTAGCGATCCCCATGTTGGTAAGCAATGGAATAGACCACCACACTACCCGGATGCCCCTAGGGGAATATCTTTTGGAAGAATAGTGTTCATCCCTCCAGCAGAGTTCAGAGACTTGTAGAATCTATGACAAGGAGCACTGAAGCTGTTCTGGAGGCCCGTGGTGGACCAACACCTCACTAAGACACTTTATGTTGGTTTTTCCTTTAATTTGTCACCGTCTATCCCACACAGACACTCACACACTTTGTTTACCTTCACCCTCCTCTTCTAAATCTCTCTGTAGCTGTTGCAGCTCCTGTGCTTCTGACAGTCCTTTATCCTGCGTCTGCTCTGCTATCAGCTGACTGAATGAGTCATGAACCCCTTCCTCATCAAGCGGACTCCTAACAGACAGCGAAACATGAAAAGATACAGAATAAGAATCTGTTTTGTTTACCAAGACAGTTTGACCATACAATAAATTTGACTTGGTGGATTTTGCTTTTTAATTACTAGTTGTTTGGTGAACAATGGTAAAATTGGACATGGAACATCCAGTTAGTTACTCTTACATGTTCACCACAGAACATATAAAACTACATAAAAGCTCACAAGGAAGAACATCTAAGTGAGGAAAATAGAAAAGAAAAATCAGGGAAAGCGGGTGCGAGCATAAAGTAGATGTAGATTGGAGATGAACAAAAGAGGCAGGGCATATTTCACAGTTATAGATAGAAAAAAAACTGAAAACACTTGGTCTTTGCTGTACAGGATTCACACATGAAAGTAATGCAATGTAAGGAGAATTTAGAGGTAAAAAGTCAAAACAGGCCTCTTCCTAGTTAGGATAATAGAGAGTCATAAACATTTTAGTTTCCTGAGTTCAGACATGACTCCTCTTCATAACAAAACCAAAAAGCCCCAAGCATCACTGGTCACAAGACAAATACAAACATACATATGATGATGCCCTGACGTGGAACCAAAGAAACCCTTCGGAGGAGGCTCAAGCTCCTTGAGGAGCCTTCACAACCACAGAAAACAGGAAGAAGGGTCATATAGAAGGCAGTCTGGTTTGTATCACTTGCAATTAGAAATACACACCCTCCAAAAGGCATGGATGATATGCAAACTGCATGGACAAAAGAATGTACGTTTGTTTTCTCTCTCTCGCTTTCTCTGTGTGTCACAGCGAGCAAGAGGGACCGGACCGCCTGGTGAACAGCCTACAGAACCTGTCAGTGAGTGATAGGGTCAGGATGCTCAGAGCCATGCCCCTCAGTACAGCAGAGAAGAACAAACTCAGGTAGATCTCATCATTTATCCTCAGTCTCACAGACTACCCACTATGTCAGCAATATAATCCTTTGTGAATCTCTCTCTCTCTCTCTCTCTCTCTCTCTCTCTCTCTCTCTCTATATATATATATATATATATATATATACATATATATATAAGATATCTTAATATTCCAGTCCTCATTTGTTGAGCACTCTTATCAACACCACTGATGGTTTCCGGAGGAAAAAGTCTTTCATTGGACAGGTTATTGTGAAGGAGTGACATTGTTACCTCTGGCTTGGTCGGGCGTCCCTGCAGACACAATTGGTGGTGTCTGCGGGTGGGAAGCCGTATGTGGGTATGTGTCCTGGTTGCTGCACTAGCGCCTCCTCTGGTTGGTTGGGGCGCCTGTTCGGGAGGGGGAGGGGGAACTGGGGGGAATAGCGTGATCCTCCCACGCGCTATGTCCTCCTGGTGAAACTCATCACTGTCAGGTGAAAAGAAGCGGCTGCTGACTCCACATGAATCGGAGAAAACATGTGGTAGCACTTCCCAGACCAGCAGAGGGGGTGGAGCAGTGACCAGAACGGCTCGGAACAGTGGGGTAATTGGCCAAATACAATTGGAGAGAAAAATGACAGAAAGTCCAAAGGAAAAAAAAAGTCAAGTCTGTTTTTTGTTAAATAAAGGCGTAAAATTAAAAAGAAAATTCTCTCTCTCTCCCTCTCTCACACACAAATTGCCCCACCCCCTTTCCCCCCAAGGAAACACCAGAGCTTTCTGAACAATATGCTATGCGGGGCACTTAACACACATGGAACTCCTGGGAGAGTCTGCTTTCTAAGCTGCCTTTACCTTTACAGTGTAACACAAGACACCAAACAGCACAGCTGATTCTGTCATCTACTTTTCCCTTGTTCCTGTCTCATGTTTTCCATGTTTCACTTGGCCTTCATCCGGTATAGAATTAACAGATCTGATGTCAGGACAACAGCAAAAAAAACCAAAAAAAAACAAAACAAAAAAAAAAACAAGAAGTTGAAGCGACTTGAGAAAAATTGAAACACTTCATCAGACATAAATGAAAGTGTGACAGAAGGACAGAATAGAATACAGGTGACATTTTCCAAACACTTACTCCAGTCCAGCTTCTAGGTGGTGCAGTTGCAGATCCAAGTTAACATTGTGAGACATTCTTCCTGTTTGCCTGTCTGTCACTTGTGATCTGTCTGGCAGCAGTCCCAGTCAACCTATCACAGAGGGATCACACCCTCATCTGCTCAAACCTGCCCTTTACTCCCCAGGCATGGTGTTTATGACTCTTACCTGAGACAGAGAGAGCGAGAGAGAGAGAGAGAGAGCGAGACAGAGCGAGAGCGAGATGGGGGCGGGGGGAGAGAATGGGGCAGAGGAAAGAAGGGAGGCAACGTCAGCAACCACACTGTGGCAATAGAGGAAGATCCCATTCCACTGTGGTCATATGTCTCTGCTTGTCTGGACAGAGCGCATTTCCACTGGGGAAAACACTCACAAGCGCATCTTTACCTTGAGGACAAAAACAGTCACATTTGCACTACAACTTAAAAAAAAAAATCACAACAAGTGGAAACTGATTCATATTGGAGCACTCTCACACGTAGTCTCAGTCAAATCAACACTTACACGACTACAATACCAATCAGGTCGGGTCTTGATGCATTTGCTGTATAAATGTGTAGCTCTTGAAATGATCCAAGCCAAAATATCGTTGACCTTATCACTAGCCTGACAAGTCACAAGGGGTTTACGCCATTGTTACAAGTCATGAGCAAGCCATTGTCGTCCTGTCCATGATGAGGACTATGTCATTAGAGTCAGATGGCACAGTTTTGAGGCATGAGGAATGAATATTCATGAGATGAAACAGAGCGACTCATTGTCAAGAGCATACAGTCAGTGTGCGTCATCTTGGGTTTTTGGAGGGTGCAAGTGTCGCCTCTGTGTTTGCGCCCATCTACGCATGGGTGCCCAAGCGCAGGGCTCATTTCAATTTAAAAAATGGTCCAGTTAGGTATAACATGCATGCACGTCTTGATAAAAACACAAGAGGAACACGTTCTGTTGTTTAAACACATGGCTGGTCCTTGAGGCCCATTACAAAAGCAATGTACTCAAAAGTTATTGGAGTAGCTGCGATTAAAGAAAATTGAATCCAGACATTCACTGGCAAAACATAAATTCTTTGTCTGAACACTTCGTGGGATAGTTCTCCACCAGAAGAGCAACTCCCGGGCCCCGCCGTCTGCAGAAGCAAATCAGAATCTGAGCAAATATACTGTGATAGGCACTATGATGGCTAAAATTCATCAAGATAAAGTGTCAATTTCTCCTTTGTGTTGTGAACCCCCGAAAAGAGCCTGGGAGTTTGGTTTTTGCATATTGCTCAGTGGCTAGTGTGGTACAAACACTTCAGAAGTTAAGAGTTAAATTACCACTTCAGCCAACACATTAGACATGTACTAACTCACCAGAGAGTACAGTATATTTTGTGCCTGCTAACACAGGGTGTTTGAACTTGTTATCTTTGTGTGTGCTTTTGTTTCTACAGAGGCACAGTGTTTGGCTCTGGGTGGAGGTCTGTGGTTCTTTTCCTAACATATGGTGACATCAGCGTCCATCAGGGCCCAAGTCAGGCTGTCAGCAACATACCGACTGAATAGCTTCAAAACGTCACACTCTTGCAATGTCATTCACTCCCCGTAAACCATACATAGACACCCATCTGTGTTTGGCCAAAATATTTCACTACACCCAACTGTTCTCCTTCTCGAAAACATACTATTCTCCTGTTTTTCCAGAACTTAGTGACATTCTTTCTGTCAGTCTCCATCTCTTATAACATGCCATTTTCTGCACATTTGCCTGCCTCTCACTCTATTTACTTTGATAAATTAAGTATCAGAGACTCAGAGAGGGCCAAAAGATAGACACACCAGCTTTAAATAATGCCACAGACAGACAAGAGTTCAGATGTGAACAGCTGAACTGAACATTGCTTGAGTGGCTAGTCAGGCTCTCTTTCTTTGTCTGTGACACTGCTATGTGCTTACAGTGTCTTTGTGTGTGTGTGTGTGTGTGTGTGTGTGTGTGTGTGTGTGTGTGTGTGTGTGTGTGTGTGTGTGTGTGTGTGTGTGCGTTCATGCATGGGTGTGTGTGTGTGTTTGACTAACAACATATTGGGGGGAAGTAGGAGGATTTCAAGGGGGTGGGACATAATACTGAACATTATCTAACAAGATGTCAAAGTTCAGCTGCACAACTGCCAAGCAAAACAATGGGACAGCAGAAAATTTGAATAATGTGACACAGATTTACAGCATGTTCGTTTAGTTTGGAGGTGGAGGTTTATAAGAAAAGGGATTGTCTTAGATAAATTATTATTTAGATATGGAAAGACTGAGATGGGTAGAGAGTTTGATGGATACTTTGTCCTTCTTGAGGAAATTTCTTGCCAAAACTTGCACATTAAAAGGTTTTACCTCCATAAATATTTTTTATACATGTCTTAGACTCACCATGAGTACAACGGCACACTAAAAACATAAATGCATGACTTTCAGTCAGACATGGGAGACTGTACATAGACACCAAGACTTGCACCTGGGTATTCTGCTATGGCAGAGAACTTTTTTCCAGGCTATGGACCTACATCTATGACTAGATGGAAGCAAAGTAAAATAAAGTAAATTGAATAAAATTAAAGTAACATAAATCAAAGAAAATCTGCCCCAGAAGTGCAGGAAAGATGCTTAAGCGTAGTCTGATTCAAGTCAGAGTTAAGGAACCTCTGAGAGATTAAGATTTGTAAATAAACCAAACATGGCCCTAATGGTAGACCAGTTTGTGCAGTTATTCCCACGATGAGGGACACAGGGGGTTATAGGGGGATATAGGCCTAGAGAGGGAGGAGGGACGGAAGGGGTGATAGGAATTCTGTCTACCCAGGCGCTTTTCAACAACTGACTGATAATCTGTTCCCACAGCCGTGACAAACGTTTCACAGAGGGAGTAGAGGGTTCAGCTAAAAACAAGAAATCTTTAATTTCAACTCCCCGATGGTCTGACTGAGACCCTTTTTTTGGCGAAGGGGTGTGTGAGAGAGAAAGAGAGAGAATTGAGTTAAACACTGAACCATAACTGCAAGAGCACAGCAGACATGGATTTGATCATTTTGCTCACTGGGAATCACTGTGTGAAGGGAAACGCCAGTCTGAGTGGCCTCAGGTCCAAGCTTTTAGAAACCAAGCTAAAGGAGGTGTACCATCAGAAAAATGCAGAGCTGGTAAAATAAGGGGAGAACCAAATAGAGGACACGGAGTCGGAAGTGAAGAATACTAGTAAAGGACGCAAAGGTACAAAATGCTGGAAATTGGCTAGCCTATGTCTCGCTCTGTTTCTATCTAAGGCACACAGAAGGCCTTAAAAATGACCACATAATTGGAAGTGTACCTCTATGACCCAGTCTTAAGGAACACTGTACTTCACAAAGCTGTAATTTATAACAGGGTGCTGGTAGGAAACCACTTGCATCCAAGGCCAATGCATGAGGACGCTTAAACCTGGATCCCTGAGCAGTAGGGAAAAAGTAAGATCTGATGAGTTGTCTTCCACCCTTTTTACTATATTGGGAGGGAGTTATGTTTGAAGAAAGCCAAAGGATACGTTCAACACACAATATCTGTTGCCAACTGTTGAACATGGTGATAAATCCATTATGGTATGGGTAGCCAGGATTGCTCTGCATAGTCGTAAGATGGCCAAACTATGCTATGTTTTTACAAGACCAGGTACACCCTATGGGGAAAACACTGTTATCTCATGATGACCGCATATTCCAAGCCGATAATACCCCCCCACACACTTTTAAACTACTTCAAAAGTGGTTCTATAAACACCTGGATTAAGTCAAACACTTCCCATGGCCTCCCCAATCGCCAGATCCCAACATCATTGAAGGTTTATGGAAGGTTCTGGAGCGCAAAGTGGAAAATATGTTTCCACCTTCTTCATCCCTCAATGAAATTGACTCTTTCATTCTTAAAGGGTGGTCCAATATCCCACTATACACATCAAAGAAGGTTGAATCAGTCTATCTGGATACATTTATTGAAAGATACGTTTCATCACTCAACGTTTCATTTCTCAGAGTGATGAAACATATCTGTCAATAAACGTATCCAGATGAACTGATTCAACCTTCTTTGATTTTCTTACCTGGATTATTGAGCATGCATCAAGACACCCACTATAAACAGTTCAGCACTTGTATGACAGCATTCACAGAAGGTCTGAAGCTGTCCCCAAGGCAAAGGGTGTCCCTACTCCTTATTAAGGACTCTGTGTTGCCATTATCTCGTCCTCCCTCTGTACACACACACACACACACACATATATATATATAGAATAACATATAATATGTATATAGTGTTTCCATTATTGTCCTCCCCCTGTGTACACACACACACACACACACACACACACACACACACACACACACACACATTTGCAAAACCTGAAACTACTGAGGCTAAAGCAAGAGTAGGGGGGAAATGTGGGATAAGTTTGTCTTCTCTGTTTTCGTCTCAGGCCTATACGCTCCCGAATTTGTTGCAACTTTTCAATCATCTGTTCTGTTATTGTAAAAGGCATATAAAATGCATTATAGAAGGCATATTTTCCCCAGGAATCCAGCACCGACGAGTCTATCTCTGTAAATCCCAAGGCTGTGCTCAAATCCCCGTCTCACAAGGCTCAATACTGCTTTGCACCGAACAGACTTTAGACGAGAGATATGCTTAATATGACATCCGAGGCTTCACTCAAAACCGTTGGTCCATCAAAAAGTCCATAGTAAAGGAGAATATTTACCACCAAAGCGGAAACAAAAAGGTGTTCTGATTATCTGGTTCTGCGAGCAACAATTTGCAACTCTATATTTGCACATCCGGTAGTCACGGCTTGTGTTTGAATCTAAGAGCGATAAACAAATAACAAACGCGGTAACATTGAAGCATTTCTTTTCCAGGCTTTACAAACAAAACATCATCGTGTGTTTGGGAAAACCCACTGCTTTTGCTGACTGATCGGAATAGTTGTTGGCTTTTGCGCTCTGAAGATCAACGACCGACAGTTTGAAAGCTAGTCGGCGACTCAAACAGGGCATCTTCAAAGTTCACATGTGGCAACGGCGGGCAGAAAACCGAACCGGAGAACAAAACAATGAGACCTTTTTACACTTGCTGTGATACTTCTCAATGTAAACAGTCGTCGGTTTTGTTTTGTTTTCGTTTGTTTTGTTTTTTTTGCACTCACCTCGTCACACGACCTGTCAAACCTGCTGCCGTGCCTTCGCTTAGACACGCTGATGAACCGAACACTGCAAATGGGCAGTGGGGACCTATTTTCTCCACGGGGGTGGACACGACTGACGACGGTTTTGCTCTTGGAAACTTATCGCTGAACAACAACAACAAAACAAAACAAAACAAAAAAAGAGAACCAGAGATGTCAGGCCGATTATTATCTACAACTAAAACTGAACTTAATTAGCAGCAACGTGTACATGCGTTTCGTTGATAAGAAGACCCTAAATAGTTCCACAAATGGTATAGTCCTATTCAGGGCTTCTCTCCCGACACCCGCTATCTACTACTTTGCCAATCTGAACCAACGAACAATACAATCTGAAATGGCAAACGTTTCAATCTATGATTTGAGAAAACATATCAGCAAACCTCTCTTGGTGAGGCAAAGGTTGACAGCTAAAACCAACAACTGTAAATTAATTCACAGCAAGATGTCTTCAAACGTAGATATATGGAGGGAAAAGTATGGCATTAAAAAGCTACCAAAATGTCACAAACACACTGCATATCATGATTTACAAATGCCCCATGATTTGCAAATATGTACACCATACTTTACAAATACAACACACAAACACGGCGTGCTTTGCAAATACAAAGCACAGCTATCTAAAAAAACGCATTGTGCTTTTTTGCAAATACAAACTTACAAACAAATGCTAGGCAGGTTCCACAAGTGTAAGGAAATAATGCGAAGCAACATTCTGCATGTCTATGTGTTATATTGTGGTAAGAATACAAATGAAGCCGGCTGTAGCATTCGTCGGTTTATTCACTTTTTCTTTTTCAAGTCTTTCCTTATTCGGACGGGCCCAAGATGGCGACGTGAGCGCACGCGTTTTCGAGAGCTGATCGCTAATATTTTCTAAAACAAGCGGAACGGAACACAACCTTCGAATAGACTATTGTATTACAACGCTATAAGAGCTGTGTTGTATGATTTGTGTTGATGTGCTAGTCACCTTCATCGTTACTCTAGTCGTTTTAAACCGTTAAACTTATTCGAGCATGGCCGACTCAGCGAAGGAGAGTCCCCTCGCGTCTTCGGCACACGACTACTGCATGGAAGTTCGACCTGTATACCATCAGCTATCGCGGATGAAGATTTTCCTCCCTTGCCTATGACACCATCCAAACCCCCGGCTGCTAAGAAAAGCAAGACCCCACGAGGTCCAGCTGTAGATAGCAGTGCAGACATTGTGCAGAAAATCTCAGTCTGGAGAAACCCCGCTGACTTTGCCTGTGCTGAGATTCGAGATGTGAAAGGGAAAATGACAAACGTCGAGGAACGAGTCTGCGTGGCAGAAAAGAAAGCAAGCCTGATGGAACAACGTTTAGGTGATCTTGAAAGCCGCTACCGACGTTGGAACCTGCGACTCTACGGTGTAGCGGAATCTAAGGACCAGGACGTCCGCAGAGAGGTGATACAGGATCTGTCAGTCCATCCTACCTGAGCACAAGGCCGAGTTTCCTGATGTAGTTGATACGGTGCATCGGCTCGGCCAACCGAGAAAAGGAGATTCCAGACTGTTATGTATGCACACATCGACAGTGCTGCATTTGATTTGGTGCTGTTCTATTGTGCTGGGATCGATTGGTGATGCCTGCGGGCTCTGGGTTGTTTGATCGGGTCTGCCTTTGATGCTGTGTCAGTCTAAATAAAGAATGGCACGGAGAGGTTGTGTCGAGCGACAGCGCTGTGTCCTGACGTGATTTCTAAATACAATATTGGCGACGAGGATGGCTGATATCTCCCTCCCACCACCTACCCCCTTCCTGGCATTACCTGGCGAGCCTCCGGTACCATGGACTCGCTGGCTACATAGTTTTGAAAATTACATCATCGCCTCAGGGCTCGACGACGTGAGCCAGGCTAGGAAGACGGCTCTGTTGATACACTGCTTGGGAGCAGAGGGTCATCGTGTGCTCGGGTCTCTGGGGAACGTCACAAACTTTGCCGAAGCTGTGGGACTTATGAGCACCCATTTCGCTGCTCCACAGAGTGCCCTCCTTCGGCGATTTATATTTCGTCAGCGACACCAACTGCCTGGTGAGTCTGTGCAGCAGTACGTAGCTAATTTGCGAGGGCTAGCTAGCTCATGCAAGTTTGGCGCGCTTCAGGACGAGATGGTTCGCGACCAGCTAATCGAACACACCAACAACGCAAAGGTGTGTGAGACTCTCCTGCTGGAAAAAGACGGTCTGCTGCTGTCCACAGCAATTACCATCGCACTACAGGTTGAGGTAGCAGCTGAGTGTGCTGCTATGCTAAATACACAGCAAGTGGCCACCTCCAGTCAAGCTGCCAACGACTCCTCCCTCTACTCACGGCTGCCCCTCGGGACGCAACCCAGCCAGAGCGAGGCGGGCGCCGACTCCACTGGGGACGTCTTGCAACTGCAACGACGGCGTTCTCGGCCCCGCCCTCAACAGTCCTGTGGTAACTGTGGATCTCGGTCTCATGTTTCAAGGGCTCAGAGCTGCCCTACCCGTGGCCAGACATGCCGTAGCTGCGGTAAGCACAATCACTTTGCCAACGTCTGGCGATCTTCCCCGGCTGGGTCAGAGGGCCACACCCCCCAGTCTTCAACCGCCGTCATTCACAACGTGAGCTCTGGGCCAGTGTCATTCAAATCATGCACAGTCAACATTAATGATGTGTGCATTCCCCTGCTGTTGGACACCGGTGCAAGTGTGTCTCTCCTGAATGTTGATACCTACAGTCAATTTTTCGGTTCACTGCCACTGTCCGCACCCTCAGCTGTCCTCTGTGGGTATGGTGACTCCAAAATCGATCTGGTTGGCTCTCTCCAACTGACTGTCCGCTATGGAACCAAGCTGGTGCCTAATGCAGTTTTTCATGTGGCACGCCGTGGGGCCAACCTGATGGGCCTGGACCTGTTCTCCGCTCTGGGGTTCTCCCTCTTAGACACAAGGGGGGCAGCAATCCTGACTGTCGCCACACCTTGGCAGCAGAAGTGGCCATCGCTGTTTATGGGGCTGGGCTGCCTCTCCGCCTTCACCCATCAACCTCTCCTCAACCCTGCTGTGAAATCTGTCATCCAACCACTGCGCCGCATCCCGTTGGCTCTCCGTGATGGGGTCTCCGCCGAGCTGCAACAACTGCTGGAAGCTGGCATCACTGAACCGGTGGACGCGTCACCTTGGGTCTCAAACCTCGTGGTGGCTAAGAAGAAGTCGGGGGGCCTGCGTGTCTGCGTCGATCTACGTGCAGTAAATAAGGCAGTGGTCCCTGATAAGTATCCACTGCCCACCTCAGAAGAACTCACTGCTCAGTTCTATGGCTCTGAGGTGTTCTCCAAGCTCGACCTCAGACAGGGGTACTTACAGGTGCCCCTCCACCCCAGCAGCCGAAACCTCACAGCCTTTGTGACACATGCAGGAGTGTTTCGCTACACCAGGATGCCTTTCGGTCTCAGCTCCGCCCCTAGCTGCTTCCAGAAAATCATGGTCTCCGTGCTGGCTGGCATACTGGGCGTGGCCATTTATCTGGACGATATAGTGGTACACGGGCCCACCAGTGAAATCCACGACAAGCGCCTTAACATGGTCTTCGCAGCCCTGTCCAAGCACAAGCTAACTCTCAATGCTGAGAAATGTGTCCTCTCTGTGCCAGCCATCGACTTCGTGGGGTTCCGGCTGTCAGCGAGCGGTGTAACTCCACTACAATCCAACGTGGACGCCATTCAGGCCATCCCTGAGCCCAGCTCGGCCGCCCAGGTCGCCTCCTTCCTGGGTATGACAAGTTACTACCTGAGGTTTCTTCCCCAGTACTCTGCGACCACAGCCCCCCTGCGCCAGCTGCTGCGTAAGGACGAGCCATGGGTGTGGTCAAAGGCATGCAGTGACGCTGTGCGTGATCTCAAGACTCAACTGACTTCACCACCAGTGTTGGCTCACTTCAACATCTCCAGCTCCACCTTTGTGACCTGTGACGCATCAGCCACAGCGATAGGGGCCGTGCTGTCTCAAACCCAGAACGGTGTGGAGAAGCCCATTGCCTTCGCCTCCCGTGCCCTCAACCTGACCGAGCAGCGGTACTCCGTGGGTGAGCGTGAGGCGTTAGCCTGTATCTGGGCTTGTGAAAGGTGGCACCTCTACCTCTATGGCCGCTCCTTCACCCTCAGGACAGATCACCAGGCCCTGACAGCGCTGCTGTCCACATCTGGGACAGGCCACAAACCCCTGAGGCTGCACCGCTGGTCTGACCACCTCCGCCAGTACAACTTCAGCCTGCAGTTCACCCCAGGCAGAGACAATGTTGTCGCCGACCTGCTCTCTCGCTCTGTCTCCACCCCAGCTCCACAGACGGACACTGACTGTGTGGAAAAGGACATTGTCCAAATGCTACACACACCCCTCCAGGCCACTGTCTCTCTGCAGGAGCTGAGGGCAGCCTCCGAACAGGACCCTGTCCTCTCCCAGCTCCGCACCTACATCCAGAACGGCTGGCCTCACAAGGTCCCAGAGGAGCTGGCTGCGTTCGCCCGAGTCAGACAGGAGCTCTCCTGCTGGAACGACACCTGCGTGGCACGTGGGTTTTGCACAGTGGTCCCAGGTGCTCTCCGTGCACGTGTTTTGAATACGGCGCATGAAGGCCACCTGGGCATTGTGAAACTGAAACAGCGCTGCCGAGACCTGGTGTGGTGGCCGGGGATAGACAGAGATATTGAGGCTCTGGTGAAGGACTGTTCTGCCTGCCTTGTGAGTGGCAAGACTGGCCACCAGGCTCCCCCACCCCTGCAACCTCTCGCCTGGCCCTCTCAGCCCTGGGAACACCTGCAGTTGGACATTTGTGGTGAGATCCATGGAGTTCCCCACCACCAACGCTTCATGGTGGTCGCCTACGATCTACACTCAAAATGGCCTGAACTCACCACTTCCGGCACTGTGACCTCACAGATCATCATCGACTTCCTGGACTCTCTTTTCTCTCGCTGGGGCCTCCCAAAGGCCATCACCACTGACAACGGCCCTCAGCTGGTCTCTGCTGAGTTCACTGCTTATCTCGAAAGCAAGGGCATCCGTCATATACGCACTGCGTACTACCACCCCCAGGCCAATGGCGGCGTTGAACGTTTTCACCAGTCACTGAAGAACGGCCTCAGAGCACACATGGCCCAAGGGTGCTCTTTCACGCAGGCCATCCGTCACACTCTGCTGCACTATCGGGCCACACAGCACTCGACCACAGGCGTCTCCCCAGCCTCTCTCATGCTAGGCCGGGAACTGTGCATGCCCCTTGACAGGCTCCGCCCCTCCACACCTCAGGCACCTCCCTCTGGGGTCAGAGCCTCAGTCACTCGTCAGCAGACGCGGATGAAGCAACGGTTTGACCAGTCAAAACGAACCAGGGTGCCAGACATCAATGTGTCAGACTGGGTCAGGGTCCGCAGGCCCCACAGGGACAATAAAATGGCTTCATACTGGTCCTCTCCTCTCCAAGTCACCCGTCAGCTGGGCCCAGCCACTTACCTCCTCAGCGATGGCACTCGGTGGCACTCCAGTCGTCTACGGAAGGTGTCAGCTCCGCCACACAGCTGGTGACACAACCATAGCCATTCCCTCAGCATGGTGAGACGCCCCGGGGCTTCATGCAGCTCCTACACGGGCCCCAGACATTCCTGGGCCTCAGCTCCCCCTGCCATCTCCCTCCCCACCTCGGCCTGCCCAGCCTCAGGCCGCCCCGCGACCTGTTCGCACACGTTTACGCCCTGGCCACCTAGAGGACTTTGTGTCAACCTTTCATGTTTGAAATCCTGCCGGGGGGGGGGGGATGTTATGTATGCACACATCGACAGTGCTGCATTTGATTTGGTGCTGTTCTATTGTGCTGGGATCGATTGGTGATGCCTGCGGGCTCTGGGTTGTTTGATCGGGTCTGCCTTTGATGCTGTGTCAGTCTAAATAAAGAATGCCACGGAGAGGTTGTGTCGAGCGACAGCGCTGTGTCCTGACATGATTTCTAAATACAATACAGACCTCGAGGGATTATTATCCAGCTCACCTCACGCGTTTCCCGCGATGCAGTTTGGAAAGCGGCGAAAACAATCAACCTGCCTTCGAGAGAACAACCTGCGCTTTGCCGAGGACTTGTCCCAGTCCGTCAGATCGAAAAGGATGCTGCTCTGGCCTTTGGGGGCGCTCGCGAACAAGGGAAGACGGCATATTTCGTCGGTGGTCGCGCCTTTGCTAACGGTACTGAACTGTTTAATGTAAATGACAATATTACTGATGACCCCAGAGAAATAGCTAATTATTGTTCTAGCTTTATAGGAAGTTATATGACTCTAAATTTTGTCAGCAATCATGTACTGCTTTTTTGGATTCCCTGAACAACACCACTCAAATCCTGCAAAATGATAGAAAGCTATGTGAGTATATTGTAACTACTGAGGAAGTCAATTATGCAATTGGACATCTCAAGTCTATCAAGTCTCCTGGGGTCGATGGCCTTTCTGCAGAATTTTATCAGGCTTTTTCTGAACCCTTAGCTCCTTTTCTGCTTGGAGTAATCATGGAAAGTATAGGTAAAGGTACACTTCTTCCTTCACTGACACAAGGTTTGATCACCTTAATTCCCAAACCCAAAAAAGATCTTTTTATTGATAACTGGCAGCCCATTTCTTTGTTAAATAATGACTACAAAGTTTTTGCTTCAATAATTACTAAAAGAATTAAATCTGTGTTAGATCCAATTATTGATGAAGTTCAGTTGGGTTTTATGAGAAAAAGACATTTCTAACAATATCAGGCTGGTTTTAGATGTAATTGATTATTCATTCTTATGTCCTGATGACAGTTTCATTCCTTTTTTTGGACTTCTATAAAGCTTTTGATACGGTACAACACAAATTTATTTTTAGTTCCCTGGAAAATTTTGGTTTTGGTGACTTCTTTTGTCAAGCTGTTAAAACTCTGTATGCCAATAGTAATAGCTCCATCAAGTTGAAAAGTGGTACATCTCTGAGGTTTGATTTGAAGTGTGGCATCCGGCAGGGTTGTCCGGCCTCTCCGTATTTATTTCTTCTATGTACTCAACTCCTTACTAATCATATTAAGAATAGTCTTATAAAAGGGATTTCCACTGCAGGGGGAGATATTATAACACTGGTCAACGCAATTTTTCTTGCATGGGGTTTTTCAACAGATTCTAGCAAACTTTTGGGTGCTGAATCCAAATCTGGCATTAGTTTTTACCTATCGCATCAGGTTTTTGAACTATGAAAAATAATTATTTTTGAGAAAACAGCAATTTTACACTCGAAGTTAAAAAAACACTTGCATTAGAAGATCGATAGATGCAAAAATGATTACAATGAATAAATAAACATTCAGCCTAGCATGAAATTACTTAGGAAATGAATAGGGGTCATTTTTATCCCCACCAAGATTGCCAGACTAGATGGTCAACTTTTGTAAAATCCTGAATAAGGAGCATACAGATAGCACAAAAACTTGATGTGATAGAGCAAATCTGAGCTCAGATTTGGATTCAGCAGCCCAAAATTAGACAAAAACAGTTTCCAAAGTCCATGCAAGAAAAAAAAACTATATTTTTGTAGACCAGTGTAATTAGTCAACTTGCTGATGACACTACCCTATTCCTTAAGAATGCTAGTCAAGTTCCCATTGCTATTAAAACTATAGAACCTTTTTCTGCAGCCTCTGGTCTTTGTTTGAATTTGAACGAATACAAGCTTTTTTCTCTTTAAGAGTGTAACATACTCTATATCTCTAACATACCGGTTAGGGAAAAGATGACCTATCTAGGGATTTACTCTATATCTCTAACATACCGGTTAGGGAAAAGATGACCTATCTAGGGATTATCATTATGAGAAATGAAGAAGAAAGATGTTATGAAAACTTTAACCCTATTATTGAGAAAACGAAGAAAAAGCTTAACCATTGGTTACAAAGTGATTTATCTTTTAAAGGGCGAGTATTATTAGCAAAAGCAGAAGGTTTATCCCATCTCATTTATGCAGCAATCCCTCTGTTTGTCCATAAGCAGACTTGCAATGCAAAAGATACATTACTCTTCAACTTCTTATGGAAAAACAAGCCTCATTATGTTAAGAGGTCTGTCATTATGAATACATATGACTCTGGGGGGCTCAATTTTCTTGACTTTACTACTCTTAATAATACCTTTAAGATTAATTGGATAAAGCATTTTCTGAGCAACCCAACTTCTATTTGGAACTTTATGTGATTACAATATAGAGAAACTTCCCTTAAAGCTAGCTAAATTCCACAGACAGATGCTTTTGTCATGGTCTTTAATTTACAAGCACAATTTCTCTCCACACAACTGTTTCATTTGGAATAATCAACATATTAAATTTAAGAATAGGTCTTTATTCTATCGAAATTGGTTTAGCAATGGTATCATGTTAGTCAACTACTTACTTAATGCTAATGGTCTCCTATTAAGGTATTCTGAATTCCTTAATGCCTATGGTATTCCTGTTACCCCAAAGGAGTTTGCAACGGTCATGGATGCTGTTCCTTCTGGAATTCTGACCCTCCTAAGGGGTTCCGAAGGACCAGCATCCTTGCCGGCACTTGATCCTAAATTAACTTTCATGGGTAAAGTCTGCCTGTCTACCACCTTAAGGAATAATAACCTTAATATTCGTTCCTTATTTCAATCTGACATTACTTGTACACCTTCTGCTGTCTCAAAGTGGTCTAGTTTTGTTGGCAACTTGAATTGGAAAAATATATGGTGTCTCCCATACAAATATCTTCTTACTAATAAAATAAGGGAAATTTCTCTTAAAATGTTACATAGATTCTATCCTGTAAACGCCTATCTAATTAATAAGTTTAAGAAAGACTTGCGTGTAAAATGCTTTTTATGTGAATTGCACCCTGAAACTATGCTGCACCTGTTCTGGCAATGTCCTTATACTGTCAAATTCTGGAAAGACCTATCACGATATATTATTGGTAATGTTGACCCTGACTTTTCTCTTTGGAATAATGTATTGTTTGGTATTCATGTTAATAATAGTAACAAAAGTAAAGAATTCTATATCATAAAATAAAATTTAGCCATTCTAAACCCCTATTTTTAGTTTTTGAAAATGACACCAAACAATACATTAAGACCATCACTGACTCGAAAAATAAGAAAGCTGCAAAGACTGTCTGTTTTTGCAATCTATTTAATGTCTTTATTTGAAGAGCTCCATTTGATTTTTTTCTGTTTTATTGTTGGTTATATTAACAACTTTGTTGTTTGTATTTGTTGTTCTTGTTTGACAGATATATTTGAATACTGAATATTGTATCTTCTATACAACTTGTTTAATAAAAAAAAGTCTTTCCTTCTTCTTCGAGTACTTCCGGCAAGACCCAGTATTACCGTGCAACAGCATGTTATAACATGAAGCTCCACATGACAATATAATCAGGAATTGTACAGAACATCACATATCCCTCTTAATAAGGAAACACTTCTATCGTGAAATTGTAACTGTAGCCTTGCAATTGTAATATTACAACATTAACATGTTACATTTCACAATGAGCAATGAGTTAACAGTCACTATGCAAGTAAGAACAACGAGTTAACAGTTACTATGCAATGTATTAAATTAAGTTACATTTGCTTTTTCTAACTCAGTGACTAACATAACAAAATCATCCTGACTCTAAGTCATAACAAAATCTTTTGTCCAATCTGGTGCTCGTCTCAGCCTGGCATGTCTAGCAGGAGGTGTGTGTGTATCTGGCTGTAGTGCAGGTGTGTGTGTGTCTAAGTGTGATGCAAGTGTAGTGTCATGGTCACTGTGACTTAGATTGATGTCGCCAGTTGTCACATGGGGGGGGGGGGGGTCGTTTTGTTGTTGTCAGTTCTGGTTTGTTCTGGCCGGTGTATGAATATGAGTACTTCTAGGGTTGTGCAGTGTTTGGGGAACGGGAGCTGTGATCGAAAGAGATTTCTATCTCTCATTCTCTATGCTAACTCGCCACGATATGTATCGCTGGGAAGAAGTATAAACAGGCATGAAAATGAAATGAAAAGAAGTCCCAGCTGGGTTCACCAGTTACAAATTGGTTACAGAAGTTACACCAGCCCTTCACCTCCACTCCCTTCTCCCTCTGCTCACAGGTATCTGGCCACACAGTCCATCATGATCTGGAATTTTGCTCACAGATTCTCCCTAAGCCAGATAGATAACAATGGTTATGAACTTTTTTGGGTGCAGTGGGTGAATCATAAAATGTTGCCATCAACATGACAGGATGCAGAAACCGATGTACAGAATTGACTTCTGTACTTACTGCTTCTGCTCCTTTGCAGATGAGTTGCTTATTGTTGTGGTTGGGTGGGTGGTGAGACAGTTCCTAAATGACTGCTGCCTGTAATCACACGGAAACCTGTAGTAAGTATATCTTGGAAACCATTGGCATGAGTATGTGTTCACAAGATTCTTATGCAAAGTTGGGTTGTTATGAAATGCATTTCAAAATATGGATATCTAAAAGAAAATTGCTGACTGAGACCAAATGTACCTGATGAAAAAGGGTCAAATGTTGGCGGATAGTCTGTCAATATATTGAAAGGGGGGAAAAAAGGGTTAAAAGGGGCAGGTTATTACACATCACTACATGTTAGTTATCCAGTCGTTTGCAATGGTTACAGTTGGAGGAGGAGTTGCATTCTGTAATTTCGAGAAATTGGGTTATCTAGCCTCATCTTGTGGATTTTCTAGACAATGCAATCCAAAGCAAATGGACAAAGAACTTTTTTTCTTTATCAAATTTGGGTAATCCACTTAGACAGCACACAGTCAAGTATCACATTTTGAAAGTTACATTCCTGCCCTGGACAAATGACCAGGACAAAGTGCATTTTGTACACAGGTGTACCCTTGCCACCGGCAACAAAAATTGTCCAGTCCACAGCTCGGTGCTGCCCTAATCCATCAGCCCATCCTTTACCCAAGTCCAATGAACTCTACTCTTTGCAGAAGCGCAGGCCTAAAAAACTGCAGTGCCGCACATCCCTTTCAGCCCAATGACTATGAATGTGTTCTATCTATCGATCGATCGATCGATCGATCGATCGATCTATCTATCTATCTATCTATCTATCTATCTATCTATCTATCTATCTATCTATCTATCTATCTATCTATCTATCTATCTATCTATCTATCTATCTATCTATCTATCTATCTATCTATCTGTCTATCTGTCTATCTGTCTATCTGTCTGTCTGTCTGTCTGTCTGTCTGTCTGTGTGCTTGCATTTGTGTGTGCCTATTGCGTTTCAACCACCAACGCGACATCTGTTTCTGCATCCTGTCATGTGATTTCCTGAGACCTGTCAGAGGAAACTGCAGGCAGTTTGTTTTCACAGATCTAGCATCAGTTTCAACTGCCAGAATGTGAACTGTACACAAATGGCCAAACGGGCAATGCCAATCTGACATCAGTTTTCAGGAGTGATGTTAAATCATCATCAAAGGATAAAACAAGACTTGATGCGGAACTAACTTGTTTCATGCAGTCATCTTATGAGCCTAAATTGTTTGTGTAGTTGTGTAAGCTGCACTGCAAGTCTTTAGTGAGTAGTTTATCAATATTTATTTATTTTATGTGAGCCAGTTTAGGTTTCGGTTTAGGTTGTTATTTATGTGACTAAAAAGAAGTGCTGGACAGAAACATGGAGGAGCATAAAACTGTCAACTTCACGAGACTCCTATCAGGTAGGTGAAAACAATAATGTGCCTGTTTATATAACCATTGTTACAGTGTATGAACAAGCAGTGTACGAACAGTGTACGAACAAGCAAACAAGCAAGCAAGCAAAATTTTATTTATATAGCACTTTTAAAAACATGCAGTTACAACGTGCTTTACACACTACACACAAAAAACAAATAAATACATAAAATAAATTGAATGATTATAAAAACATGGCATTGGGGGTAAGAGACCAAGCTAAAAAATGAAACACAACAGAAGTCAGGGGTGGGAATCTAAAAAGGCTTGCCTGAAAAGATGGGTTTTTAGAAGCCGCTTAAAACAGTCCAAAGATTCAGCGAATCTAATGGATTGGGAGAGATTATTCCAGAGGTTTGGGGCCAAGACTGCAAAGGTGGGGTCACCTTTTGTTTTGCAGTTGGAGTGAGGAATGGATAAAAGACCGAGGTTTGAGGATCGGAGTGGTCAGGAAGTGGAATGAGGAATGAGAAAATCAGAAATGTAACTGGGGAGAAGATCATGCAGTGCTTTAAATGTAATCAATAAGATCTTATAGATTATTCTGAATTTTACGGGAAGCCAATGGAGGGATGCAAGATATGGGACCTACAGCTAGTTCTGGTTAGTAGTCTAGCAGCTGCATTCTGAACCAGCTGTAGATGATTTAAAGTAGCTTGGTTGAGGCCAGAGTAGAGGGAGTTACAGTAATCTAGACGGAAGAAAATGAAACTGAATTAAATGCGAACAAGAGGGTGTCTTGCAGCGTCTTTTGTTCTACATTGTGTGTGTGTGTGTGTGTGTGTGTGTGTGTGTGTGTGTGTGTGTGTGTGTGTGTGTGTGTGTGTGTGTGTGTGTGTGTGTGTGTGTGTGTGTGTGTTTATCTGTGTGTATGTGTGTGAATTTGTATGCGTAAATTTAAGTAACAACTCAACTCCAACTTCAACTCCATCAACCCACTCAAACTCTTTACCATACTCTTGGATATGAACATTGACCCAGCCATATGCCACTGGATTCGGAGCTTCGTGTGGAACAGGCCACAGAGGATGAAGGTTAACAACCTAACCTCACTCCCTCTTACCCTCAGTACAGGTGCTCCTCAGGGCTGTGTTCTCTCCCCCTGGGCTCTTCTGACTTTACACCCCCCCCCCCCACTTTACATCCATGGACAGTTCTGTGAAAATAATAAAATACGCAGACAACACAACCATTGTAGGCCTCTTCTCCAACAATGATGAAACCAAGTACCACACTGAAGTAGACCAAGCTGAACCTTGGTGCACAAACAACGACCTTCTGCTTAATACAGCCAGAATCCAAGAACTCATTATTGACTTCCGATACATGCTGAATCAAAAACACCCATACAAATGAATGGAGACTCCATCCCTCGACTCTTTTAAATTCATTGGAACACGCATCAGCAATAACCTGAAGTGGAAAATTAACACAGAAAACATCATTGCAAAAGCTCAACAATGGCTTTACTTTCTTAGGCAGCTTAAAAAATACCGGATCAAACAGCAATTTCTTGTTCTGTAATACTCAGCCATTATCAATTCCATCATAACATCTTCTATTACAGTATGGTACAGCGGCAAGGACAGTCAAACACGGAAGAAACTGCAGCGGATTGTCAACAATGCATCCAAAATCATATGCAACCCACTCCCCTCAGTTGAATCTCTATATACTAACCGGACTGTTAGGCAAGCAAAGAAGATAATCTCCGAACCCTCACATCCTGCTCATTACGTCTTCCAGCTCCTTCCCTCAGGGAGGCGCTACAGGTCACTGTCCACTATGACTAAACTCTTCACAAACAGTTTTTTCTCCTAGCCATCAGGACTATGAATTCCTCCCTAAAATCCCCTCCTCGCACACCATTGGCATGCATACGATCATTCCGCTAATTGTGTATATTATGTTTGTTTCTGTTATTGTGTAACTGTATTGTTCATAATATGTGGAGTGTTTGCCGTTGTCCATTTATATATTGTACTGCAGAGTTTAATATGTACTGAAAACAAATTCCACTGGCCTTGGTCGTGTGGCTAATAAAACCAATCTAATCTAATCTAATCTAATCTAATTTAACGGGACACACTTAAAATCCCATACTGATAGATACCTTTACTGTTTTTCTTCTTTTAGAAGAATAATGTTAATTGCGTGCTGCCAAATGAATCAAAGCAAATCAAATCAATTTTATTTGTATAGCCCAATATCAAAAATTACAAATTTGCCTCAGTGGGCTTAACAGCAACACAACATCCTGCCCTTAGACCCTCTCATCGGATAAGGAACAACTCCCTAAAAAAAAAAACCTTTAGCAGGGAAAAAAAACAGGACGAAACCTCAGGGAGAGCAACAGAGGAGGGATATCTCTCCCAAGATGAATGAATGAAGTGAGAAAGCCACTAAACATCAGTGGCTCTTTGTGTTCTTTGTGGATTCGCTTCTTCTTATTCAATGTGAAATTGAAGTGATCTTGTTACATCATGTCTTCCCTCTGTTCCATCGAATTACAATAGCCTTCCATTTTCATACTGAAATTGTGATATCTGTTTGTCTATACGTCATTCTCTGCCTGCCTATTTTTTCTTTGGATCGGTAAGTTTTTGTGTGTGTTTCTCAATTTACTCTACTTGCAGATGAGAGTGGGAGTTCCATCTTGTCTGAGGAATCATATGTCTACTATCAGACAGAGATCTTTGACCAGTTGCCTAGTTCCAAGGCCGCCAGGCCCCAGCAGAGCAGACAAGAGGACTGGGAAGCCTGCAAGACCCCAAGGGGAAGCCAGGAGCTAGAGAACATTGTCCTGTTAAGAGGGTTCAGAGACAAGGTCTCTCATCTGCCGCCCAGATGTCTTCCAACGTGTATGCAGCAGAAGAGAGAAGTCAGGTGAGAGAACTTAATAATTACAACTTCAACACATTGCAAACAGCCTTTGCATTGCCTTTGGTTTCTTTTAGTGAATGCATTTGTGTGGAGAATGTTTCACAATGTACAAAGCAAGAGCACATACATAAGACACCCTGTTTACACACCCATGAATTAGAGATGCAAGGAAGCTGGAAATATGCAGTATTGGTAGTTGGGAAGCTTGGAGGCGAAGTCGGAATATCAACAGGAGGAGAGTGTGGGCACATCTTAGAAGGCTTATATCAGGGCTGTTGCCTTGGAAACTCACTCTGCACATCATTGAAGGTGAGAAAGGCCTACATATTTCAGGATAACCCACATAAGCTTATATGTCTCTGACTGAGGCCAGCCACTGACAAATTCCTGCATTCACCACCATATTTTTACAGGTAGATTTGGTGGCGGTGTAAAGGCTTATTTTGTCTTCCTGAGATATTTGTTGTTCTTGAACCTCCTACACTGTGTGCTCATATGGGCTTTCATTCTGGGGCCTACCACGTTTTACGGCAGAGGAAACATTATCGGTGAGTGGGCTGTAACAGCAGATTGCATGATGTAAACAAATGTTGCACTCCTTAAAGATACACAGTGTTGTTGATTCTCTTTGTGTTTCAAGATTCTCTGCGCTTTGAAGGCAATGACTCAGTTTTGGACTTTTTCCTTGGATCGGTAAGTTTTTGTGTTTGTACGTGTGTGTGTGTGTGTGTGTGTGTGTGTGTGTGTGTGTATTATGTATTGGTATCCTCTCTTTTCTCCAGGGCTTCTTGGAACGTTCTCCAGTGTTCTATAAGTTCTACACACTGGGTTCCTTGAATTTGACATGCTTAAATACACCTCTACTCTTCCTCGGTGGAATCCTGATCATCTTGTTCCTCAGTCTTATTATGGTGGTCCGCAGGTCAGAACAAAAATGATTGACAAGTCGTGCTAAATAAACAAAAGATGTGATGTTTTAACAACATCGCAGCTCATTTCAAAATCAGGGTAAATCAGTTATTGTAATTGTGTCCCTCAGGACAATGGTTGGCTTTAAGCACAGTTGGCTGCTAGGGAACCATTACAGTGTGAATGTGAGTTATAAGATCTTCTGTGGCTGGGACTTTGCTATCCAGGATCCTGCTACTGCCGGTCTCAAACGCAGCTTCATCAGAAATGACCTCAAGGTAAGGGAGGACAAATACTGTACCTGCATGCTTATACAACACTCATGTAGGCACATGGATGCTTACATGCATGTATGAGCCTGTTCGTATGCACACACATTAACATTAATGTTAAAAAATAGGTGAGTACGGGCGTCTGGGTAGCATGGCGGTCTATTCCATTGCCTACCAACATGGGGATCGCCAGTTCGAATCCCCATGTTCCCTCTGGCTTGGTCGGGTGTCCCTCCAGACATAATTGGCCGTGTCTGCGGGTGGGAAGCCGGATGTGGGTATGTGTCCTGGTAGCTGTGCCTCCTCTGGTCGGTTGGGGCACCTGTTCAGGGGGGAAGGGGAACTGGGGGGAATAGTGTGATCCTCCCACACGCTACGTCCCCCTGGTGAAACTCCTCACTGTCAGGTGAAAAGAAGCTCCCGGTGACTCCTCGTCTATTGGAGGAAGCATGTGGTAGCCTGCAGCCCTCCCCGGATCGGCAGAGGGGGTGGAGCAGTGACTGGGACGGCTTGGAAGAGTGGGGTAATTGGCAAAGTACAACTGGGGAGAAAAAGGGGGTTAAAAATAGGTGAGCACAGCACAAGGGGTATATCTTGAATTTTGGACAATGGTTGATATAGTTTCACCATTTACCTTTCACAAAACAGACCCTCTGCATGTTCCTCTGTCTCTGTCCATCTAAGTTGTATGTGGAGGATCGGAGGTTCTACCTGCGTGAGGGTGAGAGGACCCTCACTGAGTGGGTGCTTCTCTACCTGCTGAGGATTATCCTAAACTTGGTAGTTCTGTCTCTGCTGGGTGGAGCCTTCTTCCTCATCTTCTTTGCCTCTAAAACAGCTCAGGCTTGTGACCAGAAGGTGAGATTTTTATGCACCAGACTGAACTTTTGACGATATGTCATGATTATGAAAACAGATGTTGCAAAAGGAATATTTACTTACAAGATAAACATTTTGAATACAATACACAGATGGGAGACAAATTAAAGGAAAAACCTAAATGCTTGACCCCTACAGTGAGGGGGTCCAGGGGCTCTGTTGTGCTGTGGGGGGCATTTTCCTGCCATGGTTTGGGTCCACTTGTCCCCTTAGAGGGAAGGGTCACTACAAATCAATACAAAGTTATTCTGAGTGATCACCTTTATCATATGATGAAACATCTCTATCCTGATGAGTCTCTTCCAAGAGGACAATGCCCCCATCCACATCTTATGAGGGCTCACTGAATGGTCTGATGAGTATGAAAATGATGTAAACCATATGCTATGGCCTTCACAGTCACTAGAGCTCAACCCAGTTGAGATTTTAGACCGACGTGTTAGACAGCACTGTCCACCACCACCATCAAAACACCAAAACAGGGAATATGTTTTAGAAAAATGGTGTCCATCCCTCCAGTAGAGTTCAGAGACTTGTGAAACCTATGACAAGGAGCACTGAAGCTGTTCTGGAGGCTCATGGTGGACCAACACCTTACAAAGACACTTTATGTTGGCTTTACCTTTAACCTGTCACCAGTCTGTTCATCTCTTTCTCTCTGTCTGTCTCTCTCTGTTTCTCTCATCCAGCTCTTTATTTTCTTCTTTTTTCGTGGTGGCCCAGTGGTTAGCACTTTTGCCTCACATCAAAAAGGTCCTGGGTTCGAACCACAGGCCATCCCAGGTCTTTTCCGTATGGAGTTTGCATGTTCTCTCCATGTTTGTGTGGATTTCCTGCGGGTGTTCCAGTTTCTCCCCACCATCAAAGACATGCATGTTAGGGTTAACACTCCTGTCTGTGCCCCTGACCAAGGCAATGACAAAGAACTGGAGTCGGTCCCCGGGCACTGCACTGTGGCTGCCCACTGCTCCAAGTGTGTATGTATAGAGGATGGATTAAATGCAGAGAATGAACTTCATTGTATGTCTGTACAGTGACAATAAAGTATCTTCATCTTCTCTATCTTCTCTCCTAGATCTGGCTCCACTGGTGGAGCAGTCTGTTCTTCCAGTACCTCCCCCCCTTTGTCATCACCTCAGTCAACCTGATTCTTCCTCAGATCTTCCGGAAGATCTCATCTTTTGAAGATTATTCTCTTGCCATGCAGGTCAACATGACCCTGGTGAGGTAAGCACATTCAAACCCATGCACATACACATACGTTCATATTCACCGAATGCCCCACCCGACCAACCACTCCGCATCTCTTTTTCTGAAGGAGCATCTTCCTGAAGCTGGGCTCTCTAGGGATCTACCTGTTCTTTCTCCTTAAACCCTATAAGCAAACGGTGAGTTAAGAATGGCCAAAACCTCAGGTTAAAGATCTCAGGGGAGCATCGATATTATTTCTAATTCTTTATATATACCACTGTCATACAGGCTATGCTAGTACATCTGTGTATTAAATTAACAAAGTATACTGTATTGTCTGAGTTAAAATGTTCAAGATTGAGATGGGAATATTGATGCCAGCCAGATACGTCATAGCTAAGCTTCCCTTCCCTTTGAACTGTGAGCATAATGGCTTTTTCTCGGATGTTTTAGGTTTTCTCGCAGTGTTGGGAGAACCAGTTTGGGAGAGCGATGTACAAGCTTTGTATATTTGACTTCCTGGCCAGTTTGTGCAAGACCTTCCTCTTGATCTACCCCAGGATGTTGGTTTGCTTCAAATACATCAACATTTTCTTTCTTTGTCGCTCTTTGGATGGAATTGAATGATAAGACCAAGCGATTTTCTCCCCTATGCCTATTTCAATGTAACAGCAGGAAACCTAGTATACAAGGCAGAGTTTGGTTGTGTCCAAAACCTCTGGACTTTCCAAGAAAATTGCATCAATTTCTCACAGGTTGCTGCAGAGGAGGTACCCGTCATCCTGGCTGACACGATTATTAGGGAAACAACGCTTCCTGATACCTTTCAACGTGCTTGATCTGGTGCACAGTCAGACCATTTCCTGGGTGGGGGTTTACTACTGCCCTCTGCTGCCTTTCATTGAGGCAGTCAAACTGGTGGCGACATTCTACATGAAGAAGGTTGGCTAATGTCATGTAACGTCATGCAAATTGATTAAAGCTGTAATCCGTGATTTCCTAGAGCTGTCCCTCCCTCTGGCAGCGAGAACTACAAACAAAGTGTAGAAGTCATTGTCGCTTATGTGCCATTAGCTCAGCAATAAACTGTTCCCATCCTTGTATTTGTGGCACCCTCAGACCAAAGCTAACGCAGGCAATCTAATGTATGACAAACTACATCAAACTATAACACTGTTGTGCAGTATTATCGATTGTAGAATTGGTAGATGACCTGTTCATGACCTTTTAATGTTTGCCGCTTCACCAGTGTTTGTCCTACCCACTCAAAAATCTCAACCTGAGGTACATATATGGAGCGTGTCCCCAACCATGGAAAATGTGCCAGTTAGCATCGTGTAATCTGTCTTCATGGTCCAGATGGATAAAGTAACTATTTATCAATAGAGAAAAAAATCCCAGTTTACACCTTTGTTTTCTCCCTCACTGTACAGTTTTCTCTCTGGTCTCTGTACCCAAACTTGCATTAATGTTACATATTGCTCTCTGTGGCTCTCTCCTTCCAACAATCAGGCAGCTCTTGTGGGTTTGTAAGTTTTTCTTCTGTCTTCTGACTCACTTTCTTTCTTTCTTTCTTTCTCTCTCTAGCTCTCTCCCTGTCTCTCGCTCTCATTATCCATCTCTCTTCCTCTCTCTCTCGCTCTCTCTCTGTTTGTCTTTCTCTGCTGTCTCTGTCTTTCTATCTCTCTCTGTCTATTTCACTCTCTCTGTCCATCTAGCTACCCCGCCCCCCTCATTGTTCTCTCATTGTTCTCTAACCCAGATCACTGTTCTGCGGGCCTGTGTTCCGGAACACAGAATGTTCCGTTCCTCCAGTTCCTCGTTCCTGTTCCACTTCATGTTACTGCTGGGTCTCCTGATGGCTGCGGTAACGCTGGGCTTCAGCCTCTACCAGTAAGAACCCACAAAAAGGCAGATAGCAAGAACAGAATAATACAGCGCTGTTGTTTTGCTGAATTGCTGCACAATATGTACAAACCCAACTCAGAAAAAGTTGGGACGGTATGGAAAATGCAAATAAAAAAGAAAGCAGTGATTTCTAAATTTACTTCGACTTGTATTTCATTACAGATATACATCCATTCCTGCCATTCAGGCCTAACACAGTCCAAAAAAAAAAAAGAAGTTGGGATGGGGGCAATTTAGGGCTAGTAAAGAGGTAAAATTATTTAATAATGATGTGATTTGAAACTGGCGATGTCAACAGGTGATTGTAATCATGATTTGGTGCAAAAGCAGCTTCCAGGAAAGGCCTTGTCCTCTAGGAGCAAAGATAGACCAAGGATTGCCAGTTTTCCAACAAATGCATGAGAAAAATATTAACATGTTTAAAAACAATGTTCCTCAAAGAAAGATAGGAAAGGATTTGGACAGTTCACCCTCTACAGTGCATAACATCATTAAAAGAGTCAAAGGATCTGGAGGAATTTCAGTGCGTAAAGGGCAAGGGCACAAGCCTAAACTGAATAGCCATGTTATCCAAGCCCGCAGACAAGCATGCATCAAGAACCATCATTCATCTATAAGTGATATAACTACATGGGCTACTGATTACTTTGGCAAATCTTGGTCAAGCACGACAATACGTAGTTACATCCACAAATGCCAGTTAAAAAAGGAAGCCTTATGTTAACCATTTCAGCGGCATGGTGTTATGTTGTGTTATGTTGTCATGTTAACCTTGGCGGCATGGTGGCCCAGTAGTTAGCGCTGTCACCTCACAGCTGGATTTTCTCCGGGTGCTCTGCTTTCCCCCCATCATCAAAAACACATGCATGTTAGGGTTAATACTCCTGTCTGTGCCCTTGACCGAGGCATGGCAAGATGAATTGGAGTTGGTCCCCGGGTGCTGCACAGCGGCTGCCTACTGCTCCTAGCTACACCGCTAGGATTGGTTGAACGCAGAGCGTAATTTCCCTACGGGGATCAATAAAGTATCCCCCCCAAAAAAAGATAAAAAAATGTCCAGAAGCGCGGTTGACATCTCTCGACTCAGAAGCATCTGGGATGGACCATCACACAGTGGAAATGTGTATTGTGGTCAGACGAATCAGTATTTCAGGTCTTTTTTTGGAAGAAATTGATGCCATGTGCTCTGGACCAAAGATGAAAAGGACCATCCAGACTGTTACCATCAACAAGTCCAAAAGTCAGGGTCTGTCATGGTATGGGGTTGTGTCAATGCTATTGGCAAAGGTAACTTACACTTCTGTGATGGCACCATTAATGCTGAAAAGTACATAGAGATTCTGAAGCAACATTATGCTACCTACAAGATGACATCATTTCCAGGGACTCCCATGCATATTTCAACAAAACAATGCAAAACTACATCCTGCACACATTACAAAGGCATGGATGCAGAAGAAGAGGGTGTGGTGCTGAACTGGCTTGCCTGCGGTCTCGACCTCTCCCCAAAAGAGAATGTGTGGTGCCTTTTGAAATGCAAAATCCGACAACAAAGACCCCGTACTGTTGCACACCTTAAGACTTGTTTGCAGGAAGAATGGAACAGAATTATACCTGAAATGTTTCATCACTTGGTGTCTTCAGTCCCTAAAGTCCCCCTTCAGTCCCTTTGTGCTGTTTGTTTTGTGCTGCGGTAGTACAGTATATCTACGGTGTTATGTGCACCATGCTCATTTATATATTTTGTTCTTTTTTCTTATTTTATCTGTTATTTCTATTTGTTTCTATTTTTCTGTTTTCTTGTTGTCTTTTATCTTGTTAGTTTTTAGATGTTTTTTTTTTCCTTGCTAGAGCGTGAGTGTCTGTAATAGAACCCAATTTCCTCTTGGGGATGAATAAAGTATTCTGATTCTGATTCTAAACACACTTAAGTGTTGTGAAAAGGAATGGCAAAGCAGGAAATGCTTTACTGTCCCAACTTGTGTTGAAATATGTTGCAAGAATCAAAATTGAAATGTGTTTATTTGGAAAAAAACAATAAAATTCACGAGGTAAAACATCAAATAATGTGCTGTTGCATTGTTTTCAATGTGTTTTTTTTATTGTTTTAATTCAACATACCTTGCCAGCTTTTTCTGATTAGGGGTAGTACCTTGGCTCTACTCGAGGTGGGGGGGAGACTGATAAGATCCTGCTCTGCTTATTTAAAGCCCCTCTTTTCATCTCCCTCCGTTTCTCCCCTTTACCCAGGTTCTCCCCATCGTCTACCTGTGGTCCATTCGGTGGTGGGGCCAGTGTATTCAATGTAACGGCAGCGTGTGTGAACAGCCTTCCCAGACCAGCCCAGAGCACTCTTCAATACCTGGCCTCTGAAGCCTTTGCCCTGCCGCTCATACTGGCTGAAATGTAAGCGTTAACACTGACATGCATGCACTTGCACACAAAGACACTAGAATTACACTCCCTGACTGCACATCCTGGTGCAAAGTATTGTCCTCAGGGGAGAGCAAATAATTTATTTGGATTTCCAGTGTGTTTGATCCTTCCAGTTTGTTTAAAGTCAACACTACTCCAGATCTTTTTGCTGTTTGTTTTAACTTTGAGCCCTTTTTGTTTCTTTTTTTTTGTTGAACGGACCAGACAACCTACTCATGTTGACTAAAAATGAGTTGTCAAATAGAAATGAAAATGTATGGGGCATCCGGGTAGCGTAGCGGTCTATTCCGTTGCCTACCAACAAGGGGATTGGTGGTTTGAATCCTCGTGTTACCTCCGGCTTGGTCAGGCGTCACAATTGGCCGTGTCTGTGAGTGGAAAGCCAGATGTGGGTATGTGTCCTGGTCACTGCACTAGTGCCTCCTCTGCTTGGTCGGGGCGCCTGTTCGGGAGGGGGGGACTGGGGGGAATAGCGTGATTCTCCCATGCGCTACGTCCCCCTGGCAAAACTCCTCACTGTCAGGTGAAAAGAAGCAGCTGGTGACTCCACATGTATCGGAGGAGGCATGTGGTAGTCTGCAGCCCTACCCGGATTGGCAGAGTGGGTGGAGCAGCGATGGGGATGGCTCGGAAGAGTTGGAGAATTGGCCAAGTACAATTGGGGAGAGATGGGGGGGGGGGGGGGGGACAAATCCAAAAAAGAAATGAAAATGAACTGTGGGAAAAAAAGTTACTCAAAAGAAAATGTTTGAATTGGCCATGCAATACATGGGACATCTTAGCATGGAATCTCTGTGTGTCTAATGAAATATCCCACATCCTGTTTCCCCAGTGTGATTTTAACTTCATATGTGTCCCGGGGACGAGCTAATCAGAGGGCCATTGAAAGACTGAAAGATATACTGGTCATGGTGGGTCACAACTGTTAATAAATAAGTGTTATACAAAGTGCAGTTAAGTAGACTCTTGTGGCTGAAGCATTGAAATTGGTATCTATCAGTGTCACTTTCCCATTCTGTCTAAATGCACATATATTGTGCATATGTGTGTGAATATGTTTGTGTGTGAGAGCGTGTATGCCCATTTTGGTACATGTGTCTAGAAATATGTTTTGTCCCTTAACAGAGCAGCTCAGATAAGCGTTTTCTGGTGAAACAACATGCTACGATATTGAAAGCTCAAAGGAAGACACAAAAAAAACTTGCAGCAAACATGGTGGAAAACAGCCCTGTGGAATAATGTGAGTGTTTCCCTTAACACATCTACTTGGCATTTATCAGGGCACGTCCGTTCCTATTCTAACTACAACACATCCTTGGATTTCAGATGTAGCACATTACATCCATCTGTCTGTCTGCTGACGCCCTTTGCAAACGACAGCTTTGGTTGGAAACAGGAAGCCCAAGAAAGAGAAAAGTTTCAGACCCCCCCCCCCCCCCCCCCACACACACACACACACACACACACTGTCTTGGAAGATGGTGGGGGGAAGTTTTCTGTAAATGACAGTTTTGGATATGAAAGGATGTCACGTTTTCATTTACGTCATGTATATAGATAATATAAGACATACTGTGTGCAATAGATTAAGACATTGACAATTTGCAGCCTTCCTTTATTTTTTTTACTTTATCATTTTCTTCTGCTCCCAGACTGCATGTTCATTGATTTAGGTACAACTGTTATTCATGCGAAGGGAAATTACAATTTTACTCTCAAAGGCCTCGGCCAAGGTAGGATGTGTGGATGCTGTTTTATTTAAAAAAGCAATTATGGATAGATAAAAAAAATGTGCGCATTTTCTTTTCTTTTCTTTCCATTGTTGCTTATAATATTTCTTCTATTTAAGACAAGATTTGTAATCAACTATATCTTTTATTTCCTCAATGAATATTTTTGCCTGATTAACATTTCGCGTTTGGGGGCATCTGTATTATATTTTTTTTTCACATAAACCAGAGTGTCATGTTTAACTGGTCTGCAAAGATAATTAAAGTGAAGCTATGAATACATACTTAGTTCGTTATCTGTTTGTAGCACGTGTGGAACACCCCTATCACTTAGGTACTCTTGGCCAAAATGCAAAAGCTAACCAGAGAAACCATGTTAGTAATGAGTACAGAGCACCGCTATGACGGCAAAACAGATATTACATTTTTTGGGTAAGTTAAAAAAAAAACTCTCCGAGTGCCACTAAATCCTCCCATGGACTAATATCACTCTTATTGTACTCTTATTGTGTGTGTTCATGTGTGTGTGTGTGTTTTTCCAGTTTTGACAAGCCTGGTCTTCAAGATAAGTAAGTTCATTAAGGTGGTATTGAAGAAATGAAATGCAAATACATTTTTTACGACACAGAACTTTTTGAAAACTGTAACGTTGGTGCGGGGAGGTGTAACTGGTATTTTGGGAAGCTGGTATACTGTTAAGAAAGTGCCATCATTTGACAATGTACAAAGGTTTAGAGAACAAAAAGGTAAAAAATGTCTTTCACCTTGTGCCCCGAAACACTAATATTTTTAAATATCACATTTCTTTAATATGCATGCATTTTGGACTGTCTTTTTCTACTGAAAAACAAATGTAAGTATAAAAGGTTGAATTCAATTTTTGTTATTTTTCTCTTTTTAAAAGCACTCCCCCCTTTTCAGCCCCTCCCAGCCAAGCTTGTTTTATATACGTCATCGGACACATTTACATCCAACCAATTGGATCAATCCATTGAAATATGAAACCCCACCCACCCGTACCACCAACCCCTGCCAGTACCTGTCACTCATGAAAATCAACTCATGAATATTAATGCAACTAAACTAAACTCTTACAGTTCTTGAGCCGATGAGAACTGTCATGGATTTTTTTAAAAACAGTAAAACACAATATTAGTCATTTACAATTGTTATTGAATATTTTATTATGCTGTGTTCAAGGTTTTTAGACACCAGAAGTTAAATGGGATGACTGAAATTAGTCCGACTTAAAAGGTTCAATATTTTTAGTTTGTAAACTTAGTTCATCCGCATACCCTCCAAACTGTTTATATCGTTCATCCAAGACTGCTTCCAAATTCAGATCACCCAGTGCATAAACTGGAGGGCTCTTACCAAACTGCTTTTCATCCTGTAGGTGGATCACACTCCCTTCAACCAGTGTTGACTGGTCCACACATGGCCATCCTGGGTTCAAAGGTAGCTTTCCAATGCAAAGCACCTGACTCCTCAAAACAAGTCACCTATGAGCTTTTGAGGGACAGAAACATCCATATTGACACGAAAACTGATCAACGAGGAGGCCAAACAGCAAGTTTCATGTTGAAGGTTTCTTTGGAGGGGTCATACCACTGCAAGGTGACAACAGAGGGAAACACTGGAGTCAGCAACAGTATTAGGCTCCAAGTAGTGAGTAAGTAACATAACCTATGTACAGGGAGGAAGAGTAAGATAGAGAAAAAGTTAAAGGAGTGAGGATTAAAAAAAAAGACATAGCGTAGAAGTGACATGTCATGCTGCACGGTACATGAATGCACACTCTGGACAATCTTACTACACCTCTAATGTTCCACATAGCTTGCTGGAAACTTGAAATTCCTCAAATTTAAGTCTTCCTCTCATCTCCAACATGCTTTCATTCATACCTTCTTTTTAGTCCCTGTCTCAGGAACCAGCGTGACCTCTGACCCTTACCCCCCTGTTCTATACGAGGGCTCGCGACTTGTCCTGAGCTGTGTTGTCACCAAGGGCTCCCACCTTTCCTACACCTGGTTCTTCAACAGGAGGGAAGTGACACCTTCAACCCAAAACTGGCTGCGCCTCCCTGGGAACAAGTTAATTGTGGAAGAAGTTTCTTCTGAGAACGCCGGAATCTATTCTTGCTTGGCTGGGACCAAGATAATGGAAAATAGTATGGTCTCAAGTAGTAGGGAACTTCAGGTTGTTGTTAAAGGTAAAATCAAAACACTGTAAAAATACTACTTTAAAAAAAAAAACAAAGAAAAAAAACCCACACCAAGTACATTTATGAAGAGGTACTGCGCACAAGTAAAAACGAGTAGGTGATTTCTCTGTTCTTTCTTCTTATTCACCAGGCTACTTTTCAACACCAAAGATCTCTTTCACCATCTCTAAAGACGGCAACAATTACAGTGGGAATGTGACATGCTGGTCATCAAGAGGAAGCCCCCCAGTCACGTTTGACCTTATACTGGATGACAAGGAAACGGGCTCCATTGAGGCCACTGAGTCCCTGGCAGCCTGGTTTAATGTTCCTTTGGTTCCTGGGCGGGACATGGGCGTAGCTCAGTGTCGGATTAGGAGTGAGGTGCAGCAGTTGATGAGTGAGCCCCTGACTCTGGAAGTAGGTAAGAGCCATTCAGACAGGAAAGGCTTAAGCATAACACATTGTGTTATGCTTAAGTGTTTTTATGGGTCATGAGCCATAATGATGGAGAATGTCTTGCTTTTATTCTGACCTTTTCACCACTTCCTCTTTATCTATCTGCCACGCTCTCATTTCAGTCCCAGTTGGTGGCCACATAAAAGTGGAAGTTGAATATCTCTACACAGCTGACTCCAAAATGGCTGCTGCCAGACTAAACTGTTGCCTAAGCAGAGGAACCTTCCCTTCATTCTCCTGGCTCTTCAATAGCTCTCACCTTCCCACTGAGACCCACACCCCATCTCAGAAACAGTCGCTCTTTTCTCACCACCATACTTTCACTGACCAGATGCATACCCTTATCCTCACCAAGCAGGGTCCTGAGGATTCTGGGTATTACCAATGCCGCGCAAGAGACAGCTATGACGATTCATCCCCCTGGGTAGAGAGTGCAGCTGTGCTGGTCCAAATGACAGGTGAGATTGTGAAGACATGAGTTCTGCAAAAATATGGACACTTGGGATCTTCAGCTTAACTGTGCATGTGAGACATGCACTGCCAGAAATCTCCCTTTCCAGGCTTTTGGCTTTCTTTTCTACATACTTTTTTTTTAACTCTAGATCAAACAAGAACAGTAACTCCATGCTTTGAGAACATCCTAATATCTCCCAATGCAACAGGCTAGTATAAACAAAACCAAATATTTCCTTAACTTATTGATAGACCATATGTATATGCACGATCTGATATCCCTGTGTTGAGGTTGTTCCCACAATATCTTAATGTTGCTCCAGGACCATCATTAAAATGAACCAATCGGGGTGTCCAAGTAGCGTGGTGGTCTATTCCGTTGCCCGCCAACATGGGGATCCATCCATCCATCCTGCTCTCAGGGTCGCAGGGATGCTGGAGCCTATCCCAGCAGTCATTGGCCAGCAGGCAGGGAGACACCCTGGACAGGCCGTCAGTCCATCACAGGGCCAAGGATCGTTGGTTCGAATCCCGGTGTTACCTCTGGCTTGGTCGGGCGTCCCTACAGACACAATTGGCCATGTATGCGGGGGGAGCTGGATGTGAGTGTGTGTCCTGGTCACTGCACCAGTGCCTCCGCTGGTTGGCTGGGGCACCTGTTTGGGGGGAGGGGGAACTGGGGGGAACAGCGTGATCCTCCCACGTGCTACGTCCCCCTGGCAAAACTCCTCACTGTCAGGTGAAAAGAAGCGGCTAGTGACTCCACATGTATTGGAGGAGGCATCCCTCCCTGGGATCGGCAAGGGGTGTGGAGCAGCAACTGGGACAGCTTGGAAGAGTAGAGTAATTGGCCGAATACAATGGGGGTGGGGGGGACCAATCACGGTGTAGTGACGTTGTGCCTTTGTGACATGGGCAAAAAGACTGGAAAAATACCAAAGCTAACCTAACCTCAACCTCAACCTCAACCTAACCTTAACCTTACACTTACACCTTACTGTAACCTTAACCTAACCAATAGCTAACCCACAACCTAACCCCACAACTGTCTTTTTCACCGATTCACAAAGGCATGACAATCCAACAACATGATTCATCCATTGCAATGATGGTCCTGGACCAACATTAATTATGATGTTGTAAGAACAACAACGTGGTGATATCATATACACCATATGGGTACAGTTGACTTGTCTGTTTTCTTTCACAGAAGCTACTCTGGCCAACATAGAGGTCATTACCATTGGATTCTGCTGTTTCCTGCTACTGGCCTTGGTAGGAGGCATGGTCTGTGTAATGAGGAGGTCTCCCCACCAGCAAGGTGTGTTTCTGTGTGTGTTTGCTAGAAAGAGCGTAACAAAACTTCCTTAATTCTTTCCTTTATAAAAAAAAACAAAACAAAAACAAAACAAAACAGAGGTCAGTCTGTCTATTTGTCTGTCTGGTTGTCTGCCACTCTCTCTCTCTCTTCACTTTATGTCACCTGACTGCAAATTTATTTCTTTAGCTAATGTTGGCATCGGTGAAACGACGAGGTAAGCTTTGTTTCACAGAGTCACTCAACTATCAATTCCATGACTCAAAGCACCCAGAGATTGTTCTAAAAAATGTCTGTATCTTCCCCAACCAGCTCAGGTGCATATCCTCTGTCTGTAACCACCTCGTTTTCTGAGGGCGAGCTGGGCGATAGACAAATCCTGCATGGATAGTGATGTCCAAAATCAGGTATAAGGGCCTGAAGAATTTTCACTATGTGTGATATTCCCCATATACACAGTTTTTTAGCACTGATTAAACATAGAATATTGTCTTTGTCTCAAAAAAATGGTGCATAAAAGAATATGAAAAATTGGTTTGATTTCCTGCTGAAAACTGTGTTTCACTGTCTTTTTCCATGGCCCTGTTGTTTTCCACAATTTCTCTAAGTCCTAGACTGATAAAACAAATGTATAGTAATTTTCAGTAATATTATTATTATTATTATTAGTAGTAGTAGTAGTAGTAGTAGTAATAGTAATAGTAGTAGTAGTTTGAGGTGCCCATAGGAACACTGAAATAAATAATTATAATTGTACCTACCATCCATCCATCCATTCATCCACCCACACATACATACTCTATGTATACATACTGTTCATACATACTGTTCTCCCCCTCTGTTTCAGAACGTGGACATCACCGTAAGACATGTTGCCACTAAAGCAAGAAACCTCAGATCGCAAAGACCACTTCCTCTTGAAATTTCTCAACGTTCTCTTATGAAATTTACAGCCATTTCTGTTGCTCTGTTGCAATTGCAATAACTGCTTTGCTCCACCTGCTAATTATGTGCAAATTGATGGAGCCATTGCCATCAGCTGAAAATTGTGGCCATTAAGTCTTTGTTGCAAAATTGCACTGCACAACAAAACTACTGTATTCAGCTGTGCATTTTATGTCAAACAATAAAGTCACATTTGAGAAGCTCTCTGATCGCCTTTTGTTATAGCAATGATAGCAATTGCTGCCTGAAAACAACTAATTTTTCACTCCTCAGTATCGCCAATTTTAAGATACCTAAAATGTTCACAATAGACATTTCAAACTGTTATAACAACATCCACATTGATTGCATGTGTGAAAGAATGAGTCCCAATAAGTTTAAAGAAGAGGGAGGGTGTACACACTCTTCCACTATCAGTTCCTTGCACATGTCTCAAAATTTGGGCATGTGTGAGTGTTGAACTGTTTCTTTCGTTTGCAGTATATCAATCTTTAGTTCAAAACTGTCAAACGTCTGCCAAACTGCCATTAGAAACCGCGCAGCGTAATCAGAAATACTTATTTGGAGCGACTACTTCTGCAACATTTAATAAAATTTTTTGTTTTTTTACATTTTCATTCAGTCAGGATTCCTTCACTGACTGAAAAAAAGACATGTGTTTTTTAGTAGCTGTGATAGTACTGGGTAAGATATTCTATACAAATGTTGATTTACATTAGTACTGAATACATGAATATATATTAGTATAATACAATATAATTAAAATATATATACGAATATGTTATATATGAATAATTGTTTGTTGACGCTTGATATCTATATGTGATTCACATTTTGAATGTTTTTTTAAGCTTTACATTTGTTTGTTTTTTTCTTGCTAGGATTGCCCTATTGTGCCAAGGAGGCTTGTAAGTTAGCTGGACTCTTTCTTTGTGTGCTTAACTGTAAACGTGTGTATAGTACATGCATGAATTTGTACCCTGCTATTCTGTTAGATGAAATTGTGTGCATGTTTTTGCCAGGTGCCTCACCTCTAGGGGACCCATTGCTAGATGGCCCTGATGTAGCTTTAGTGGGGGCGATTGAGAGTTTTAATTGCCAGGTGTTGACCTACCCAAAAGACGAGCCCATCCTACTGCAGCTGTTCAAGTAGGTGTCAAGCTGAAATCTAAGACGTGGACTGTAATATGTCAATTAATGACAGCCCAAACCCCCGTGAATATGATTCAGGCCCTCCAATGTATGCCCATGGGCTAGTTAACTCCCTCTTCGTATCAACATATTCTAGGAAGGGTGATCGCTCCAACTTGCTGGCAGAATACACTTCCATAGCCGGAGGGATAGGGGCTTTACCCTTGATCGTCGAAGCTAGCCATGATGGTGACTTGGAGTGTGTGGCCAGTGTGCAAAACAGCTCTGCAATATCAGCCAATATCACTGTCAGCAAACCTCACCATTTCAAAGTGATCGGTGAGTGTTCATATTACCAAGAATATGTATGTTATGCAGTTTATGCTGTACATAGCTCCTCTACAGCAGGCGAAGAAAAAAAAAAGGACACTATAGGAAATTATCCTTCTGTTTTTTTTTAATTTTTAAAAAAAATATATTTTCTAACTGAAAGATCTTTAGGAGGAAGTGTCATTTAAACTGTGTATGGTCTGATGTTTTGACCCATCCTGCAGAGCCTGTGACTGGGGTGGAGGTTGCAGTCTCGTCAGGTTCAACAGAGCTTTATGAGGGAACGAAGCTGGAGCTGCGTTGTGGTGTGACCCATGGGACACATGTCACCTACAGGTGGTCAGTGAATGGCCAGCCTGTTACTCCATCTCTTTTCCCCCTTCAAGCAGATGACAAACTCTTCATCATCAATAGGTCAGTGGAGCTCAGCTCAATCTGGTGTATTTGCGTTATGGACGGCATAATATTTCAGCAGATATCAGAGCAGGACTAATACCTGCGCACGGTGTATATCTGGTTGCATCGCTAGATCAGGAAAGAGAACAACTCCTGTGTGAAAAACGATGCGTACCATGAATGATTTTTCTTTGTGCAGATCTTCGGGATGGCTTTGGAAATGTTTAACTTTATTTAGGAGATAATATTGTGTAAGAGTTTCAGCTCTAACGATTACATTTCCCATCCATAGAACCACTCCTCAAGACAGTGGGCAATACATATGTGTTGCCATCAACCAATTCAACGAGACAATGGTCTACATCGCCCACAGTGAAGCATTACTCATCATGGTCAAAGGTTAGCTGTCATCCTCTAGATAAGCCATCAATATCCAATTTTGACCCCCCCCCCCCCACACACACACAAACACAGTCGCAACCAGTCAGTGCTGGCCCCAATGCAAGATGGTCAAAGCAGACTCCAGTTGCTCATCACAATCAGATGTAACAACATCATGTCAGTAGCGAATGAAAGAAGTGAAAGCATGCGGCTTTAAAATGAACAACGACAGCAAAATGCACTGCACAGTTGACGGCTAAATGAAATGATTGCTAGGAAAACAGACCGCCGTGCTATATGTTTGTGTTTATTTAGATCCCCATTAGCTGTTACTCTTCCTGGGGTCCACATTAAAAATTTCCTACAACAACATCCACATGCTTTCATATGCATGCATACATAAGAAGAGGAGTCATAATAGAGCACTATAACAGATGACAACATTATTCTTGTCTGAGCATAGGCCTTATAAACACAAAACACACGTGTGTAGGTTGATTGTTAGTCAAATAATTAATAGGTAAATAAGATCTACTTACATCATAGACGCACTCTCCGGGCTTTTTGCTTGGCAGAGTCGTGACACTTGGCTAGCTTGCTAACTCTTCTGTGTGGATTTTGCTAAGCAGTAGTACGCATGTCCATAATTACGTGTGGGCACACTTTGCAATTTCCCCCTCCTTTTCTCCTCGGCCAATTACCCCACTCTTCCGAGTCTTGCCGGTCAATGCCTCACCTCCTCTGCCGATCCGGGAGGGCTGCAGACTACCGTGTCTTGCCTAGAAGTACTGTGGGATTCATAACGCTTCTTTGATACATGTAGAGTCGCCAGCCGTTTCTTCAGGTGATCCGTCTCACCTGACAGTGAGGAGTTTCGCCAAGGGGACATAGCGCACACGGGAGGATCACGCTATTCCCTCCAGTTCCCCCTCCCCCCTGAACAGGCGCCTCGACTGACCAGAGGAGGCGCTAGTGCAGCGACCAGGACACACCCATATCCAGCTTCCCACCTGCAGACACGGCCAACTGTGTCTGTAGGGATGCCCTACCAACCCGGAGGTAACACGGGGATTCGAACCGGTGATTCCCGTGTTGGTAGGCAACGGAATAGACCGCTACACTACCCGAACATACTGTAGACTCAGTGCTTGTGTTGAGATCTTTGACGAGATAAAGAGGGGTCTGTGTGTGCAGGCCCTAAACTGTTGCGGGCCCCAATATAGCTGCATTACCTGCTTATATGGTAGTTTTGCCTTTGCACATAAGCTACCCAGATTTCGGCGTTCAAAACCACAGTAGCCGTGCTGAATGTTTATGTTGGCGTTTTGATGTTTGAATTTGTTTGTCTTGCTTGTTTTGATAAGTTGTGTTCAGTCATATCACTGCATGTTACAAGTCAAGAATCACACTGACACTGCTGATCACACAGCACCCTCAGAGGTCACCAAAAAAAAAAAATTCATAGATCCTATTCCCTTCGGTTTGAGGAGTGAGTGTATTGTGTTCACCTGTATTTCTCTAACCTGCTTCCTCAGAGGTGGTTTCCAATCCTGATATCTCATTCACTGTCTTAAAGAGGGACTCCCAGAATGTCTCTGCCGTGGTCAACTGTCAGTCAGCCAGGGGAACGCCGCCCATAACGTTTTTGCTGTACAACAGCACGGAATTAGTGTCCAGTATGACAGTAGAGGAGCAGGATGCTAACTTTACTGTTCCAGTGGTTTTGGACCAGCATATGGGATGCTTCCAGTGCCATGCAGAGAATGGAGATAGGACTGCGTATAGTCGATTGATCCCCTTGGAAGTTGGTAGGTACACTATGAGAGTCTGTCGACAGTTGATGATATTATAGACATGCTGACTTGTCAGAATATTTTTTTCTCATCCAGTGCTTCCTTGATGATCCCAACAGTAACAGTCGGCGGGCCTGTGACAATGCGTTATGACTACGACGTTGGAGAAAACTTTGCTGTGGTCAGCCTGATGTTACACTGCAAGGCAGCAAAGGGATCCCATCTTCAGTACCAGTGGTTTATGAACACAACCCTTCTAGAGAAGCAGGGGACGTTTTACAGGGTATTTCACCACCGGCCTACAGGAGAGTCTAGACTACAGCTCTCCGTGGGAAGGAGCAGTGCAGGGACGTACCACTGCGAAGTGTCGGACAGCTTTGACAGCACCACCGTGATAAAGAGTGTAAAGTGGCACTTGGATGAAGACGGTACTGCTGGTTTATCACTATCTATTTATCTATAACGGTCACCTACCAAACGTCCCCTCATACGATGGTTTGCATATCTTTGTGATGTCAAGTGTTTTGATTTTGCTTTTCTTTTTTTCTTTTTTTTAACCTCTTCCTCCTCCTCCTCCTCCTCCTCTTATTCCAGCACTGAATCGTCTCCCTGACTCCGTGGTTGCGGTTGTTTTCGGCTGCTTCTTCTTCTTGGTAGCCTTCGTATCGGGCTGCTGTTGTGTCGGATTGGTGCATAGTGAGTGCAGCTCTAAACCGCACAGCACACATTATGCTGTTCACTACACCCCTCTCCTATCTGCCCCACCCCCTATTTTTTTATTATTACTATCCGCTAACTCTAATGTGTCAACTCTAAAAATCTCGGCATGGTCATTTTCTTTCCTTGTCTTCAGGGCGAAAGCGGTATGGTGAAATATCTCAGTAAGTTATTGACCAAACCACAACAACTGCCGCACTTCTGTAATTTTGCTCTTGCCCGACCAGCTTAACATGTGGTACTCGGTTTATTCTTCTTTCTCAGGCGGTACCTGGACATGAAAAGTATGGTGGTCGCTTATGAAGATGAGCTGGTGAGTCAATGCCCTCGATACCACAAATCATTCAAAAATCCTTGGATGCCACGAACACTTGTCGCAGCATCCCTCTTGTCACACCCTTGTGAGGAAGGGCCCGCGATCACATTAATTTATAGCCATATTCTACCACTTCACATACAACCGAACCTTCCCTTTCTCTTAGGATTTGGGAGAGTACGAAGAAAACATTGATGCGGTGCGAGAAGCTATAATAGACGATTCTGATCAGGTAAGGCCAATGTTTTACTCAATGAATTAATCAGCTTAGTGAGCATAAACTGGGCCGGTTGGACAACACTGAGGCCACTTACAGGAAAGAGTAAAGCTGGCTGTTCTTCCTTAGCAGATTTCGGTCCTTCACTGTATGCAGTAGGCTACTGCAGATGTTTTATCAGTCCTCAGTGGCCAAGCAGCATAGCGTTTTATGGAGTCGTGTGCGTTGGGGAGGGGTGCCAAGGGTGGGTGAAACTGGCAGGCTCCACCAACTGGAAAGTAAACCAGTTCTGTTGTAGGCAATGAACTGGACAGTTTGGAGGCAGTTGGGGAGAGGCGGATGAGGAGTAAAATCAATTCCATCTTGGAAAATTCCTCTCACCACCCCCTCCACAAGGGAATGTGGAGGATGGGGAGCACCTCCGGCAAGAGGTCCCATCCACCCCAGGCGCTCCTTTGTGCCAAAGGCCATCAGGATACTGTTGTACAACAACAGTGGCTGAACACCCCCACCCCAATTCCGGAACCACACAACTTTTAGTCTAGTCTCACACACTAGAGCTTTTAATGTAATTTATTACTATAATTTATTGTATTATCCATTGCTATAATTGATACCATTGTATGACCACTGCATTGTTATGATACTGTTAGTTTTAGTACTTGTATGCTTGTTTTGATTCTCTTGTCTTTTGTTCTTTTAATCCTCTGCTGCTGTCACCACTATTTCTCTGCCTGAGAATTAATAAAACTAGTCTAATCTAAATGCAAGCAATAAAACTCAATCTCTTTCTCTTGCTTTTGTCCATCATCCTGTTGACAGGTGTCAATAGCGTCAGCAGATGAGTGGTCACCGTTCGGGGAGCTGGAGGATCACCCGGGGGAGTTCTGATGAGTCCATTTGTCCTGTCAATCAAAGGAGAATTATTATTTTTTTCAATAAAACTGTTAGTCCTTGATGCGTTTGCCCTTGCTCATTCTTCTTGTTCGGGTTGTATTCAAAATCATTCCGTGTGGAGGTTTTCGGAGAGGGGGGGGGTTATTTTTGTGGCGATGACAGTCAAAGGGCAAACTGATCGCTGCACGCAACTCAACTCCGCCTATCCGACGCGCATAAGAGGAGCTCACTGGGAGGATCTCGTCGCGGTTAAGGAGAGGAGAGTGTGCGGACGAGGAGGTGGGAGAGAAATCAGTCTCGGTCGTGATAAAAGTCAGGAGAGGGGGGGGGATCGCGGCTAATTCACCTCGGGTCTTGTGACTTAAAAAAAAAAGATTGGGTGTTATTTGTCAGGACGGCATGGAGGAGACGGGCGGCGCGACTGCTTACGGGGCTTCTCTGGCAGGAGGTGGCTTTGACTTCCAGAAATTTGTCCGACAACCACAAACAATCGTGCGGTTCCTAAGTTGGGTAAGTGTTCATCCAAAACGCGTTTCGCCATCGCGCCAAGTGACACTGGTCTGTTTTGTTGACGCGACGTCCGGGCAGAAAACTGGAGTTTAGTGAATGTGAACAGGTGGTGCGCGTCCGTAGCTCCGCCGCGCTCTTTATTCTCCGATTTCTCCCCCCCCCCCGGCGTTTATTCTTATCTCACTTTTATCCGCGTGCCAGGTCAGGATGTACGAGCAGAAGTTGGATCAATTTTAGAAAGGCAATTTATCAGGGTCAGGCCAGTTACCGACGGCAGGCGCGGTGACAGCGCAGCACATGACAAGAGAACAGACTAGTCTGTTGTCAATAGACTCACACATTAGACAGGGACACTGCCAGACAACTGGAGAATAGCCTCTGTTTGAGGCCGGAATGCAATGAAACAATAAAAAAAAATGAACACGACAATTACCAAGCTGCACTTACTTGACAATTATCTGTGTTTGGATGCGAAGCTTCGTGAACCTTGCTTTTTACTCACTCGCAAACCTGCATTAGTCTCATGTTGCTGTACCATCTGTGAAGATAAGGTGTGGGGGGGGGGGGTTGCAGGGGGTGCAAACCCCTCCAGAAAAGTTCGTGAATGAGTTTATCTAAAAATATGTTTTACACCCCCCACCACTATTCCCTCTTAACACGCCCCTCGTATTCTAGCACCTGATATTGCCCAAGTGGATGGGTAGGATTTCACAGAAATGGCATCGACAGAGATCCAAGAAACAGCTTCAACATACTCGACTTTTATAACGCTTAGGCGTTCACAGCACACTGTTTGTGCGCGTCGTCGAAATCAACGCTGCTAGTTTAGGCCCAAGCAGTGAAGGATGGCGGAAACAAGCTACTTTCGTCCGGACGACAGGTATGCTGATCCGAAAATGGCCGCTAGGGGGGGCGTCTGATTGTAAGCGTAAAATGAATGGGGACATTTCGCAAAATCGAAAACCACAGACATTTTAGGGAAATATTTTTTCTATATTTGCTGTGTCCATGCTAGATGTAAATTTATCAAATGCGACGAGAAAATGACTTGTGTTTTTATAAAATTTAGCTTTATTTCTCTTTATGAATGATGTCATCGTTTCACATACGTACGCGTTGAAATGTTGATCTGGATTGCATCCCGTTCAGCCAGTATGGCCCCAGCAGCGTTGCTTATAGCCTCAAAAGAACTGTATGAGGCTGAGACTCGAGTAGATTTATTGATTAACAGAGATTGAGAGTATTTGAACATGGCACTTTCCAGGACTTGACAAACAAGTCCTGGAAAGTACGTTTTTAGCCATGTAACCGTGTCTTAAGGCCCAGGGGCGTAGCTATAAATCGGATTGTGGGTGGGCACAGACAAAAGTCGGATGGGCACAGTCCGTATGTGTGTAGCGATATAACAGCAGCAGCATAATCAGAAAACATAAGCTATGCATAGAGCAGCTGGAATTTCTGCGAGCGCTCTGAACATTTTCAGAGGCTGACGAAAATAATCCATAGTGGAATATATTTTAAACAATATTGTGCCATGTTGCACTAGTGTTATGCAGCAGACTTGCTCTCCAAATCCCCCAGAGCGAGAATAATCACAAACGTTCAACAAATCAATAATAGTCTAACATTGTAATGCAAATAGTTTTATTTATTTATTAGTAACGGTAGTATCATTACTCAAATTAGATATCAATGTGTCGCTACACTTGTGACCACAAAAAGTACAGTAAACCACTACTTTGCAATGCGTACTTCCAACTCCAGTAGCTACACAGACACCACGAGACACGCAGTAGGCTAGCCTAAGATCCATGACCCTAGAGAGACACAGCAGACACTGCAACAGCATCATCAAATCTCGTGTGGCTTCAGCTAGTGGACAGACTAGAGTGGAATGCGTGAAAGAAAGATGAGACCGGGGGCTGCTGGCATTTGCGAAACGCACTGCCTATCAAAATGAAGCTTTCTGATTGGATGTGCATGAGTGCCAACTGGGTGGAGTGTACAGGCTAGAGTGTACAGTGGAATGCTCGCGGTATACATAAAGAAAGACGAGGAGCTGCTGGTATTTGCGACATGCACTGCCAATGAAAGTGAAGCTCTCTGATTGGATGGGCAGGAGTGCCAACTGGGTAGGTGTTGCCCACCTTTGCCCACCCGTGGCTACGCGACTCTTAAGCCCTATTTCGCCCATTCATTTTAGATGCAGTTCACACTTACTAGTGGTAGAGGGCGCTAGTAAATGAAGTGACTGTGGAAGAGCTAGCAAGTGACTAAGATATGACGTGGTCTATCACCTCTAATTGCTCCAATAAATCAATCTTGTGATAATCGTATTTACATGATGTGTCAGCTTGCTTTTCTTGGCTGTTGGTTTGCTAAAAACATGATCCAGACAAACTTATTTCAGCTCTGTTGAACCAGCGCGAAAGCATCTGTTTTACAATGTCAGTGTTAAATGGCCAACCAGGATATGGTGTAAAACTAGGTCCTCGTTCAAAGAACAAATTTAAGATAAGCATCTTGTATATCATCCTGGTCACAACAAAGTCACACAGCAGCTGTGCTTCGCATCTATCGCACTCTTTTTTTGTTCATCATGCATCCTGGGTAGCTGGGCAGTGTGCGAAATGCATTAAGACCTGGGGGGGGGGTCTTTTGCCATGAGAAATCGTCCCCAACAAAAACATGAAAGCTACCATAAGTTTCAATTCAAGTTTAGAGCCCCCGTTGTGGTAATTTTGTCTGCTGCTTGGGTCACCTGTTGCTGTAGTCAAATATAGTGAGAAATATCTGTGGTTAGAGGACAGCCTCCGTGGCACTAACAAAAGGGAAATAAACTGTTTTTGTTTGCTCCCCCCCAGTAAAAAGATTGTCCAGCTTTCCCTTTTTTTTTTTGTTGCTCCCACTGGCAACCATAATTGCCAAACAGAGACATGTCTTAGATAATGGTTTGAACCATTGCAAGTTTATGGAAAGTAAAACCAAAGTGCAACTCTTTCCATTTCCTATGTGAACTATTCTCCAGAGGAGAAGGGTTTATCAGCTTCATGCATTCATATCAAGAGAGTATGGGAGGCTAGAGGCTAACATGGTTAGTGCGGTAACACAAGAATTCTAGTCGAGCATGTGAGGATTGAGGACACAATATGCTTTCTGTTGTCACAACTCCGCAGAGAACGAGAGAGACACTTTAGTAAACAGGGTATGATGTGCAGGTAAGATGAGCCCTCCACCCCTTTGATGCCCTATATTGCCCTCCTAGTGAATGTGTGCCTCTCTCTCACACACACACACACACACACACACACACACACACACACACACAATATGGCGCAGGGCAGCTGTCTAGCTGCTTTCTAGTTGTGACCCACACTTTAACTTCATTCATTGCACAGCAGTCACCTTGTATTTTTAAACTGAGAAACAAAAACAGAAAAACACATCATTTAGGGGCAACACTTAAATTTGAAGTGATTTTGATTTCATGAATGACATGAAGATGTCGCTGTTTGTGTAATTGCATTTTGGCATTGCCAGCCAAGATGTCTGTGAATGTTCTCATTCGCCAGCCAAGGTGATCAAAAATATGATCTGAGAGTGATACTTTGCCTTCACTTCTTGTAGAGCATTTTCAATCTGCTCTTGCATAGATTTAATGGCTTAAATGGATCCATCTACTTGGGGATCCATAAAAAGAAAACAAAATTAATGCCTTAAATAGATGGATCATTTTCAATTTGTATTGTAAAGGATGAACAAAATGTTATTGCCGTTTCACAAGGCACGTTTCTGAAAAAGGTTTGCTTTTCTTATTCACCTTTTTACTTTTTAATGTTAAAAAAACAAAAACAAAACAGACAAGTGATCACAATGTGGGAGTCTAAGCTATCATCTTCATCCACATTTCAAAGTTCTACCTGAGTGTCAACAACAGCTGTAGCATCTGGCTGGGCTCGGTTACACATAAATATATTGAGAGGCATCACTGGCATAACCGGGCACAAATCCACATGCATCGGAAAATATTTATATATAGCTCTTGGTTGAAATGCATTTCGCTTACTTTTACCGTACCTTTTTGCTTCAGAATTGATTTTCATAATTTTTTTTCACTGCAAAATTGGCAACCAAACCACTAGAAATCCCCTCTCTGGTCCTTCCATGGTTTTATTTTCCTTTTTCGCCTGTTCAATAGAACTTCCCTTATGTATTTCTGTCTATCTCAGTAACTCTTTTGTTAAAAAAAAAACTTTCTGCCCCCTCTGTCTGGCTTACTTTCTCTGTCCGCTGTCTCTGCATGAGATTAAGGCCTTTCTTTCTCTCTCTCTTTTCTGCCCTTTCTCCCCTCCTTCTTCTAACCCACCCCATGCACTCTTTCTTTTGCGCCCAGTCTCATAATGAATATTGTCCGGGAGCTGGTGGCATCTCTCTAGTCACATGGGAGGCAGCTGGGCTCAGAAGTAGGTCACATGGTTAGGTGGGAAACCGGAGCAGACAGCAACGGATCATAGGTCAACCAAAGAAGTCATGCAGCAGTTAGTGCTCTTCACCTCCCAAGAACAAGAAATGTCTGAATTGATGGGAAGGGATATGTGCAGTTAGCCAGATAATGGTGTGTGTGTTTGTGTGTGTGTGGGGGGGGGGTATGTGTGTACATGTATATCACACTGTTGCATGAAATAATTACTTGATTTGAATAATTGTCAACATGAACTTGCATATAGATTCATGTCTGTTGCCTTAGTAATTGGGAGTATCCCATTTTAAACATTTGAGAAGTTGGTTAATTGTAGTTTTGGTGTTTTCGGGAAAATAGATAATTTTCTTGAAAACACCCACCATTCCTCTGGATGCATAAGACATAATTTAAATGTAATTGCTTCCTCCACTGCTTCTTTTATTTTTTGGGGGAGATTTTTCTCCCCAATTGTATCCGGCCAATTACCCCACTCTTCCGAGCTGTCCCGGTTGCTGCTCCATCCCCCCTGCCGATCTAGGGAGTGCTGCAGACTACCACATGTCTCCTCTGATACATGTGGAGGTGCCAGCTGCTTTTGACCTGACAGTGAGAAGTTTCGCCAGGGGGATGCATGTGGGAGGATCACACTATTCCCCCTCCCCCCTGAACAGGCTCCCCGACCGACCAGAGGATGCGGTAGTGCAGCGACAAGGGCACATACCCACATCTGGCTTCCCACCCACATACACAGCCAATTGTGTAGGGACGCCTGACCAAGCCAGAGATAACACAGGGATTCGAACCAGTGATCCCCATGTTGGTAGGCTACGGACTAGACTGCCACACTACCTGGACACCCCCATCCACTGCTCCTTAAGTTATTAAAAAGATGGTACCTCCGTTCATGATGACATAACTGTTAACAACACACCTTTCTGTTCTCTGTGCAATGTCCCTATTGAATAGATGCCTTATAACATCCATCCTACCAACACAATCTCAAAATGCAGCCTAGGCGATGCTATTTGGCTATTACACATTTATCATAGACAATGACAGACAAATTTCATGCAGCGGGGACCGTAACCTGGTTCTGGTTGTCCCATTTTCTCTTGCTCCAAGCATTTCAGGAGACAAAACATTCCACCCTTGCTTCTACATCCTCCGTTTGTCTTTCGTGATATTCCCCCCCCCCTCTTTTTTTTACATCCATCAGATCTTTGCCGTGGTGGTGTTTGCCAGCATCACCACAGAGGGATATGTGAACCCCATCCACAGTGCCCAGCCAAAGTGCATCTTCAACCAGAATGACTCGGCGTGCCACTACGCCGTGGGCATCGGAGTGATAGCCTTCCTGGCCTGTGTGGTATTCATGCTGTTGGATGCATACATGCCTCTCATGAGTAATGCACAAGAAAGAAAATATGCCGTGATGGCTGACCTGGGATTCTCAGGTGAGTGGCAGTTTAACATTACCACCAGAATTGGGATTAGGTTTAAAAAAAACTTGGATTAAACAGGCCTGTATATGTAAGAATGCCAATGGCTACCTCGTGTACTACATTGAATTAGCGTATCAGCAGACTCTCTGGCTTGATAGTGGACTCACTTCTCACAGAAAGTCACCGAGCAATGGTTCAATGCTGGCAGATTACGACCTATTTATCCTGATATAACATGCATCATTCATTACTGCACAGTCTATGATGTGAGGGCACCAGGATGTTGGGGACAGGACAGCACCATGGTTGTGAAGAAATTAGGTTTTCATCAGCCATGCACGCTTCAGTGGAAATTTTGTCAAAGGAACAAGAGAGTAGAAGGGAGCCTCTCAGAAAGAACCACATTTGATCATTGTTAGCAGACGGTGACACAAGCAGCCTGTTTTGTTTCATTTTTGGTATAGTGTCATTTGAATTCCTGCAAGTCTGTTTTTCCACATGGGTTTACTGTTGTTTTTTTCATCATCCGTCACGCCTGACCAGTCTATTATCCTCTGATGTCACATGGAGGAAAAAAAAAGGATTAATTGTTGGTGTTTGTTGACTTCGTCTCTGTGTGTTCTCTAGGGGTGTGGACCTTCCTGTGGTTTGTGTGTTTCTGCCTGTTGGCAAGTCAGTGGGGTCGTACACACGATGTCAGCGGAATCCCCGAGGATGCGGCACGAGCCACTGTGGCCTTCTCATTCTTCTCTATCGCCACCTGGGTGAGGAGGACTGCCACCACACACCTGGCACAAAGCCATTCGAAAACTAAAGCTGGGGTCAAACTGCATGACTACTGGACCAGTGACAGCTGCTGTATAGCCTTCACTACTGTTATTTTTTCCTTTTGTTTTTGAATCAGATTTTGGTGGTAGTTTTGTGCTGTTGTAATGGACATCCATTAAAGATGAGCTTTTATTTTGTGGGGGTGCAGGGGATTAATCTCCTGCCACCCGGAATTGAGTGTGAGAGAAGATTGTGCAAGACAACAAAAAAAAGACTCAGTTTTAGTCTTGGTTATGTGTAAGAGTAGCAAGGAAGCTTGTGTTTTCACAGACTGTTGCATTCCCTTGTGAAATCAATGTCTCCAAAAAAAAATGGTGAAAACCAGCTGTTAAGAATGTCCATTCTTCTCACATTCTTGTTGTGTAGTGTGTCCCCAGGCTCCTCCCCTTGGTGTGATCGGAGAATGTCTGCCATGTTACTGAAGACCAATGTAATCCTCTCAGCTACTGAAAGACTGATCAATGAAGTTAAGTTGATGATGACTGGTTTCGTCTTTGCTGTTCCCATCTTCCTTTATATAGGGTATCCTGACCTACTTTGCATTGGGTCGTTACCGCAGTGGTGTGGACGACGTTGCCTTGCCAACCTACAATGAGCCGCCGCTGGATCACCACACTCCCTACCCCCCGACCTATGCCCCAGCATCCTACACCCCCACAACTTATACCCCCACTACTTATACTCCCACCCCTTACTCTGCCTATCCTCCCACCGGGCCGGATGTATACCAGCAACCTAATTTCAACCCCAACCAGCTGCCGAAAGGAGATGGAAACTATCAGCCCCCTCCCATTTAAACCAAGGGACAAGCCATGGAGTGTGCTGTTTTCCCAGTCACCTTCATTATAACCTTTGCAGCTGCACTACACAGGCCTCCATAGCTTGCTAGAACTCATTGACGTGGCTATGCAGATGACTACACTTTTTTTGTGAGATCTGAGCTGTAGTTCTACAACCACTAGGTCGGGAGCACTGCAGTTTAGGTAGAGGTTACGCAGCTTGTTGTCTTAGGTCAGATTTTTAAACGTTAGGATAATCGACGATACCTGCTGATTGTCAGATACTCTGACCAGAGAGCTGTGTACAAAGATGCAACCTTTACTTAAAATAGGCTACTAATCTTGAAGGGATCAGGAAAATGGCACATCTGTTACAGTAACTTGGTAAATAAGAGGTCACGTAATGTGAAAAATCTGTCAATAAGGACTTCTGTAGAAGAGGTTAGTGCTTGTTTTCCTTTGTATACTTTTTTTGTTTCAGAACTTGAAACCTAATGCTTCTGTTCCTGAATGTCCATCTGTACATAAATAATGCAAAACGGCCATTTTAAATGGTTGTATGTTTTATTTTGCTCTTTAATTATGTTCGGTCTGTTTTTAATTATTTTTGGCTTTTTTTTTTTTGAGTGCATAGTTTAGAATAATGATTGATAAGTATTTATTTTGGACTACTGAATACAATAGGAAACGCTGTATCTGAAGCAAAAGAAAACCAGTTTTTTGACCCAAGCAGTAATTTGTAGAGATGTGGGAGGTGGTGTGTTTCTTCCGGTCCTTGTATATGGCCATCTGATAACCATAAGGTCACCCTCAGAGGAAAGTTTAGCTTGAAAGTGAAACACTTGAAGGTTGCCGTGTTTTGCTTTAAAACATTTTTTTTTAACCAAGGTTTACAGTAATGTATGAAAAAAACTATGCCTCGCCATTTGGATTGAGAACAATCAGATCTAGATGTATAATTGTAAAGCGCTTTGAGTGGTTGTTGCAGCTAGAAAAGGGCTATATAAAATGCAACTTGATTGATTATAAGTATTGAAGAATCAGTGTTGGCTTAAATTTGGAATAGGCTTTGATTTGACATTAAGACTCAAAGGAGGCTAGACACAAGTTTATTTACTGAATGGGCTTTTCCATCTGGTCTGTCCACATACTAAATAGTCATTTATTAACCACTGGTGGGAATGTTGCCTTCAGCCATTATGACACTGAGGGGCTCTGGTCTTCCTTAAGGGTCTTAGTGGAAGTTGTGTTTCTGGAAAGCTGGTAGTTTAACCATGTTTACAGGCTTCATGTCTAAATTTAATCCAATGCCACAAAGGTAAACGCCAATATGTACAGTTGTCTTTACAGATGGCACATTAATACCTCATCCTACTGAGTGAGATGAGAATTGCATGCTTCTCAACACTACCAACAGTTTTATTTGATGGTGCCCTGCAGTAATTTGTCATCCTGATACTTGAGATGCCTTGACTGAAGGTTCTAACTGCTGTGGGCCCAGTTGCACGCAATGACTAATCTGATGTCACTCTTCAGTAAGTGACCTGATTCAGAGCACTGTAGCAGAGTGTAAACTGATCTGTGAGCAAAACAGATCAGAGTAAAAATTAAGTTCTATTTATTGAGCATGACAATGTGTTCCCATTCTATTTTTCAGTATTTGCAATTTTGGGAAAGCTGCAATCAAAAATGCTCATGGATTGGTCATTTAAAAAAAAGAAAAAAAGAATTTGTGCCACTTTCGAGATAAGAAACTGGGAGATTCCTAATGAGGGTTGTGACAAATAGAACACGTTACAAATTGTCAACTATAACCAATATGTAGGTTATACTTGTTTGCCATTTCTTCAGTATTGCCTTCAGTCCAGCTTTACCACTAGCAATGCCACTTTTGAAATTACCTCTAGTTTCTCTCCCAACAAAACCAGTAGTTTGCTATCACATAGTTAACTCTTAACTAAAATTGCTCAGTAAGTGAAATTACAAGGAACTTGGTGCAATGTTTTTTTTAGCAGTCCATGGAAAGCTGTTATTCTATACCATTGTAAAGGAAACTATTATCTAAAGTTAGAAATGCAGATGTTGATTTACATAAGTACCACTATATAAGATTTAACTTTGTGTGACCTGAACAATACGTTTTTATCGTTATTTTTGTATCATGAATCTGTCTTAAATCAACATTTTAGGATTTAATGCAATAAATGAGGTAATTTATTAGTTGGATATAGTTTTATTGAAAAAAAAAAGCACCGGAGGCAGATCCAAAGTTATGACATAAAGTATTGAATAGTGTCTTTAAAAATTCATCCATGTGTAATAATAAATATAGCAACCACTGGAGTTCCATATTAATGGCTCATTTCAATTCCCAAGCTGAAGCTTGATGATAACCCTCGGAAGCGATCAGATTTTAAGCATTTTACTTAGGTCTCCAAGAAACTTGTAACCATAAATTTTGCTTTTTGCCAAGTTTAAACATTAATCCTTTAAGAAGACAACCCCTCCCCCTGGCTATCTGCTGAGGCAGGAAGGTATAAAAAATTTCAAAATAATTTCGTCTCATTGATCCAAAAAAATTAAACATTTGACAAAATAAATTACATCAACCATTTGAAACATTATGTGGCTGTCAAGAATATTGTAGTAAAATCTATGGTACTAATGAGTAGTATGGTAATACTACTCATTAGTAGTAGTAGTATGGTAATGAGTAGTTAAGATTCTTGGTTGATACATTTGAGTGCTTTGATGATAATGTATTGATATAAATAGCAGTAAACACACAACCGCCCTTAGAAACTAATATTCAAGCTGACAAATCAAGTCAATTATGCACAATACCAGCCTAATTCTTTACCAGATTCACTGCATTTGTACCCAAAATAAATGGGCATTGGTGTAATAAGTCTAAGAGAATTTTTCTGATCACACCAGTAAGGGGAGTGATCAGTTGGGGAAAAACAGACAGAAGAGGTAGATATTATTTGTCAGTTAACCTCGACAGTGACCTAAGCAATTGGAACCATTATAAACCAATTTCTCAGCACCTCTCAAGTCAGGCCTCCCACTGGGACACCTTTTGCAAGTTCAAAGGTGGAGCTTGGTGAAGAGTCTCCTTGAAATGCCCAAGTCCAGTTGTTTCACCGTCAGTGCTTGCTGTGGCGTTTCATTCCTCGAGGGAACATTGTTCTCTTTGTCCACCATCAGACCTCCATAACACTTTCTACAAACTGCCTGATACATGTCGGCTCCACCAATCACCTCCACCTATGGCACAGGCATGCAAGGAAAACTTTTATGGTGTGTCAACATCAAAACATTCCATTTTCTGTCCACACACAGCTCTGTGTACATGTGCATTTCTTTGTAAAGGTCAGACATTAAGTGCTAAACTCCAAATCAGCCTCTCTCCATTACTCAGCACATAACTGGAATGACAAACAATAACTAGCAGCCTTTCGGTTATTAGTCATTCTGTCTACCCGCAAACAAGCTGCTGTTACCTTTATACGTTAACCCCCGAGATACGCAACCTCCATAGTAATCAACTAATGAAACCAAGATTCTGGGGGAAATTATTCAAAGGTTTTGTGTCAAAATGTTTGTGAGGTCATTGGGACAGGAGCATATAGGTTGGCCACTACAGACAATATCCGCATAATGCTTATAATGTCAGCTTATTGCTTGCATTTGTATTAGCAAAATGTCACACAGTATAACCTTTTTTGTCTGTCAGCCAATGCATTGCAAGTATTGCAATTTCTCTGCGGTCTACTTGCTGCCATCGATAGATTTGTTCTTTGAATCTCTGGTGTTGGTTTGCTTGTTCTTGTTTTTAAAATTTGTATTTATGTTTTTTTTTTTAATTTAAAACAGAACTTTTGTAAGAATTAATTTCTTTCAAAGTGCTGTTATCGGCAAATTTCTCTCCACTCGATGTTTAGTTGTCAGAAGCCTTAGAAGTTTTCAATCTCCTACTTCCCTCAACCTTAAGGTGAGAAATGCCATTAACAGTGTGCTCCCCACCTCACCTCCTTCTCAGCTCCCAATCTCTTGGTGTATGCAGCTTCTTTGTAACACTGCATACAAACAGCGTTGAGCTTCACCACACTCTCAGCCAGAGGGACTAGGCTCAGAATGTTTCCAAATGGCTGAGGAAATGCACAAAAAAACAACAGGAGTTAGGCAGTATGAATAGATGTTTGTTAAACTCTGACTAGGTCGGAACACAAACACGCTATAGTCTTTAGAATAATAGGCACATTTAAATGTCTGTTATATGTCTGTCAATGAGTTTTGTTCAGAGTCCACCCCCCTCAAAAATGCCATCTTGGGCTGTCTATACCCACAGTAGTACCATTTCTGTCCACGCAGCACATAAACACAGTAGCTTTTTGTGAGTTGAACTATCAACTGTCATGTTTCCCTCAGTTACAGTTACACACACACACACACCTACCTTTCTCTGGAAGGTTCCATCCAGTGCTGCTACAATGATTGTCTTCCCCAAATTGGCCATCTCTTCACAAAACTCCACAGTGTCAGAGAACTACACAAATGCAGCACAAATATTAATGTATGAATTTGCCTTAGATGGCTTCAGTTACAAATCTATTCAGCTGGGCAAGTAATTTCACACTTGAACTGACACTGGTACAACTTAACAATGTGGCGGAACCCTTAAGGGGAACATTTTAAAAAAAAATCTGATTAACCATTTAATCTATCCTACTTCAATCTAGTCATCAAGGGTAAAAACAAATTATTTAATAAGTCTTACTACGAGTAACACTCATACTCACAAACTGTCCTTCATCTATTCCAATTACACGGGCTTGCAAAGCCAGAGGATAGATGTCTCTCAGTAGATTGGCTGGCACTGCCTCCATTGTGCTTCTAAAAAAAGAAAAGAAAAAAGGACACTTTAATGAATTCAAGTGTAATCACTGCCTTGTCAGTTTCTTTTTGGGTCCTAACTAGCCCTGGTCCATTACATTTTAACTTTTGATTTCAAAAGTTGTAGGGCTACACATTATTGTGCACATTAGTCTTATGTCATCAGCTATGTCGTGATCTTCCATTGCTCCATTTCAAGTTATTCAGCATCATGGTAGACCATTAAATTGAGATAAGTTCCTTACTTGTCGTGTGTGGCCATGCCCTTCTCGGAATAACGTGTGTCTTTGGCATATTTTATTACCAAGCAGCTGTATTGGGCGATTTGAAAACGGCGGACTCTGCGCATCAATTCAGTGCTGCAAAATACATCAAATGACATTTAGCTACAATCAATTAACATTTGAGAGTGTACCATCAACAGACCAAGAAACGCCAGATCTGTGGCGATATTTATCAAAGTAAAGATGAGTCGACAGTCTGAAGTCTGCGGTCATATTTGGCGGGATATATTCCAAGACCTGAGGGTTTATTTTAGGTATTGCCGCCTGCGCAGTGAATGAAAATTGCACGAACTGCACAACATTTGCAAATTCACGTTTTATTATGAAAACAAATAGATTAACTCACCTTTTACCTGAAAACATCGGTCCAAAGATAACCTGCCAAAAAAAGGTGATTTTAGTTACGTTTAGTTACGTTCCTACGAAAGTAGGAAACTAACATTACGGAGTCTATTTACTAATAAATTCGAAGAGCCTGGCTTTACCGATAAATTAACTAGATGAAGTTAACCTGAGAGTTTTAATTTGGGTAGAAACGCTGTGATGACCGCACTCAGCTACCAACCTGAATTTGTCCTCTGGCACTCCTCTGTGGAGAATTTGGAAGAATCCTAGGCACATCCAGACAGTCCATATTAATATGAATTAAATAAGGTATTTCAGGATAAGCGGTTAAGATATTGGATGAATGGATGGATTTCAAAACGACCAATTAAAATAAAATGACAACAAGTTTGCCGAGGTACTCCCTGAATGCAGCAACAAACTGTTATGAAGTTGAATGGCCCGCGTTTCTTCTACCGGCTGGCCGGCGTACAGGAAGTGAATGCAACCAATGGCCATTAGCAACGTGACCAAATAAACCAATGAGGTTCTAACGGGGTAAAAGCGCGGAAACCGGGGAGGGATCCGAGTTCAGGCGGGAGATAGATTAGCCGTCGGATTCAGAAACACATTAAATCTTTTTTATTTTTTTCTTTTCCTTTTTTTTAAAAACATTTTTATTGGCTCAAACCCCACTAAAATCTGTGAAAATAAGAGGGGGGAAATATCATTTTCTGGTAAATGTTCGTTTTTAATTGTGTCATGGCACAATTAAAGAATGATGATTATTATTATTATTGTTGTTGTTGTTATCCAAAGGAAAGACTCCATTTTTTATTTCTGACCTCACATCTACTGGTGTTGATTTTTTTGTTTTTGTTTGTATGTGTGTGTGTGTGTGTGTGTGTGTGTGTGTATATATATATATATATATATATATATATATATATATATATATATATATATATTGTTGCGGGACAGCTCCCTGACAGATAGTGACAGACAGACAGTCTGACTAAAGTAACGCGAGACCCTGTTAGCCAATGAGAAGAGACTTAGGAATGCGTGCGTGCTGCCTATTGTTATCCATTGCACAGCACAGCGTGGGTTAGTTGTTATAGTGGTTTACAGACTGTCACACAGTGTTAGCTTAGCATAACGTGTTAGCGATCAGACGTAACATTCCTGACTCCTACACCTCGACTGAGCTGACGCTAGACAGTGACTAACCAGCGACGACCATAATAGAACCAGTAAGAGTGATTACCAGCCCCCAGAGAGAGATCAGAGTGTGCAGCCAGTGACAGTGCGAGTGTCTGCAGAGTGAGACCATCCCAGCCAGGCTAGCCAGCGTCCGTCATCGTCTGCAGACTGCAGGAGCAGTGCAAGGTGGGTTGCTAAACCCGTAGCCTAGCCCGGCTAATTAACGCCTGAGACTGTGTTGTCGCACCATAATTCCCAGCCTCCAACTACTTAATATAAGAACATCTAAACCCAGTCCCGCGACAAGTGGTGTTCAGAAGTGGTGAAATTGGATTGCATTCTGTCTCCATACAGAATAGCGGTGCTATTGCTATTTACGTTAGCGTCCTTGCTAACTAGCAACCGGCTAATTACGTGCAGTAGCACTTTATCAAGGCCATCGTTGCATGTGATCTAGATGATGTTGGAACCTACTGAGGAGATCGAGCACGTGGAGCACGGTGCTGTAGGGGGGGGGAGAGGATAGCGCTGTGGAAAGCGAAATGGAAAAGCAGATGTGTCGTCTAGCCCAAATGTTTGAGCGGTCCCTCCTTAACCAAGAAAAGCAGGAACAATCAATGGAGGAGGTGAAGTGCATGCTTAAAGGGGTACTTGTCGGGCGAGTTGTGCCACATCCCCAACCTCCCGCTGTGCAGCAATTGAGCACGGGACTCCACCCGCTCCCTAGTTCCCCGCAGCCATTCAATGGCTATCAGGAGGGCTTTGATAGTGGCCATGGAGCCAGTCATAGCATTACAACATTGGAGGTGCAGGACATGGAGTTAACTACTCCACTGGTCCCCCGTCCAGACGGACCGGATGTGAGACCCCGTGAATATGCTTTGCCCCCGGGAATGGAGAATGTCGGCCCAGTAGCGGATGGCCGCAACAGAAGTCACCATCCCAAACCCCTTGTCACCAGTACTCCAGCGGAGCGGGGTGGTAGGAGCGCCAGAGCCCGGAACGCATTTCCGGAAGGGAGTCACCATTTCCTGAGCACGCCCAGCCGGGGTGACGCGGCGCCGCCTACTGGTGGTACCGGAGGGCCGCCATCCGTCATAACAAATAGTCCAGTGGTAGGGAACGGTCGGGACCGGAGTAGTAGCTACAGGAGAGAAGTAGGACACGAAAGTGAAGTGAAGCTGCTAGCTACCTACGATGGGAAGGGCGACTGGGACTCCTTTATTGGCCCGTTTGAGAGGATGGCCCGGAAGCGGAATTGGAGCAAGGAAGTCTGCCTGGACATGCTCTACCTGCGACTGCGAGAAGGCGCTATGTCATTCGTTATGGCGCAACCGACTCCTATCCGCGAGGACTACGACAAGCTGGTGGAGCAGCTACGGCGCCGTTTCGGACGAGAAATACCCGAAAGTACTGCCCGCCGTAAACTGAGCGAGGTTCGGCAGGGGAAGGAGACTAGCCTGTCTGAATTTGGAGAGGAAGTACGGAAGCTGGTTACGCTAGCCTATCCAGGGGTCGACGTCGGACTGCAGGAGGAGTTCGCGGCCGAGGCGTTCCTGCGAGGCCTGCGCAACCAAAACATCGCCCACGAAGTCCTGGGCTCCGAACCTAAGACCCTGGCAGACGCCCTCAAGAAGGTAGAAGCCCGAGAATACGACTATCGAGCAACGCTTGGAAGGGAGAGCGAAGCTAAGGGGCGGATTCGCCGAGTGTCATGGGATGATGAGCGTAAAGGGGGAGCGCCAAACCCGACATCGACGGCCACCGGCGCGACGCAGTCCGACCTAAATGCTGACATCAAGGAGTTGAAAGCCGAGGTAGCGGCGCTGCTGCAGGAAATGCGGCGTTCCTGGAAACCGTCCCCCCCGCAGCTGACATCCGACACAGCCGAACAGAAGAAGGAGGAACGGGGCAGAACTCTAGAGCGGCCGGCGAGCAGCACTAATGGGCAGCGGCGTTACCAATCACCGAGTCCGGGCGCCACCCCTAGAGGCTCCTGTTACCAGTGTGGAGGCCAGGGCCACTTCAAACGAGACTGCACCTCCCGCTCACCGAGCCCTCACGTCAAGGAAAAGGCCGATAGCCAGCCAGCACCCCGCATAAACCGAGCAGCAGGAGATGGTCCTAGTCTGGTAGTGCCCATCACGGTCAACAAACTGGAACTCAAGTGCGTTGTGGACACCGGCGCGGAGGCGACCGTCATGTCTGAAGACACCTTCCGTCAGCTGGAGCTAGCTGGTCAGTCAAGTGTGGGGACTGCCGTCCTGAGGAACGCGGAGGAGGGGAAAGAAATGATCGAGACTCCGAAGTATAGAGTCACCATCCGCTTGGGCCGTAAGACCAAGGACTGGGACGTCTACGTCGCACCCATCCGCGACCCCTTTCTCCTGGGTCTGGACTTTATGCTAGCCGCCAGAGTCACAGTTTCGGTCGGAGGACAAGTACACGTTGATGGAGAACCGATCGGCACTGTCGTCATAGGCAGGTCGCTAGGAGAGTACACGGTTTCCAGAGTACTGCTGGAGTGCCCCTCGACTTTACCAGCGGAGAGCGAACGCGACGTCTGGGGTCTAGTGGAAGGCCCAAAGCCAGGAATTTCTGCCGTCCTGGAGCCCACTGGCCTTGCAGAAGGAGTCTCTTCAGGCAGTGTAGTAGTCGACGTTGCCAAGAGAGTCCCTGTGCGACTATGCAACTTGTCGCCCCGCGAAGTGACCCTAAGGAGAGGTGTTTGCTTGGGCGTGTTGGTTGAGGCAGAGGAAACCCCGTCCCTAGAGCCGAACCCCACGAACCCGGCGGAGAAGGAACAAGTGTCAGTGCGACGGCTGGAGTCCGCAACAGCCTTGGATCTACCAGACCATCTGTCATCCCTGTATGCAGCCGCCAGTAAGGAGCTCGAAGAGGGGCAGCAGAGAGCCCTACTGCAGCTTCTGGTCAAGCACAAGGAGGTCTTTGCAGCAGCAAACGACGACCTGGGCTGTTTTGATGCTGTCCAGCACCGCATCGACACCGGAGAGGGATGCCCAGTACGCCAGGCAGCCCGCTGCACACCGCTGGGGTTCCAGCAAGAGGAGGAACAGCACCTCCAGGAAATGCTGAAGGCTGGAGTGATAACGCCATCGACGTCTGAGTGGGCTTCACCTGTGGTCCTGGTGAGGAAGAAAGATGGAGGCGTTCGATGGTGTATCGACTACCGAAGACTCAATGAACTGACGCTGAAGGACGCGTACCCGCTTCCAAGGATTGAAGAGTGTCTGGACACCCTGGAAGGCGCAACCGTGTTCTCCACGTTAGACATGCAGAGTGGATACTGGCAAATTGGAGTCCATCCTGCTGACCGATGCAAGACGGCCTTCATTACTCGCTATGGCCTGTACGAGTACGCCCGAATGCCTTTCGGACTCTGCAACGCGCCAGGCACCTTCCAGAGGGCCATGGAGGTTGTCCTGCGCGGGTTGCAGTGGAAGAGCCTCCTCGTGTACCTAGATGACGTCATCGTCATTGGCCGCAGTGTTGAAGATGGGTTGAAGAACCTGGCCATCGTCCTCGAGCGGGTCCAAGCCAGCGGGCTCAAGCTCAAGCCCTCAAAGTGTCATCTCCTGCGCAGCGAAGTGCTTTTCCTGGGCCACATAGTGAGCGGACAGGGGATCGCTCCCAACCCCGAGCTGGTGAAGGCAGTGGAAGACTGGAGTCCACCCTCCAACATCACGGAGCTCCAGGCCTTTCTTGGGCTGTCCAACTACTACCGACGCTTCGTCCGCAACTTCTCTCTCATCTGCAACCCGCTGTACGAGCTTCACAGTAAAGGAACAGAGTTCCACTGGACCGATCGCCAGCAGGAGGCGTTCGAGGAGATGAAGAAGAGACTCACATCCACTCTGGTGCTAGCCTACCCCACCAAAGATGGCGAGTTCATCCTCGACACTGACGCCTCAAACACCTGTATAGGCGCGGTGCTCTCGCAGGTCCAAGAGGGGGAGGAAAGGGTTGTCTCCTATGCCAGCGCCCACCTCCAAAAAGTCCAACAACGGTACTGCGTAACTCGCCGGGAGTTGCTGGCCGTAGTCCGGTTCGCCAGACAGTTCCGGCACTACCTGCTCGGACGGCACTTCACCTTGAGAACTGATCACAACAGCCTGACCTGGCTCTTCCGCTTTAAAAGTCCCGAAGGCCAGCTAGCAAGGTGGATTGAGGAGCTTAGCCAGTTCCACTTCAAAATAGAGCATCGAGCAGGAGTCAAGCATGGCAACGCGGATGCACTTTCAAGGGCGCCAGCGCCAACTTGTGACTGCTACCGGGCAGGAGAAAGCCCCGACTCACTGCCCTGCCAAGGCTGCCCGTACTGCCGACGTGAACACCAGAGATGGGCAAGGTTCGACGAGGATGTCGACGACGTGGTCCCCCTGGCGATCCGTAGGACGACGAGGACCCCGGCGACTACGGATCCGGCGTCAAGACCTTCGACACCCGACCAGAACCCGGTGGACACTGCCGAGCCACCAGTGGACGAGAACTCAAACACTGGGATCCAGTCATCGCCACCCACTGTTAACTGGCTGCCCCAGTATACCGAGAAGGAGCTGGCAGAGTACCAGCGCAGTGACCCTTTGCTGAGGAAGCTTCACGCCTGGAAGGATGGAGGCCAGCTACCGTCTCAAGATGAAGTAGCCCTGGAGGGTCCGGCCGTGCGCAAGTTCTGGTTGTGCTGGGACCATGTGGAACGCCGTGGAGACGTTCTCTATTACCGCTGGGATGAGGGAACCGGCCAAGTCCCTGTCTACCGCCTGATAGTTCCAGCAGCCCTCCAACAAGAAGTCCTGCGTTCTTGCCACTGCCCTCCGCAGTCAGGCCACCTGGGAAGAGAAAAGACGTGCCACCGAGTCAAGCGGGAGTTCTTCTGGGTGGGACTGGCGGACAGCGTCCAACAATTTGTCCGCCGGTGCCCACAGTGCCAAGCCTGCAAGTCTTCCGGGAGGGTCGGCAGAGCTCAGATGCAACTGTTCCAGGCCGGTGCTCCCATGGACAGGGTCCACATAGATGTCGTCGGGCCGTTCCCTATCTCGGCATCCGGGAACAAGTACGTCCTTGCCATGGTGGACCAGTTCACCCGGTGGGTGGAGGTCGCAGCTATCCCTGAACAAACCGCGGAAGTGACTGCGACGAAGCTTCTACAGGAGTTCATCTCCCGGTTCGGGTCGCCCCTAGAAATCCACACAGATCAGGGACGCAACTTTGAAAGCAGCCTGTTCCGTGACCTCTGTGAGCTTCTCCAAATAGCCAAAACCAGAACGACTCCTTACCATCCTGCGTCGAATGGCCAAGTTGAGAGGTTTAATCGGACGCTTCTCCAAATGATCCGCTGCTACGTAGAGAAAAACCAGCGTGAGTGGGACAAGAACCTCCACCTCCTCGCCAGCGCATACCGCAGCTCACCCCATGCCCTTACAGGGTATACGCCGAACCGGATGATGCTTGGCCGTGAAGTCCACCAGCCCCAAGGACTCACTCTACGGATGCAGGAGGCCAACGCCCATCGTAGTCCCCCAGCCGAATATGTTGCTGACCTGGAAGCCAACATGCTAGACATCCACGAACTGGCACGTGAGCGTCTCCGTACATCTCAACTCCGGAGCAAGAAAGACCACGATCTGCGGGCCCGTCAACGCACATTCCACCCCGGAGATCTGGTGTATGTCAGGGACGACGCGCGAAAGAAGGGCCAATCGCCAAAGTTGAAGCCACGGTGGAGAGGCCCGGCACTCATAACAGAGAAGATGGGAAACGTCCTGTACCGTGTCCAAGAGGGCAGGAAGGAGAGAGTCCTCCACCATGACCGACTGTTGCCCTACCTCGCCGAGGAAGTACCCATCTGGATTCAGCGGAGGCGGCACGCACTGCTGCAGATTCCGGCGTCAGGAGAGAACCTGCCGAGTACACCAGGAGAAGACCTCGAGGATCCGGAAACAGAGGCAGCGGACGACAAAGAGATTGAGCGACAGGAGGATATCGGTGGACTGGCGGAGGATCAGGGGTTCGAGAGCGATGACGACCTCGACCTACGTCTGGAAGACGTGTTCCCTGATGAGGAAGATGACACATCGGGCCCCCCCACGGAAGCCCCACGAAAGCCCCATGAAAGCCCCACGAAAGCCCCATGAAAGCCCCACGAGCGCCCAGGTGTCTCCCTCCTTGTCTCCGCCCTTGGCTGCCAGCAGTTCTCCAGGGGAGCCGACCACTACTCGACGCCGAGAGGCCGCAGCCCGTGTTCCAGGCGGGCAGTCTTCCGCCCCTGACCCAGAGGGAGCCGAAGCAGACGTTGCTGAGCCCCTGCCCCTCCCCACCACTAGACGGGGCAGACCAGTCCGGCCGCCTGCCTGGCTCCGGGACTCTGTTCGAGACTGATCTTGACGGACGTGACTAGTTGACTTAGGGGGTTACTAGGCTAGTCACAGGAGTCCTACTTTAATAGTGACCACCCAACCAGTTTATTTTGACGCCCTTAGTTCCGGGCCTAGTTGTGTGCCGGGTGTTTTGTCCCGGGTGTAATTCCGACTCTAGTTCCCAGAGTTATTTTATCTTTATGTTGAAGGAACTCAACAATCTAAAGGGGGGGTAGTGTTGCGGGACAGCTCCCTGACAGATAGTGACAGACAGACAGTCTGACTAAAGTAACGCGAGACCCTGTTAGCCAATGAGAAGAGACTTAGGAATGCGTGCGTGCTGCCTATTGTTATCCATTGCACAGCACAGCGTGGGTTAGTTGTTATAGTGGTTTACAGACTGTCACACAGTGTTAGCTTAGCATAACGTGTTAGCGATCAGACGTAACATTCCTGACTCCTACACCTCGACTGAGCTGACGCTAGACAGTGACTAACCAGCGACGACCATAATAGAACCAGTAAGAGTGATTACCAGCCCCCAGAGAGAGATCAGAGTGTGCAGCCAGTGATAGTGCGAGTGTCTGCAGAGTGAGACCATCCCAGCCAGGCTAGCCAGCGTCCGTCATCGTCTGCAGACTGCAGCAGCAGTGCAAGGTGGGTTGCTAAACCCGTAGCCTAGCCCGGCTAATTAACGCCAGAGACTGTGTTGTCGCACCATAATTCCCAGCCTCCAACTACTTAATATAAGAACATCTAAACCCAGTCCCGCGACAATATATATATATATATATATATATATATATATATATATATATATATATATATATATATATATATAGTAATGTGCACGGATAAGTAGACACGCTGGCCGCTGGCTGGCGGATCTGACCCTTTAGTCTAGCGGTCAGTGATGTCTCCTGCGGTGCGGGCGATACAGGTTCGCTTCCCGGCCGCGGTTATTCCTGTGGTTGCGTTGTCCCCCCGAATTTGCTACAATATATATATATTTGTTAGCAGTGACGGACTGGCGTTTGGAATTTTGGCAAATACTAGAAGGGCAGCGGCTGACCATTGGCCCGCTCATAATGAATCGTTATAGTGCGGGGGGGAAATTAAAAAAATATATATAAGGTCATCGACTAGTGCATCAAATCTCAGAATACTTCCTCTCCTCATTCTTCACAAAGGAAATCTACGTGAAACGTACTGTCAAAGGAGTAGCGTAGCTCCTTTAAGGAATAGGACAGTGCGTAGTGTGCGTGCGTTGCGCGTGTGCAAGCAGGAGCGACAGAAAAGTGACAGTAAATGCAAGCAGAGCAGAAGAAAGGGTCATGGCCGGATTAACCCATCAAGGGGCCCCGGGGCACGTACATCCATTGCCCCCCCCCCCCGTCAGATAGGCTACGCAAACAATAGTCAAGTCAGTTTTATGCAAAAACCCAACATGATAGTCGACGCTATGCCAATCTGCATGGGATTCAGATGGCGACTACAAAATACAACACAATTTTTGAATCACAAAACAAACAGAGACGAGAATAGCAGCTCACAGCATCACAAACATATCGCGAAGCCTTCTTCCCACTTACGACTTACCAACAGGAAATACAAGTTTGTTTCAGAGCAAATTATTTAGTGAAATATGGGCATATTTTAGTAAAACTATGTTTAATTGTTCTAGAATTTGATCATAAGCATCGAATTTGCACTATGTCAGACTTCGTTGCACTCTCAGCGCTACAATGTAAACACGTGGCACATGTTGCACTCTTAATTGCGACAATGTAAACATAAGGCGCAAACTCGTCAAACCGGCATTGTAATATATTTAGAAACCACCCCGGCATATTTAGTACGTTTATATTTGTAATATATATGGCTCTGCTTCCAACTAGTTCCTAGTGTAAACTACTAATAAGACACGATAGTCCCTAGCTAACGGGTCTGACCCTTTAGCCGAGCGGTTAGTGACGTCGCCTTGTGGTGCAGTACACTCCGTATCGAATCCCGCACCGGGTAAGAAAATAACCGGTTACACTGGCAACTGAAAAAGGCTTCCGCTTCGATTCCAGATCGCAGACTGTGAAAGTATGATGATGTTATAGTGATACTACACAAAGTTAATGTGGTGTACGAAACACTAATTGTCACAGCCTCTCGCCCTTGACATCAAAGCGTTCGCCCCTGACACCTGCTGACCCCCCCCCCCTGTCACAGCCTCTCTCCCTTGACTTCAAAGCAATCAGCCTCTCGCCCTTGACATCAAAGCGTTCGCCCCTGACACCAGCTGGCCATCAAAGCAGTCAGCCGCTCTCCCTTGACATCAACGCGATCATCACCCTTAAAAAGCCTCCACTGTGGTCCAGTCTTCGCTGGAACGTCGCCTTTCATGGACTTCTGCCTGCCTGCCTGCCTGCCTACCTGCCACTGAGCCGACTCCTGCTCTACCCCTGAGATCGGTTACTTCAATAAAGACTTGATTCTTCCCTTACCTGGTTGTCCCGTCTGCTTTTGGGTTCTTTCCAGATACGTGACAGTACGTTCCAGCTACTATGGACCCAGCAGACCATTCCACCACAGACCTGGCCACGGTCTGCCAGGCTGTAGCCAACCAGGAATCGGTCCTCGGCCAGCACAGCCAGGTGCTACGGGAGATGGCTGACGCCCTCCGTGAGCTCGGCTCAAAGATCTCCGGAATCCAGACCCAAATTGGTGCCTCTGCTAGCCCGGGACCCGCCCCTCCAGCTCCGCCACCCCCAGCGCCATCAACTTCGGCTAAGGAACCATGGGTTGCCCCGCCCGATAAATATCATGGAGATTTTGGACTTTGTCGCCCTTTTTTGATGCAGTGTGAGATTGTGTTTAACCAGCAGCCCCAGTCATATTCCACGGATGGAGCCAAAGTCGCTTACATCATGGGTCTTCTCCGGGGAAGCGCCCTGGATTGGGCTACAGCGGTGTGGGAGATGCGGGCCTCCACTTCCTCATCCTACGCTGAGTTCACCACTGCTTTTCGCCAGGTTTTTGATCATCCCGTGCGGGGAAAGGATGCGTCAAAAAGACTGATCTCTCTCCGCCAGGGTTCCCGCAGCGTCGCTGACTACTCAGTTGAGTTCCGTACGCTATCAGCGGAGAGCGGATGGAACAACGAGTCCCTCCAGGCCGGCTTTTCCAACGGTCTCAGCGAATCCATAAAGGACGAATTGGTTTCCTACCCCGAGCCCGGAGGGTTGGAGGAACTGGTTACCCTGGCCATTCGTGTGGACAACCGTCTCCGGGAGCGGAGGCGAGAGAGGACGCGCCGCTTTCCTGGTCACAACCACTTACCACGGGCCACACCTCCAAACTCTGGGGGCCGAGCTCGCTCGCCTGAGGCTGACGTCCTCCGAGAAAGCCCGAGGCGTGACTCTTCCCCAGCTTCGGAGCCGATGCAACTTGGCCGCTTCCGGCTCAACCCGGAGGAGCGTCAACGCCGCATCACCGAGAACAGCTGCTTGTATTGTGGTCAGCCTGGTCACTTTCTCGCCTCCTGCCCTCACCGTCCGTCAAAACTAGCAGGCTCACGAGGGAGGGGGAGGATCCTCGTGAGCCCAACTGTCTGCCCTCTGTCTCCTCGTCCACGTACCCAGTTGCAAGCTACCATCAGTTTTAAAGGTCAGTCCACTAAACTTTTGGCTTTAATTGACTTTGGAGCTGATGAAAGCTTTTTGGATGCAAGTGTTGTGAAGCAGTTAGGTCTTGCCACTGTGAGTCTGGACCAGCCTCTTGAAGCTAATGCCCTGGATGGACGTCTCCTGGCCTGGATAACCTCTAAGACCGAGCCTGTGCGCCTCCTGTTGTCGGGAAACCATCAAGAGGAGTTAATTTTTTTTGTTATCAATTCTCCATTTGCTCCCATTATACTTGGTCATCCTTGGTTGGTTAAGCATAGTCCCCATATTGATTGGTCATCGGCCAGAATTTTAAGTTGGAGTCCCGTCTGTCATGCCTTATGCCCCCAGTCTGCTCTGCCTCAGTCTGTCCCCTGTCGGGTGTCAAGCCCTGGCTCCAGGAATGCCAAGCCCGATGCTCTGTCTCGTGTGCATGGGAATGAGTCTGAGCCCAAGCTCCAACCTGACACCATCGTTCCCTCTACCTGTGTGGTTGCGGCTGCGGCTGTCACCTGGAACATTGAAAGGGAGGTCATGGCAGCACAACAGACTCAGCCCGACCCAGGTAACGGTCCCCCTGGGCGCTTGTTTGTTCCAGATGCTGTTAAATCTAGTGTGTTGCAGTGGGCTCACTCTTCCAAACTTACCTGCCATCCTGGAGTAACCCGTACCCTAGCCTTCCTCCGCAGGCGGTTCTGGTGGCCTTCCATGACGGAGGATACTGGGTCTTTTGTTTCTGCCTGTCCTGTTTGTGCCCAGAATAAGCCCTCCACTCGGGTCAGTGCCGGCCTGCTGCGCCCCCTGCCTGTTCCACACCGTCCCTGGTCGCGTCTGTCCTTGGATTTCGTCTCTGGTCTGCCCGCCTCCAAAGGTAACACCGTTGTACTGACTGTTGTTGATCGCTTCAGTAAATTTGTTCACTTTTTGCCCTTGTCTAAACTGCCTTCGGCCCCAGAGACTGCGGATCTGCTGGTCAGGGAGGTTTTCTGGGTCCACAGTCTTCCCCGTGATATAGTGTCTGACCGTGGCCCCCAGTTCACTTCTGCTGTCTGGAAGGCTTTCTGCTCTGCCATCGGTGCTACCATCAGCCTGTCATCGGGTTTCCATCCTCAGACCAACGGCCAGGCCGAGAGGGCCAACCAGGCATTGGAGACGGTTCTCCGCTGTCCGGTGTCTGCCAACCCATCCTCTCGGTCCTCACAACTCCCCTGGGTAGAATATGCCCATAACACCCTGCCATCGTCTGCTACTGGGTTGTCCCCTTTTCAATGCCTTTACGGCTATCAGCCTCCCCTTTTTCCTTCTCAAGAGGTAGACATTCCGGTTCCGTCTGTCCAGGCCCATGTCCGTCGATGCCGTCGGACCTGGCGGCGAGCCCGTGCTGCACTGCTCAGGACCTCCGGCCGTTACCAGCGCTTGGCAGATCATCATCGCACCCCTGCTCCGGACTACTCCCCCGGTGACCAGGTATGGCTCTCTACCAAGGATCTACCCTTGAAATCGGACGCTAAGAAACTGTCCCCCAGGTATATTGGTCCCTTTCCCATTGTCAAAGTCATTAACTCCTCTGTGGTCCGTCTGAAGCTGCCCTGCGCTCTCCCGGTTCACCCTTCCTTCCATGTGTTTTGCCTCAAACCTGTCTCTACCAGCCCTCTAGTTCCTCCGGTCCCCCTGCCCCCACCTCCTCGTATGATCAACGATCATCTGGCTTACACCGTTCGTCGTCTCCTGGACTCTCGTCGCCACGGTCGCGGTCTGCAGTATCTCGTGGACTGGGAGGGATATGGCCCGGAGGAGAGGTGTTGGGTCCCTCGTCGCCTGGTCCTGGACGCGAACCTCATCCGGGACTTCCACAGGACGCACCGTGACGGGTCTGATAGGTCGCCCGGTGGCGCCCCTCGGAGGGGGGGGGGTACTGTCACAGCCTCTCGCCCTTGACATCAAAGCGTTCGCTGTCACAGCCTCTCGCCCTTGACATCAAAGCGTTCGCCCCTGACACCTGCTGACCCCCCTGTCACAGCCTCTCTCCCTTGACTTGCCCTTGACATCAAAGCGTTCGCCCCTGACACCAGCTGGCCATCAAAGCAGTCAGCCGCTCTCCCTTGACATCAACGCGATCATCACCCTTAAAAAGCCTCCACTGTGGTCCAGTCTTCGCTGGAACGTCGCCTTTCATGGACTTCTGCCTGCCTGCCTGCCTGCCTACCTGCCACTGAGCCGACTCCTGCTCTACCCCTGAGATCGGTTACTTCAATAAAGACTTGATTCTTCCCTTACCTGGTTGTCCCGTCTGCTTTTGGGTTCTTTCCAGATACGTGACACTAATACTGTTCTAAAACTGTTGAAGTAGATAACTGGAAAGTGCACACGGCAGACTTATGACAGTAACGTAGTATATTTATTCTTACGCTGTAACAACCTAGCTATCCCGAGTAGAGCGGAGTACCAAGAGAGCGCCCTGGTGGCGATTCTGCCTTATATACTCTTCAGGAACAACCAATAGCTGACCTCCACCTCATTCAGCACCAATCACATTTGAATGTGCACATTCAAAACCAACCAACCCACACTGGTTAATATTCTGTGTTGGGAACACCACAGTTAAGTCACTCGTATAATGCGAATTGCTCGAGTCCGATTATTTCAGGTCACTTGCATCAATGGAGAAATACTGTACGTTTGTCATTCTGACTTTATGCAGTCTGCTTCTTTCTTGATTTCCTCCTGGCAAAATCGTCAACAACCTCGTTGAATTCCAGCTCCCTTTGGGTCCTGCATCAGTAGAGACTGTAGCTTGGGCTCCCCGATCAATAGACACTAGCTTGAGCCCTGCATCGCGACGCAGCGTTGGAACAAACGTCCCTTGTAGTGTTACGTATCTCGAATGAAGACCAGAGGCCAGTGTAGCGAAACCCAAAGGACATACAGACACAGAGCAGAGATAACCCGAAGGCGAATTTAATTACAGGATAATAAACAGCACTGCCACAGGGACGATAACAGGGGAATCTCAGGTGGGGGTTGTTGAGACGATGTGCGTGCGCCTGGCTACCAAAGTCCAAATTCGTAGAGCGAGGAGTTGTCTGAGGAAGTCCGAGTCCGAGATCCGGGAAGTCAAGTCCGAAGGGAGGGGTCCAGGGAGAGAGACGCGGAGGTAGATCGCTGGAGAGGTCCGGGGGGAAACGTGAAGGTCACTGGGGACGAGGAGACGCGGGGAACCGTGGAAATCGCGGAGAGAGGGTCTTGAGGGAAAACAAAAACAGCGAGACGAAAACACAAAAAAACAGGAACCCAGGAGTTAGATACTGAGAAACAAAACAACAGCATGAGAAAAGGGTAAGCAGGAAAATCACTAGAATAGGCTTGTCAGAGCTTTACCGCAGGGTTCAGTACGTCGAAGCGTTCTGGGAGGCTTCTTGTAGAGGGCTGACTGATTGCCGCAGGTGTGCCTGATAGACGATGGCAAACACCTGGTGCAGCGCAGCGCTCGTCTCCTCAGAGCGCGAACCGAGCGCTCGGATGTTTCCGGCACGTCCGAGCTGGGGTAGTGGCTTGAACGTGCCGGGGTGGCAGCTCGGTGCGGTGTAACCAGAACATGTAGGTCTTCCAAAGGAATTGAATCGAGTGCAACTGGACTTGGTACGTATCCGTGAAGACGTTTCGCCTCTCATCCAAACGGCTTCATCAATTCGTGCCTTTCGGTATGATTGGGGATCAATCCCATCCTCGTCGCCATTGTAATGACCTGCTTTTCACTCTCACAGATGATAACACCGTTTCTGAACTAGCCGTGGAACTTCGGCATGTTTATTTCGCTCGGTGCATAAGGTGCACATAATCCGACTGACTCTCGCCTACCTTCCCGCTCCCGTGGCTGCTCTGTCTACTATCCCATAACTCCCCGTGTCCTTAAAGGTGTATTCCCCTAATACTGAACATCACACCGACAATACGCGAACCCCTGACCTTTTGAGGCCTCTCGTGGTCCGGGGCCCCAGGGCACTTGCCCATACTCCAGCCTTGGAAAAGGTTAGCAGTAAATTGTCAGTCTGGCAGTAAATGTACAGTATAGGCTACAGCAGGGGTTTCCTTGCCATAATGAGGCTCAAGGTAGCCTTAAGGAGGTTGGCGCTGGGTTTGGAAATAAGACCGTCGGGCAGCATAAGTCGCAAATGCCAGGGCCCTTTTTAGATTCCAGACCATCACTGTTTGTTAGTACAGGTGACAATTTCAGAGAGACAGTTTGATTAGCAATGAGCCGGTGAACACTCATTTTGATATTCTTTCAAAAAAATTTTTACATTTCATTTTTATATTTTCAAGTATATTTGTCTCATATTTTCAATTCTATGTGGCCTGAAAATATAGAAAGATGCTCCTAAATTAGCTGTATTTCTAGTTTGCAGTTGAAAAGTTTCCTTTGCCAAAACCATGTTTATAATCTATCAGTAATAAGTGAAACCGATAATAAAGGGGAATGGAACACTTGTTAAATATAATTGAACTATTCATAGCATTGATTTCCAATCTGGCATATATGATATCATAGTAGATATACATCTATTTCATTCTTTAAGAAATAGCCAGATCTTGAGCAGGAATCTCAAACTGGGAGCCAACGAAACCCAGAATGCTCGTGATGAAGTCAGTGCAGTGAATTCGTGGGGCAGCCGGGAACCGCCGCAGTCGGCACGCGAACAGGGTCTTCCGCACCACGAGCAACTACATTAACCAGTCGACTAAATGGTCCAACCAGTTGCCCAAGGGTTAGCGAGTCTATTCATCCGTGAGCGTTACACCCCCCCCTTTCGGGAAACTTCAGCACATCAGCTCCCTTACGTCTCTAGGCGCACGCGCTTCCGATGGCCTCACCATCCCACTTCTGACACCAATGTAGCAAATTCGGAGGTCAGCCGGGAACCGCCGCAGCTGGGACGCGAACCCGGGTCTTCCGCACCACGGGCGACTACGTTAACCAGTCGACTAACTAACTGACTATAGGGTCCCACCCGTTACCCAAGGGCTAGCGAGTCTATTCACGCGGGAAGGGTGCTGAAGGCGCTGCAGCACCCTCTAGTGGAGATGATAATAGCCTGCCATCTTATCGTTATCAGATGGTGTTCCCGAATGCGATTCCAAAACATTAGATTCGCCACTTGGTTTAAGACCGGTTACTTTTCGACAGCGTCGTACCATTGGAATTTATCCTTTTCGTCCGGTGAACTGCCAGATTTACGGAGCGCATCCCGTACCTTCCGATAACTGAACCCACAGTTTTTTTTCCAGCTTGTCACGACATTTTTCAGTGGTTCTTTGGTATTCACGAGCGTGAAGATAGTCGCGAATTTCACAAAATATCTCATCGTTTTGTGTGTTTTATCCAGCTGTTCCTGTATACTCTCGTTCGCCCACATTTCCGGCAAACACTGCACCTCTGCGATAGGCCAAAGTGACCCTTTTGCCGCCATGTTTTTAAATGGGACGGTCGCATAATTGACGTCATAGCGCTTGAGTTCCATGCTCAGGCACGGTTAGTGATCACGCTGATGGTACCGTGCCGGAGTCCAACTGAACCATGCGGGCCAGCTGAACCGTGCCCGAGCACGGTACGGAGCGAACACACTAGTCAAACAAACTGGCATTTGGGGGGCAAACGTGCTTGGGCACGGTACAGATCGCCTAGTGTGAGTACAGATGCTGCCCCCCGAATTCGCTACATTGGTGTCAGAAGTGGAATGGTGAGACCTTTAGACCGCAGCAGCAGCAGCCTAACCTGCGATATGCCGAAAAGAAAACGAAAAAATAATAAAAACATCAATAAAAGGCTAGTTATGACCGTGACACTGACGACGGGTTAAAAATTATATTTTTTATTATTTATTGAAGAAATTATTTGTTGAGGAAACGTATTCATTCATCTTTACGGATCTTTCTGTAAAATATGGTAAATTGATTTAAGATATATATTTATAATGACGTCACAGTTTTACATTCGGTTGACAGCACCCCCTACTTAGAACGTCTTCCCGCGCCCCTGTTCAGAGCGTTACATCAGCTGCAAGGCATGGCTAGTTTAGGCCTTGTTTATGACCCACAGAGACAAAAGCAACTTGGATGTTTATTTCCCTTTAAATTGTTAAAAGGAGTATTTTTATCTACTGTAAAATGTGCAGAGGGTTTCTGTTTCTTAGCAGAGCTCATTTGGGAGTCAAAGATTTCAGGCAAAGGGCACAATTTGTAATATAAGGCAACATTTCAACACAGTTGTTGCTTGGTGCTTCCACTGACCCTCTACATTCGAGCACAGGTCGCACTGAAAATACAGGTTAGTGAAATATTTAGGGCTGTAATGTGTTGGTAATGTTCAGAAAAGAATGCAAATTGCAATGGCTCCGATTCTGAACTTGTGTTGAAGTGAATCGGCAAGCGGTGTTGCCGGATTGGGTTGACAATTTCCAGCCCAATAGCAGCCTAAAACCCACCCAATCCAGTAAACGCAAGCCCAAATCTTTTTGTCACCAGAAAACTGTCAAAAACTATAAAACCATGCTATGCACAATAAAAAAGTGTCATTTAACTTAATTGGCAAAAATTATGACCGGAATAAATTTCTACCTTTACCTATTAAGTCTGGTGGACTTAAAACTATAACAAACCCAGGTAAACTGCTCCATGCCTCCAAATCTTTCTCTGGCTCCAATTCTTTTCCAGCAACAACAACATCTAGACCACGGATGGGCAACATGATCCAGGTCTTTGTTTCAACCAAGCAGTTACATACCTGAGTCTACAAATCAAGGTCCTTAGCAAAGAGTATTGGTTGACTTATAGAATCAGGTGTGTAATGGCTTGGCTGGAACAAAGACCTGCACCCACACCAGCCCTTTCTGGATCATGTTGTCCATCCCTGATCTAGACAAATGAACCAGGAATCAGGAATCAGGAACACTTTGTCATTTCACCTCATGTACTTGCGCACATGAAGTGAAATGAAATGCTGTTTTCCCCAGCCCACAGCAGTGCAGCATACAGACAAAAACACATTTAAGAAGTACAAGAACACATATTCAAACTAAAAAAAAAAAAATCACTGTCCAACGGAACAAATGCCAGCCAGGATGACTGTCAGAACCGCTGGTCTGCATGGGCTAGCAGTTAGCCTAGCCTGCCCTGATTACGTGTCTTGTCAGATCACCCTCCATGTTTCCTCCTCAAGCGCAGCTCCAGGCAGGGGCCGTGGTCCCTGTGGCAACTGGACGAAGCAGACCAAGCTCTCCCAGCCAGACACCCTTGACACACCTCCCTGCACTCCACACGATGATATCAATACACCAGTCAACGCCAGGTGAGGCCGCCACCAGACCGCCCTTGGTGTTATTGGAACTACTGGTCTGCATGGGCTAGCAGTTAGCTTAGCCTGCCCCGCTTCCGCGTCCTGTCAGACCGCCCTTGGTGTTACCTCCTTGGGTGCAGCTCCGGGCAAGGCCGCGGTCCCTGGGTCCACAGTGCAGCAGACCAAGCTCTCGCAGCCAATCCAGCGCCGGCTCTCCCAGCCAACAAACTAAGACAAAAATTTAGACACAGATGTAGACAAAGACATTCCATCGACGGTACTGGGTGAAGCTGCTGTGAACGTGAATTCGTGCCGCTGCGTCCCCACACCAGGAAATGAGTGCAAAACAGAAATGTGACTAGTAGCTAGCTGCCCTGGCCCCCCTGGCATTTAATGTTTTCCGTCTGTCTCACACACGCATGCACGCACACATGCACACGTGCGCATGCACACACACAGAATCCAGAGTTGCTGTCCAACTCTCAAGTAATTTTTTTCTATATTTACCCACTGGAAGCTCACTCTTGAGTTTGCTACCTAGTTTTGAAACTCTCATGTGATACTCACTGGATAATGACATCAAGTCCTGGTGCTTTGTGGTATGCATGCACCATACTATATATAGCCTGTCAGGGACAGCCTACGATAAGTGAACACAACTAATGTCAATCAAATATTTTTCAAGTGTATACATCATAATGTCCTCATTGGCAGGAACTGCCCAAGCATTTTTGGGGCCCTAAGCAGAATTTGATTCCTGGCACCACATTGATACGCACGTGTCTGCATGTGGCTGGGGGGGGGGGGGCCTTAAGCAGGTGCTTACTTTGCTTATGCGTTGGGCTGATTGATTCGATTTCAAAAACGGCTGCCAAATTATTGCAGAGCCAGCCCAAAATTTATCAAACCGCCCAAGGCATTTTTTTTATAAGACCAACAAAATAAAGCCGCATAACTTGGTGGAAAATCGCCCGATCTGGCAACACTGCAAGGGGTCAGATGACTTATTACATACTGCCCCCTCCCCAAAAAAACAAAAAACAAACAGGGTCAGGAGTCCAAAGTTCTTCCTTTTTTCTGTGCATGTTGAAATAATATCAATCAAGTCTCGGCAGAGTCACCGCAAAAGAAAAAAAAATGACTCATTGGGAGGATATGAAGAAAGATGTGAGTTTTTGTGTGTGTGTGTGTGTGTGTGTGTGTGTGTGTGTGTATTTGCATTTTGAGGGCTTCCTACCGTCAACATTTGCTTTTCAGCTTTTACATTGAAATAACGATTTTTGTTTTGTTGTTGTTTTTTTTTTGTCGCTTATAATTGCAACCTGTAGATCAGCAGTGGTTCTCAACCCCATTCAGACCGGTACTGCAGGTTTTCTATTCTGCCATGGAATTCAACTTGTCTAATGCGGGTGCATTTTGATCGGGAACAACAGGTGAACTTATGTAAAGTACCCTAGCAGAACAACACATCTGCAGTACTGGGCTGGGGGCTGGGCCGGGGGGGGGGGGGGAGAAATCACTGCTGCCGAAAATCCTTGCTGAGGGATGGTATATTAGTCCATGGGCCAGAGCCCAAAATTTCCTATTTCGGTACACTCAAGGTGGCAAAACTTACTTATAATTTTCGAAAGGATCCATGTCTGTAGATGATATTTTGGTATGATAACCATTCCTGAGTGGCAGCTGTATCACAGTTATCAGCTCATGAAGTTAACCACCCCCTAAAGTAAATTGCATCTTAGACGCTGGTGCATATCCTGGTTTAGCCTCATGGTCAGGACATTTTTCAATGTTCTATAATATTGTCTTTGGTATCATTTTAAAGGGGACCTTCTTAGCTTTCATTCAAGCCCTGTTGTGGATATTTCTCACAAATATAGAGGTCACTTGAGCTCTTCAACCCGTCAATAACACACATCTTTCTGCAATGTTCGCCTAAACTATATACTTTCTTTTAGCCCTGTGGCATCTAGGAATATCAGGGACACAAAACACAAAAACGGGAATACTCACAGGACTGTAAAGATTCAGGAAATGTATAATATACCCATACTATTTCATTGTGTGAGGTGATTGTGAACCTTAAATTAGAAGGGCATTATTACTAAGAAACTAACTAGACCAAAGCCAGTTAGTCCATGGGTCAGACCAGATATCGATATCACCCAAGGTGACACAACTTCACTGGTGCCATTTTATTTGGTACACTAACAGAAGTAAAATAATACATGATAACCTTTCCAAATGAGCAGCTATTTCATTTTTCTTTCAGGAAACCTGTTTCTGTGCCTCTCACGATTGTGTATTTGCCCAGATTTTTACAAATATAGCATTTCAACACCCCTGGTACTGATTAGCCTAGCTTAAACTCTGGGACAGTTCTTAGTTGGCCAACAACCAAGGATAACCAGAACTGTGTACTTCCATTCATTGTGCTAAGCTAGGCTAACGTGCAGCCAGATAGCTTTCTACTAAACACATATAGAGGAAACTGGTATCTATCTTCTTGTCTCACTCTGGAGAAGATTGTAAGCTAATTTCCCATAATGTTAGCATGTTCTTTTAATGTATATGTTAATATGATTAGTTAAAGTGGCTACGAGGAACTTTCATCTTGTGTTGATTTTAGCGGCCTCATGTGGACAAAATACAGCTGTTGCATAGCAACTAGGTAATGTATCTATTTGTGGCTATGTAAGATAAATAATGGTAATATGACGCTGGTGAAGCAAAGTAAACTTTGTTTTAGTAGTGTTCATACACCTAAGTTACATGTATTTGTTTGTATGTGGCAGGTGAAAACTGACTGAATATGGCCACTGGTGAACAAGCAAGTTTTTACCCAATACCAAAGCGCCCACGGGTGGAGTGCATTATCCACTGTTCTGATGATACAGATAAGCTGGTTTCACTACAAAGTGTCGACTCATGGAGAACTCTGCTCAGGGCAGCTCAGATACGAAATCATGCACCAGTTTTGAAACTGGCAAAAGACATTCCTGAGGGACAGATTCCAGCAATCTACTACCACAGAAAGTGTCGCAGTATCTTCACTATGAAGCAAATTCTTGATGGCCTCCTTGCAAAAGAAAAGAAAAGTTGTGTCTCTGCTGAAGAGAAACAATCTAAGAGAGTAGCTCGACATGCTTCAAGTACATCTAGGACTTATGATGCAGAGTGCATATTTTGTCAGAAAAACAGCAAATATTCCAAGAGACAGAATACGAGAGAAGTACTGGTGCAGTGTCGAGAACTGCGAGCTGATGCAAAGATCAGGAGTGCAGCCACAAAGAAAAGGGACAGCAGAATCCTTGCCATTGTGAGTAGAGACCTTGTAGCAGCTGAAGGGCACTACCACAGGTCATGCTATAGACTTTACACCAAAGAAGAGGTTTCCAAAGGAGAGGTTGCCAGCAATGAAGATGATGATGCTGCAGCCCAGTATGAAGCTGCTGTGAATAAGGCATACAATGAGCTGTTCCTCTTCATCAAGATGGAGCTTTTTGGCAATCCTCAAGTGATGACAATGACTGATCTCTCTTCTAGACTGGTAGCTTCAATGAACTCCCAAGGCATTGCCCAAGTCAAGGAATCAACCAAGAAGCACATAAGGCGAAACCTGGAGAGTGAGTTTGCTGGAGCCTTGCAGATATTCCCTGGTGAGAAAGGAAAATTCCTCCTCTATCCCGATAACTTGTCCATGAGGGAACTTGCCAAAGAAAGTCAGTCTCTCAAAAGGGAGCTGCAGACCCCAAAAAGTGTCAGTGCACAAGATGTTATAGCCAAAGCAGCCATCAAATTGAGAGTAGACATTAAAAGTCAAGATGTTCCTCAAACCTGGCCGCCTGAAGTCAAACCAGAAGCAGAATGTCCTACCATTCCAGAGTCGCTCATTATCTTCCTGTACTCTCTACTCACAGGCTCAAATGATCCTGATCATGCATCCCAGAGAGTGCAGTGCCTTCTGCAGTCATTTGGCCATGACATAGTATATGCAGTGACATGTGGAAATACCAAGCCTTCCAAGCACATTGTTCTGCCATTCAGTGTCAAATCGTTGACAGGAAATGTAGAGTTGATAAACATCCTCAACCGACTTGGTCACAGTGTGTCCTATTCACAGATGGAAGAGATCAACACTGCCCTGTATCTCCAGAAACTCTCATCATCAGGGAGTGGCATTGCCCTTCCAGCTAACATCCATCCTGGCATATTCACAACTTTAGCCTGGGACAATATCGACCGTCTTGAAGAAACTGTCAGTGGTGAGGGAACATCTCACAGAGTCAATGGGATTGCTGTGCAAGCAAAGCCAGTCAACCCACTTCCTGTCCAACCCATGCCCACTGTTCCCAAAACAAAGAAGAGAAGCATTGATGGACCCCCACCAATGTTACCAACTTACAATGCTGGACAACGGGTAGGGCCACCACAAAGCAAAAAGTCAGATGCCGATACTGCAGCCAATACTAAGCTTGCCAGAGAGAAAAACCTTCTTTGGGTCCTAGCACGCATGTCACAACAAGAAGAACAGTCAGTCAGCAGCTGGACAGGCTTCAACATCCTGACTCGAGGAGAGATGACGGTCATCCCCGACAATATAGGCTATCTGCCTACCATCAATGCTCCAGCGACACAAATGTCTACTGTCAACGAGGTGCTTAACCAGTCACTGAGCATCATGCAGTGCTTAGGCCTGAGGAAGATTGTCTGTGTCTTTGACCAAGCCCTGTATGCGAAGGCTGTCGAGATCACATGGAAACACCATGACAAGTTCCATGATATCATCGTTAGGCTTGGGGTATTCCACACCATCTGCACACTGCTGGCAATAATAGGAAAGCGTTTCCAAGATGCTGGACTCAAAGACCTCTGCATTGAGTCTGGCATGATTGCAGAAGGCTCAATTGCTGGTGTTATGGATGGCCGCAAGTACAACAGGGCAGTGCGACTACACAAGCTCCTGTATGAGGCTCTCATGCGACTGACCTTGAATGGTTTCCTGTCCTGGTTGGAAGAAACTCACAGGAATGACATGGTTCACCCGAATGAGACACTGAAGACCATTGACAGCCTTGGGAAAGAAGTCTCACAACATGCGTTGAAGGAGGTCCTCGAGAACAGCTCTTGTACACGCATCATGGATCTATTTGAAGTCTACCGTGAGTTCCTTAGAGGTGGAAACGGCAGCCTCTCGAACTTCTGGATGTCCTATTTGGACATGGTTGAAATCTTGTTGGGGCTCATCCGAGCATCCAGAGAGGGAGACTGGATGCTACACTTGGCTAGCATTCGAGCAATGATCCCATGGTGCTTTGCTTATGACAGGATGAATTATGCACGCTACCTCCCCTACTACTACGCCCAGATTTCTGAGCTGCCCATCACACACCCAGATGTGTACACAGAATTCATGGAAGGAGGCTTCTCAGTCCAACTGGGCTCCACCAATCCCTTTGGCCGAATCCCTGTTGACCAAGCTATAGAAGAAACGGTGAACAAAGACACCCAAACAGCTGGAGGGACAAAGGGATTCAGCTTGAAGCCAGGAGCTGTGACCAAATATTATTTCACAGCTGAGTATAGAAGCATGTACCTCAGACAGCTGAGAGACCTGACAGGTCAAGGCAGGTGCAAATGGTCTCATCTAGATCTACAGAGTCCAAGGATCAAGAGAGATGAAGCAGATGTCCAGTCTCTCATGGACCTTATGGAGAATAACTGGCTCAATCCTATGTCCCCTGATGAGATTGATTTGGTTAGCCTCTCCACTGGCAACATGGCTCCACCTGATGTGACCATAGATCTCTTGAGAGCTCTTGAGAAAGGAGAAGAGGCCTACCAAGCATTCCAGCAAACAAGGTTAGATGCAGACCCACCACCTGTGAAATTCCACGACAAGATGACCAAGCAAAGTCTGAAAACATTCTCCAATGTCAGCACAAAACAAGCTCATGGAAAGAAAGCACAGGATGTGGTTCTGAAGGCAGATAGAAACCTTTTCAGTCACATGATCCTGGTGGCTGAAAGCAGGAAGGTGAATCTGAAGGATGTCCTTGCCTACCCATTGGGCCCACTACCATGGGCACTGGCAAATGCTGATGGGTCCTTACGAAAAACAAACACGGCTGCACTTGCCAGAGAGCTTGAAAAGAATGTATCTCCTGCAGAAGACATCCCAATCCCATCTACTTCCATCATTGATGGGATGAGGCTGGTCCAAAAAATGAATGGCAACAACAAAACCTTTGCACAGGTGGCAGAGTCAGCCTTGACCCAGGTCCTCCATGAGGGAGCACAGAGTGGGAGGATTGATGTTGTTTTTGATGTCTATCACCAGACTTTGATCAAAGATGCTGAACGACTGAACCGGGGTGGAGACATCACTCTCCAGTACAATAATCTTGCAGGGGAACACCACGTCCAGCAGTGGAGAAAATTTCTGTGCAGTTCCTCCAACAAGACCAGTCTCATCAAGTTTCTGGTGGAAGAGTGGAAACTCCCACGATACAGAGCTATGCTGCATGGCAAGGTGTTGTACATGACCTGTGAGGAAACCTGCTACAAGTTGACAGAAGATGGGTGTGAGGAAGCAGCAGAACTGCACTCCACACATGAAGAAGCTGACACCCGTCTGCTCCTGCATGCATTGCATGCAGCAAATGCGGGCTCAAAGTCAGTTATCATCACAGCTGAGGACACTGATGTCATGGTGCTTTGTCTTGGCTTCCAGAAGGACATCACCTGTCCCATCTACCAGAAGTGTGGGACTCAGAACCGCACACGGTTTGTCGACATCACCAAACTGGCAAGTTCACTTGGAGACAGCATCTGTGACAGCCTAATTGGCTTACATGCCTTCACAGGCTGCGACACTGTCAGTGCATTCGCTGGTCGAGGGAAGCTGAATGCCCTGAAGATAGTGAGAAAGCACACTTCCTGCCAAGAGACTTTTAGTCAACTGGGACAGACATGGAATGTGAGTGATGAGCTGTTCCAGAAAATTGAGCAGTTCACCTGTCGGATGTATGTTGCTAATAGCAGCACTGTTGAGGTGAACAAACTGCGTTACCAGCTCTTCTGCACCAAAAGGGGAGAGGTTGAGTCCAGCCAGCTGCCACCATGTAGAGACTGTCTCTTTATGCATGTTCAACGAGCCAACTATCAGGCAGCAATATGGAAGTGCTGTCTGCAGGCTAACCCTGTGGTGCCAAGCCCTACTGAGTATGGATGGACAGACGATGAAGGCAAGCTGGCCATTTACTGGATGCGCTCCCCACCTGCACCAGATGTGGTCTTGGAAATGCTAACATGCAAGTGTGTGCATTCATGCAAAATGCCAAGCTGCATGTGCCTGTCAAATGGACTTCCATGCACAGACATGTGCAGGTTACAGACCTGCAGTAACCAAAAACAGCAGGATGGTCCAGAACTGGACTTTGAACTTGGGGAGTCAGATGATGAGAGAAACGAGCAGTTTGATGAATGACAGTGTGATTATTCTGATGGTATTACTGTGGTAGTAGTCTGTTGATGCACAGGATCTTGATTCTGGACTTGGTTACCCAGAGCTTGATAACAATAATGTAACCATATTCACATATACCCATTACCCTACCCATTACCATTACATATACCCACTAATGATATGGGATTACATGTATCATTGACTAAGTATATGTACACTACCGTTCAAAAGTTTGGGATCACCCAAACAATTTCGTGTTTTCCATGAGAAGTCACACTTATTCACCACCATATGTTGTGAAATGAATAGAAAATAGAGTCAAGACATTGACAAGGTTAGAAATAATGATTTGTATTTGAAATAAGATTTTTTTTACATCAAACTTTGCTTTCGTCAAAGAATCCTCCATTTGCAGCAATTACAGCATTGCAGACCTTTGGCATTCTAGCTGTTAATTTGTTGAGGTAATCTGGAGAAATTGCACCCCACGCTTCCAGAAGCAGCTCCCACAAGTTGGATTGGTTGGATGGGCACTTCTTTGAGCAGATTGAGTTTCTGGAGCATCACATTTGTGGGGTCAATTAAACGCTCAAAATGGCCAGAAAAAGAGAACTTTCATCTGAAACTCGACAGTCTATTCTTGTTCTTAGAAATGAAGGCTATTCCATGCGAGAAATTGCTAAGAAATTGAAGATTTCCTACACCGGTGTGTACTACTCCCTTCAGAGGACAGCACAAACAGGCTCTAACAGGTACTATTTAATGAAGATGCCAGTTGGGGACCTGTGAGGCGTCTGTTTCTCAAACTAGAGACTCTAATGTACTTATCTTCTTGCTCAGTTGTGCAACGCGGCCTCCCACTTCTTTTTATACTCTGGTTAGAGCCTGTTTGTGCTGTCCTCTGAAGGGAGTAGTACACACCGGTGTAGGAAATCTTCAATTTCTTAGCAATTTCTCGCATGGAATAGCCTTCATTTCTAAGAACAAGAATAGACTGTCGAGTTTCAGATGAAAGTTCTCTTTTTCTGGCCATTTTGAGCGTTTAATTGACCCCACAAATGTGATGCTCCAGAAACTCAATCTGCTCAAAGAAGTGCCCATCCAACCAATCCAACTTGTGGGAGCTGCTTCTGGAAGCGTGGGGTGCAATTTCTCCAGATTACCTCAACAAATTAACAGCTAGAATGCCAAAGGTCTGCAATGCTGTAATTGCTGCAAATGGAGGATTCTTTGACGAAAGCAAAGTTTGATGTAAAAAAAATCTTATTTCAAATACAAATCATTATTTCTAACCTTGTCAATGTCTTGACTCTATTTTCTATTCATTTCACAACATATGGTGGTGAATAAGTGCGACTTTTCATGGAAAACACAAAATTGTTTGGGTGATCCCAAACTTTTGAACGGTAGTGTAAATGTCAATGTTGTTTAAAATATTAAAATATTTCATTACCTCACTATGGTATTCCTTTTTATCATGTATTTTGATTGTGTATTTAAACAAATGTATAGAGACCAGTTTGTGACCTAACTGGCTTTGGTCCAGTTCTCATTTAAGGCTCACAATCACCTCACACAATGAAATAGTATGGGTATATTATACATTTCCTGAATCTTTACAGTCCTCTGAGTATTCCAGTTTTTGTGTTTTGTGTCCCTGATATTCCTAGATTCCACAGGGCTAAAAGAAAGTATATAGTTTAGGCGAAAATTGCAGAAAGATGTGTGTTATTGACAGGTTGAAGAGCTCAAGTGACCTCTATATTTGTGAGAAATATCCACAACAGGGCTTGAATGAAAGCTAAGAAGGTCCCCTTTAAAATGATACCAAAGACAATATATAGAACATTGAAAAATGTCCTGACCATGAGGCTAAACCAGGATATGCACCAGCGTCTAAAATGCAATTTAGTTTAGCGGGTGGTTAACTTCATGAGCTGATAACTGTGATACAGCTGCCACTCAGGAATGGATATCATACCAAAATATCATCTACAGACATGGATCCTTTCAAAAATTATAAGTAAGTTTTGCCACCTTGAGTGTACCGAAATATCGTCTGGCCCATGGACTATATTTGTCAGACAGGGGAGGGCGCTGTTGTGTTATCAACTTGTCAGTAGCATTTTGTAAATGGCCGCCCAGCTGACACACTTTGCCGGTGGGTAGGTGCTTGAGAGACAGTATTCCCCGAGTCAGTGGTCGCACAGGATGTCTGCGGACGACGTGATCAAAGCCCACGTTGCGGCGCTCAAAGAAGGTCTGATACACAATATATTTGTTTTTAATATAAATTGACGCTGTGATTGTACAGTGATACGAGTGAAGTGGCAAGAGGCCAGCACTGTTTGAATCAGCATACAGTCCGCGATAACGGAAGTAGCCCCCGGCCGGTCAGCTTAGTTGTGTTGTGAATGAATCATTCATAGGGTTATCTGTTCTGGTAGTGCCCTTGCACTCCGTAAGCGTGTGCGTGTGTGTGCATCCTTCATCCAGGTACAGAACGTGCCCGTGGTCTCGCTCAGACTTTACTTAACATACCGTACGGAGAGGGAGAGGGAGAGAAACTGGACGTCTACATCCCCAGCACGTCCTCTCTAGGTAGGGACATGCTGATGTCAGCCGGACCACTGTTGTGCTGATATCAAGTTTACATGTTCTCTGATGGTCAAATAAGTTTTTGCACACAAGGAATTTGACTTGATGGTTTCCATTACATAAACACAAATGACAAGTTGCAGCATTCTGAGTAGTTGATATGTTGAAGAATATCAAAATATCTGCAATAATCAGGGATGAAAACCCATCTGCATACTTTAGGCGTATCAAGTGTAAGGGATTTCAGCAATGACAAGTGCCTTTTTTTTTTACAGAGTGCAAAATAAAAAAAACTGGCACCAACATTAATGTAAATGAACATTTGTGAGACAGGACAATTTACTGATGGTAGCTTGCTGCTATAAAGTATTGACACACTGAGCGTTGCACTGCTGAGAATCATAATGCACCAGTAAGAGCATTATGAGTAGCACAAATGTATTCGTAACAGTATGCAAGAAATCCCAGTGTGATACAGTATGTAATGTGGCACTGTTTAAAATAGCCAAGGTACAATTTATACTGTAGTCAACTGTATATGAATTACATCTCTCTAGATGTTCCCCTGGTTATCTATTTCCATGGAGGTTACTGGCAGTTTCTCAGGTATGATTTTCTGATCAGTATGATGTCTTTGGTGTCACAGAAATATTTTGACAAGGGGGCGCTCTCGTGGCTCACCTGGTAGAGCGTGTGCATATTGCATAAAAGGCTAAGTCCTTAAAGCAGCAGCCTGGGTTCAGATCTCGCCCAGGCCCTTTGCTGTATGTCATCCCCTCTCTCTCCCCTGCCTTTCCTGCCTCTCTCTACTATCGCTATCAAATAAAGGCGGAAAATGATCCAAAAGAAAAGAAATACTTTGACAAAACGTGTACATTTTTTTATGTTGCTGCTTTGCCTCCACAGTAAGGAAGAGTCTGGATTCATGGCTGTCCCATTGGTGCATAAAGGTGTAGTGGTGGTGGCTGTTGGCTATGACATTGCTCCTAAAGGTAAAGCCTTTATGAGTTCTGTGTTTGTTTGATCAGTGATATCAAGAAACAAGAATCAGCTTTAGAGGGTTGCACGAGTACTTATAAGCTGGTAATAACACCCTCGCGCATGTAGCTAACACTTTAAACCCCTTCTCAGGTAACATGGATTTGATGGTTTCCCAAGTGCGCAGGAGTGTTGTGTCTGTCATTCAGCAGTATTCACATATCAGGTACCCTTGCTTTTTTTGTTGTTGTTATTTTTCTCCCTTTGATTAACACCCTCTTGAAGAAATCAATGCATGATCGATAGAATCTCTTTAGTCGTAAAAGGCTCCTGAACCACATAGATACATGTGCAAGCCTAGTTTTTAAGGATAATTCATGCTGCACAACTATAAAGACTACCCCGGTTTAGCTTAAAGTGACTTAAAATAGCATCTTTAAAGGACACCTGCCAGGTCTTATATGTTATCTTGTTAGCAGTACTTTGGCTATTACTACTAACTAAAAATGTATATACATCTGACAAAAATCCAAACTTGTTAGTGGTCTGTACCTGTGTGGTCACTCTGCTGGGGCCCATCTGGCTGCTATGGTTCTCTCCACTGACTGGTCACAGTACAATGTCGTGCCTCGGATCAAAGGTGAGTAACTACCTGGTGAGATGAGGCAAGGAATAGACCTTGCAATGCTTTTATTCATGATTCGTTGACCTGATGTTGACCCAATCAGTTCTAACTTGTTGTATTGACATATTGCACTAACAACATATGAGTAGTTGTCATAGTGTCCTAACAGATCATCTAGTGGAAAAAAATGTATTAATACAACTCTTACTTTTAACGTTTACTTTCATTTCTTTAATTTCTATTCTGATTCCTCACAGCTATCTTGCACCTGCATCTGGTTAAATTTAGAAATGGGGGTTGCTCAGGCACTTAAGTTTGAGGTTGCTCCAGTGGCCGATGTTTGCTTTGATTGTTTCTAGCTTTGGACAAAAGCGTCTGCTAAATGAATAAATTTGAATAAATGTAAATGCAAATGTTGACAACAAACTAAAGAGCAGAGAAAAATTAATCTGATTGAAGCACAAATAACACTTAGCTAATTTTTCTTTTTTCGATTGTCCTGCCTCTTCCCTAATATCCTCTGAGTTACTCATTTTTCTTTTTCTTCCTTGACCTATGTTCAATCCCGTCCACTTTCTCCAAGGTGCATTCTTGGTCAGTGGTATATATGACCTCCTGCCCATCCTGTCTACGTACGTCAATGAGCCTCTGAAGATGACTGAGTATGTAAAAGGGCTACCTCTCGCTCAATTTCACTCTGTGACTTACGGGGGGGGGGGGCAGCGATCTTTAGGAACCTGTGCTCAGTTTTCTGCAGAAACCTTGATATATGCGAGTGTTTTATACCTGTGGGTGCGCGAGTAGTGCTCGCTTGCACTACTTGCACAAAAGATAAGTTACATGCAGAGGTTATGTGCCTGTCTAAGCAATAATCCTTTTCTAGCATGGACGTGCCAGCTGGCTGCTGCTCCCTCTCACCTCCTCTCTCCTGTTCACAGGGACGTGGCACTGAGGAACAGCCCCAGCAAGTTGGTCCCTCAGTTAAAACTCTCCTCATCCGACTGCCACATAGTTGTTGCCGTTGCACAGAATGACTCACCGGAGTTCAGGAAGCAGTCAGAAGAATACCATAAAGTCAGTCTCCACAAAACTGAAAAGCCTGTTTTGTCAGAGTATGAAGGCTAACACTGATAACATTGTGTTCCAGCAGACATCACACTCTTGCCGGTCGCTTTTTGTTGGTAATGCCCTTGATAATTCAATCTCGAATGTGTGTAAGACAGATAACTCCTGTTGTTAACCAAGGGAACTTCTATTGTACAAGTGAAAAAGGGAAAATAAGACTCCTGCAGGACCAGACAGGGTGATTTCTAGCAGTTTGGTTGTTAAATAGGTGGAGACACAAATAGTAGGGGTCGAGAACAATTTCTGAAAATCACTTCTGAGTGAAAAAAAAGGTGTGATAATACTAAAATAAAGGTGATTAAAGCTTAGCTAAAAATCCATTTTTATTTTGATTACACCTTTTCTCTTTCAGAATATGTAGATTTTTTAAAATTTTCATATGTACATTTGTTTTCCCTTTCTTTCAAGGCTTTGAAGACATCAGGAGTGAATGTGACAATGGAGGATGTACCTAACACGGACCACTTCAATATCATTGAACGACTGGTGGATGGGGACTATCGCCTCACACAGGTGGACACACACACATAACAATTTCAGTTTTATAGGGAATGCCACACACTCTTTAAAAATCCACATTTGTCTTTGTTAATTCAGAGAATTTACTTTTGATTCCCAGACAATTGCAATGGATACTGTTAGTGTGATTTGTCACTTTTCCCCCATCATGTCCAGTTCATTCTATTTGGAGTTGCACGTTGTGGGTTACAAACACATGGGGTCGAGATAAACTCTTCTTTCACCCAGAGAACGAAGTAGTGCATGTTCATCAATGCAGTTCATCATGTTCATCTATGCCATGGGAGAGGCAAAGCTAGTATTCAGCGGTCTTCACCTTTAACATCAGCTGGTTATCTGTACCACCAGAAGTTTATCACAAAAACTCAAATATACACTCTGAGCTTATAATTTCATCCATTAACCCGTTAACTTTTTGCTAGTCTTCCAGTTGATGGTAGGCACTTAAATGAAGAAAACTGAATTGTGTTTTGACGCTATCCTCTACAGCTTCTCTTGAAGATGATGGGAAAGAACTAAGAAGACTGTTTTATTCATCGTGTATCAAACAGGACACCAGAACAGAATTAAGCTACACTGTTGATTTTGAGTGACCACTGAATAAAATGCATCCTTTTCAGTTTTGTAGACAATGTTCAGCCAGTTGACGCAAGACTAAGGAAGCAAGTGATTGAGTCATTTTGACCCCCCCCCCAAATCCAGCCCACTGCTGGACATACTCTATACCTCTGTTTTCTGTCATTACTGCTGTTAACCACCTTCTAATATTTCAACCCATACTTACCCCTTAAGGGAGACCATCATACAAGGGATGATAACTATTAGTTACTATCACTTAGTTATATTGAAATTTGCTAATTTGATTGCAATTATTTAATCCCTAAGAATTCATAATAGTACTGTCACAGAAATAACTTTCACTAAGTTTATTCACTGCTGCTGAGTTCTTTTGTTAGGTTACATGGGATGTTGTCAATATGTTGTTTTATCGTTTAGCATGACAATCCTTCCTGCCATAAATATACAGTAATAGGAGCTTGTCCATAACGAATGTAGCCTTTTGTGACCTTCACAATGCATTTGTCTCACTTGGTGAATCTGAACAGTTGTTACTTTTGACACGTGAAATTGTCATGCACACATGGTGAAGGTTGATCAAACCTGAACTATTTTGCTTTCACTTAAACGAAATAGAAGACTGTCAATATTCAAATATATTTTTAAAGAATGAGTGTGACTAAATACTGATGCACCTTACAAAGGGACTTGCTGTTCGTGTTGTAGCACTCTGACATTACCGTTTACATTAATGCTTTTACTGAAAAGGATTATCAAAAAACTAATTACCCAATAAATGTTTATATTTGTGCCCGGCGTCGTCGCTTTTTCCCGCAAAGTGTATAGTCTCATAAAAAATGCATGTTTTCATGACAACAGAACTTTGTGTGGCCCCTATGTGATTATAATATCCTCCCACACAAGATGCGGCGTTCACTGAGGCCCAGTAGGGGTCTCGCATCCAACAAAGTCATTCTGCAACACGATTTCATCACCAAATAAGTACGAATGTCTCAGAAATAGCAAATGATTTGTGTGGGACGGTATCAGTCTCTTGAATGTCATGTGAAAACAAAAAAACAAAAAACTGACAGTGCAGCAAGTTGAGCCTTTTATAAACGGTGACTTGGGGCAGCTCACTGTGGATAGTGGTTCGCGTTTCAGCGGTGTCATCAGGAAGTGCCGGCTGCCTCAACGCTCTGCAAGCGATGGACTGTAGTTAAAAGAGAATCGTCTAGAAAACTACCCATCATCTTCTGGAGGTGGGGGCGAGAGAACTTAATGACAACTCGTCACTAGGTAAACACAACTTGTTTAAATCCTCTCTCGGTTGTACGAGCGCAGCCCTGAATCATGAGTTTATAGCCTGGGGTTAACGCCAGCAAGCTAACTTAGTTGTTAGCCAGCTGTTAAAACACTGCGGAGACCGCTAACACGAATCAAACGTGTACAGCAACGGTCGATCGCATCCATCTACCACGCTTCTAACACCACTTCCGACTAAGGGCAGCGTAACTTTATATTTCCACTTTATTGTTATTCAAAGCAATGCGTTGGTTATAAGTTCGATTAGCATCTTTTTCAAGAAGTTGACTTGAGCCGGTGTTCTGACGATTTATGCTGCCTTGTCGAAAAATGCTGCCGTGGCACGAATCAATGGCTCGCTCAGTCTAACCATGAGCTGAACCGCTAAGTAGCACATCTGGATAGGTAGCACTTATCGACATAACACCGGCGTTCGCTCTACCTATGGAGCGGTCCTTCCGAGCGTCATTGCGCACGCGCGGACTGTGGATTTAACGGTTATGGTAGGACATTTCGACAAGGTAGGAGAAATGGCCTGAACAACACCGAAATGTACCTTTTTCCCCATCCCCTTGCTTACTTTTTCGGTGTAGGTTACAGTAGGAATACTCTTCTCGGTTTACAGTGGCTAACACACTGAACATGGCCATGTTTGAGATGGCCGTGGTAACTTGACCAGCTGCCCCTGTTCTCTTGTCGTGTTCTGTCAAATTGGCTAAGTTTGACCAACCTAAAAAGCTAGTTCAAGGCTAAGTCTTGCTGTTTTAACCTACTTCCTACAAAGTTTTGTGACACTTGCAGGAAAAAGTGAGGGATGCAAATACACTCACTGCACTCACATCTGAAGGTAAATGGCACAAATTCTGGTGTGGGGTTGGCCTGCTTTCCTTATAGTTTCCTCCACAAAGGGAGGAACATGCCTTTTAAACCAGCTCAGTAGGCCTTGCTCTCATGTTCCCCGATGCCTGTCACTGTATAGTGGACTCAGGTGGCAGGTCTTCATGTCCCCCACTTGTTGCCTGCTGTACTTTCCTGCTTGTTGGTGTCATAACTATTTTGAAATAGTTTTTAAATGACATTTTCTACCTTCACTTTTTAATTGGTTACAGCAATTGCAGTAATGTTCAGATATGACTGACATGAGATTTTCCCTGAGTCATGGTTCCCGGTGGCTTTGTAACTTTCCTCTAGGCTGTAAAGGAGGAGCAACAAAAGCGAGAAGTAGGGGGAAAGTGGGCAGGTGAAAGGAGGAGATACAGATCAGTCTTTTCCTGTGGGAAAGATCCGTCTTCTCTCTTGGGACAGAAAAGCAGGGGGGGGGGGCGCTGATGGAATTGGGATTTTTACCAGACAATACTTGCAAAAAAGAAAGACGGGCCAGAGATGGAGAGCTCAATGGAGAGGAGGCGAAGAAATGGTGAACAGTCCTTTATTGAGTACATAGTGTGTTGACTTTGCATTTTCAATGCAGATAAAAACAGGATGTGTTTTGAGATCAATGACATTTGGGACCTGATTTGCTACTACTGCAGTTGTTTGAACCACAGAGAACACAACCTCTGCGCGTATGGTTGTTTGCATCAACCTTGTTTGTGTGATTGTGCTGAACCTATGCTAAGACCTGCTGAAGAGGCAGTGGGTTCAAGTAATAGTAAACAGCTGTGTGTGCTTTGGGATGTGTTGCAGTTCAGTACTGGGAAACAGAGCTCACTCATTAAACATTATTATCCAATAGGTCTTTCAGGCTGTTGCAAAGAACGTCGTCCATAACATTCAGTATTAAGCGTTGTTTTCTTTACGCAACAGATAACATGCACAAACTTTTTTAAAAAGTTCATACTGTTGACACTTATTCGGTATAAGGTTCATGTAATAGTGTTTATTTTCACTATTCATTGTGTTCTGTTCACTGAGAGAGACACAAGGCAAACTTTGATCAACTAGTCAAGATCCTCAGTCAATTGTGTCTGTCCTCTATACCTTTTATAGTTTCATACTTTAGCCCATCACTGTTCACAGCACTTCAAGAAAGCCATTTTCTACAATTTAGGTCTGTTGTTAGAAACTATTATCCTGAAGATCTTTATGTTAATACAGTTCTGAAAGTTTACATGCAAATAAATTGCCTTGATTTGACACTGGTGTATTTGAAACATTAACCAATCTCGTAATATCCAAACCATGAATGCTATTGTAGTTGCTCATTATACGTTACTGTTGGGTAGGACTTTCCTGGGAAGCATATATGGTACATAGCTTAGTTACCGCTTCAACATAGCAGCCATATATGGAAGAATCAGACAAGTAGCGATGAGTTTGAAGAAGAAGCAAAGTTGTGGTGAACAAACCAGATATAGACTAGTCGTAAAAGGTCTTTACCAACAGATATACTTTAATATCAGCAGCTGAAGTTCAGGTTCAACCATATTCTTCTAGTTGATGGTGGGAAAGGTGTTGGTCCAGCAGTACTCATAACTCTTTTTCATTTTGAATGGACGGATCTCAGGGATTTAGAGTGGTCAAACATGAATACTATTACCAGTATCGCCATAGCCACCAGTAGCATAAGTCAAACAAAAATGACTATCTTCAGGATTGTAGCTTCACCAGTGCAATTTACACCAAAGGTGGACAGCACAAACGTAATTTCTTTTTTCAATGGATTCAAGTAAAAGAGCTTAAAAGGAATATTTACATTGCATTTTGCCCAATGATTTGAACAGTATCCCAGCTTGCCTGAACCGGAGTTCCCAAACGTCATAGGACACAGCAGAGTTGGGTGAGAGGTAACAAAGCCACGAGCAATGCAGTGACGCCCTTAGCGTTTGCTAGTTTTCTCTGATAACAATGCATTTGCAAGAGGAGCCACGGTTTACCTGGCCATTCCCGTTTTCATGCTAACAAGGGCACCGCTCCAGTTTCAGTGTGCTGAGCACATTTTGGGCTGGTATGTCCTAACAACCTATCTTTTTACTCAACAAATTAGGCTGTCTGTATGGAAGACAGCTGTAGCCACGATGAAAATAGAAAATGGCACACAACAAATAAGGTTTTATCTTAACTTGAAGTTAAATCCACCCTGAAACATTCTGTGACCATGAGCAAGTTTCTCCTAAAGTTTGAAGAGAGATGTAGAAGTCATGTTATGGACAGTGAATGGGAGCTTGATGGACCTCTGGTTTGTTGTAAGGAATGATGGCAACAGATATTTTTTTTTAACTTTTGATATCATCTTATATTGGTTACCTTGTATGTGCAACTATTGAAGTTCAATTTAAAATTCATGAAACAAAACAAATTTTACAGGTAGGGGAAACTAGTAAAAAAGCTGTCTCAGAAACCACATACAGCAAAAGGGAATAGAAAGGCATTGTAAAAAGTTACCCAATGTAAGAATCAAGAGGTTCCAGAAAATATAATCACAAAGGTATGAACAGTGTCCACAGGTAGACAGGTTTATTTGAATAGGCTAAAAAAAACCACCGCTGACAGTCTCAGAGGACTTTACATTCACACTGTAAAAAACGAATAGATGCAAAAAACGACAATGGTTGACACCCTCAACCGTTAGACCCTTGATTCGGATTGGGGAAAAACTCCACAGAAAAATCCTTGTGAGAAACCTCAGGAAGTGCATCAAATGGAGGGTGCCTCCCCCAGGATGGTTAGATGTGAAATAGGTGCAGTATGTGCAAGGTACACAATGTGGTTACAGATTTAGGGATGAAACACTTAATGAGTAGCTTATTGACTATACTGGAGCCCTAGAAAAAAGAACAGAGCGCTTATATACATGCAGAGTGAAAGAGATGTGTAGCCAGAGTTGTCAGAAATGACAAAGCAGTCATGAATGAAAGACTTAATAAAAGGCAAAAGGACAAATCGAAAAAGCGTGTATACATGGAAACTGGAGCACTTTGAGGAACAATCATGTGTCAAACTATGAAACAAAGAAAGTTAAAAGACCACACACTGCTTCTTGGTTTTGTGAGCAAAGGTCTTCCAAAATACAACACTAGATCAATGCCTTGTTTTTAACTTTAGGAAGGTCACCCACACTATATGAATCTCAAAGTGGAGAACTAGAGCTGAAACCATTTTCCATTACCCACAAAAAATTGATATATTTATCATAATTCAGTGCCGTTATAATGTTGATGTTCTTTGGTAGTTTGGCTGTTATTGAAACCTGAGGCAGTCATCATGTTTGAATGGAACAATAAGATTCCTTACAGGCCAATACACAAAACCATGTACGATATGTACCCCAGACATATTCAAGTTGATGTCAAATGGAAATGGTTTTGGGGCACAGAAGGATAGTCTGTGCAAAAAAAAAAATTGCCCTGTATGTTTGCAATGCATGGAGTATTCACATAGGCTTTTCAGCCATAGGTGGTAGGAGGTGCCCACTGCCTACATAGTAAGTCTATTCAGAGGCCGTGGTCAACACTACACAATAGTGTGATAGGAAGAAACAATGAACAATAGAAAACTGCCCCCCCAACATTCTCCTAGGGGCAACTACACTACATGCACTTGGCATGACATGCGCTTTTCGCTATGATTTCTGTGTAGCGCCCCATGATGCCGGTTGGTAATACTCAGTATTTCCTGCTAAGTGCTGACTCTCGTAATTCACTTTGGATGAAATCATCTGCCACATGAGTAAATGTAACGTAAGTAAATGTAACTGTAACTTGAGTAAATGTAACTTTTTTTCTTCAGATTTCATGTGTACACCTTACTTTCTTTGTCATTTTTTAATTCCCTTATTTCACATTGCAGATTAGCACCTGCACCATGCCACTATCCTCACTGTCTTCCCCTCTCGGGTTTGTCTGATTCCAGGCTATGACAGCTGCCAATCCAGATACAAGCCTGAAAGTTGGGATGAAGGTGGTAGTTCCATGACCCCCTTTCGTCTTGCTGTTCGAGGCCTCCCCCCGGCCCTGGCATCTATAACAGGAGCCACCGCCTCTGACCCACGTTTCCACCCAAAATGGCGGGCTATTGCTGTAGCGATGACACTTGCAATTGTGCTGTTGTTGTATTTACATTGTTCAGTTGGGGACGGAGACGACACTACCAGAGGTTACTACAGCAGCAGGGTACATGATTGGCAAATGCACCGGGAAGGAAATTACATGATCAGTAATGCCAATGAAAGAACTGTTGCAGATGGAAGCCGCGGCAGCCTGCAGAAAAGCCAAAGACACTACAACGACACATACCCATTGAGCCTGCCAGAGAAGTCGACACATGGCATCCGGTACCGTATCGGTGTGATTGCAGACCTGGACACTGCATCACGTAGCTCAAAGGAGCAGACGTGGTTTAGCTACATGAGGAGGGGTCACCTGACCGTGTCTGAGAGCGCAGATAGAGTGGAGGTGGAGTGGGATGCGGAGACGGTCACACTGGAGAGTCATCTGGCTGAGAAGGGCCGGGGTAGGGTCATATGCACTAGATTAAGGATGCGCATGGATTCCTCATAGTTTGCCATTTGCTGTAAAGAGAATGTTAAATAAGACGGTGAGCGTGTCCTCCATGTTTTATCTTTTGGTTTCTTCCATGATTGATCTTGTTTGATTGATTGATTTGAAATTACCACCTTTGCCTCAGGTATGGAGCTGTCTGAGCTGATTGTATTCAATGGTCACCTGTACAGTGTTGATGACCGTACGGGTGTGGTCTACAGGATAGAGGGCAACCAGGCTATCCCTTGGGTCATACTGCCCGACGGAGACGGTTTGGTCTCTAAAGGTCTGTTTTAACCTACTAGTTTTCCACTGTCTACTCTGTGTTCCTGAGAAAAGTTTGACAAACGTTTCACATCTGTGTATGGCACTGAGGTACCCGAGTTGACATTTTTTTGCATTTGTTAAAAAATTTCTTTTCTATATTTTTGAATTTTACACACAAAGCATGTTTTGAGAAATGAAAATAATTTCCAGTTTTTTCTTTGTGCTCTTTCAATACCTTTACCAAATTTTAGCAATTCTGATATGCATCTGTCCCATGGAGTTATCATGTCTGTGTAGGGTTCAAGGCAGAGTGGTTGGCTGTGAAAGATGAGCACCTCTATGTTGGTGGCCTGGGGAAGGAGTGGACCACGACCGCAGGGGAAGTTGTCAATAATAACCCTGAGTGGGTGAAAGTTGTTGGCCACCTAGGGGACGTGGAACATGAAAACTGGGTGCCACGCTATAATGCCTTACGCAGTGCAGCGGGGATCCAACCACCAGGTGAGGAACAAGGCAATTGTTTGCGGGGTTCTTAAGTTGCCTTTGCATAGTGATGCAATTTGTTATGACACATTTAATCTTTATTGGTTTACATATCTATACTTATCTTCCATCTCATATCTTCTATATTGTTTTCCTCCCCTCCTTCACTCCCTCCTTGCAGGCTACCTCATCCATGAGTCAGCAGCTTGGAGTGAGCGCCTCCAGTGCTGGTTCTTCCTACCTCGCCGTGCCAGTCACGAGCGCTATGAAGAGACAGCGGACGAGCGGCGTGCCACCAACCTGCTTCTCTCCTGCCCGTCAGATTTCAGTCACATAACTTTAAAGCATGTTGGCTCACTCAACCCCACGCATGGGTTCTCCTCATTCAAATTCATCCCCGACACGGATGACCAGGTTGTTCTGGCGCTCAAGTCAGAGGAAGATGCTGGCAAGATTGCCACCTACATCATGGCTTTTACTCTGGATGGCCGAGTTCTTTTGCCTGAGACAAAGATTGGGGATGTGAAATATGAAGGATTGGAGTTTATTTGATAATTGATAAAAGTGAGGGGAAGGATGTAATGACAGTCAGCCAAGTAGTTGCACACCAAGGCTTAGAGACTATGTAGTGTCCTATGTACACATAGCATTGTGGTCTAAGTCTTAACTCATGACATATAGAATATGTCACCCCCTCACTTTTTTTTACGAGCACTTTCAACTTTTCTGTCTGATGCTTAACAATTGTACAAGCTCTGGGGAACAACTGTACAAATTCAAGCTCTGTGCACATTTGCTCAAGGTCAAGCACATTTGATCTAACCTGGGATCTGACATAGAAAATTGAAGTAATCTAAAGATTCTATTAGAAATGGAAACAAATTTAGGCGTACACCGGGCTTTTATCTAATGCAAATTATCTAAAGCTTTAGCTTAAGTTTGTAGTGGACTGTGTGAGTTTATTTTAATTTAACCAAAGTGACTTCTAATGATATTAATAGTTCTGATCAGTCCATTAAATTATTTCTTAGGGGGAACATAAAGGGACAGATTTATTCATGATCTATTTTTGTCTTAAAACTTAATATATATTTATTACCTTTTCTTTTTAAAAAAAAAGAATTTAGAATACCTGGTGTTTGCAAGATGACTATGAGGAGGGTGGTAAAGCAGCAAGGGAAGAATGATGCATCATAAACTATAGGGAGCTCCAACTTGTTTGTAACTTCAGTGAGATGGTTTCAACTGCCATATGTGACTTGTCACATGAACCTATGGATATTTGAACAGCTAAGCCCTTTGTATAGCACTTCAATCCTGATGGAGCTCATGCTTTACCAGCCTAGAGTTAAATCTTGCTCTCACACTGGGGAGAAACTGCTAATGTCCCCGAGGAGTCAGGGTAAAATTTTTCTAATGTTCTCAGTCAGTAGATACCAGGTCACATGATCCTCTCCTGCAGCCAAACTGTGCTGGTGAGACACTCAGGGGAACAAGGTCACAAAGTCAAACATAGGTACGTTTATTTTCCGTCGGCTTAAAGTAAGAATATTTTCAACAATGGATGTGTAACAACTTGCAAAATTGAACTTACTTTATACCTATATTAGTGGTTATTGAAGAAAATGTCATGACCAGACTGAAATGTTGGGCCTCCGTTTCCCTCATTTAGATCCATTGTTGATGTGACCCACCAAGTCCTTGCATGTTTACCTGTTTTTGAATACAGGAATCTTTGATTGCTGTGTGCAAGGTTGGGTACTTACAAATGCTGCCTCAACCTAAATGTTATTGAACCAACAGATTGTCAGAACACTTGACAACACTGAATTTACACACCAGCTGTATTCATGTAATATATACCTTTGTATCCCTATTAAATAAAGATTAAAATGTTTTCTATTATTTTATCTACATATACATTGATTTGTATTCAGTGAGTCTGTAAAAAGCATTGAAGTACAAAATGTGGTATACAGTGTGCAACATAGGAAAAAACATTGTGGCACTTTGTTATTCACTTTTTTCCCCTAAAATTTCTACCATTTGTCAGTGTAAAAATATCCCTTGACTATAATCAGTTTATATTTTGTTTGCTGCAAAAATCATTGCTTTCCACAACACACTTAATTCTTTGTCCCACACATTTCAGAAGCCATTTCCTCAACAATTTATTGAACCGTAGTCACAGATGTCCAACTTTGACCCCAGACAGACTTCACAGATAAGCTGATATGAAATCAAAATCACTAGACCAAAGCCAACAGAGGCTGCAAATTACCCCTATTTGTTTTTTTTCTCTATTGTGGTATGATTTTTCTCTTTCTTTTTTTTTTGAGTGAACATTTTAAAATCTGAGGTTCAGCACATAGGATGATCTCGTTCACAAGCGCGAGCCCATGACAATGATGTCATCAGGTAACCCAGCCATTGGAATGGTTTTAAAGGATCCCAGTTTAGCATAAAAGTCAAGCATTCGCCTGTCACACTCCCTCAACTCGCAGTATGCTCCTTGGGATCCTGGATGGGGAAAAACAGGCAAATATGTTAATCTTAATGTTTCCAGGTTTAAAAGATTAAATAGGAATAATGAAATGTCTCAGCGGAAAAACAGACTCAAGCTTTTCTGTCTCGACTCACCACAGCTCCTGATGGATGAGAGCAAGCTGGTGAGCATACGTTTGGCAGGGGCGGGATCAGTGACACGGGGCAGCAGCTGCATGGTGACCAGGACAGGGAAGTCTCTGAGCACTGAGTCGCACACCTTCATCTGGAAGGAAGGAATCAACCCATTAACTTTATTTACACAGCATGTTTCATACATGAAAATACGCAGTGCGGTGCACTTTGTGTTAAATGAAAGTGCACAGATAAAAAGATCATGCACCATCCATTATCAAAGCCGTTTATCTCAATTGGGGTCGCGGGATGCTGGAGCCTATCTCAGCAGTCATTGGGCGGCAGGCGGGGAAACACCCAGGAAAGGCCGCCAGTCCATCACAGGGCCGACACATTCCCACCTAGGGACAATTTAGTATGGCTGATTCACCTGACCTGGATGTCTTTGGACTGTGGGAGGAAACCAGAGCACCCAGACAAGTGGAGAACATGCAAACTCCACACAGAGGATGGCCCGGGATGACCCCCACGGTTGGACAACCCCGGGGTTCAAACCCAGGACCTTCTTGCTGTGAGGTGACCGCCCTAACCACTGTGCCACCGGGTCATGCACCAGAGTAAGTAATAATAATACATTTTATTTGTGGGTGCCTTTCAGAGCCCTCAAGGACACCTTACAGAACAGAGTTAAAAAAAAAACAGAAAAAAAACAAACAAGCAGCACTGTATCAGACAGTATAAGATCAAAACAAAGGAGGGTAGACAATAAAAAGTTAATACAACAGATAAGTATAAAATCATCATCAGCACAAAACTCAATGAAGTGTGGATCAGACTGAATATGCCAGTTTGAAAAGGTATGTTTTGAGATGGGATTTGAAGGTTGAAAGAGAGTCAATATTGCGAATGTCTTGTGGGAGAGAGTTCCATAGGTGGGGGGCAGAATGACTGAAGGTTCTAGACCCTATGGTAGTCAAGCGGGCCAATGGTGTAGTGAGTTGGAGAGCAGAAGAGGATCTGAGAGTGCGGGAGGGTGTGTGGATATAAAGGAGTTCAGAAAGATATGAAGGAGCTAGGTTATTAAGGGCCTTAAAGGAGAAGCAGGATCTTGAAGTCAATACGGTATGTAGCAGGGAGCCAATGGAGTTGCTGAAGAACAGGAGTCATATGATCTATGGAAGGAGTTCCGGTAATGATACGGGCAACTGAATTCTGGACCAATTGAAATTTATGAAGACACTTGACGGGAAGACCAAAGAGGATAGAATTGCAGTAGTCAATACAGGATGTAACCAGGGTGTGAATGAGTATGGTGGTGCTGTTAGGTATAAGTGACGGGCGAAGACGATTAATATTGCGTAGGTGAAAGTATGCAGACTGAGTAACACTGTTGATGTGAGCTTCAAAAGATAATGTGCTGTCCAAGACGATACCCAGACTCTTAACCTGTGACGATGGAGGAACTATAGACTTGTCAATAGTTAGAGGAAAACTATCAGGTTTAGCCAAAGTAGATTTAGTACCTACTAGGAGGACCTCGGTTTTATCAATATCAAGTTTGAGGTAGTGGTATGAAAACCAGGATTTAATTTCCAATAAGTAGTCAGAAAGGGAAGTGGGTGGAAGAGTGGAGGTAGGCTTGGTGGATAGATAAAACTGGGTGTCATCCGCGTAACAGTGAAATTGAATGCCAAATTTCCTGAAAACGTGGCCAAGAGGTAATAAGTAAATAATAAATAGGAGGGGTCCCAATACAGAGCCCTGGGGAACACTGGTAGTAACAGGAAAGGACTGTGAGCTCAAATTTTTAAGTTGGACAAACTGAGTGCGGCCAGAGAGATATATGATCTAAACCAGTCAAGGGGGGTGCCAGTTATTCCAATGGAAGCTAATCTCTCTAGGAGGATGTTATGTGAGATGGTATCAAAGGCTGCGCTCAGGTCGAGAAGGACAAGTATGGTTAAGAGTCCAGAGTCAGCTGCCATCAACAGATCATTAGTGATTTTCACCAAAGTTGTCTCCATACTGTGCAATTTTGGAGCGAAAACCAGACTGGAATTGTTCAGATTGTTGTGCATCAAGTGAGCGTGTACCTGAGATACAACTGTTCTTTCAAGTTTTTTAAAAGTGAAAGATAAAAATGAAACCTTGATAAACTAGCAAAGTTAGAATAATAATAGACCTTATTTAAAATGAAATTGAAATGAGAATACAAGGGAACCCATAATTAACAAACAGCAGATTAAGAGCTGATAAATAAAAGTAGAAGGGGGGAAGGCATGATTTAAAATGTGTTTTCAGTAAATGCTTCAGAGTTGCCATTGAAGTTGTCAGTTTCAGTGGGAGACTGTTCCAGAGTTTAGGACCATATACACAGAACACTGCTCCACTGTGAGTTCTAGTTGGTGTTCTTGGGGAAGTTAGGAGAAGAATTTCTGTGGATCTAAGGGCTCTACCGGGAACATATTCATGCAGCATATAGTCTATTTTAGACAGGAGAGAGCTCATTAAAGGGGTTGATGAATAGTAAAAGAATCTTAAAATCGATTTTAGCGCTAATGGGCAGCCAGTGAAGCGATTTCACAATAGGGGTGATGGGACATTTTAGAGAAATAACAGAATATCCAATATGTTAAGTTTGTGATCATCTTTCATCCTGATGGGATCATTTATTTTGGGACCATGATTATATCGTGGCACTTGTTAAGTCAGGCACACACCTTCATCTTGGCTGCAGCTGGTTTGACATTGGTGAGTCCCAGGGCAAAGCCACACATTCCAACCTCATCCTCCAGCACAAGACCACACTGAGGAGAAGGGATCAGGTCACCTGTTGACAGGCTAAGGTCAAAGGAACAGGGAATGTTAGCATGGCAAGTTGGCTATAACAAGTCGGGAAGGCTCAAGAGACAGGGGGAATATAAATTCTTACCAGTCACTGATGAGATGAGGTTTTGCAATCGTTGGCACTTCGCTCTTTTCTCTCTGCATCTCCTTGAAAATCCTCTGCACCTCAGTCTAGGTCAGGAAACCATACAATGAGACACTATACGACTGCTTTGTGACTCGATAACTGAACGTCAACAGAGTGTACTTTAATAATGGATATGAGGATCTGCCGTCCTCACCTTGTCCTCTGGGCAATATGGCCGTATAGAGTACACTGCAGTTTTCGGGGGGTGTCGGAACAGGTCTCTGTTCCCATGGCAAGGCAGCATTCTCTGTGAGTACAAATAAACCCACAGTATGTTTCTCAGCAAATACCTCATTACTTGACCAGTGAAGGACAACACCTACCCTTGTTATCAACTTGATTTTATGAGTGCAAGAAAAAGTCATTTGTAAATGGCTGCAACTAAACTTTTTGAGGATTTTAAGACATCAGGATTGTCATACAATTCTTAGTCCTATTTATCTATTTTATTAGTGTGAAAACATGATGGCAAAGAGTGTACTCTGAACAAACAACCATGTGACATATTTTTGAGTTACTAAACACTTGACTCTCCTCAAGCACTGGCATTGTATGACTGAGAGCAGTTGTGGACAGATACCTGGAACTCTCCTGAGAGGCCTCCTCTGAATCCCCAAGGCTCAGGGTCGTCGTTCAGTAACTGGGCTGAAGGTTGACTGAGACCTCCTGTGGAGAGCAAACACAGTACATCTTATAACACATCTAATCCAATGTAAAACAGCAAGGTTGCCACTCGTGGCTTTAAAAGATCCAGCTTTTTCCCCACCTAGTTTTTTCACATGTTCTCTTGCCATGCCAATGCCACTCTTGATGTCACAGATGTAGTTGTATAGATCATAAAGGATGTTGCGATTGGGTGCATTTGACAAGCGGTTGAACATCTGCACCACTGCGTCGCACATCTCATCAAACTGTTGTGCTCTTGAATGCCACTCTGCTGTCTGAAAAAGTGAAAGTAGAGGACGACAGATAAAGAAAGAAAAATGTGTGTAGATGGGGTTGATTTTAACATTTCACCTTAAGCAGGAGTTGCTGGAAAGACTGTCAAAGACTCCCAACAACCCCCTCCATCCCCATCACCACCACCAAGATTTCTGCATCCAAAAACAAAAGGAGCCGGCCTGGCTGAGTGTGTTTTACACATGAGCCCTAAAAAGAAAATTAAAATGGCAGATGTCAGCAAATGTGCTGGGTATCTGTTATCTTTCTATTTGAACTGGTCTATTTTCATTTTCAGCTGTTCAAATTATTTAACTAGAGAGATCAATACCAAATGGACCACATTTTAAAGAAGGGCTTTTCTAGCTGCAACAGCCACTCAAAGCGCTTTACAATCAATTAATGCCTCACATTCACCCACGCACGCACGCACACACACACGCGCACGCACACACACACACACACACACACACACAGAGTTTTTGATCAGCTGTTTGTTCCCTTTGCATGGCTGACACCGATGGTGGTGTTACCCATGCAAGGGAACAAACAGCTGATCGGGGGCAGTTAGGGGTTAGGTGTCTTGCTTAGGGACACCTCGACATTTTTGCGAGGAAGAGCGAAACGGCGACCCTCCAGTTACCAGAAGACCCACTGTACCTCCTGAGCCATTGCAGCCTGATACTCAGGCAGAAATTACACAGCCCCATTAAAAAAAGAAGAACAGAAAAGAAGAGAAATGAGAGAATCTCACCACTGGGTCAAAGAAGGCTGAATCAGTTCATCTGGATACATCTGACATCTTCAGCCAGATTGAAGATGTCTCTTAGTTGAGTGATGAAACGTATCTGTCAATAAATGTTGTATCCAGATGAACTGATTCAACCTTCTTTGATTTTCTTACCTGGATTATTGAGCATGCATCAAGACTCACCACTGGGTGTTTATAAAAAGAGTCCAAACACACACACACACACACACACACACACACACACACACACACACACACACACACACACACACACACACACACACACACACACACACACACACTCTTCTGGTACCTTATCTGTCTCTGCTGTAGCAGCCCAACTGTTGTTCTGTAGCCAGTCAAGCTCTTGAAGCATAGTCCTTGCCGTGGGCCCATGTTCGTAGGGCAGGTAGAAGAGGTCGGACAGTAGGGTCAGGTCTTGCAGGGTCAGGGGCTCTGCTGTGTACAACGGGTTCTCCCCAGGTCCAGGAACATACGTGGCTTCTCCAACAGCCGTTTGCATGGACTCCTCATTTGAGGACTCTTTCTTCAGGTGAGCTGGAGCATGACGAGGGCCTGGACCAGTGAAGAGAGCATTCACAAGCATTTCCATATTACTGTAATATAAGCGTGACTTTCCATACTGCCTAGCTATGCACAAAACTAAATGTGATTTGGGTGAAGTGTTGCTTCGTCAAGTTCTACCTCCTGGTTGGTCTAAGATGAGAAAGTCCTGTAGCCAGTCAGTGAGAGCAAGTGTTAGGGCTCTCTGGGGGCTGTAACAGAGGTCCTGCCCCTCATCACCTAGGGATGGTAAGGTGAGAGATGGTGGGAAGGTAATCAAGTGGAAGAGTGTGAAACATGAGCTGCAGATGAAAAGAGATTCATTTTGCATGTAAGTAGTCTGATGAATTACTCGTACAACATTGTAGTAGTCAAATTTTATGACCTTAGAAAATGAAAACATAAACTCAAGAGCATTTGTCTTTTTACAGCATGGTGATAAAAGAAAAGAAAAACAGAATAAAAGTAGGCTTGGGTTGATAAAAGCCTATAATCCGTCTAAATCATCAATTTCTTTGAATATTGAACTGTTCCTCTATTTCTGTTGCTACATCTGATTCTCGCTTTTTCAGATCTTTTCTTTAGTTTTGTAGTCTTCGAGTATGAGCAGTTATACAAAGTGTTCCATCTCAGAGGAATCAAAAAATATCCCCTGCTATCACAGTCATACCGCTTCCTCAACTACCAACCCCGCCCATGCTGTAGTCATCTACTAAATCTAAAATGCAACCTAAGTGAGCCAATTCCAAATTCAGATAACAACCATCCAAATGACCAACATCTGGCATTTTCATTTAGTGTATGAGCTCATTTTTTAGAAGGGTATCACACCTGATGTGTGAGAACTGGCAACACTGAAAACAAGGGAAAGTGAAAAGCAGCGATGAAGATGTCATTTGCCAAGAAAATAAAATACACTTACTCATTTCCACATCCCTCTCTCCTCCATCTGCCGTGGCCTTGCACCATGTAGCCAATGTGTGGATGGCCACGAAGTTTGGATAAAACTCACAGTTGGGATTGGTGAGAACTCCTCTCAACTTTGGGATCAGCTCAGTGGGGCGTTCCTTATATGAGAAGACGGCATTAGTCGGAGCCTCCAATTTACAACAAACCAGCTTATTCATACAGACACCTAATCTTTTCAAGGGGATCCACTATGGGAGTGTTGTGGCAATTATTTAATTCCGCTCTGACAATAAATGAGGAGTGAGACAAAAAATCTCTTACAATATTGCCATACATTAATATGCTCATGAACAGATGCACAAAGCACAGATACTTAAGTACACTGATCAGTACAGTACAGTCTCTCTTATGGGGCTGTTATCGGTTCTCCTCCTTATCTCATGTCTTCCAGCTCACATCCCACCAAGACTGTTTCTCCAATTACTGTGTACAGACTTGCTACACTCAGTGAGTTTCTCATATATTTATCTGCTATCAGCAAACAGTTAACAGTAGCCCTTTATTTGTTCACATGGAGAAGACACTTTATAACACTACCTTTGTTCTACTGCATATGAACTTTAAGCATCTATCTAAGCATCCATCCATCCATCCATCCATTATCCATGCCACTTATCCCAATCAGGGTCACGGGATGCTGGAGTCTATTCCAGCAGTCATTAGGCGGCAGGCAGGGAGACGCCCTGGACAGGCTGCCAGTCCATCACAGGGGCAACACATTCACACCTAGGGACAATTTAGTATGGCTGATTCACCTGACCTACATGTCTTTGGACTGTGGGAGGAAACTGGAGCACCCAGAGGAAACCCACGCAGACACGGGGAGAACATGCAAACTCCACACAGAGGACAACTTGGGATGACCCCCAAGGTAGGACAAACCTGGGGGGTCATCCCGAGTTGTCCTCTAACCACTGGTGGCGCAGTGGTTAGTGCGGTCGCCTTCTTACTGTGAGGCGACCACGCTAACCACTGTGCCACCGTGCTGTTCTATCTAAGCAATATAGACTAAAGTTAAACATGGTCAAAGATTAAAAATAAGCAAACATCAGACAAATAGCCTTCAAAATGAGAGAATTCCTGGGACAAGAAACTCTCCTCCCATGAAAATGTCACGTTTAAAAACTGACTTATCCTGATGGATTGGCTAAACATCTACCTTATAAGGTCCTAAGAAGAGCCTTTGGGGGTCATAGTCGTTGGCGTGAATATTGTCCCAAATAACTGGCGCCCTCTTCAGGACCGAGGACACCTCGTCTATGGACTCAACAGAGATAAAATGGGACACCACCTTGGGACCTTGAAAACACAAAAGGAAAGGGTTGGAGGGTCATGTTGCACTAATGAATGTTTCAAAGAAAATGTAAATTCAGTGACATCTATAGAGTTGTGATATATTCATGGTCCAGTGAATTCTCACCTGTCCACAGCACATCAATCCCTGGAAGCAGTTTCTCTCCCAGAGTGTGAAGGTAGGAAGACTGGGAAACGTTGGGAGTGCAGAATGCAGCACAGTAATCTGGAGTTCAAGGTTCACATATCAGGTGCAGAAGACAGAGGACAAGAATGGGGGGGGGGGGAACAAATTCACTGTTTAATATCAGCTTGCACAGGCATGGAATGCTGAAAAAGCATTCGCTGCTCACACTTAAAACAGCTACCTGCTGATCTTAACATGGAAAAGTAATTCAGAGAGGTTGAATGCAGATGTTTTGAGTCAAAAATGGTACATAATATTCCACTGGAATGGATGGAATGCCATCTCTATCCGGTCTTAATGTCATGGTCTAAGGTCAAAAGAGAAGGGGAGAAGGTAATGAAAAGCCTATGTTTCCTATTCATGTTAACTACTCTAACACACACACACACACACACACACACACACACACACACACACACACACACACACACACACACACACACACACACACACACACACTTTATAGGAGATAAAATGTTTAAATACTTCACTTAGTTATAGGAAAAATTAATGATTAAGAATCACAGGGCATCTCGAATGGGTGCATGGCAAAGAATTTCCGATTGCACAGGCTTGATTGTCTACCCTTTACCAATGATCTAGTCTTTTTTTGTGGAATATATCAGTTGTGTGCAGAACAGCACTTGGGCTAAAGACATGAAAGAGATCATGTAAACCAAAAAGGTTAATAGTTCATGTTTCAGGAGACAGAGAACACAAGCATCTCATAGGAGGTTATTTAACAGGCTGGGCTGGCTTTGTATGAAAACATGACCCTTGCTCTTGAGGTTGAGTTGTCCTCTCGATGCATTGAGCTTAAATCTCAAGAACCTCTAACAACAGGGCTCCACGCATCAATCAATCAGTCAGTCAATAATATGGTATTCTGGTGTTCATTTCATTTCAACCGATGGGATCAAACATTACTCTCTCACCAGTGGGACAGAAGAGGAAGGTCTCAGGCTCTCCCAGGTGTTGGTACACCTCATTAGTGATGGCCACCTGAGCGTGAGCGAAAGAGCTGAAGGCCTGTTTGTCAGCCGGACACATCTCTGTCTCAATGTCATCAAACAGCAGAGAGAATGACCTGCAGCCAAACTCCCTTACCTGGAGGAGCAAGAGGGACAGTCTGTGGTTTGAGTAGTAAATGCAAATAGTCCTAGGAAGTCACAGGCTTTAAAAAAAATAAAATAGAAAATGCATTAAGTTAAATCAAATCTGCAATTTTGTGGTGGCTTTTCTCCATGTTGCTTCACAATGATCACCTTTCAAAGGGTGATCCCACCAAGAGGAAAACCCATAACCCTACCAGTGTCTGAGCTATAATCTACCCACTAACATATAAAGCAATGTTGGTACATTACCAAAACAACAGCAACAAACTTTATTTATATAACACATTTCATACATGGGCTTTACATAAAATGACAATACAATCAAAACACTCTTAAAAGTGCAAATGTAGGAGGCGTCCAGGTAGCGTGGCAATCTATTCCATTGCCTACCAACACGGAGATTGCCAGTTCGAATCCCCGTGTTACCTCTGGCTTGGTCGGGCATCCCTACAGACACAATTGGCTGTGTCTGCGGGTGGGACGCTGAATGTGGGTATGTGGCCTGGTCACCACACTACTGCCTCCTCTGGTTGGTTGGGGCGCCTGTTCAGGGAGGAGGTGGAACTGGGGGGAATAGCGTGATCCTCCCACGCGCTATGTCCCCCTGGCGAAACTCCTCACTGTCAAGTGAAAAGAAGCGGCTGGCGACTCCACATATATCGGAGGAGGCATGTGGTAGTCTGCAGCCCCCCCGGATCGGCAGAAGGGGTGGAGCAGTGACTGGGGACAGACAATTGGGGAGAAAAAGGGGAAAAATCCCCCCCCCAAAAAAGTGCAAATGTAGAAAATAAATGTGAAAATCAAATCATGTGCACAGGAATCGGAGCAGAATATACAAAATGTCAAAATATACAAAACACATTCATAAACACACATACCAAGAATTAGCCATAGGCTGTTGCGAAATGTAAGGTCTTTAACCTGCTTATAAATGTGTCCAGTGTGGGGGCCTCTCTCAGGCAGGGTGTTCCATCTATTTGGGGTATAAATACAAAAGGCAGCTTCCCCTGCTTTAGAGTTAGTATGAGGGATGGTTAAAAGACCACTGCCTTTGGACCTGAGAGTTCTTGCTGGTTTGTATCTAATTAGCATGTCTTTTATATACTGAGGTGCAATGCCATTTCAAGCTTTGTATACAAGTAACAGAATTTTAAAATCGATTCTAGTTTTGACAGGGAGCAAATGCAGCAATCTAAGAACAGGTGTAATGTGTTCATAGTTTTTAGTTCCGGTGAGAACATGTGCTGCTGCATTTTGAATTAACTGTAGTTGCCACACAATTGTTTTTGGGAGGTCAGTGAATAGAACATTACAGTAGACTAGTCTATTTGCTATAAATGGATGAATTAATATCCCACAGTCTGATATTGATAGAAAGCCCCTTAGTTTTGAAATGTTTTTAAGATGGCAGAAGGCTGACCTTGTGAGATGACTGATATGGCTCTTAAAATTTAGATCGTTGTCTATGATTACACCCTGATTTCTAGCTTCGCTTTTGTACTCCAGAGACAGAGAGCTGACATGAGCTGCATTCTCTGTTTCTGAGTCTTTGCACCAAAAATGAGTATTTGTCTTGTCTTTGTTCAATTGTAAAAAGTTCTCTGACATCCATTGGTTAATATTGTCAATACACTGAGTTAGGGAATGTATGGGAGCTAGATCATCAGGAGATAGGAATATGTACAGTTGTGAATCATCTGCATAATTATGGTAATTTATTTTGTGTTTCTGTATAGCATGTGCGAGTGGGAGCATGTAGAGATTAAATAGTAATGGTCCAAGAACCGAACCTTGGGGTACCCCACACATAATACTCACTTTGTCCAAGGCAACATCTCCAATGGACACAAAGAACTGCCTTTGCTGTGGGTAGATTCTAAACTAGCTCAGAACCGGGCCAGAGAGGCCAACCCATTTTTCTAATCTCTCTAGTAAAATATCGTGACCAACAGTGTGGAAGGAGGCACTGAGATCCAGGAGCACAAGAATAGATAATTTATTAGAATCTGTGTTCATACACAAATCGTTCACAACTTTGATAAGTGCTGTTTCTGTGCTATGGTGAGATCCAAAACCTGATTGATAAATCGCTAGAAGGTTGTTGGATGTTAAATAGTTATTAAGCTGAGAATAAGCCGTTTTTTTCCAAGTATTTTGATGAGGAATGGTATTGCCTATAGTTGGCAATTACTATCGCATCAAGGTTGCTCTTCTTCAGAAGTGGTCTAATGACAGCTGTTTTAAGTGCTGCAGGAAACATACCTGACTGCAGAGAGCAGTTAATAATTTCTAATACCTCAGATGCTAAGCAATTAAAAAACAGTTTTAAAAAATGTGGTAGGGAGAGGATCCGAGCAGCAAGTGGAGGACGTGAGCAGCCCAACAATATTGTCTAGTTTTCTAAGGTCAAAGGCAGGGGTTTCAAACTACCGGCCTGTGGGCCACATCTGGCCTACAAGGCAGTTTTGTGCAGCCCGCGCTATGTTTTAGATTTCTTAAGAGATCCTGACCATGTATTCCTTTTGCATACAACTTTAGAGTTTGTTTTTTTTGTTAAACGTTTCTGTGTTTCTAGTACTAAGTACTCAATTAAGATTAGTTGTGAGGCCAGTTGCAGATGATGTCAGTTTGTCTAATGTCAGTTTTGCAGCTCGCTCTCTCTCACCCCACACACACACACACACACACATACAGTAGCCAGGCAACGCGAGTACGTAAATCCAGCAGGCTAGCTCACTGCGAAATATCTAATGTGAGCTTGCTAACATAAATTATTGTCACTGCTTGGAGATGTTTTGTAAAAATGTCACTTTCAAAAGCCAAAAGAAAATGAGACCAGGAGCACCGACAATTCCAAGAGAAATGGAAATGCAACTACTGCGTCACTGAATTTAATGCGTCTGCGATCTCTTTAATTTGCAAAGTGACATTACACTACTAAACATGCAGAGGTGTATGATTGGTTCAAAGGTGAGGAAAGGGAGAGAAAGGCAGCACACTTTCCTAAAAGTCTGTCTTGTCAGCAGAACTTTTTTCACAAAGCCAAAAAAAGACTGTGATGCAGGTGTCGAAGTAAGTTAAGTGGTAAGTGAGGTAATAGCAAAGGCTAGCAAGCCATTTATGGAGGGACAGTTTCTGAGAGACTGCATGCTACAGGTGGCGAATATCGTTTGCTTGGAGAAGGCATCTTTATTCAGAAATGTCAGTCTAAGCCCAAATATTATAGGGGAATGGATCTGCAAGTTGTCAGGCAACATTTAAGGACAGTTTTGCACTAAAGCAAACTACTTCACACACTATTCTTTGGCACTTGACAAAAGCACTGATGTAAATGACAGTGCTCAGCTTGCTATATTTGTAAGGGGTATCAATGACCGTTTAGAGTTAACAGAAGAACTGCTAAATTCATATGCAGGAAAAGGTAACAGCCAAAGATATATTTCAGGTACTGTGCAATGTAATTGAGGGTGCCGGTCTACCCTGGAATAAATTGGCTGGAATCACCACTGATGGCACCTCACCAGTGACGGGAAGAAAAAATAGGCTTGTAGCACCGATTCAAAGAAAGCTGGAGGAACACAATGTAGCTCCTGCAATTGCATTGCAATGCATCATTCACCAGCAGGCATTCTGCAGCAAATGCTTGAAATTTGACAGTGTTATGACTGTTGTGGTGAAATGCATTAATTACATCAGTTCAAGAGGTTTACAACACAGTCGGTTCTGTGCCTTTTTGGAGGAAATAGAGATGGAGATGTGTTGTACTTCACAGAAGTGCGCTGGTTAAGCAGGGGCAGTGTACTGAAACGGTTTTTTGAATTGAGGGAGGTAATCAGAGAATTCATGACAAAAGGCAGGCTACATGTTCCTGAGCTTGATGATTTCAAATGGCTCATGGGTTTAGCTTTCTTAGTTGATATCACACAGGCACTTCTTCTTCTTTCAGCTTGTTCCCTCTTTTTCAGGCAGACAGGCACTTAACACTCTTAATTTAAAACTGCAGGGGCCAGACAAACTTATCACTGTAGAATTTGATAGTGTGAAAGCCTTCCCTGTGAAACTCAGATTATGGAAAACATAGCTCACAGAGAAAAGCTCTGTCCACTTTCCAACATGCCAGTCAATTATTGACAATGGTGCCAGAGTCAACGCTGATGAGTATGTGACTGCCACTGACAAACTGCAGCAGGAGTTTGAGCATCGCTTTTTTTATTTAAAGACTCACAGCACCACTTACCAGTTATTTGCAGGTCCCTTCTCCTTTGATGTGGACAGAGCTCCAAGCATATTTCAAATGGAGCTCATAGACTTGCAGTGCAACACTGAGCTCACGGCAAAGTTCAGCGAGGCACAAGGAAAGCAGGAGATGCTTGGACAGTTTCTCAGAGAGCATCCCAAAACATTCCTACAGTTATTCAAACTGTTCAGGCAGGTCATGTGTCTTTTCGGCAGCACTTATCTGTGTGAGAAACTGTTCTCAACTATGAACTTTAATAAGTCAAAGCATAAGTCCAGACTGACCAATGAACATCTCCAGGCTGTCCTCTGGGTGTCCACTGCCCAGTCCCTGAAAGCAATTGTGCCTCACCTGTGTCAGCAAAAGAAGTGCCAGGTTTCGTATATCCATGTTACCTCTGGCTTGGTCGGGCGTCCCTACAGACACAATTGGCCGTGTCTACGGGAGGGAAGCCGGATGTGGGTATGTGTTTTGGTTGCTGCACTAGCGCTTCCTCTGGTCGGTCGGGGGGCCTGTTCAGGGGGGAGGGGGAACTGGGGGGAATAGCGTGATCCTCCCACATGCTACATCCCCCTGGCGAAACTCCTCACTGTCAGGTGAAAAGAAGTGGCTGGCGACGCCACATGTATCGGAGGAGAGCCGTGGTAGTCTGCAGCCCTCCCCTGATCAGCAGAGGGGGGTGGAGAAGCCACCAGGACGGCTCGAAAGAGTTGGGTAATTGGCCAGGTACAATTGGGGAGAAGAAAGGGCGGGGGGGGGGGTTGCCAGGTTTCCGGCAAGAAGTAGGCTAAATATGTAGGCCTAGGCCAGGCTACACTATGTACCAGTAACGTGCATTGAGTTCCATGGCTGGGTAGGCAGAAGACGGCAAGCCAGAGGGTGGGAGGGAGTCAAAATATATCCGTTCACAAAACACGAGGCAGGTTAGCGATGTGCCTCATCGTTGACACTGAAAGACACTGTAAGAACAGACTACGCATGCGGAAAACTCCGAAACCGTTTGCTTTCATTCCACATGCCAGAGAGAGGCACAAGCAGACTCTGCCTCAGCAGCCTGCATTCACAAATGCTAGCTTTGGGGGTAAGCCATCCTGAATAGGGTATGCCTTTTATTGATAAAACAACAAGTTTTACATGATTTTTTAGTTTTTATTTTTTTTACAACAATCTTAACAAATTAAAGTTAAAAAACAAATAAATAATAAAAAAAAAATTTTGTAACTATCATATTTCATTTTTTTCCCTTATTCGCCTGGGCGAGGCAGTGCCTACGCTGCCTCCCCTGACTGCACATCACTGCTATGTACATAGTTACCTATTTATGTGAAAACTGAAAAAATGGGAAATAATAATAAAAAACGATGTCAAGGTTATATAGTCGAACAGTTTTTTCTTCATCCCTATTGTATCGGCCTATCTGTGAATGTTCTCATTCATCCAGGTCATAGCTATCCAAAGGAATTGAATCAAGTGCAACTGGACTTGATTCAATCGAAACGTCTTCACGGATATATAATCAAGTCCAGTTGCACTTGATTCAATTCCTTTGGCTATTGTATCGGCCCTCCTCCATAAGACCACCTGTCAAGTGGCCCCCAGGTAATTTGAGTTTGAGACCCCTCTGGTCTAAAGGGTCAAAGTGAGACATGGTGCCAGTGATATTTCTGGAGAACAAGAGGGTAGGTTAATTTCTGGATCTTGAGATACTAATGTTTGTCTAATGGCAATATTTTTGTTATTGAAGAATGCAGCGAATTGCTCACATTGTTCAGTGGACAGCATCTCTGATGGGGTTGGAGATGGTGGATTAATAAGTCAATCAACAGTAGAGAAGAGCGATTTACTATTGTTAATATTTTCATTAATGATTTTAGAGAAAAAAGACTGCCTTGCCTGTTTAATTTCTCTGTTGTACTTATTCAATCTATCCTTGCAGATTTCATGGTGAACCTGAACAAGATAAACTCTTTGACACTGATAATGCTCAATGAAGTTGAAGTTAAGTTGTATTACCTCTCTGACTACTTAAACTCCACCCTACTTCTAGGCATACCACAGAAAGCCCTACCTGATCAAGTTTCCTTTTCAGGGCAGCCACCTCTTTGGGATTGGAAAAGGTAATGTCCAGGCCAGGAGAGATAGCATAGATGAACTCAACCTCATGCTCTTTAGCTGCTGATATCAATGCAATCAGTTGTTCTGGGGAAAGAAAGAGGGAGGAGGGGGGAAGCTTTATGAGCACGAAACCTCGATAAAATATAAAAGCTATTACAGCGTGATGTAAATGATAATACAGAATGACCCAATCAGAGTGATTAAAGTCTAATGGTAACACTTTTCTATCCTGATAGTAGTCTTTTGGTTCAATGGATGACCTTGTGGGTTACAGACACTGCCCTACAATTAAAGGACGAAGGTTCAAATGCCTACATCAATAAGGATCCTCCCTGGTCAGTGCATTGGTACCAGCTCTATGAATGCTGCCCTGTAGCAGATCTTGTGCTCATATCTCCCTTGCGGCATGTCAAGGGGGACTTTCTCCAGGAGATCAATAAAATATCTCATAATTCTCGCTAGGGTGTCTATGGGACCATTCAGCAGAGCAAAACTGGTGACTAAATGAGTTGCTGAGCGTGTAGAAAAATGTTAAATTTGAGCTACAGATGTTTCCTAGATATCTGATTGCTGGCATTTAACCCACATTCACACTCACAGGAGACTCTACAGCAGTTACTGTAATTACACAGATGGTTCCAACATGAATGGATTTTCTTTGTGGCATTGTAACCCTACAGTAGAGCTGCACATATAAGTAAAACTTCAGACTACACACAAAAAAGCTGCACTGGGTAATTTTGGAAGTCGAATGTTTCTTTTGGCATGTACTGTACTCATCAACTATACATGCATAGTTTTGTTTTCTTTTAATTTTTCTACCTTTTTCATGCCAATTTGATACACCCATTTCCCTTATTCTTGTGTAGTTCTGTGTACAAGTAGCAGCTGGTGGACATATTAGCTGTTATTAGCTGTTAATTATTTAGTCAGGCCAGTGTCACATATAATTAGGCTATTCAATGATCTTAAGATATTTATCCAACTTCTATGTATTTCAAGGGAAGGAGCACAGACACTTGATCAGCTAAGACTCACCGGCCTCCTCAGCAGAGTACAGGTCCCTCCAGTACATCCTGTGTTTGTAGTCATCCTTGGGAGCATACAGGTATGTATTCAATCCCCACTTCTGTTCCCTATGAGAACCAATACCAATAGCGAACTATTAGGTTCGATAATTTATTGAGTGTGCGGGTTACTTTAGATTTATTTGTACATGGGAATTTCTTTATTCATAGGTGCCTTGTTAACTCAGGCCCATTATAGATGTCCATTTTCATTAAATTTTTACTCTCGTCTTGCACCCTTACTGTTGCAAGGCTCTAATTTTCATCTGGGATCAGTAAAGTATCTAATAAAGCATCTAATCTAATGTAAAATCAGGTCACTCCTGTTCAAGCTCTGGCCCTGTTTTGTTTTTAACCTGGTTATAAATGTAACATATGTAAACTAGTTAGTAAAAGCAACAATTAAATCAAATTAGACAGCCCCAAGTCACAATTTAGTCCTAGGGGGCTTTACGATCACAATTACCTTCTGAGCAATTTACAGCAAAAAAACAATTATATCTCTTTATTTATAAAGAAAACAACTAGGTTTCGAGGATAACCAACTTAATATTGGGTTCAACATCATAATTGCGTTATCATCATGCCCTTATTTCCTGGTTGGACTTTATAATAACATGCCTTGTCTGCTTGTTTGGAGGGAGGGTGTAGGCTTATAATGATAAGTCAGTTACCTTTTGAACAATTCTGTTCTTTGCTCCATAGTCCATGGTCGCCCATAAAAACCTACACCCAAGCAAAGGCCACGTTAGAAAACAAATGATGTCATCTTGCCAGTGCTTAGGAGTAAAGCTCAATAGAGAGAAAATATGATATGACGCTTTAATGGCATTCCACCAACCAGAATGAAAATGTATGCCTACATTTTTTAAAAACCCATATGCAAACTGCACACAGATAACCTAAGACAAATGAACGCACCAATGGATTCTCCCTGCTCAGAGATCTTATAGCCAGCTAGGCCACAGTACCCCTCAACTTCAACCCAAGAGTACAAAAAGTCCCGGTCCGAGGTTCGAAAGCAGGCGTTACAGCCACTCACCTTCCACCACCCCACTGACGAAACGCCTCGTCTCACTTTGGGATGTCATCTTGGAATCCGCTGGTTTCGACGTAGTGTAAATCCCGTTTTCAGCCCTTTCTGGGACTTCACCCCCTCAGTTTGATTGCTTGCAGCAGCTTCGGTCGTGACGGGACGCTATTGACAGTCATTGCGTTTGCATGACGGCCTTTATTAGATGGACTTTCATTGTACCCTCTGCCGCAACACACCTGCGCAGATTCAGTGTATTACACATTACAAGTGTATTACATAATACTGATGTGGTAGCTCGGTGTTGTAAATACGGCCAACGAGTGAGGTCGATTTATTGGGCTGAGGTTTCTCACATGACAACTTCTTACACACACACACACACACACACACACGCACGCACGCACGCACACGCACGCTGATCGCGCATGTTGGACTACCGGGTTAGCGTCTTAAAGGGACAGACTGTGACGCCGGACGTAAACGTCATCCATCATCCGGTTTTTACGTAGCAGCGCTTTGTTTACAATGGGCAGCGGGGGCGGAGCAGGTTGTCTGGTAACTGGAGGGCTGCCGGGAAGCAGAAGAGAGAAGGGTCTCCTCAACTACTCCCAGCTCCACCTCCTCCCACTCACACCTCCTACCGCATATAATCAAGTGAGTCTGGCGGCGCTAATATTTATTTGATGGTTGTTTTTTTGTTTGATGCTGCGCTGAGTCATAATCGAAGCTAAACACTGGCGTAAAGTGAAACGTGTTGCCATGACAACGGGTAAAAAATGTGAAGTTCGACGTTTACCGTCGCTGCCCGAGATCAACATTCGCATCCCAACAATTTCAAGATAAAAAAAAAGCTATTTAATTTTAGAACAAGGAACTACGGGTATAAAACATACGATCAATTATGATTATACAATCAATTATAAACAGTTATAAAGTAAATGTAAGAAACAAATCAAATTGCTCTTTTTTATCTGGAAGTTATTTCTTACCCCTGTTTATATTATACGAATAGAATACCCAAGCACCCAGCTACAAACTGGTTACCCAATTACCGTCTGGCAAACGGTACTGGAGCATCCGGGTCCAAACCAACAGGCTTTATTGAGTGCAGCTTTTTTTCTGATTTTTCCCTTTTTCTCCCAATTTAGTGGCCAGTCGCTCCCTATTTTAATTCAAACACCCACCCTCGTACTACATGCGTTCCCCAACTGCATCTCTCCGGCCGGCAGTCCCGAAGGAGACTCCTCGCCACTCCCGTGACAAGGCGAATCCAGGCCGAACCACTGCTTTTTCCGACACGCACACAGACGCATTCATGTGACGAACACAAGCCGACTCCGCCCCCCTCCCGAAGACAACGCTGCCAATTATTGCTGCTTCATCGAGTCCGGCCATAGTCGCATCTGACGAGACCGGAGTGGGCAACTGCATCGACACAAAGCCGATGCTTAGACCGCTACACCACCGTGGACCCATTGAGTGCAGCTTTTTACCCCCCACCCCCCCACACACACCTTTCTCTGCCCCAGTTTCTTTCTCTCTCTCTCTCTCTCTCTCTCTCTCTCTCTCTCTCTCTCTCTCTCTCTCTCTCTCTCTCTCTCTCTCTCTCTCCAGAACCTGTACACTAATTCTCTCTCTCTCTCGCTCTGCCGCGAAATGCACACGCTTTACTTTATCCTGCACCGTTCACTTTCTGCCATACCACTCCTGCACGATGTACAGATACATTCAACAAAATGCTGTAAAACTGTTACATTTCCATGTCTACTGTTAACTTTAGATTTAATGTATGACTTTAGTTTAAATTTAAGTTTATTCTATTCCGGCCTTTAAACACTGAATTTTAGATTACTTTTAGTTTAGTCTATTTTTAACTATTTTAGCTTTATGTCTGTGAATGTTCTCATTCATCCAGGTCATGGTTATCCAAAGGAGTTGAATCAAGTGCAACTGGACTTGGTATATATCCGTGAAGACGTTTCGCCTCTCATCCAAGAGCCTTCCTCAGTTCGTGCCTTTCTGACTTGACGAAGCTACTCTGCCTAGTCTGACTAGCTTGAATGGGGTAATTGGCCAAGTACAATTGGGGAGGAAAAGGGGGAAATGCAAAAAAAAAGAAAATACTAAGGGCTGAAGGAAGAACTAGTTCGGATGTGGAAGGGGAAATCCACAATAGTCTTAGTGGTAATAGGAGCACTAGGGTCTGTGAGCCCCAAAGTGGGAGAGTGGCTCCAGGAGATTCCATGAACAACATCTGAAGTCTCTCGCGTCCGCGCGCATCCCACTTCTGACACCAATATAGCGAATTCGGGGGGCAACCGCAGGAACCGCCACAGCCGGGACGCGAACCCGTATCACCGGAGACATCGCTAACCGCTCGACTCGTTAGGCAAGGGCTAATGTGGCTACTTATCCATGCACGTTACAATATATATATATATATATACACACACACACACACACACACACACACACACACACACACACACACACACACACACACACACACACACACACACACACACACACACACACACACACACACACACTGCTGCTTGAAAGTTTGTGAACCCTCCAGACATGGTCACTGTTTTTGTAAAAAACATTAAAATAAGCTTATTACACATACATCCAAATCCCAATTTGTAAAGCACACCTTCCAAATAATGGACACACACACACAAAAAGAGATATATTTTCATTATTTAATTCAACAAAGGTGGTTTATTTCACAAAAACTGAAAATTTAACATGTGCAAAAGTATGTGAACCCTTGTATTAGTAGCTTGTGGCTCCTCCTTTTGCAGCCATTACTTCAACCAAACGTCTTCTGTAACCACTAACCAGTCTCTCGCATCTGCTTATGGGGCTTTTTGCCCACTCCTCGCAGAACTCAGCCAGTTGAGAGGTTGGAGGGACATCTGGTATATACCAACTTCTTCAGGTCTCGCCACAACATTTCAATTGGATTAAGATCCGGACTTTGACTGGGCCTATCCAGAGTACGAATCCTCTTTCTCTGAAGCCATTCCTTTGTAGTTTTGCTGGAATGCTTTGGGTCATTGTCTTGTTGCATAATCCATTTTCATCCCAGCTTCAACTCCCTGACTGATGGCAGGAGATTCTGGTCAAGAATTTGTTGATATCCCGGAGGATTCATGGTTCCTTGGATAATATGGAGTCGTCCAGGTCCAGAAGCAGAAAAGCAGCCCCAGACCTTCACATTTCCACCACCATGCTTCACTGTTGGGAGGAGGTTCTTTTCTTCATATGCAGTGTTGGCTTTTCTCCAAACATGTTGGTTTTGATTGTGACCAAATACTATTTTGGACTCGTCTGTCCAGAGAATGGACTTCCAGAAGGTCTCTGGTTTGTCCAAGTGCTCTCTGGCAAAGTTGAAATGGGCAGCTTTGTTCTTTTTTGAGAGCAGAGGCTTCCTTCTAGCAACCCTCCCATGAATGTCATGGCTATTCAATTTTCGTCTGATTGTAGATGCATGCACATTTGTCCCAGATGCTACCAGAGAGGTCTGCAACTCTCTAGAGGTGATGTGTGGGTTGGCCTTTACCTGATTTATTATTTTTCTGGTGCTTCTGGGTGATAGTTTTGATGGGGGTCCACTTGTAGGCAGAGTTGCTGTCATGTTGAAGGCCCTCCATTTGTAAATTATTTGTCTTACAGTGGATGGATAGAGCTGGAATCTTTTGGAGATGGTCTTATATCCCTCCCCAGACTGATGGGCTATCACTACCCTCTTCTTCATGTCCTCGGATATCTCCTTTGCTCTCGGCATTGTTGATTTGTATGGGACCACAGTGGTTTGGTTGGTTTCCTCTCTCTTTTAATTAGTGCAGGCCAAACCCTTTCCCAAGGACGTCTCATTCATTGGTCTGCTTAAATGATTAATTAAGCACCCAAATGTGTTTCACCCGAGTCTGTCACCTGCTTGACTTAACCAATGCAGCTGGGGGTTCACTTACTTTTGCACATACACTAATTCCATGTTTCATGTAGTTTTTGGGCTACTTAAACAAGTCCCACTAAACAAGTACATGCAACTGATAAACATATATCTGACATTTAATACATAAAAACTGGTGATGATAGAATAAGAAAATCATGGTAAAACAACCGAAAAATCTAAACTGCTCAAGGGGTTCACATACTTTCAAGCAGCACTGCATATATATATATATATATATATATATATATATATATATATTTATATTTATTAATTTATTGTAGCGAATTAAGGAGGCAGTCTGAGACGCGAACCCGTGTCTACCAATCCGCAAGCGACAACGTTAACCAGTCGACTATAGGGTCCGACCCATTAGTTAAGGACCAACGTATCAACTTACCCCCCCCCTCCACACCTCCCCTCCTTCGGGAAGCGCGTTAGCATGTCAGCTATCTCACGCCTCTGGGCGCACGCGCTTCCGATGACCTCATGGCCTCACTATCCCACTTCTGACACCAATGTGACGTGGTCAAAGAATGGACTTTTCAACAAGCCTTTCAGACTTGACAAGCAAGCTTTTAATGACCGCAAGCCAAGCTAGTCATAACAGACATAAACTCGCATTGGTCTCACCTCATGTTCGGCGTTTGACCACAGAGGCGACCTTATCTATTTGCCTACTCTTTACACTCATGGTGGCAAATAGCATGTTGTCTAATACAACTTCTCTCATAACGTCCCCATTACCTTCCACCACATCCCCGCTATCTGTCACAGATATGCCCGTTTTTAACTTGTTCAGTATCCAACAACATAACCAAAACATTGACACTTCAGTTGCATCGTGGGTAATATGCAAATGAACCCCCTGACTTCGAGCAGGAACACTCCAGTAGAATTCGCCACACTATATATACATATATATACACTATGGGGGCGATCGGGCTCCCGACGGTATAACCGGGTGGCTCGGTTGGTCTCGTTAGCCTTGGTTGGCAGCCAATCTAGGAGAAGGACAACCCTGATTTCAAACCCGGGTAGATGAAGCTCGTTAGCCTGTCGGGCAGTTCATCTAGGAGAAGGCAAACTCTGATTTATAACCTCCGTTGCCTTTGTAACGGGGGCAGTCCTATGCTGTTCTGTGCTGGTCAGCCTGCTGCATGCCCGTCACTCTCATCATTAGCTCTGCGTTGTGTTCTAGTTGGGTGGGGCCCCAGGTGTTGTGGGGGGCCCTCAGTCTCTCATCATCATCATCATCATCATGATCAAGGAAGGAGCGGGGACACACAGGACTCTATTTGGCCCACCTTGCCATTTATTTTGGTTTCAAACCCTTCGACAACCGTCCAGTCCTCCAGCGGGAGCGGTGTTTCTTACGGACGTGGGGGTCGAAGTTCAACCACTGCCCGGACTCCACTCGTTTGCGTTAGAAGTAGAAACCGTCCACGGGACTCCGATGTAAGAAAGGATAAACAAGTATTTTATCCCACAGCTTGCAGTATCTTCTTACAGGGATACTCAAGGTTACGTTCTCCTCAACCAGCAAAACTGTCCCACGGTAAGAAACACGTGTGGCTCGGCTCGATTGCTGCTTGAGACTCCTCCCACAAAACAAAAATGGCCTCTCCCGCGTTCCCTCTTCCGTGTACCCACAAGACCTCTCTCTTAAAGCGACAGTACACGTATATGACGGTCGTTGGAAAACATACATAAAAGTAAATAATGACATAAAATAAAATGTAGTAAACACAAATAACAGCACACAGACAGGATTTGGTGATATTTCATACTCAAACAAAATAAAATAAAAACATTAATTTTAACCTGGTTACATTCACCCCTCCTGAAATTCACCAACATCCTGACAGCAGGATAAAAAGAGAAAGAGGAAAGGAAAAGCCCATCACTGACTACTGGCACAAGTGAAAAGAAGGACCTAGTCCTCCAGTCAACTTAGGAGCTACCTCGGTTACGAGGTTCAGAAAATAATGAGGTTGATCAAGTCTCAGTATTCCCCTTAGATCAATGTGACGCCTGATACGCCACACCATGCACTTGGCCCAAAACAACCCTGTCTGATAGACACCTAATAACTCACATTAAACTAGTTTGAATGACTCCAACCTCCATCAAAGTTCAAACCCCCACAATCCGTAGAAATGGCATCTGAGCCATAGATTCTATTAACCTGTTCACTGACCTCACCACCCTCCCTGTGCGTGTCCTAACCCGACCATCGCTCTCTACTTGTGTGCGTGAGACAGTGCGAGCTGCAACATCTGTATCGAGTGAGTGTGGTGCTTCTGTGTGCGAATCAGTGTGAGATATAACACCAACATCGAGTGAGTGTGATGCCTCTATGTGTGGTGCATGTGTGTTGTGTGGTGCGTGTGTGTTGGGTGGAGTCTGAGCAGTGGCCCCCACAGGACTGACTACCAGACTAGACGGAATGAACTCTTCCGCTTCTGCCCACTCAGATCTAGGCGAGTCTCCAAGTGATGAGACTGCTAGCCCCACTGCATCCCCTGAGACCGTCAGGCCATCTGCACTGTCCTCCTCATCGGACTCTGCGCAGTCAAGCAACTGACTGGTTGTACTGGACTCCTCACCCTGATCTAACTCAGGAAGGGGCAAGAAGTTGACCTCCAACAAACGGTTCCTGTGCACCACTCTGGTGTGCCCCTCTGCATCCTGAATCTTGTAGACGTGGATATTGGGGTTGACACCGACAACCGTGTACACTCCGTTCTCCCATTTGTCAGCCAACTTTCTCTTCCCTCGCTCACTCTGGTTCGCAACCAAAACACGATCCCCGACAGACAGGACAGTGCCCTTGGCATGTCTGTTGTACTGTCGCGCCTGATGCTGCTGCTCAGCCGTGGAGTGCTTCTGAGCGATCTCCATTGCACTCCTTAGACAGGAAAGCAGAGACTGAGCATAAGAGTCATAGTCAACAACGTGAGGATCATGCAAAACCTGCCTGAACATAACATCCACCGGCAGTCTTGGGACACGCCCATACATCAGGAAGAAAGGTGCATAACCCGTGGTCTCGTGAACAGTGGCATTGTACGCGAGCGTGAGAGAATGGATCTGCTGAGGCCACTGTTGCTTCTGCTGAAGCGGAAGGGAACGGAGCATATTCCCCATCGTGCGATTAAAACGCTCTGTCCCGCCATTACCCATAGGATGGTAGGCCGTCGTGTGGGACTTCGCTACACCCGCCAACTTGAGAAGCTCTGCAATCAGGTTGCTCTCAAAGTTTGTGCCCTGGTCAGAATGTATTCTTTCCGGAAACCCGTAAACACAGAATACATGATCCCAGAGTTTCCTGGCGACCTGCTTCGCTGTCTGATTGGTGCAGGGGAATGCGTGAGCAAGCTTAGTGAAGTGGTCAGTAACCACTAAGACATCGACTGACCGCTGCTTACTGTCCTCAGCGGACCAGAAATCCATACACACAAGCTGCATCGGTGCGGAAGTTTTAATGCTCTCCAGGGGCGCGCAAGCAGCTGGCTCTGGGGTCTTCCCAAACACACATCTCCGACAGCATCTGACATATGCTCTGATATCCCTCTCCATGTCAGGCCAATAAAAACGCTGCCTTGCAAGAGAGAGAGTACGGTCCTGGCCCTGATGACCAGCGTGATCGTGGATGCCAGACAGTGCCTTGTCTTTCAGACTCAGAGGTAAAACATACTGAGACCTCCTCTGCTTGGACACTGGGTCCTTTGTCACCCTGTACAAGACACCATCATTGACTTCCAACTTCTCCCACTGTTTCAACAGCCTGAGGACCTTCTGGTCAGCACCATGCCTCTCACGCCTCGATGGCCGCTTCCGAACAGCGACAAAGGGCAACACCTTGGAGATGCAGGGGTCCTGCTCCTGACTCAACCTGAGCTCCTCGGTGGATAACATTGGCAGTGTATCCTGACCACCCGACAGATGCTGAACGTGCTGGACCAAACTGAGTGCTGTGAATACTGATGCATCAGGCCAGTCACATTTGGCTTGACAAAAAGCCCTGACCTCAGCTGCATCACAAGCAAACCCAGATCGCGCACTACTCAGTGTTTGGGACTGGCAACTGAGTCTGAAAACATCCTGCACAGAGTCCCCCTCAACCCCGTCGGCTTCCTGAACAAGGGCCGGGTAGGGCTCCCTAAGTAGCCTCTGACTGACGGGCTTGGAAAAAGGGTCGCGACTCAATGCATCCGCCACCACGTTTTTCTTCCCTGGCAGGTGTTTGAGATCGAAGGTGTAAGACGCCAACTTAGACACCCAGCGGATCTCACACGCGTCAAGCTTCGGCTTCGTTAGGAGATAAGTCAGCGGATTATTATCTGTCCAAACGGTGAAGCTTTGACCCTTCAGCCAGTGGCTGAACTTTTCACAAACACTCCACTTCAGCGCCATGAACTCCAGTCTATGAGCTGGATACTTCCGCTATGAGGCACTGAGGGACTTGCTTGCAAAACCAACAGGTCTGGCCTTGGACTCTCCTCGGGGCACTTGAGACAGCACCGCGCCGAGTCCGTCCAAAGACGCATCGACCGACAAAATGAAAGGCACCTCAAAGTCTGGATGGGCAAGCACCACACACTCCAGTAACATCGTCTTCAACAGATCAAATGCTTCCCCACATTCCACCGTCCAGTCTGCGGAGGTAAGCTTACGGAAGCTGCCATGGGGCTTCTTATCCTTAGCCGACCTCCCCCTCCTCTTTTGTCCAGCTGTAAGGGCGAACAGGGGCTTAGCCACGGAGGAGCAGTTCGGGAGGAAATGCTGGTAGTAAAATACCATACCAAGGAAAGATTTGATCCTACGAACAGAAGGCGTGCACCCATCACCTTCCATGAGATCCTGCACTGTCATGTTGGAGATGACCTCTACTTTGGAGGGATCGACAGACACACCTCCGCCATCAACCACGTGGCCCAAAAACCGCACCCGCTTCTGCAGCAGATGACACTTCTTCGGAGCCAGTTTCAAGTTGTTCTCCCTCAACCTCTGAAACACAGTGCGGAGCCTCGACAGAGCCTCAACCTCTGACGGCGCGAAGACAAGAAGATCATCAAGATAGCACAAAAGCTTCGTGAAGTTCAGATCCCCAAAGATCCCAATCATCATTCTCATGAAGGCTGCAGGGCTATTACAAAGGCCCTGTGGCATGCGATTGTATTCATGCAACCCAAGGGGAGTCGTGAAAGCAGTGTACTTCTTGTCATCTTCATGCATTGGGATGTTGAAGAAGCCAGAGGTGAGGTCCATCGTACTAAAGAGGCAGTTACCACCCAGCGCGGCAAGACAGTCCGACTGGTGTGGCAAGGGATGAGCGTCTTTCAAGGTCTGAGCATTCAGCCATCTGAAATCAGTGCAGATCCGAAGCCCGCAATCCTTCTTCCATACCATAACCAGCGGTGAAGCGTATGCGCTCGAGGACTTCCGGATAATCCCTTTCTCCTCCATATCAGTGAGAACCTGTCTCAACTTCTGATAGTGGGCTGGGGGAACCCTCCTGTAGGGCAAGCGAAAGGGGCGCTCATCCACCAGATGGATGCGATGTGTGTATCCTGTGACCTCGCCACAGTCCAGAGAGTCCCTGGAGAAGATGTCATGGTACTCGGTGAGCAGCTGAGTGAGCTGGGACTTGCATGCCTCACTAACCTGACAGGAGCTGAGGTCAATGTCACTGAGTCCGAGCTCTGACAAACTCCTAGCCAGCTGGACAGGGGGACAGGCACTATCTGTGGCGTTGGACTCATGCCTCCCTGCAACTGATTGCAGTCCCTGGAAAACATTAAAGTCCTCAATCGCCAAGCATGGAAACACATCAGCCAACTTGCAGTTCCTTTTCAGTGTGATGGCTTTGTCAGATGGATTGACAACAGTCATGGGTACCCACTTATCACCCCAGAGCGGTGTGACAAGTCGACCTACGAGGACACTGCGTGGCATGGCCTTGGAGTCTGTCGGCTCCACAACAACAGTGCTTCCAGCTGACATAGGCACCTTAGCAGGAAGTCTGCCCCAGACTAAGTGCTCGTGCCTCGGTAAGAGTGTCACGGCCTGGGTGAGCTTAACAGTACCTATCTTCTCAGGAACTGCACCACCCCTCCAGCGCTCTACATTCGTGAACATGGACAAGAACTGTTCAACGTCAGGACTAGACGGATGTTCCTGTCTGGACGCGATGTCCCAGTACTCAGTACCACTCTTGAGTACATGGGCCACATGTTTAATGACGTTTGTGCCGACTATCAGATCATCATGCTGACCGGGCACGACCAGAGTGGGTATGACAAAGGAAACACCATAAAGCTGCATGTTGAGGTCATAAAAACCATCAGGCCTAGTCTCCAGACCACCGCAGCCAATCAAGACAATGTTCTCTTCAGGCTGCTGCTTCTCAGGTAAAACACCCCCAGAGCAGAGCTTCTTTACTGCATTTTCACTGATACTGCATGACATAGAGCCAGTATCCAACATGCCATTAAGCTGCACACTCTGGTTGATAAGAACAGGAGCATAGAACAAGTCACTGAAAGCCTGAATCCTCTGTGTCGCCTGAATGACCATACGCGAACCCTGAGGTGCTTTGGCACACTTGTCTTCATACAAGTGAGCCAGGTCGGAGACATCAGTGAGGGATACATCTACATTACCCACACCATCCCTCTCTAGGTGTGGGTTTAGTAGTTTAACGGACGAGACTGACGACCAGCTCTTCCACCAGGCTGAGAACGGAGCTGGTTGGGCGGCTGAGGGTGAGGACAGTCCCTCTTCCAATGACCAGGAGACAAACAGTTTATACATCGGTTCTCCCGGCTGCAGTGGGAAAATGTGGAGTGATCCGGAGACTTACAAACCCTGCACAACCGCTGCGGTGCGTCTGGCACCCGCCCTGCAGCGCTAGCTGGCGGTTGAGTCCGCGTCGGTGTCTGGACCGCAGCGCTAACTGGAACCTGAGTCTGCATTGTGACCAAACGGTCTAGCAAGCTCACCAAACTCCTCATATAGTCATCACCGCCAAAGACAAGTGCGGGAGACGGTGTAGGACACCTTGCACAAAATGATGTAGATGACGCATGAGCCGGGACGGGAGATGGCACCACCGGCACGGTTGTGTTCAAGTCGGGAGCCACGTCGACTACAGGGACATGAACCTGTGAATGGAACCTACGCTCTACCGCGCCTGCTTCACGTTGTCCACCTGCAGCAACACGGTACTTCCTCTCCAGCATGTGCTCATCAAGCCTCTCTTGGATCTCGCTAGCAGACCATTTCCCTGCGGACTTGAACTTAAAAACATTGGCAAGAGACTGATCTGGACAGTGTTTGATAAACATCATGCTTACCTCATGGCTTGGCTCTTCAATACTACGGCCTTGCCGCTTCAAGCATTCGTCACCCACCTCCACTGTCTTATTAAGCCTAATCCAATACTCCATAGCGTCCTCACCTGGCTTGGGCAGCGTACTGTAAAAGTCCGCCAGGGGCATGCTCGAGTATGTGAAGTCACTAAAGTGTTGCTTCAGTACATCAAAAATAATGTGGGGGTTCGCTATGTGGTCGACAGATGTGTTGCGCAGCTTTATCCTCAACACGTCCCTTGCTTTCCCCATAAGCTTAGCTAGAATCTCATGTGACTGCTCACTAACTGGAATGGCTCGCTTCCTCAAATACAAAGTCATAAGGCTCTCCCACTCATGAACTGTAAACTTATCAGAGCTGTCGCCCCTGAAAATAGGAGGCTCCCTAGCGTCTGTCTGCATTACTACTCTAACACTAGGCACTGTCTCCGAACACTGTTCAGCAGACCTAGCACTGTCTGTGTGTGTGTTTCTAAGCATTTGTGTTTCCTGCAGCTTAGCAGTGATTGACTCTCCTATCTTCTCTGCTAACCGAGTAATGAGCATGGCTAACTCACCCACTGGCTGCTCGCTGTTACCCAGCACAGCCCCTTCGCTGATACCTGGCCTGGCCCGTTCTACGTAGCGTGTGGAGGTGAACTGAGGAGTGCCAAATGTGGTCGGGTCTCTAGGTCCTGGTGCTCTGGTGTCTGGTTCCCCGCCCTCTAAGAGCTGCCCGAAACTCCTACCTACACCTAGCCGTAAACCCCCACCCACATCTAACTGGTACCCCCTCTCCATAGCACACTGGCGATCCAAAAGATCCTGATCAGCAATGTTACCCCCACCTACGTACGAACCACCCTCTGCCATGTTCCTACCTCTAACACTCAGATAAAATAAAAAATAAAATAAAAAAGTGAAAAGCTCAATTCATTTAAATAATTGAATCTAGAAATCACTAAGAGATTGAAACAATCACACACAATCAACAAATTCACCAATAGATTAATCACATATGCACATATCCAGTAGTTTAGATCAATAGATTATTCACACGAGTCCTTCAATCACATCAACATTAACCTTTTTTTCCTTTTTTTTTCGTGTGTTTTTCTTCCTTCAGTATATACAAATGTCCTGTTCACAAGCCCAGTCCATGGTAACCATAGCTATGACTGTCCAGTGTCCACACAGCTCAACTCCAGTCCACTGTAACATGAGTGTACAGTCTGTAGAAATACCTGAGGACGTCTGGGGCTTGATGACGACAGCAGCCTCCCGCGGCGAGCAACTGATGTCACTCTCAGAATCCAGGAGGGTCACGGCACCAATGTAACGGGGGCAGTCCTATGCTGTTCTGTGCTGGTCAGCCTGCTGCATGCCCGTCACTCTCATCATTAGCTCTGCGTTGTGTTCTAGTTGGGTGGGGCCCCAGGTGTTGTGGGGGGCCCTCAGTCTCTCATCATCATCATCATGATCAAGGAAGGAGCGGGGACACACAGGACTCTATTTGGCCCACCTTGCCATTTATTTTGGTTTCAAACCCTTCGACAACCGTCCAGTCCTCCAGCGGGAGCGGTGTTTCTTACGGGCGTGGGGGTCGAAGTTCAACCACTGCCCGGACTCCACTCGTGTGCGTTAGAAGTAGAAACCGTCCACGGGACTCCGATGTAAGAAAGGATAAACAAGTATTTTATCCCACAGCTTGCAGTATCTTCTTACAGGGATACTCAAGGTTACGTTCTCCTCAACCAGCAAAACTGTCCCACGGTAAGAAACACGTGTGGCTCGGCTCGATTGCTGCTTGAGACTCCTCCCACAAAACAAAAATGGCCTCTCCCGCGTTCCCTCTTCCGTGTACCCACAAGACCTCTCTCTTAAAGCGACAGTACACGTATATGACGGTCGTTGGAAAACATACATAAAAGTAAATAATGACATAAAATAAAATGTAGTAAACAGAAATAACAGCACACAGACAGGATTTGGTGATATTTCATACTCAAACAAAATAAAATAAAAACATTAATTTTAACCTGGTTACACCTTGCGGGTATACTCGGAGGTATTCTGGGGAAGAATCTGCATCCGTCTCCATTGCCAGTCGTCTTGAAGTCTTGCCACTGGTAGTAGGTGGTCTCGGACGAGAGAGTGGGGATGATGATGATGCGCAACTCTTCCTCACTTTAATCATTGCGCAAGTCATCAGCCAACCATCACAGGATAACTCAGGCACGTAGCCAGGTAGGTGGTTTTCGTGTCTGAACCCCCCCCCCCCCGAAACCCCACGGCCAGTCTGAAATGGCACCAATAATTATTTAGTTATCGTTTTGATTATTTGTCACCGCCCCTCTGGCCTACTCATACACTGCATCTATCGTGACTGACAGGCGTTAAACCTGTCAGTTAATTTGTTTCCAAACATGATGTATCTTATTGGTCTGTTTCGTAAAACAAATAAAATCACACGCTTTTGATTGGCTCAGGGGTCTGACGAGTCAGCTAAGCAACCTGCCGCTGGTTATGCTAGCTAAATGGTCGATCTATAGTTTGCTTTTCAAAAGCAATGGAGCCGCCGAAAGCTACCTGTAAATCAGGCAAGAGCAGTAAAGTTAATATTCGTAAAATCAGTGATTTTTTGTTTCAACGTGTCCCGACTCCAAAAAAAAAAAAGAAAAGAAGAACATTACAGATGATCTGGTCACTAACGTTACCGATTTTCCGGAGCAAGTGTTAGCAGACCCACTGCCCTCCTCCTCGGAAACGGAGCCAGAGTTAGCAGACCCGCCGTCCTCTACCTCGGAAACGTTTTCACACGACTTTGTGGATTATATTGGTGGGAAAATATCAGACGAACAGAGAAGAGAAATATACTCACTGGACTGGACGGCCAATATCGGACAAACATTCCCTACAAAACTAGGAGGTAAACTACGTTTCCAACGTCATTGGATTGACCAGTTTAGCTGGCTAGTATACTCAACAAGGTCCGACGGTTGTTTTTGTAAGCACTGTGTTGCGTTTGCAGTCGAGCATGTGGGCAAGGGAGGGCACAGAAAAGCTGGCAAGCTAATTAATGTCCACTTCTCAGACTGGAAACATGCTTTAGAGACGTTCAAAGACCATGCACAAAAGGCATATCACAAGGATGCATGTTTGAAAGCGGACAATTTCCAAATGGTTCTCAACAATAAAATGGATGCAATTTCACTGAGGCTAGATTCTGAGAGAAAAAAGCGAGTCCAAGAAAACAGAGAAAAACTCAAAAGCATCATTGCAACGTTGATTTTTTTGCGGTCGCCAAGAACTCGCCCTGAGAGGTGATATTGATTCAGGACCAGTGCCATTGAATGAGCCAACTCACAATGACGGAAATTTCAGGGCTTTACTCAGGTTTAGGGCTACATCTGGCGACACAGTACTGTTACAACACTTGAGTAAATGTCCAGCAAACGCTAGCTACTGCAGTCCTGATGTACAAAATGAAATAATCAGCATAATTGGAGTTGTGACAACAAACAAACAGGTGCAGAAAGTAAACTCCGCGCAGTGTTTCGCTGTGTTGGCAGATGAAATGAAAGATGTTTCAGGGCGGGAGCAGCTTTCTGTCTGTGTCAGATACGTGAACCAGCATGACAGCCAATATAGCATCAGAGAGGACTTTTTGTCCTTTGTTGATATCGAGAAGTTAACCGGTGAGGTAATCGCCAATTCAATCGAAAGTCAGTTGACAAATGCAGGCGTTGATTTACAGTTTTTACGTGGCCATGGATACGACGGCGCATCTGCCATGAGTGTCCGTTTAAATGGTGCCCAAGCTAAAATCAAAGAGAAGCACAAGCAAGCAGTTTATGTGCACTGTGCGAGCCACAGTTTGAATTTGGTCCTAAACAAGTGCTGTACTGTACAAATGGTGCGAAATTGCTTTGGAATTGTCTCGGAAATCTGCACTTTTTTCCATGATTCGGCTTTGCGGTCTGCCAGTCTGCGACACGAGACGGAGCGTCTTTTACCCGACTGCAAGAAAACGCGACTGACGAAGTTGTGTGAAACGAGATGGGTCGAACGCCACGACGCAATATTTACATTCAACGAGCTTTTAGACCCCGTGCGATCCAGCCTGCAGAAAATCAGTGAAACCTTCACAGGAGACACATCTGTCAAAGCCACTCAGCTCTTTAATTCAATTGACAATGCAGAATTCATGCTGTCCATGAATGTGAGTGAGAAGATGCTTGCAAAAACCTACCACCTGTCCACCTTCCTTCAGAAGGAAAATTGTGACTTGGTGAGTTGCGTTTCAGTTGCTGATGCTGTTATTAAGCAGGTAGATGAGATGAGGGCTAACTCTGAGATGGAGTTCAGGCAGATTTTCCAAAAGACCTCTTCCCAAGCAGCCAAGTATGGGGTTGAATTTCGACCACGAAGAGGCATGGACTGCAATGAGGATCCATTGAAGGCCTGTGAAAATCACTACCGGCAAAAGCTTTTCATAGTCATGCTTGACTTTTATTCATCACAGATGAAGGAACGCTTCAGCAAACACAGAAATGTGATCTCCAACCTCTGCTCCTTACTGCCATCTAAGGTCAGCATGCTGAACGACAGCTCAGCTCAAGCGCTCTCCAACCTGTATCCCGATGAAGTGTCACCGCATCTGGAAGTTGTAGTCAGAAATTGACACCTGGCGGGATAAATGGAAAGATGCAACTTATGTTCCACAAAATGCCATTGAGGCATTAAATGCCTGTAACAGTGAGTTGTTTCCAAGCGTCTTCAAGCTTCTCCGCGTTTTGACCACGCTTCCTGTCACCAGTGCCCATGTCGAGAGAAGTTTTTCCCGTCTGGGAAGGATCAAGGACAAAATGCGCAGTACAATGACGGAAAGACGGCTTAATGGACTGACATTGCTCTCGGAGCACAGAGACATTGTGGTGACGCCGGAAGAGGTACTGGACATCTTTTGCAGACAAAAAAGACGATTGGCCCTGCTTTTATAAGGTAAGACCCACTTTTATTTATTAATGCATTGATGATTATCTATGGGCCATTAATACGTTGACATTTACCGTACGGTTGGGTATTAGGCTATAGTATACAGTGTGGGAATTTTATTTACCGGTAGCTTTCGGCAGTGTTGCCCGACCCCCCCCCCAAAAAATATGTTTCTGCCTACGGGCCTGGGATGACTAGATGGTCCCCGTCGCTGCGACGGACGAATAACAACAACAACGTATACCTGTATACCTGAGTAAGAAATCAGTAGAGTCCAACTTTCGTCTGACTTTTATTTTGAAGGCAGAAAGCCAAGTGGATGTTGAGAATCTCAGACAGCAACAGAAAACGTCGAACTTTAATTTTGTGTACTGTTGCCATGGTAACACATGCCAATTACAATTACAATCAGGTTCAATCAATCAATCAAACAAGTTATTACAATCAATGAGACGGTAGCCTCAAGACTTTTCCAGATCTCCTGCCCTGTGTCTCGCTGAAACCTGGCTTAGTGAGCATCCATCCATCCATTATCCAAACTGCTTATCCTGCTCAGGGTCACGGGATGCTGGAGCCTATCCCAGCAGTCATTGGGCGGCAGGCGGGGAGACACACTGGACAGGCCACCAGGCCATCACAGGACCAACACATTCACACCTAGGGGCAATTTATTTTTTTTAGTATGGTCAAGTCACCTGACCTCCATGTCTTTGGACTGTGGGAAGAAACCAGAGCACCCGGAGGAAACCTACGTGGACACGGGAAGAACATGCAAACTCCACACAGAGGATGACCTCGGACGACCCCCAAGGTTGGACTACCCCGGGGCTCAAACCCAGGACCATCTTGCTGCGAGGCAACCGCGCTAACCACTGTGCCACCGTGCCACCCGTTAGTGAGCATATATTGGGCAATTGGGTCCAACCTTGAGGGGTTGTCCCGGGTCATCCTCTGTGTGGAGTTTGCATGTTCTCCCCGTGTCTGCGCCGGGTGCTCCGGTTTCCTCCCGCAGTCCAAAGACATGTAGGTCAGGTGAATCGGCCATACTAAATTGTCCCTAGGTGTGAATATGTGTGTGTGTGTGTGTGTGTGTGTGTGTGTGGGCGGGCCCTGTGATGGACTGGTGGTCCTTCCAGGGTGTCTCCCTGCCTGCTGCTCAATCAATGACTGCTGGGATATGCTCCAGCATCTCTGTGACCCTGTGTACAATAAGCAGTTTAGATAATGGATGGATGGATATTGGGCAATACACCTCATCTGCCGCAGTTTCAACTCCTCTGGATGGACCGCGAAATGGAGCTATTGGGGAAAAAGACAGTATGGCGGCATATGCTTTTACATAAACGAAGGTTGGTGTACAGGTGTCGCAGTGTTGAAGAAACACTGCAGCCCCCAGAGACCTTTTTTCATTGACTGTAAACCATTCTACTCACCACGGGAATTTTCATCATTTATTCTGGTCGGTGTGTATATCCCACCCCAGGCCTGTGTTAAAGAGACATTAAAACACCTGGCTGATCAAATTACAAACATGGAGCACAAATATCCAGACTCCGTACTCATTATCTTTGGGGATTTTAAGAGAGCAAACCTCAGCCCCGAACTGCCAAAATACAGACAGCATTTTAAATGTCCCACCAGGGACAAAAACACTGGATCATTGCTAAACAATATTAAAAGACGCCTATCGCTCTGTCCCCCGTGCAGCCCTGGGCCTCTCTGATAACTGTCTGATTCATCTTATCCCAACCTACAGGCAGAAACTAAAGTCTGCAACGCCTGTGGTAAAAACTGTGAGGAAATGGACCAATGAGTCAAAACTGGAGCTCCAGGCCTGCCTCAACTGCACTGACTGGAGTGTTTTTTGAGGCTGCATCTACAGACTTAGACAAACTTACTGACACTGTGACATATTACATCAACTTTTGTTAGGACGTGTGTGTGCCCACCAAAACTTTCTGTACCTTCAACAACAATAAGCCCTGGTTCACAGCAAAACTCAGGCAGCTTCGTCAGGCCAAAGAGGAAGCCTGCAGGAGTAGAAATAGGATCCAGTACAACAAAGCCAGAAATACACTCACAAAGGAGATCAGAGTGGCAAAAAGCTGCTACTCTGAAAAGCTGAAACACAGGTTTTCTGCCAACGACCCAGCATCAGTCTGGAAAGGTTTGAAAGACATTACTAACTACAGGAGACCATCCCCCCCACACTGCAGGGAACCATCAACTGGCTAACAATCTAAATAGGTTTTACTGCAGGTTTGAAAAGCAAACTTTCAAAACCCTCACCCTCCCCGGCCACAACACACAACCAACTGCATTCAATGCCAGCCACTCTCCCCTCCCCACCAAACCCCCACCCGTACTCAGGATCTGTGTTGAGGACGTGCACCAGCTCTTCCAGAGACAGAGAACCAGGAAGGCACCGGGCCCGGATGGCATGTCACCCTCCTGTCTGAAAGTCTGTGCTGACCAGCTGGCCCCCATCTTCATACTGATCTTCGACAGATCACTGGAGCTGTGTGAAGTCCCCTCCTGCTTCAAGAGCTCCACTATCATCCCAGTCCCCAAGAAAACAAAAAACCCCATATCACAGGATTAAATGACTACAGGCCCATTACCCTTATGTCTGTGGCCATGAAATTCTTCAAGAGACTGGTGTTGGCCCACCTGAAGGAACTCATAGGCCCCCTGCATGACCCCCTGCAGTTTGCCTACCAAACAAACAGGTCAGTGGAGGATGCAGTCAACATGGCATTGCACTACAGCTTCCAACACCTCGGCTCCCCAGGGACATACGCAAGAGTCCTGTTTGTGGACTTCAGCTCAGCGTTCAACACCATCATCCTAGATATCCTCCACTCCAAAACTCACCTGGCTCCAGAGGTGTAAAAACCAGGTCCAGAAAGTAGAAGTCCAAAACATGTATTTGCTCCACTCATGCACTACACCAGCAGATTCTAGTCAACACCACTCCTCAACTAGGTAGGGAAAAGTAGCTAATGAAATCAGCTGGTTTCATAACATGGTTGGAGCAAAGACATGGTTTGGACATTTACTTTCTGGACCTGGTTTTTACAACTCTGCCCGGCTCACTGTATCAGCCCCTATCTGCCAGTGGATTAAAAACTTCCTGACAGACAGGAGGCAGCTGGTGAGGCTGGAGAAAATCACATCCAGCACCCAGACAATCAGCATTGGCACCCCCCAGGGATGTGTGCTCTCCCCTCTACTCTTCTCTCTCAACACAAATGACTATGCCTCAGGTGACTATACCTCTGTTAAACTCCTGAAGTTTGCAGATGACACAACCATCATTGGCCTTATCCGGGATGGTGACGAGTCTGCATATAGACGGGCGGTTGATCAGCTGGCCCTCTGGTGTGGCCATAACAACCTTGAACTGAACACGCTCAAACCAGTGGAGATGACAGTGGACTTCAGGGGGAGCCCCCCAGCACTGCCCCCCCCCCGCTATACTCAACAGCACGGTGTCTGCAGTGAAAACCCAAAGATTTCTGGGTTCCATAATCTCCCAGGATCTAAGGTGGGCATCCAACACAGACACAATCACCAAAAAATGCCCAGCAGAGGATATACTTTCCCTGCCAGCTCAACAAATTCAACCTGTCTCAGGAACTGCTGACTCAGTTCTACACTGCAATAATCCAATCTGTCCTCTGCACATCCACCACTATCTGGTTTGGATCGGCCACAAAACAGGACAGGGACAAACTACAACGGACAGTTACATGTATGTATGTCTGCAGAGAAAATAATTGGTACAAACCTGCCCTTCATTCAGGAGTTATACACCTCCAGAGTCAGGAAACGGGCAGGCAACATCACTGCAGACCCATCACACCCTGGTCACAGCCTGTTCCAACTCCTCCCCTCTGGTAGGTGCTACAGAGCACTGTATCCCAGAACAACCAGATATAAACACGGTTTCTTTCCATGGGCTGTCATTCAAATGAACGCTTATCACTGTCAAATAAACCCAGCAATTTTGCATATATTGTACTGTACATTGTACGTATACTGGTACACTCTGTCATGTTCAGCTACCTCAGGCATGTAGGTAAGTAACCTGCTAACATCTATTTCAGCATCTGTGATATATTCTCTGTACAATTGCACTTTATCGCTGTAACAATAGGAACTATTATTAGGAACCATTGTTTAGTTCCTTGTTTCCACAGAGGTCGTTTATGTTGTTGCACCTTGAATAACGGACTGAGCATGATGTGTAACCTTACGTGCCGAAGTTATTATTAAAGTTTATAGCCCAGTGGGTTGAAACGAGTTGTAAAGTCTCATTAGTAGAAGGAAACAACACACTTTAACATGGTGGCAGCAGCGGACGACTCGGTTTGAAGTTTGGTGCGGAAAAGTTTTCTAGGAGCGGGAGAGCAGTTAGTGTTGCTGAGCAACGTTCAGTATATGTTAGCATTAGCTGCTAGTGTGAGACTGCCGTGTGACATGGATGGGCTAAAACCACCGCAAACGTTATGTCTGGACTCAAGCAACCTTTCGAAGACATGGAAGGCCTGGAGGGACGAGTTTGCTCTGTATGTGGATTTAGCCATGGCTGACGCCGATGACAAACAGAAGGTGAAACTGTTGAGCTGTCTTGTCGGGGAGAGCGGCAGGGAACTTATGGACACGTTACTGGGTGACACACCGTAGGATGCATGGAACTTAGATGACGTTATCAAGAAGTTTGATGATCACTGCGACCCCAGCGTTAACGAGACTGCGGAACGTTATCGTTTTTTTTACAAGAAACCAGGGCACCAGTGAAAATATAGACCGTTATGTCATGGAACTGAGAGTGTTGGCAAAAACATGCAACTTTGGGACAGTGAGAGACTCGCTCATTCGGGATCGGATTGTGTGTGGAGGTAACAACACAATCATAAGAGAAAGACTGCTCCGACAGAAAAACTTGACACTGGACACATGTTTGCAGCTGTGCAGAGCCGCTGAGCTCTCAAAGGACAATGTGAAAACCATCTCGGGATCGATGGTGGAAGAGGTACATGCTGTGCAAGGAGCACAGTATCGGAAACAGACGAGCAACACTGTGGAGTGCAGATATTGTGGAAAAATGCATGAGAAAAGTAAACAAAAGTACGCAGCGTTTGGGAAGAAGTGCACAAAGTGTGGAAGAGAGAACCACTTAGCAGCAAAATGCAGAGCAAAACCGGAACTAAGGAAAAAGAAATATGTGAGTAAAATAACAACTGAATCTGAGAGTGATGAATATGAAGATATTATCACCTGTGTCACTGAAACTGAGACAAAAACCGTGGATGTAGTAGAGACTGACACAGGGAAAGATGTGCATACAGAGACTGTAGAGGATGTAAAAGAAACTGAGAAAATGAAGAAAACTCAGCTTCTCTATGCTGACATGCTTCTAGACAAGGACATGGTGAAATTCCAAATAGACTGTGGTGCCAGCTGCAATATCATCCCAATTAACCTGCTGAATCCAGATGCCAAATTAGAACACATGAAGAGTGTACTAGTAATGTACAATAAAACCAAATTAAAACCACTGGGAAAATGTAAAGTGAAAATAAGAAACCCGAGAAACAACAAGCTATATCACTTAGAGTTCCAGGTGGTGAATGCAGCCGGTACAGTGCCTCTGCTGGGTAGGAGAGCCAGTGAGGCCATGAAATTGATAAAAGTGCAATATGAAAACATCATGACAATAGACAGTATTGTCACAACAGAAACAACAACAGGACAGTGGACAATGGGACAAATTAAAGATGAGTATGCTGATGTGTTCATTGGCGATGGCTGCCTCGAGGGAAAATACAAAATAGAGGTGGACAAGACAGTGAAACCAGTACAGCTGCCAAAGAGGCGGGTCCCAGTCGCCATGATGAAACCACTGAAGGACGAGCTACAGGACCTACAGCAAAGAGGGATCATAACACCTGTGGAATGCAGTACAGATTGGATCAGTGCAATGGTGGTGGTACAGAAACCAAGTGGGAAACCAAGAGTGTGTATCGATCCCAAGCCTTTGAACAAAGCTCTAAAGCGCAGTCACTTCCCACTGCCAACCATTGAGGACATTTTACCGGACTTGTCAAAAGCAAAAGTGTTCACAGTGTGTGATGTCAAGAGTGGATTCTGGCATGTGCAGCTGGAGGAGGAGTCCAGCTATTTATCAACATTTGCCACTCCATTCGGACGTTACAGGTGGCTGAGGATGCCAATGGGGATAAGTCCGGCCCCAGAAATCTTTCAGAGAAAGCTCACACAAGTGCTGGACGGTGTACCGGGCTTGTACATTAAAGCTGACGATGTACTGATCACAGGCCAAGGGGAAACACAGGAGGAAGCTGAGCGTGACCATGATGGAAAACTGAGACTGTTTCTTGAAAGATGCAGACAAAAGAACATGAAGCTGAACAAAGACAAATTCAAGCTGAGACAAAAGGAGACCACATACATTGGACACCGCCTGACGGCTGATGGACTCAGGGCGGATCCAGAGAAAGTGCGTGCCGTTGAGAAGATGCCGGCACCAACCGATGTGAAAGGACTGCAAAGGCTGCTAGGTATGGTAAATTATCTAGCCAAGTTTTGTCCCCACCTCTCAGACCAGTGCATAGTGTTGACACACAAAAACAGGGAGTGGAACTGGACAGCACAGCACGAGGAGGCTTTCCTCAAATTGAAAGAGACTATAGCAAAGGTCCCAGTACTGAAATATTACAACCCAGATGAGGAACTCCCAGTGCAGTGTGATGCTTCAGACACCGGCTTAGGCGCAGCGCTCATGCAGATGGGTAAACCAATAGCATTTGCAAGCAGAGCACTCACTCAAACAGAGCGTGGGTATGCACAAATAGAAAAGGAGTTCTTAGCAATGGTTTTTAACATGGAAAGATATCACCAGTACACATACGGCCGAAAAGCGACAGTGCAAAGTGATCACAAGCCGTTGGAAACAATAGTGAGAAAACCTCTACTGAGTGCACCTAAAAGGCTGCAGGGAATGATGCTGCACATACAAAAGTATGATCTAGATGTAGTATATGTGCCAGGTAGAGACATGCTGCTAGCAGACACTCTGAGCAGAGCTTATCTTCCTGAGAGTGCACCGGATGCAGAACCAGAGACTGTCAACATGGCACAACACTTACCTATCGCAGCAGACAGGCTACATGATATACGATCTGCCACAAAAGAGGATGAAACACTGCAGCTTTTCATCAAATTGATGCAGCAAGGATGGCCTGACAATAAGTCAAAAACACCAAGGGAAATCAAGCCCTACTTCTCATTCCAAGAGGAGTTAAGCCACCAAGATGGAATAGTGTTTAGGAGTGAGCACGCTGTCATCCCTGATGCATTGAGGAAAGACATCACTTGCCGACTACACGCATCACATCTGGGTCTGGAAGGATGCCTACAGAGGGCTAGGGAGTGTGTCTATTGGCAGGGCATAAACGACCAAATAAAATCATATATAGCAAAGTGTGACATCTGCAGATCAATGGACATTAAGCAACAAAAAGAAACCCTAATGTCACATGATGTGCCAAGCAGGCCGTGGGCAAAGGTGGGCATGGATCTGTTCATGTTTGAAAACAAAGACTACCTCATAATTGTTGATTTTTTTCTCAAATTTTTGGGAAATAGATTACCTGGCAGATACCAAGTCAACCACAGTGATACGGAAGCTGAAAGCTCATTTTGCCCGCCAAGGTATCCCAGATATTGTAATCTCGGACAATGGCCCACAGTATTCGTCACAAGAATTCCAGAAGTTCAGTCGACTGTGGGGATTTCAACATAAAACCTTATCACCAGGTTACCCGCAAAGCAACGGCAAAGCTGAGTCAGCCGTTAAGACAGCAAAAAGACTCTTGCTCAAAGCCAAGGCTGCTGGACAGGATCCTTATCTCGCCCTTCTGGACCACCGCAACACACCATCACAGGGTACTGATACCACACCAGCACAGCGGCTGCTCAGTCGCTGTACCAAAACACTACTGCCAACCAAGGCAAGCCTGTTACAGCCGAAAGTTGTGCAGGTGAAACAGGATTTACAAAATAACCAACAACGTCAGAGAGCATACTACGACAGGTCGGCTAAAGACTTGGACACGCTTGCTTCAGGTGAATGTGTGAGAGTTCGGCCTCTCGCACCCCACACTGGCTGGAGAGTGGGCAAGGTGCTGAGGCCGGTCGATAGGAGATCCTGAGGTCCAGCTGCACACGGGTGGTGTCATCAGGAGAAATCGCAGACACCTCAGGCATGCACCAGGAGCAATCTTCACTGACACTATGGACATGGAGATCAGCAGCCCCAGTCAGCCAGAGAGTGTTGAACCCGGACATTCAGAGAGTGTTCCTTCTCGCAGTGTCTTAGCAGGAAACAAAACCAAGGACACTGGTGACAGGGCCAACCCTGTTACAACCAGATCAGGCCGCTCTGTTGTGCAGCCGCAGCGATACAAAGACTTTGTGACCTCACACAGATGAATGGATCTGTAGCACTAATGGACTTTGGGGGGAGGCATGAATGAAAAAAAAAGTGAATCACAAATGTTGTGTACATATGTTCTTGTTCACCTGGTTATCTGCAAGTTCAGGTATTAATTTAAACATTGGTTATGTTAAACTGTGAAGAGAAGCCAGAGCACTTTGATACACAGTAGTTGATAATGATCATTTTCATTAGGAGGTATAAGTAACTGATAAATATATGTCATTGTTAATATGAAAAACATTTTGAATGTTGATATTCGTACACTGTTAGTAGCAAAGAGTTTGTTCGTATTTTATTGTTTACAGCGATAGACAATTAAAAAATGTATTAAAGGTTCTAAAAAAGAAGAAACTCTGAAAAGAGAAAGGATGTAACAATAGGAACTATTGTTAGGAACCATTGTTTAGTTCCTTGTTTCCACAGAGGTCGTTTATGTTGTTGCACCTTGAATAACGGACCGAGCATGATGTATAACCTTATGTGCCGAAGTTATTATTAAAGTTTATAGCACAGTGGGGTTGAAACGAGTTGTAAAGTCTCATTAGTAGAAGGAAACAACACACTTTAACAATCGCCTCTTATTTCACCTGTATATAAGTCCATCATTGTGTATCTGAAGATTGCTGTGTTGTAGTGTTGTTATTCTATGTTAAGTACTTTGAGAGAGCCACGGAACCTAAGTGAAATTCCATGTAGTGCAAACCTACATGGCCAATAAACATGATTCTGATACTGAATTTACGCGAGTGTTGGTAGTCAGCTTCAATTATGAACCAGCACAGCATCAAACAAAAACAACCATCAAGTAGATAGATATAAGCGCCGCCAGATTCACTTGATGGCCGTACGGGAGACGAAGCAGTTTACGTTCTGAAGGGATTGAATTTATCTGACATTCAACAACAACAGTATTTCACAGTAAAGGATGCATTTCTTTCATTTTTTTCATTGTAAAGAAAATTGTGATATGTGAAAGAGTACGTTTTAATATAAGACAGGTTAGTGGTCGGGTTCCCGGACATGCAGCTGGATAAAGACTTCACGCTACAAAAAGCAATCGGATGGACAGATAGACAGAAACAGCGAAACAGCAACAGTGCAACCTGCATGGCGAAAATAAGAAAGAGACATGCTCTATGGATAGAGTTATGAGTAAAGACAAATAATTTCAGGAACGGAAAATAAGAAAGTTAGTAAACCAAACAAAGGAGAAAAACATCATCCCTTCTGTAGAACAAACTCTAGGCTCACTAGCTGACGTTCTGATCTTTAGTGTAAACTACTAATAAGACACATTAGCCACTAACTAACGGGTCTGACCCTTTAGCCGAGCGGTTAGTGATGTCGCCTTGTGGTGCAGTACAACCCGTATCGAATCCCGCACCAGGCAAGAAAATAACCGGTTACATCGGTGGCAGCGGTGGGATCCGGAAGTGTGCAGATCCTCATAAGTCTCTTCGGAGCGCGGGAATAACAAAGCGCGAGGGCGCGCTTCCGGGGAGGGTGACGACTGTAAACTACTAATAAGACACGTTAGTCCCTAGCTAACGGGTCCGACCCTTTAGCCGAGCGGTTAGTGATGTCGCCTTCTGGTGCAGTACACCCCGTATCGAATCCCGCACAGGGCAAGAAAATAACCGGTTACATTAGCATACTAGTTGCCATGGTGTTTGAGCAAATTCCACTTGCCAATCAGCTAGACTGACGACCTTCATCACACCATTTGGACGGGTTTGCTTTAATAGGTTACCGTTTAGGATTGTATCCGCACCTGAGCACTTCTAGACCAGAATGGTTACAGAGGTAACAGAGGGTTAGAGGACATCGAACATGATTCACGTCTGCATGCAGTGTTGATGAAGATCGAGAATGCAGAGAATATATGAGAACATTCACATACATCGAGAATGCAGGAATAACCCCCAACATAGAGAAATGCCGATGTTCCAGTTAAATTCCTGGGTCACATCATCTCGGATGAAGGAGTTGTCAGACCCAACTAAAACAGCGGCAATCAGAGAGATGGTGGAGCCAACCAACATCACGTGAACTACACAGCTTCCTTGCAATAGTGAACCAATTAAGGAAGTTCATTCCACAGTTAGCAGTAAAGGACAAACCTCTCAGAGACTTGCTACCAAAAAAAACAAACAAACAAACCAACCAACCAACCAACCAACCTCTAGCTCTGGGGAGTCTATTAGCCCGAAGCCTTCGACAACATGAAAGAGGAGCTGTCGAGCACACCTGTGGTAGCTCTGTATGATTCTAACGAAGACATTAAAGTGTCAGCAGATGCGTCCAGTTTCGAACTGGGAGCACTCCTGCTGCAGAAATGAAGCGAGGAATGGAGGCCTGTTGCCCATGCTTCCAGATCTCTCAGTTGAGCAGAGATACAGATCGAAAAAGAAGCTCTGGCGCTGACATGGGCATTTGAAAGGTTCAGAGACTTTCTGATAGGCCAACACTTTGAGTTACATAGAGAAGGATCACATGCAGTGAACCCATACATACAAGTCTGGATTCTTCCTGAAACATTATATAGTTTAATCTGACATTCTACCTTTGTATGCACAAGGGCACACTCACAGACAAGTGGGCTCCTACTCAGCTCACATAAAGGCGCCCAATTGTCTGGGTAGAGTAGCGGTCTCTTTTGTTGCCTCCCAACACGGGGATAGCCAGTTCAAATCCCCATGTTTGGTCGGGCGCCCCTACAGACACAATTGGCCGTGTCTGCGGGTGGAAAGCCGGATGTGGGTGTGTCCTGGTCGCTGAACTAGCGCCTCCTCTGGTCAGTCGGGGCGCCTGTTCGGGGGGGGGGTAGCGCTATCCTCCCACGCGCTACGTCCCCTTGGTGAAACTCCCCACTGTCAGGTGAAAAGAAGCAGCTGGCGACTCCACATGTATTGGAGGAGGCATTTGGTATTCTGCAGCCCTCCCCGGATCCCCCCGGAAAAGTCGTTCCCCCACGTTCTGCAGTGAGGGCTGCAGGACGTGGGGAAACGACTTTTCCAGGTCATCGTCACCATTGACCACAGGAAGAAGATTTAATCTCGGCCCCACACAAGACAGAAACTCTCACCTCACCATTATTTGACGGAGAGGGGACAATTACTTGAATTATTCAATTCAAATATCTCTCTCTCTCTCTCTCTCTCTCTCTCTCTCTCTCTCTCTCTCTCTCTCTCTCTCTCTCTCTCTCTCTCTCTCTCTCTCTCTGCACTGCATGCGGGAAGGTTGGGTACGTCAGCGTGAGTGAGGGCGTTGAATGAGCTTGAGCGTGTTTTTTGGATTAATTCACTTGTTCTCTACTGCTTTCACTTTTCTTTTCTTCTCTACGTGGTAATGTGAGGGAAGTTTAATTTTACTTCGTCGTTGGTTGTTGGAAAGTGACTGGAGTAGCTGGTGGGAGTTTGGTGGTGTGCAATATGGCTTCCCTCCCCGGCGAGGGCTCGCCTCCCCTGTCTATCAGACACGGGGTTAGAGTCGTGGTCGACCCGCGGTACACTGTCGAACAGGTTCTCCTGGCTGCAGGAGAACAGGTCGGTTATGAGAACGTCACCTACGGCTCTCGGATGAATAAAGCCGTGGTGGCTTTTCTCCGAGAGGAGCGCTTAGTCCACCTGTTGGTGGAGAGGGGCCTGGTGCTGGACAACTTGTTTGTAGCCGTCTCGCCATTGTTTGTGCCGTCGACACGTGTTACCGTGTCAGGCGTACCTCCGTTTATCCCGAACGAGCTCATTGAGAAAGAACTGGGTCGTTTCGGGAAGTTTGCTTGCGGGTTCAGAACAGTCCGTCTGGGTTGTGGCGACGCCAGACTGCAGCATGTTAACTCCCTGTGGAGACAGGCCTTCATGTATTTAAATGATCCCTCAGAACATCTACAAGTGTCATTTAAGGTCAAATACGAAGACGGCTTCTACACTGTACGCGAGTTCTAGCAGCATGAAGTGTTTTGAGTGCGGCGATGTCGGCCACAAACGTTCATCCTGCCCGCACAGGGAGTCCACAGAGGGCAGCAGTACAGGCGAGCCACAGCCTGACGGCGCCGCTGAGGGCGGTAGCCCGCAAACGGCGCAGCAGGCGGCAGGAGATACCGCAACCGGTGATCCGCAACCTGGTACGGAAGGAAATGTAACAACTGAGCAGGACAGTAATACTGTGAATGATGGTAATCTGAGTGGTACTGAAGCACAGGATGCGGATGTATGCAGAGACGAAGGACAGACAGAACCAGCGGGAGACAGTCGCCCAGCCGAGGCTGAGAGTCAGGTTCCTGCAGGTGAGTCACACTGTGAAAACGCTGGAAATGAAGATGAGGACCTGTTAGAGGATGATAGCCTATCTCAGTTTGCTGATATTGTGTCACAAGGTGATCAGCAGTCATACTCATTGAAAGAGATTAATGATTTCCTTGACGAAACCTGTGGCAGACAGTCTGTGGGTGTAACAGATTTCTTCTCGGATTTGGACAGGTTTGTTAATTCTGTTATGAAAATTAGAAAAACAGCTGGATATGAAGAGCTCAGTAAGCAGAAGAGGTTTCGTCTGAAGAAGATTCTGACTAAACTCAGGAAAGAAAAGCGAGGAAAGGTTTCTTTACATGTACAAAACTGAAATATATGTGATAAACAACAGGTGTTTTTTCTCTCTTGGAAAGTTTGCACTGTCTTATCCTTCCTTTTCTCTCTTCTTTTAATGGACGGTTTGCAAGTAGGGAGTCTAAATATTAACGGAGGGTGGGATAGAGTTAAGCGAGGTGTGGTAGCTGAGCTGATTAGAGCTAAGAACATAGATGTGCTCTTCCTACAGGAAACACAGCTCTGCAGACAACGAGATAGAGTGGGGAATGAGTTGGGCAGGCCAGGCTTTTTTGAGCCATGGTACCAACTTTAGTGCAGGTGTAGCTGTTCTTTTCTCGCAGCGCCTCCTTTTAACAAATGTTTTGACATGTGAAGTGGAGCAGGGCAGGATCCAGGTAGTTCAGGCAACAATCCGAGAAATACCCTTTGTGTTTATAAATGTGTATGCTTATAATACAGGCACTGATCGCTTGAGATTGTTTAGCAAACTGAGGGATAAACTCAAACAATTTAATAGTGGCTCAATCATAGTGGTGGGAGGAGACTGGAATTGCACTACACACCCTACAGTTGACAGAAACTCAGAAGAGCCCCATCCACCGTCAGCTTCTTTTCTGTCCACTGTGGTTGCAGAAAACGACCTTACGGTTGTTTGGAGGACACTTAATCCAACAGTTAGGCAGTACACATGGGTAAAAGCTGCGGAGGGTAGTGTGAGGGCAGCCAGGTTGGACAGGATTTACCTCAATCAAACATACAGCAACAGGTTGATTAAATCCATGATATCACCTGTGGGATTTTCAGATCACCATTTAGTAGTGGCAGATTTTTCTTTACAAGTTCAATTTCGACACTTCCCACTGGCACTTCGATGTGCGGCTAATGCAGGATAAAGCCTTTTTTCAGTTCTTCTCTGACTTCTGGAGTCATTGGAGGCTGAGGAGGAAGGATTTTGACAGCTTAGCTCGATGGTGGGAGTTAGGAAAAACACAAATTAGGATTTTATGTCAGCAATACAAACAACACACTCTCCGTGTGGAGAAACTTTGTCTTGATGAATTAGAGAGAGAAATTAGGATATTAGAAGGCGAAGTAATTATTGGACATGATGGTAACAGCAGCACTTGGGAAAGTAGGAGGAAGGCTTTAGGTAGGTTCCTGCATGAGAGAGCAAAGGGTGCTTTAATCAGAACCCGAATTGCCACCATCAAAGACATAGATGCGCCAACTTCTTTTTTCTTTAAACTCGAGAGGAAAATTAGAAAGAACAATGTGATGATGCACCTCAAACTTCCCAGTGGGGCAATTACAACTGATCCATTAGAGATGAGGAAGTTGGCCATAGACTTCTACAGCAGCCTGTTCAGTGCGGAGACCTGTGACTCTGGCTGTGTGGGGGAGATACTGGAGGGATTGCCTCAGTTGGGTGAAACACAGGTGACTTCGCTGGAGTCCCCCATCTCCTTTGATGAGATGTCTGTGGCGGTTCAGCAGCTCAGCTGTGGCAAAGCCTCTGGAGTTGATGGACTTCCTTCAGAGTTCTACAAGATGTTTTGGACTCAAATTGGACGAGACTTACATTATGTTTTTAAAGAATATTTGAACTCTGGAACTCTACCTTTGAGTTGTAGACGGGCTGTCCTGACACTGCTACAAAAAAGGGAGATCTTGGCCTACTGAAAAACTGGAGGCCAGTTTCATTGTTTTGTACTGACTATAAGATCATTGCAAAATGTTTTTCGAATAGACTCAAACAGTGTATGGACACGGTTGTACATTACAGCCAGATGTACTGTGTTCCTGACCGTACAATTAAGGATAATCTTTTTTTGATACGTGACATTATTGCCATATCTAAGTTCCAGGAGCTGGATGTTGGCCTGCTTTCCTTAGATCAAGAGAAGGCTTTTGACAGGATAGATCATTGCTATCTGTTCAAAACACTTAAAGGTTTTGGTTTTGGGGATAAATTTGTTAACTGGATCAAGTTGTTGTATTCCGGAGCCAGTGTTCTGTTGAAGGTAGGAGGTGGACTCAGCCGACCTGTCTCTGTTAAGAGAGGTATAAGACAGGGTTGTTCCTTATCTGGAATGCTGTACTCCCTGGCCATTGAACCACTTTTATTTCAGCTCAGGCAGGGGCTCCCAGGGCTAACCTTTTCAGGGAAGATCACCACTGCAGTTAGCTTATCAGCACATGATGATGTCACGGTTTTCATAACAACCCAAAACGATGTACAATTTCTCAAGCAGAAATTGGCCTTATATGAACAAGCCTCCTCTGCAAAAGTCAATTGGTCAAAATCCGAGGGTTTCTTGCTGGGGGAGTGGAACAATAGAGAAAAGCCGACATTACCAGCGGGGCTGCAGTGGAATACAGAAGGGATAAAATGCCTAGGTGTCTTTCATAGGCAGTGACCGCTTCCTGAGCAAAAACTGGGAGGGTTTAACCGAGAAGGTCAGTGCCCGATTGTCTAGGTGGACTCGGATCCAGCCTCAGTTGTCCTATAGGGGGAGAGTCTTGATTGTTAACAACTTGATTGCCTCGATGTTCTGGCACCGGTTTACATTTGTAGAACCTCCGGACACGCTCATACAGGAAGTACAGAAGACGCTGGTGGACTTCTTCTGGGGAGGCTTTCACTGGACCAAGTCTGCTGTACTGTTCCTACCAGTGCTAGAAGGAGGCCAGGGCCTGATTGACCTCCGCAGTCGCATCATGGCCTTTCGCCTTCAAACTGTGCAGCGCCTTTTATACCATGACCAGCGACTTTGGAGTGAAACAGCGTCTGTGTTGCTTCGGAGGGTCATGAACCTGAACTATGACAAGCACCTGTTCCTTCTGGACCTGGCTGGCATGGATTTCACGACAACACCCTTCTATCAATCTGTTCTCCGTGCTTGGGGAACGGTCTTGCGCACCAACAGGGACTACTCCCAGCTCTATGGCAGTGTAGGGGAGGAACCACTGTTCCATAACCCACTGATACACTGCAGGATGCTCAGCTCCGTAAGTGTACAGAGATCCCTCATAAGAGCTGGACTTACGAAATTAGCGTGTCTCAGATCAGGAGGACAGTGGAAGACGGCGGGCATTTTGAGCCAAGAGACTGGCTTCAAATCTCTTCGTTTGATGGAGAGATTGTTGGGAGAAGTGATCAGTGCACTTCCTGGCTTCTCCAGGGAGGCACTAGGAGCGGAGTGTGGAGAGGATCAGCCAGCTATGCTGCCTGTCTTTCCATCTTTGTCAGACCGTGCGGCAGTGGAGGAGCAGGAAGAAGTGAAGGGGGCCATTCTGTCCTTCAAAACGCCAGAACTACATGACCTCTCAAGCACGTCACGAAAGGCCTTGTACGCAGTCACTGTAAAGGTTCTCAACAGAACATCACTAGCCAGCGTGCAGGAGTCGAGGTGGTTGAGTTTGTTCGCACCAGGCTCATCCCCCAGGGGCAGCTGGAGGTCCCTGTACAACCCCCCCCATTGAGAAATGCACTGCGGATCTACAGTGGAGGGTGGTACACGGGGCTGTGGCTACGAACAGACATGTGGCACACTTTGATCCTAGGGTAGGGAGTCAATGCTCTTTCTGCAATGATGAGGAAACCCTACAGCACTTATGGCTTAGATGTCCCAGGTTGGGCCCTCTTTTCTCTGTACTGCAGCAGTGGCTCAGAGGTTTAGGAGAGGTTCTTGCTGACAGCCTGTTTGTCTTTGGTCCGAGGTACATGGCAGCACAGTGCAGACGTATCACCTTGATTAATTTTTTGATAGGACAGGCGAAAATGAGCATTTGGCTTAGCAGACGGAACAAGATGAAAGGCACAGGGTCCATAGACGCCATGCTCATGTTCAGGGGTCTAGTGGCTGCTCGGCTGAAAATAGAGTTAATGTTCTTCAAACTTAGTTCAAACCTAGAAGGATTTATTTCTATGTGGGGACATGGGGATGTGCTGTGCACAGTGGAAGACCAAGTGCTTATTCTTAATCTTTGAAAAAAGGGGAACCAGGGGGAAGGTGTATCCTTTTGTTTTTACTGTGTATGGCGATTGTTGTGTTTTTCCACTATGCATATGAGTTTTTGTGTTGATGTTATCTTGATGTGACTGAAGAATTGGAACATTAAAGGCTTGGTTAAAGGTCAAGGTCTCTCTCTCTCTCTCTCTCTCTCTCTCTCTCTCTCTCTCTCTCTCTCTCTCTCTCTCTCTCTCTCTCTCTCTCTCTCTCTCACACACACACACACACTTCATTTGTGCAAAAGTGAGCACTTTAGAGGGGTTTTTAGTGTGTGTGTTTGTTTTTGGATGTTTCCCTCCTGTTTCTGTCTGTTCCTTCCTGCGTTTCCTTTCTAAATTTGGGTGAGCTGGTTTGGGTTTGGGGATTGGGAAAGGGGGAAGCTAAACACAGGCAATGAACTGCGCGACTTCATAGTAGCTGCCACCTGTAGCTTGGTTTTTGGTGGCACATAGGGTTGTAAATATGCTGCTTTGCTTCCCATACTGGGCCACTGTCCTCTTGATTGATTCAGCCTTATCTTTGAAGTTTTTCTTGTGCCTTATTTCAAAGTGACGTACATTCGAAATTCGACACATATTTTCGCAGCAGAGTGCAGCAGCCGAAAGTAGTAGTAGTAGTAGTAGAGTGCACACAGCTTGGTCCTTTCGTGAAGTAAATCCGGATTAATTTGGCCAAGACTGCTGAAAGAGGCGAATATTAGACAACCTACTTTTTGTTTTTTTGCTTTTGCCATCGTCAGTTGTTCTTGACATAAAGCAAAAAAAGAAAAGAAAAACAAGAAAGAAAGAAAAAAGGAAAAAAGAAAGCTAGCTAGCTCGCTGTCCTTAGTGTAACCCCTTTGATTTGCTGTCTGTATCTACGTGACGTTAACTCCAACATAGTTCCCCGTTTTGACCAGTAGAGTGCGCATGCTCGCTGCAGATCACTCTTTTTTTCCGTTTGATTTATGCGGACAGACAGCGCAGAGCAATCCCCGTCGTGAAATCTTTATTAGGCTTATAACTTTCTCTACAGTTCATCAACAAGTATTATATTTTGGGTTTTACTCTAAAAAGACTCCTACTCTTGAGAATCAAAGTTGGACCGTCGAGCGTCATCTCTTTCTTTGTGTTTTACCGAGCAAAGCTCCGGTGAGTTTAATTGAGTCACTTTGATAATAGCTTAGCTTAGCCATAAGCTAGATGCTAAAGTACTTTGAGTTAATTCGCCGACACATTTTTGTACATTGTGTTATTGTAATTGAGTTAATTCAGTTACACAGCTTTGTGTGGTGTTATTGAACTCATTTTCATAGGCAGAGAAAACAGTATTATACCGTACAGTGTATCGATAGATTCTAATTAAAAAACAAACAAACAAACAAACAAAAAAAGATGTTAATTAAAAAAAATTGCTGTATCAATGTTGTTTTTTTAGTTTTTTTTTTTATACCCGTTGCGACAATGGATTCTGAAACAAGATGTCGAGCCAGAGTCCAAACCAGTGAGCCTCTTGGAGCAGAGTGCAGGCCAGCACGCGTGGACGGTGTGACTTTTCAGCTTTTGCTCCATCGTCTGTACAGGGAAAGGAGCACACGCGTCTGTTCTACTCAGCTAAGTCAAGTCAATGTTATTTGTATAGTCCAGGGGTCGGGAACCTTTTTGACTGGGAGAGCCATAAAAGCCAAATATTTCTAAATATATTTCATTGAGAGCCATATAGTATTTTTAACGTATAATAAATTAAATATGTCTTACTTTTAATGCGACTTCTGGTGCTGCATGGTTTTGCTGATGGCCTTGTAGTCTGGTTCATACGTGGTGAGGTTGAGCTTCATGCAGGCGTTGAGGCTTCCATCAGTTAAACGTGAGCGTAGGTTGGTCTTAATGTTCCTCATATGCGAGAAAGACTGTTCACATGCATATGTAGAGCCAAACATGGTCAATACGGCAATACTCACACGCTGCATTGTGTGGTATGTCACAGGAAGCTCGTTCCAAGTTTTAAGAATCAGCTGGTCTTCAGGTTGAAGATTTTTTATTTCTGTCCACTTGTGTTCCCTCGCCAGCTCTGCTCGCTGTCGCGCAAGACTTTCCAACTCTCCATTAAGTGACTTGAACTTACTCATCCACATGTCTGATGCCTTCAGGTCAGCAACTTCCAGCTCAAAGTCTCCGATAGAGACCCCGGGGATGCATGTCAGGTCGATTTTGTCCACTGCACACTCATGTGGATGAGTGATGAACTTGAAAAGACCAGTGCGCGCACGAAATTCTCCAAAACGTGCTTTGAATGACTGCAGGAGATTGAACGTAAAGCCAGCTAGCTGCTGGAGATCCAGATGTTGAGTGGAGTCACTTGCTAAGCATGCATCTCTAAATTGTTGCAGTCTTTCAAAGTGCAGAAGACGACCTGTTTCAATGTCCCTGAGAAAGACTTCCAGCTTGCTTTCAAATGCAAACACTGCTTGTTGAAGGGATGAGATTGTATTTCCAATACCTTGCATTTTCACATTGAGCTGGTTCAGATGGCCAGTTATGTCCACGAGATAGTGAAACTGCAGGAGCCAGTCAGTGTTGTCTAGCTCAGGATGCTTGACGCCTTTCATTTCAAGAAAAGTCCGGATTTCACTCAGGCAAGCTGCAAAACGGCTGAGCACCTTCCCCCTTGACAACCAACGCACGTTGCTGTGTAAAAGCAGACCGGGATAATGATTCCCAACTTCTTCTAACAGAGCTTTAAACTGGCGATCATTTAAAGCTCGGGCAACAATAAAGTTGACCACTCGAATGACCAGAGACATCACCTCGCCAAGCTCCTGGCCACACGTCTGAGCGCAAAGCGCCTCCTGGTGCAGGATGCAATGAAAACTTAGGATGGCTCTCTTTTCATGTTCACGGAGAAGCGCTACAAATCCTTTGTTCTTCCCCAACATACAGGGTGCACCATCAGTACAGACAGAAATAAGTTTATCCATCGGTAGTTTTTTTTCTTTAGCAAACTCCATGAAAGACATGAGTAAATCCTCTCCTCTTGTTGTCCCTTTCATTGGCAAAACAGCCAAGCTTTCCTCACGCAGTGTGTCACCTGCAGCATACCTGGCAATGATACTGCACTGAGATAGATGGCTAACGTCTGTTGACTCATCTAACGCGAGAGAAAAGTATGTCCCGGCGTTTATGTCCTTAATTTGTGTTTCCTCGACTTGATTTGCCATCATGATGCTACGATCGTGCACAGTTCTTGCTGACAGGGGCATGTCTTTTATTCGTTTGATTATCTTGTCTTTATTTGGGAAGTCATCAAACAGTTCATTGGCCACATCAAGCATGAATGTTTTGGCATACTCGCCATCTGTGAATGACTTTCCATTCCGTACTATTGCCAAAGCCCCCGCAAAGCTAGCGGAATTCCCGTCACCTTGCTTGGTCCACACACGTAGTTGCTGCTGACTCGTCTGCACTCTCCGCTGTAGCTCCTCGCATGCCCTTTTCCTGCTGTCCCCCGCTGGAGATTTCGATGCAAATGAAGCATGGTGCGTATCGAAGTGCCGCTTTATATTTGACCGTTTCATCGATGCAATTTTATCATTGCATATTAGACATACCGCAGATCCTGCTCTCTCCACAAATGCAAATTCCTCTGTCCACGCAGCCTGGAATGCACGGTAATCATCGTCTTTTTTTCTTTTCACCATCTTTTCCGTTACAAGGGTTGAAGCGGATAAACTAGTTGGCTATCTGATAAAATTGATTTCTTCACCTTTACAATGACCCGGACATGCTCGCGAGCCATTGGTTCCCGACCCGACCCACGGGTGACCCGTGACCCGTGAAATTTATCTTCAAAACTAATTTCTGTTTACTTTAAAATGACACAGTATTATTAAGAAATATCACAAGTATTTTAAAATCAGTTCCAAACTGATTTTTTTGAAAAAAAAAATAATTTTCAACTCAAAATTGTCTGGGAGCCATATGCCGTCACCGGAAGAGCCATATATGGCTCACGAGCCATAGGTTCCCGACCGCTGGTATAGTCCAATATCCAGTGCTTGAATCGGAATCAAAAAGGTGCCAGTACTCTGAATCAGCAACTGCTCGGCACACGCTTGTGGCTCTCGTGGGTACCATGTGTTTTTGCCAGGTTTGCCTAGATAAACCCTATACTAGTTGCTTAGATAAACCACATAGTAGTTGATCATTTTCAGACACATTTCCCTGTAAAGAATAATAATCATAATAATAATGAGTAAAAAAAACCCTTCAAACCTTATCTTCAAATTTATTTAGTTCATATTTTTGTACAGGAAAAGAGGGTTTGTCTAAATTGATACAATGTACAGTGAGTTGGCAACTGTGTGTGGTTTTATTGTAGCTACTTGCTTTCTGCTTGCTTGTTTGTTCTGTCTCTCAGGTTGCTTGCCCTTGTCCCAGCTCTGTCATCTCTGATTGAAGTAGCATATCTGCAAATTAGACACACAATTAGAACAGAAGTGTGTGTGTGTGTGTATGTGAGAGAGAGAGAGAGAGATGACCACTTGATTATACAAGTGTCTTGGAATAAAGATATCACAACTTACTCATTCTTGAATTTATGTCTAGTCCTCTCCATCCAGTTTTCTTTTTCCATTTCTGCTCCCTGTACGTAAATAGAAATATTGTTTAACTAATCACCCAAATCAATACTGTGACGGTCAAGATGGATCAACAATTAAGTGTTCGGGTACATATAAATGTGTGAATAAGGAGCATAATTTTAACATACAACTTATATTTTTAAACATTTCAGTGAGAACTTTAGAAGCAACTTATGAGAAGTTATGATTATCTGCTTATATAAGTACACATCATATAATGAAATATTAAGTGTTTCTAAACATTTATATAGTTCAAAGCGTTTTTAATCATGAAAAAAAAACTGGTTTAAGCAGGTTTTTTTTTAATGTTGTGGCTGATCGGTAGGTATTCATTATATATACTTTTTTAATATTAGTATGTATTGTTTTATACTCGCATTCTTAAAAAAGGCTCCAGAATGCCTTGGGAACAGCAGTATCAGGGGCTGGACGATGTTAGCGGGAGAGAGGGCTCTGTGGGAGCCACTGAACTTGGAGCAGGAGGATCGACCAGAGAAGGCTGCCTGTCAGACAACGTTTCTAACACAGCATTTTCTATATTTGCAGTTGCACCAGTATTAACTGGAGTTTCTTTCAGCTCCTTGTCCGGCGACAACCGCTTTCTTTTCCCACTATTAAGCCAGGCTAACATTTTTGAAATGACGTTATGGTAGCTAGCTAACTTAGCTTTCAGTGACAAGGCACCTTTGGAGCGCTCTCTGCATGTCAATACACGCGGTAATATGTTGCATTCTGGGTAGAGAAGTCTTTATATGATATGATATAATTAGCTTGAATTTCACAGGCTCTTCTTAGGAACTACATAGATGGTGTTTGAGATGAGTATTCAAAGGAATTGAATCAAGTGCAACTGGACTTGGTATATATGAGATGAGATGCACTCTTTAGAAGTCCATTAAAACACACAGGCACTACAATATGCATACCTAGATGCATCATGAGGTGGTGGTATGCAGTAAGAAGTACCGGTACGCAGACGGGTAAAAATCAGAAGTCCCGGTACTGCGTACTGGTGAGTACCGGCCCAATTCAAACACTGCCAATATCACAAATTATAAATTTGCCTCTATCAGCAAAACAAAATCACACTACCCGGGTAGATGGACACTGACGGAACACAAACTTTTTTTCCCCTTTTCCTTTGGTTGGCCAGTTATTACCTTAATACTTAACCGGTATTGGTTTGTGATTGAATGTTAATTGTTATGGTGCTTTTCTAAAACTTCATCCTTGTTTATTCTGTCCTCCTTGAGGGTACCTAACATTCCATTGCCAATAGATGCAGCCTGTACATCGAGATTTACCTTGATTGATATTATATTGTAGAAATTGTGCATATTCATTCCTGTGCTATATTTGGCCTTTTGTAAGTGTTACACCGTAATTTGTGGTGAGCCAGCCAGGAGAATTAAAGGGGCAACGGACAAGGTTTTAAAATGCTAAATACAGATTATTACAGGTTATTATTATAAATGCAGAGAGTAACATAGAAAAAAAAATACAATAGGGATATTGAACAGATGTATGGCATTAATGCAAAATGGTCTGTTTGCATTGTTGGTTTGACCAAAACAGACACTGATGATGACATCATAACTTCTCTACAGACATATGGGACTAGGGATTTCTTACAATGTTGGTTTTGGTCGTTAGACATCTGTCGCCATCTTACAATGCTGTGATTGCAACATTCCCTAGTTCCGTGTGAATAGTACACATGGCCTTTGAAGCTCTAATTAATGGTCACACCCATATTTGCATTTGAAACTGGTCATTGGTTTCGGTCGTTATGCAATTGTATTGTACTGTATTGTTCATAAGGGGTGGGGATACCTGCAGTCAGTTTAGACTGAAGATGTCACTTAATTGAGTGATGAAACGTATCTGTCAATAAACGTTGTATCCAGATACACTGATACAACCGTCTTTGATACAAGCCAGACAGTAGCCCATTCCACATATATTTCCTCTGCCTCAAGCAATCGCAGTGAATCTTCTGATCAGAGTGCTCACTCTGGATATAGCATTACACCTGTCATACGCAAATCCAAGAACAAGAAGCCTGACCTGGCAAAGCTCATCCCTCTTCAGCTAAGTCTCAAAACAGATAAGAAGGTTCAACCAGCAGTATGGAAGAAAATGATAAAAGCTAAAACTGTGAAACTGAGAGATGACGAGCTAAACCCACCTGACATGCAACACATTGAGGTTGAGCATGTAATCAGAAACAATACTTCCACATCTCAGAGCCAATCCAGGTGGCTATGCTCCTGCGGCAAGGCGCTGAAGGAGCCTCCTCGGGAGGCTGACTTTGAAACATGGTGCGTCCACGTAGACTTGATGTGCCAAGATGGAGCCCCAGTGGATGTTCGGCGTAGGAAAATACTGGAAAGGAGTACTTTGAGATGCTTTTAAAAAAGTTTATTTACCCGAAAACTTGTCAACTGTGAATCTGTACCCCGTGATTGGCTACTCTACTCACCATCAAAGGATGTGTGTTTTGCTTTGTCTGCCGGTTGTTTGGTCGTGTGAGACCATATCACAAAATCTAAGGCAGTATATCTAGTCTCATATCACAATACACATGTTAATGATACATATGTTAACACATTGCCAACTGCTGGTATGAGACAGAGAAGCAGCCGACTCCTCCCTCTACTATTTCCACTTATTCTTCCTTTCATAGCAGTTCACACACACACACACACACACACACACACACAAACAGATGAAAGCAAGCCCTTTGCTTTGCCTAGTAAGTTCAAGTGCCATACAGTCTAAATGGCCACAATAAAATGTCCAATGTCCAAAAACAAACTCATACAACACTGGCAAGCGAAGCCTGCATGCATCCTTCTGTCCAGCGTTCCTCCAGTCAAAAGTAGTGCAAGCACAAGAATATTGCACGAATCAATCAATAACAACCGCAGGTATTAAAGTCTGTTCTTACCCTTAAAACGATTTCCTCCTGGCAAAGTCTTTGATTAGAGCGGTGAAGTCCAGGGCTCTAACAATGTCACGTTCCAATTACATCAATGTTAAATGGCTGAATCTTTCTTGTCTCATTGTAGAGTGCAGTCTGTTCTTGACAAGTCCAAGTTTTGAAAAGGAGTGCTCTCCAGAGGCATTGGTTACAGGGAGAGTTAAATAAATCCTGAAGGCTATATCCATGTTTGGAAAAACTGATGACAGTTTCCTGTTCCTGATTAATTAAAGCAAGGCCCGTGCACTTGTAATTTCTTCGTTTCCGATGAATTCTTTGAACTGCTCTATTTCATCAACAAAGTCCTCCTGTAAATCTGCATGGTATTTCATCTGAAGCAGTGTAGCTGCTGAACGAAGTTCTTGAGATGAGATGATATGAATTTTATTTAGAAATCCAAAGCTGCTATTCAGTGCATTATGGATTCATACCTCCGGTCTAGTTCTGCCGCAAGTTTATCAGTGATCACAGTGAAAACATCCACTGCAAATTTTTGTCGGCCGGTAATTGTCATTCCAACATCTGGCTCAGATGATTCATCTGGTGGTTTTTTATGCCGTCTCCCTCTGACTGTGTTGGCCTTGTGAGTCTCTGCGACAGTCGGTGACAGCTCCTTTGCTGTAGACTCAAACCTGTCAAATTGATCCCGTAGATCTGTGATAAAATCCCTCAATCTACTACTACTACTTTCAGCTGCTCCCGTTAGGGGTCGCCATAGCGGCTCATCCGTTTCCATTTCTTCCTGTCTTCTGTGTCTTCCTCTTTCACACCAGCCACCTGCATGTCTTCCCTCACCACAACCATAAACCTCCTCTTTGGCCTTCCTCTTTTCCTTTTCCCTGGCAGCTCCATATTCAGTATCCTTCTCCCAATATACCCAGCATCTCTCCTCCACACATGTCCAAACCATCTCAATCTTGCATCTCTTGCTTTGTCTCCAAACCGTCCAACCTGAGCAGTCCATCTAATATAATCGTTCCTAGTCCTGTCCTTCATCACGCCCAGTGAAAATCTTAGTATCTTCAACTCTGCTACCTCCAGTTCCTCCTCCTGTCTTTTCGTCAGTGCCACTGTCTCCAAACCATACAACATAGCTGGTCTCACAACCATCTTGTTAACCTTCCCTTTAACTCTTGCTGGTACCCATCTGTCTCAAATCACCCCTGACACTCTCCTCCACCCACTCCACCCTGCCTGCACTCTCTTCTTCACCTCTTTCCTGCACTCCCAGTTACTTTGGACAGTTGACCACAAGTATTTAAACTCGTATGCCTTTGTCACCTCCACTCTTTGCATCCTGACCATTCCATTGTCCTCTCTCTCATTCACGCATAGGTATTCTGTCTTGCTCCTACTGACTTTCATTCCTCTTCTCTCCAGTGCATACCCCCACCTCTCCAGGCTCTTCTCAACCTGCACCCTACTCTTGCTACAGATCACAATGTCATCCGCGAACATCATAGTCCATGGATACTCCTGCCTGATCTTGTCCGTCAACCTGTCCATCACCATTGCAAACAAGAAAGGGCTCAGAGCTGATCCTTGATGTAATCCCACCTCCACCTTGAACCCATCTCTCATACCAACCGCACACCTCACCATTGTCACACTTCCCTCATACATATCCTGCACCATTCCTACATACTTCTCTGCAACTCCCAACTTCCTCATACAATACCACACCTCCTCTCTCGGCACCCTGTCGTATACTTTCTCTAAATCTACAAAGACACAATGCAACTCTTTCTGGCCTTCTCTATACTTCTCAGTCAACATTCTCAAAGCAAACATCGCATCTGTGGTGCTCTTTCGTGGCATGAAACCATACTGCTGCTCGCTAATCGTCACCTCTCCTCTTAACCTAGCTTCTATTACTCTCCCAAATCTTCATGCTGTGGCTGATCAACTTTATACCTCTGTAGTTGCTACAGTTCTGCACATCGCCATTGTTCTTGAAAATCGGTACCAGTATGCTTCTTCTCCACTACCCAGGCATCCTCTCACTTTCCAAGATTGTGTTAAACAATCTAGTTAAAAACCCCACTGCCATCTCTCCTAAACATCTCCATGCCTCCACAGGTATGTCATCAGGACCAACTGCCTTTCCACTCTTCATCCTCTTCATAGCTGCCCTCACTTCCTCCTTGCTAATCCACTGAACTTCCTGATTCACTATCCCTATGTGATCCAACCTTCTCTCTCATTTTCTTCATTCATCTGCCCCTCAAAGTACTCCTTCCACCTTCTCAGCACACTCTCCTTGCTTGTCAGCACATTTCCATCTCTATCCTTGATCGCCCTAACTTGATGCACATCCTTTGCAGCTTGGTCCTTTGCAGCTCGGTCCTTTGCAGCACATCCTTTGCAGCTCATTGAGGGATTTTATCGGTCGATAAAATCTCTCAACGAGTGTACCAATTCCACTGCACTGGAGAGGCCGAGCTCAGCTTCTTGGAGTTTGATGCTTGTTTTCTGGACACGTCCCAGCACAATGTTCCATAGATTGCATAGGAAAGCTATTTCTAGCCTTTCCATTTGCCTGCAAAGAGCCAGAGCTTCGTTGCGTGTGGTTGTGTTTTGATTAACATCGAGGCTTGATGTGACAATCTGCCACCAAGATTTGGAGTTTGAGCAGAAGTTGAATACACTTTGAACAAACGTGAAAAACTCATTTGTTTGAAGGCAGCAGTTCACTGTATTTACCCCAACTAAATTCAGAGTATGTGCAGCACAAGGCACCCATTCAGCCAGTGGATTGATGTTCCTTATTCGTGCCTGCATGCCTTTATATAGTCCTGACATATTGCTGGCATTGCCGTATGTCTGGCCACAGAAATTGTCAATGTTAATGCCCAACTCGCCCAGAACAGAGAGAATAGCATCAGCAATAGACTCCCCTGTGTGACTGTTTATCAGCAGGAATTTCACAAAGCATTCCTGTATAGAGCCCTCTGGGGACACAGTGCAAAATAAAAGTGAGCTGGTCTGTGTGTGATATGTCTGGAGTGAATCTACACCAATGGAAAAATACTTGGCTATTTTAATGTTATTTACAATTTTAGGCAGAATTTGTTCCCCCATTAACTGAACAAACTCATCACAAATTGTTGTGGAAAGATATGACAGTGTCCCCTTACTTGCATTCCCAAAACGTGCACTGTGCTCCCTCAAGAATGGGTCGAACTGACTGATCAATTCTAAGCACCCCAAATAATTGCCATTATTGGGTGAGCCAAATGTATGTGTGTCCCATCTAAAGGCAAGGCCCACGCTCAGACAGAAATTTCACAGTGGCTACAACCCTTTTTAGCACCTTGGTCCAATACTGGCACTCAGTCTCAAACTGTTGACACAGTCCAAAATCAATGTGTCCCTTCTCCGTGGTTCTGTTGATGGCCGGGTGTTGTTCAGCATGTTTATCTCTTGTAGGCACTCTAGGCATTATGATGGTCTGTACTGTGGTACTTCTTGTTGGTTTTTCCCCAGAGTAAAATATGAGAGTTAAGATGTAGCGATTTCTTCAGTGCATGTTTCACAGTCTTTTTATGGTCCTTTCTGCAAGTCCGTTCGACTGTGGATATCCTGGGCTGGAGTGTGAGAACTTGAACTCCCATAATGCAGCGAATGACTTCATCTCGTAGCTGGCAGATGGAACGTTGTCACACATGCTCTTTTGGGATGCCATGGCTGGCAAAGAAAGACTTCATTTTCTGGATTACTGTGTGAGCCGTTTTTATCAGGTACGTTTAGCACTTCAGGACACTTTGTCAGGTAATCCACTAATAAAAGCCATGACTCACCTTTCAGCTCAAAGATGTCTGCTGCAACTTTCATCCATGGCAGTTCTGGAACTTTATGCATGATGAATGGCTCTTTCTGGTGTTGTGGCTGTAGCTCTTGACATGGCTCACACTTACCCACCATCATCTCTATGTCACGTGCCATTCCGGGCCAGTAGAAAACTCTTCTTGCTTTGGCCTTTTTTCGGAACTCCCTGGTGAGCTAGTTGTGGCTTCTGAAGAGGACTGTTTTGAAGCTCTGGGGTATGATGATCTTGTCTCTCACCAACACGATGCCATTCTGTAGGCTGATGTTGTGTCGCATTGGCCAGTAGCTGTGTAAATTTCTGTCCACACTGCATCGTCTCTGCAGCCATCCTTTCTTGTTTCTCTCACACAGCTTGTAGCACACTGTCTGCTGCAGTTGCCTCTTTCAGCTGGCTGAGAGTCTCTGCACTCAATGCATCTGTGGATTCCATGGCATACACAACCTTCTCATCACAGCGGTTCACATTGACATCTTCTGTCTCTCTGCTAATTGTTGCATGGGACAGTGTGTCAGCGATACACATGTGCTTGCCTGGTGTGTATTTGATGTCAGATTATACCTTTGCAGTTGTAGGAGCATTCACTGCAGTCATACTTGTGCTTTGTTCAGTGGCTTCTGCACAGTGTTCTCCAGAGGCTTTGGTCTGACTGGACTGCCACTGTCTTGCTGTAGATGTATTGATGAAACCTTTTGACTGCAAAGACTATGGCGCATAGTTCTCTCTCTATTTGAGCGTATTTTTGTTCAGTCTTAGTGAGTGCTTGCGATGCGTAGCACAGAAGTTGACCTTCTTGCAGAAGACACACTCCCAGCCCATCTTTCGATGAGTCTGCCTGTATTGTCAGCGGCTTCTTGTAGTCATAAAACCTCAGTACATGTGCTTGTGTGAGGGTAGCTTTCAGATTCTCCATTGCTATGCTGTGATGTGAGCTCCGCTGCCACATAGCGTCCTTCCTGAGTAGCTATCTGAGAGGTGCTGTCAATAAGGTTTCATTTGGGATGTACCGTGCTAAGTACTTTGTCATTCCAAGCAGTCATTGCAGGCCTTGTTTGTCCTCTAGGGTTGGCATGTCCTTGATTGCTTTCACCTTTGCATCATCAGCTCTCAGTCCCTCTGGTGTGATGATATGCTCCATGTATCTGACTGTGTTGACTTTGAACTGGATCTTGTCTCTGTTGAACTTCACATTGGCTGCTTTTGCTCTCTCCATTACCTTGTGTAGGATCTTAGCGTGCTCCTGATCTGACGATGCAGTGATGATCTTGTCGTCGGCAATGATGAGTGCACCCTGTATGTCACCAAAGGTCTGACAGTTCTTTTGCTGGAAAACCTCACTCGCAGACTTGATGCCGAATGGGAATCTTAGGAAACGGAACCGGCCCCACTGTGTGTTGAAGGAGCACAGTTTCGAAGATGGCTCATCCAGCTTGATCTGCTTGTATCCATCTTTCTCATCGAGGATGGTAAAGATGGATTTTCCTGCTAGCTTGCTGCACACATCTTCTGGGATGGGAATGGGGTAGTGCTGACGTTTTACAGCCTCGTTCAGGTCACGAGTGTCCAAGCAAAGCCTCAGTGTGCCATTCTTCTTCTCTGTGATGACCAGACTGTCCACCCAGTCTGTTGGTTCTTTGATAGCTGTTATAACATCTCTTTTCTCAAGGTCTTGTAGTGTGTCTTTCAGTTTGTCAATGACAGAGAGAGGAATGTTGCTGCAACCATGGAACACAGGCATAACGGATGGATCAACATGTATGTGATGGAATCCTGGGAACTCATCCAGCCCTGTGAAGGCTGCTGGATACATCTCAACCAATTCCTGTTTGATGGCTGGAGACTGTATTGTGAGCGCCTCAATCCTCTTCACCAGCTGAAGATCTTCTCATGCTTCTCTGCCCATGATCGGTGTGTGTGTCTGACTCGATACATAGAACTGCAGTGTAGATGTGGCTTTGGTGGTCTTGCATTTCAGTGACACAATAACGTTTTGGGTCAGGCAAGCACCACCAAACGAAACTAACACTGTTGATGTAGGCTGTATGGGACCTGGCATCTGCCGGACAATGGACAGAGGTAGCACGTTTGCTTCGGCGCCTGTGTCAAGCTTGAATTTTGCTGCTACACCTCTGATGCTATTTTATACCACCCATTGTCCTTCATTTGGTCTACTGCACACACTTCAGCACTCTCTACTGTTCCTATGTACAAGGAATTCACTCTACTCTCTTATGTTGTTTACAGTCTTTGTTCTAAACTTGCTTTTGTTGTTGCTTGCTGCCTGACATACTTTAGAAAAATTGTTGCTTTTCCTGGTGGCACAGTGGTTAGCATGGTCACCTCACAGCAAGAAGGTCCTGGGTTTGAGCCCCGGGGTAGGCCAACCTTGGTGGGTCATCCCGGGTCGTCCTCTGTGTGGAGTTTGCATGTTCTCCCCATGTCTGCGTGGGTTTCCTCCGGGGGCTCCAGTTTCCTCCCACAATCCAAAGACATGTAAGTCAGATGAATTAGCCATACTAAATTGCCCCTAGGTATGAATGTGTGTGTGTGTGTGTGTGTGTGTGTGTGTGTGTGTGTGTGTGTGTGTGTGTGTGTGCGCGCGTGTGTGCGTGCGTGCGTGCGTGCGTGCGTGCGCCGCCGCCCAATGACTGCTGGAATAGGCTCCAGCATCCCCGCGACCCTGAGAGCAGGATAAGTGGTTCAGATAATGGATGGATGAATGGATGGATGGTTGCGTTTCCCATATTTGTGACACAGCTCCATAGGATGGGCACTGGCACGGCTTGTGGCTCCTTCCACACCTGCGGCGGTCCCCGATTGCTGTTTTTTTGCAACTCTTTTTCCAGGTGCCCGCTCTTCTCTGCCCTGCTGTTCTCTCTATAGCTTCCACTGAAGCATCACAAACAATATGCACATTATGTACACTCTGCATTGCTTGTAACTGCGTCTTGGCTAGCTCTGTTGCTCTGCATATTTCGATGGCTCTGTGAAGCGACAGGTCATTTTCACGTAGCAGTCTTTCTTTTAGATGTGGATTCAGTATGCTAAACATTAGCTTGTCTCTGAGCATATCATTTTCACTTGGGCCAAACTCACAGTCTTTGCTTTTCTATCGCAGTTCTGTGATGAATCTGTCCACAGAAGTCCCTTCTGTCATCAGATGTGACTAAAATTGGTGCGGCTCGAACACATTTTTTTGTGGGCTGCAGTAGCTTCGGAACACTGTGAGAAAATTCCTCCATCGTCTCATTCTCTTCATCAACCAGGCTAAATGGTGAGTGTTGTACACTTCCAACACTTCTTCGCAATGTTGTGAAGCAGAATGATGATTTTAACCTCCTCATCTTTGTCACATGCTCCCGATGCGGTCATGTACAGCTGAAAATACTGTTCCCATCTGTGCCAGTTTTCTGCTAGGCTGCCGGCAAGTGTCAGTGGTGATGGTGGCTTCAACTGCTCCATCTTTCTGCTAGCCTTTAGCACGCGACATCAGTTAGCTAGCTAGCTTTCTGTTAGCTTGTCTGACAGGACATTTAACTTCGCCTATTGCTCCATAACTCTGTTTTCTGACACCATGTTATGTTATGTTCTATTTATGTTATGTAACAATACCTGAGTGGAGGTTGGCTATACTTGCAATAAAGATACGGAGTCAAGGCTGAAAGTTTAATGGGTCTTTACTGTCTAACGGTGTGTCATGTACAGGCATAAACAATCCAACAACAATGTGCTTCATGAACAGTCCAACTTAGAAGAGCACTGAGTGCTTATTCAAATATACCACAGTTGTTATAACAGGAATAACCGTGTTTTTTTATTATTTTTTTTATCTCTGACTCTTGTTGGGTTCAGTTTGTAAAACGTTAGGCTAATAGCTCCCGCTTCTGGTGTGGGAAGATGGTGGTGCGAATTCAAGTTCGCAGCGGCGGCCTCACCCAGTACTGTCGATGCAGTGTCTTTGTCCACGTCTGCATCTAAATTTTTGTCTTCGTTTGTTGGCTGGGAGAGCTGGCGCTAGATCGGCTGCGATTGCTTGGTCTGCTGTGCTGTGGGCCCAGGGACTGCGGCTTTGCCTGGAGCTGCACCCAAGGAGGTAACAGCGAATGTGGTCTGGCAGGATGCAAAAGCAGAGCAGGCTAAGCTAACTGCTAGCCCATGAAGACCGGCAGTTCTTATAACGCGTGAGGCTGGTCTGGCAGCGGCCTCACCCGGTGTTGTCTGGTGTTTTTGATGTCGTCATGTGGGAGGTGTGTTGGGAGTGTCTGGCTGGGAGAGCTGGCGCTGGATCGGCTGGGAGGGCTTGGTCTGCTTCGTCCAGTTGCCACAGGGACACTGGCCCCTGCGTGGAGCTGCGCCCGAGGAGGAAACGTGGAGGGCAGTCTGACAGGACGTATTATCGGGGCAGGCTAGGCTAACTGCTAGACCATGCAGACCGGGGGTTCCGACAGTCATCCTGGCTGGCGTTTGTTCCCTTTGACATTGATTTTTTTTTTTTTTTTTGGTTTGGATATATGTGTTAGTTAGTGTTCTTGTAGTTCTTAAATGTGTTTTTGTCTGTATGTTTCACTGCTGTGGGGTGGGGGAAATGACAAAGTGTTCTTGATTCCTGATAGCTGATGGAATCTGGAACTGGATAATAATAGAAAATAACAGAATTTTTTTTTCAGAATACATATTCGAAAAAGTACGAAAATTGGTGAATAAACAGCATTGTGAAAATGCCAACATACTGTAGGTGCCAGTGCGGAAATGTGGGCCTACATCATGTAGTCTCATGTAAGATAGTCATCCCATGCCATTTTAATAATCATACCATGTGCATCAATGAGATTTTAGAGGAAGTTATATTAAGGAGTTTCTCACCAAAAAAGAGACATTGGCTTGTCGTCTCTCATCAGTGGTAACCCTAAGCAATGCAAGATCAACAGTTTTTATCAGAGACGACATAAGACTATATACTGCACACATTGCAGTGTTGCTATTGAAGACACCTGATTGCACAGCATCATAGCCTGTTTCAACAGTTGTCAATGAGCAATACGTACTTTGTAACTTGTTTTCTATGTACCTACAGAGCCAAATGATACGCTGATTAATGATGTAAGGCATTATAAACTTGATAGGCTATCTCATGTTGGGAAGTTCCAATTGAATAAAAATTAAAGAAAAAATGACTTGCTTTCAGCACAAAAGAAGTCCTTTATGTTTCTGAGCCCTTGCAGTTTGTGATGTGCAAAAATGTAGATGTAAGGAGTCATTAACATGTAGACAGATGTCTAATTTTCAAACAGTTTTTTAAGCTCATGCACATTGCTTGATGGTTCATGTTCAGGAAAAGGTCAATAGTGTGTTTATTATACTTAACACTTTGGAGCTGTCACTGAAATACACTTACAAAGCAGCCTATTCCAAAACAAGAGACGTTCGTTTCTGTCAAAAATTTATATACAAATATAAGAAACTTAAAAACACTCATATGCAAGACAATAATACTTTCAAATCAAGTCATTAAAGATATGATAAATTCTTTCAATTAATTGTGCTACAATGTTGTACATGTTTGAAAGTATGTTATTTTTCACATGCATGGTTAAGTCAAAAAATGAAACAGAAATACAGTAAAAATACAGTTACTCGCTGGAGGGACTACATGTCCAATCTGGCCTGGGAATGCCTTGGGATCCCCCAGGAGGACCAGGAGGGTGTTGCTGGGGAGAGGGATTTCTGGAGTGCGCTACTTAGCTTGCTGCCACCATGACCCCGACCCCAGAGAAGCGGATGAAGATGAATGACTGAATGAATGAAATACAGTTAAAATATAAAAGTGTGCTACAGAAGTGAGCATAGAGCCCTCAGGTTTCGAGTGAAGTCGCTCTCCATCAACTCTTGCTCTTCTTCAAATTTCTGCTATCTCTTTAAACATTTCTGGGCTTGCTTCAATAATGAATCAAAGTCAAGTTGCTGAAACCTGTTGTTGGCAGGAGTTGGGTCTGCATCCCTACTGGAATCTAAGGAGGGCAGGACAATATATAGAATAACATTAATGCTTAAACTCCCATAAATTTAAAATCTCTGAATCAAGTATATAAGCAAGTAGAAATTCTGCTGCATCAGTGAAAGGCTTGTGTCACATAAATAAGCCTGTTCATTCAGATGGTCAACATGATTCCTGCCTTTAGTACAACATACATCGCAAAAGTAACAGAACTTGAAAAGATGCTAAGGAGGCAAAGTAAAATCGTGTACAAATGCTTTTTTCACTTAAAACTCGCACCTAGATCAGCATAGTCTGATTTGCAGAACTGTCGTCGCCCACCAAAGCAGATATCCAATGGCAGCTCATCAGGCATTCTCAGTTTACTGCCGTTTTCAACGGCTGCAAATGCATCCGCCATGTTATAGAATGTGACAAATCCATAGTTGTCACTATGAGACACAAAGACAACACATTATGTTAGGCATTTCTATATAAGCCAATACTAATTTGTACTAATTTACAGGATTGGGAAGAATACTTTTGAAAAGCATTTAGTGCCTGAATACTGAATTCACTGTTCTAAATGTAAAATGTACTGTATTCAGTTGCAATATTCAAAATTAGTAACCTATTCAGACTGCATTTAGAATACATCTTCAAAAGGCATGTGTGAAACAGTTGTGCTGTATCATTTATATCATCTATGTCACATTTTTGCTTATTCCTTGGTGGTACTGGTATCTCCATGCCATTGTCTCAATGTACTGACCATCTGCTAATTACTACTGTGCTCAACTGACATGTTGCCTGCCATGGAGTGCTTTTCAGTTGACCTCACCTTGCAATTATTATGTTGCATGAATGACATGTAGGCTATTACAGAGAAGCGCAAGTGCAGCCTACACATTGGAACTGCGTGCAGACACACCACGCATGCATGCACTACATGAACTATGATGCATAGTGAACCTATTGCAGCAAATTAGATGTTTTCTATGTGTTTTATCACTGCTGAGTTGCACATTGCAGCCTACGACTTTCCCTCCATTTGGTTTTCAATTTTCACGTGAGCTCGCCTGCAAATGAAATATGAACACAGTCTCATGTGTAACACCAACGCTGATTAGGAGGAAAGTATTCTAAAAGTATTCTGCTCAAAGTTTATAAGGAAACTGTAATCTGAATATTAGTGTTTTTCAAAATTTAAAGTGCGCTGAATACAGATACTTCATTTCTGCATTCTGAGTACATAACACCATTACAACCCAACCCTGAATATTCTGTACATTGAGGTCAAGAAAAAACAATTATAAATTTTCTCCTGCATACTTACCCTCTGTCCCGGAAGTGAAGTGAAACACATTCTACCTCTCCAAATAGAGAGAAGCGTTCTTTTAGCTCTTTGTGTGTCATATGCCTTTGGATACGGCCCACATATACCACCCTGCGTTCTTCCTGTTGGAAAGATTTTGACCAAGATATTTATTAGTATGAGTGATGAAGAACTAAAAGTGCTCCTAAATAAGCTTAAAAGAAAAACACCTTATACCCACTATAGCTTTTAGTTTCTCAATCCTTTTCTCATGCAGTCTTTTGCACCTTCTGGACTCTGTGTTGCTTTTGCGACAATACATTGGGCTGGGGAAAAAAGAATGAGATGAGCAAACATTGTACTGCAAGATTTAGTGGCGCTAGAGAGGGACACATGTGACATGCTGACTTTCTCCAAATGCCCACTTGAATTATCGCTCACTGACCTGCACACATCTCTCCAGTGTTTGCGATGGTTACGAGGGGATGGTGATCTTGATCTTGATGGAGACCTGGACTGGGACTGGGACCAGGACCTGGACCTTGACCTTGACCTGCTGGACTGTGATGTGGAGTAGGACAACCTGTACCTCCGAGGTGGGGAATGAGTGATGGAGCGTGAGCGAGAACAAGATGATGAGCAGGAACTGCTTTCTGAACGCTTGGGGCGGATCCTGCAACATAGATGGATTTAAGAAAGAGGGATGATGTATATCATGACAAAAAAGCAAAAATAATAACAGTAAATGGAACAATCCAGAAGACAAATACCTCTTTCTTTGTGGAGAACGAGACCTGGACCGGGAGGAGGAACATGATGATGAAGATGATGAAGGAGAGCTCAAGCTTGAATCAGACGGAGGGGACCTTCTCCGGTATTTCTTGGTTGCTTTCCTCTCCCTCCCTCTGTTAGGAGGGCTGCGGGGGAAAACGGGACGGTGTGGCTTTTTCCTGTCTTCACTGATATCACTATAAAGACCAGACTCCTGCATAGCCACGGTGCTTTCTGAAAAAGTCTCTGAACCAGCCCATTGGTCCTCTGAGGGATGCTGCAGCACACATTCAGAGTGATTAACAGGCTCTACAGTGGCATGTGTTTCACAAGATGTAGTGTATTTCTGACATGCAGTAGTAGCATGTGGATCAATGGCATTTGCATGCATTTCATTTGTGAGGCTCAAAGTACCCTTAGTGGAAGAAGCCTGATTTTTACTACACAGCATAGCATTTATAACCAATTGATCCTTAGATACACAATAGTCATGGTCAAGGAATACAGATACAGGTAAACATCTCTGAGCAGAGGTGTGGGTGGCAGGAGATTTTGGGGGACTAGTGTGTGTCTTCTTGGACAGTAAAGGACGGGGGTCTATTAGTTGAATGGCTTTGAACGTGGGACTTTTAGGTTTTGCCAGCTGCTTCCTCTGAGCTGGTGAATGAGAAAGCTGCCAGGGATGTTTAACAGTAGTGTGGTCAGGAGTGCCAAGAATGACATCGATGCTGAGAGATTCTGGTATTTGTGCAGATTCCACCGTTTGAAGAGGTTGTACAATCCCAAGGGGTTTTGCAGTGCCAAGCATTTCTGAAGTGCTACATAATTCTTGAGCTGGAATCTCAGCAGGTACCACAGATGGTATCCCTACTTGTCCATGGGGTATTTCTGGTTCCACAGTTTGAGTTTCCTCAAGTCCTGTAACACTTAACAGCTGCAGGTTGACAGACTGAGGTGGACTAGCCAGTTTGGGAATGCTAGCTAAACCTGGTGGTGAAGTGCAGAGTCTTTTTTCATTGTTTAAGAAGCCAGCACACAATAACCCATGAACTTCTGGAAGAAAGAAAAAAATATCGAGTTACGACTTCACAATCAAACAACACCCTGATATCCGACTGACAACTTTAACACAGTATCAATGGAGTTCTCATGCACTCAACAATTTATCAAAGCAAAATTCAATTAACACACTGCAGGGCAATTCAACTCTGCCTCTGATCTCTTGGCCAGTGCTTTCAACTGGAGAATGAGACAAACCAGCTCATAAATTGAGGTAGTCCTAAACTCTTCTACCCTGACTAATGGCAAATGTTCTATATTTAGACGTGGCTTTGTTAAGTTTGTCTCTCTGCCTTGGTGCTAGAAAAGATGGCGTGCCTGGGTGACTCTGTTTTTACTTTCACTTTGGGTTTGTGTGTTCTGTCAATGTGTTGTAATGTTCACCTTTTATTCTACTACACCCTTAAACCTACAACCTCTCTCCTCCATTTTTCTTGTGAGTCAATAGCCATGTTTCCATTAATTGTCAAATGAAATTTTTTTTTCCTTTTTCTCCCCAATTGTACCTGGCCAATCAACCCGCTCTCTAAGCCACCCCGGTCGCTGCTCCACCCTCCCTGCTGATCCGGGGAGGGCTGCAGACTACCACGTCTCCTCCGATACATGTGGAGTCGCCAGCCGCTTCTTTTCACCTGACAGTGAGGAATTACGCCAGGGGGATGTAGCGCATGGGAGGATCACGCTATTTCCCCCAGTTCCCCCTTCCCTCTGAACAGGCACCCCAACCGACCAGAGGAGGCACTAGCGACCAGGACACATACCCACAGCCAGCTTCCCACCCGCAGACATGGCCAATTGTGTCTGTAGTGGCGCCCAACCAAGCCGGAAGTAACACAGGGATTTGAACTGGCGATTCCCGTGTTGGTAGGCTGCTACGTTACCCAGATGCCCTCGTCAAGTGAATTTTATACAAGTTTTTGAAATGTCACAAAAAAGAAAAAAAAATGCAAATTAGGTGTGTTTCCATCAACTGGTTTGGAACGAATAAACTAGGCTACGCAAAGCGTAGTTTCATCAGAAGTTGGTGGTATAGGCTACATTACGCATGGCTGTCATAAACAGAGTGGAAGAAGTAGAGGTTACAAATTAGAAACAAAACCAGTCGCCTTGGCCAGGTCTTCAGTAATTTGTTTCAATTGGGAAAGTTGTAATTGTTCTTTCATGTCCGCTATTATTGGCCATGTATCATGCTGTCCGGAGATGAAGAAAAAGAAACGCATGTTATGGGAATAGCCGAGAAGTCACCGACAGCATGAACAGCTGATTAGTGACGTGAGTTAAATGTTCGCTACATCATAACTTATTCGGCAATGGTGTTTCCAGATGTTCTGCTCAGACGCTTAACTTGTTAAAATAAACATAAAAGCAACACACCAAAAGCATGAAACACATAACATTAATCATTATAATGCGACACTTCAAAATGCACATAAAATACATTATGGAAACACGGCTAATATGCAATAGCAAACTCAGTCTTAGTATAAGGAAGAGGTGACCTTACCTAGCTTGTGTGGTATAGCCTGTTTATGGCAAAATTTTAGCAAATCTAACTGATGAAACACAATGATGCATCAGCTGTGATTCTGATTCAATTCTGACTCTGTTATGAGAGAATTAATTTAATAAGCCAAACAGTTGTGGTCTCCAAATTCATTTGTTTCTGCTTCCAAATGAAAATGTTCTAGACACCTGTGCCACCAGTGGAAAAGATTCATTGGAAACCTGTGCTTGCTCACCCACTGTGTTACTACTAAAGCTGCTCTCTAAATTACATGCCTCGGAAAGCTGAAAAGGCATGATCACTAAAGGTGTGTTCATATTGGGCATTTTTTTCTAAGTTGCCAGCGTCTTTTTTTTTGCATTAAAACCCATGGAAATGCAAATGTAAGGCGGGTAGGAGGCATCTGCTCTTGAAACAGCACTCCCACAAGTTGACAACAGCCGAACTTTGATAGAAAAGCGCTATGACATGAACCGCTTTTTTAGCAGCCAACCATTCACGCCGAAGACGAGGGTTGATTATGTAGCATTATGCGGGAGCTTTTCTGTTTCGCATGACATCAACAAAAATGGTGGTGCTGGTGCCAGTGGAAAAGCTGGGGCTTGCTGCAAGGGAATAACACAAGCTGTTTGAGAAAAGGTACCATAATACAGGTCACAAGAACGTCATCTGGGACCAGATCAGTTGTCTGTTAGACATTTCTGGTAATTGTTTGCTTCTCATGCCAAGAAAGCCAGAAGTTGTTAAAACAAATTGACGAAATAATAATCAGGCTGGAAAAGGCTGCTGAACCGAGTGGTCCATTGTTATGGAAACAATAAGTGCATCGCACAATCCACTTTTTTTCTCACTTCATCAAAAAAGACATAAAAAACACCCAATGTGAACACCTCCCAAAGACACTCTCTCACTCAGCCCCCACTGAAGCTGGACACATATGAAAATAGAGATAAAAGAAGTTACCCCAGTTGAAACAAAGTGAACACAATCAAATATGACCTCAGTAACTACCTATTCTATAAAATGTGTTACCAGCATAGCTATTCACCTTGTGTTTCCTCAAATTGTTCCAGCAGGCTGGTCAGATCAGGGGCTTCTATTCCTTGGTAGATACGAAAACAGACATGTAAATAATTAACCACCTTTAGTTCTCAATTATTCTAAATGTTTAATACACATAAAATGTGCAACTTCTGGAATTTCTGATGTATCGATCTTACTCATGTCCAACAAATAACATGTACTTAACAGCTATGAGACATCAGCTTACCTGAGTCATCTGTTTGGGTCTTAGCTGTACAGCTAAGATGGACAGGGGAGGACGGTTTCTCAGAGGGCAGGCACCAGATGGATGTTGAGATTTGCTGTATTGGGATGGCTGTGTTAATAGGTGTGGGGGGCTGATTTGGTCCAGAAGGACACTTTTCTTGTTTTGTCGTGTCTGGATTTGAGGATGGAATATACTTTGGAAAAAGTATTTTATCTTCGGTTTGGATTCGACTGCATTGTTGAGATTGTGGTTTTGTGCACTGTGAAATAGGTTTGTTTATTGTTGGGGTCGGGCACTTTGCTGGAGACCCAACAGAGACAGGACTTTGATTTAGTGGATGTTCCAACATTTTATTGTTGTTTTCCTTAGGGATGTATGCGCCCTGTGTGTTAGGATCCTGGTTTAGTAATGATTCCTTCGATTTTGGCTCCAGAGAAGACAACCCTCTTTTAGGAGCTTGGTTGGAGAATGTTTTCTGTATCTCTCGCAAGAGGCTGGTGCTCTTAAGGTTAGACTTCCTGTCAAGGAACCACGATTTGCGTTGAGGTTCAAGGGAGGGCTGGGTAGTGGTTGGTGATGCTGGTTTGCTAGTGCTATCCCTGGATGACTGAATAACAGGCAGCGTAAGAAGGACAGGATTAGGAGGGTCACTACTCAGCAATAGAGATGTTTTTTCTGGAATTATCCTGCTTTGAAAAACATCTACACATGCTGTAGCTGAAAGACTTGAGACTGGACTGACAGGTGAGGGGATTTTGGATTCAGTCCTTGGGCACTTCCGTCCAGTATGATGTAAATGATTTGAAGGTTCAGCTTCCACAGAATTGTCCTTGGAATGTAATGAGGCATGACAGGATGAAGTTTTGTAATCTGAATTTTTGACTCTGTTGGAACGATCATTACAGATTTCAGTGGCAGATGTGTGAAGGTGTTTTGCCTCTGGTCCCCATTTGTTAGGTCTCAGTCCCTGTAAACAGGGGATAGGTGTCAGCTCTTTGGGGGGCTCGGGTAGGGAGGGCCACTTGGTGCTGTAGTTCCGTTGTCTCTCCACCAGGGGCAGTCTCTTCTGGCGGAGCTGTCTATACTGTTGCAGACTGAGAGGTTTGGGCTTTGCCTGTGATGGCAGAGTAAGTAGCGCCTCAGTAACTTCAGTTTTGTCCTTCCTGGTCTCTGCTGGGGCTGCTGAAAGGGTCTCTGGTGCCTTGTAAGTGAGAGTTTCAAGTGGTCTAGCACTGCCAAGTGGACCTAAGGCAGTTATTTCGCTTGGCTGCTCCTTTATATCTCTTGTCAGCTCGTTTGGATTGGACATGTCTTCCGCAGGGGCTTCAAACGAGGTCACCTGAACCGCACCAAAGCTCACTTTTTTCTTCTCCCTGGATGGCAGCGTTATGGATGTGTCCCGATTCACCAACACACTCTTTGGCACCGCAACTGTACGTTTAACCCCCTCTTCTCCTGTCTTTGTCTCTTTCAAAGGTGCCTCGTCATCAGACATGTCAACATTTATCTCTTCGTCACTGTCCCCAGAGGGTTTCTCATACTTCAATATCTCTCCCTGTGAGGATAATGTGTGGTCTGTGCTCAGTTTGTCCCACAAGGAGGAATTGTGTCTGGGTGTGTTTACCCAACCTTTCCCCTCTTCCTCCACGCACAGGCGGAGACAGTAGGGGTGCATGAGTTTCACCAGGTTGACTAAAGACATTGAGGTGAAGACCTGTATTTCAGCCTCTGGTTTCTGAGGTTCAACTTCAAGCGAATCTGTCAGTGATTTCTGATGGGGGTGCAGGACTCCGTGTGGCTGTCGGCAGCCTTTTCCTTTGCTTCGGTCTTCTCCAGTTCCATGACTCCCGTGCGTGAGGACAATATTTTGGGGTCTCAGTCGATGCCTTCTAGGTCTACTAGCATTGGATTTTCTCTAAGAGGTACAAAAGACAAACTTTTTTTTAAAATCAAGGGCAGAAATGCCTTAAAAGTATTTATGATCACATTAATAAGGTTTTTTTAACTTTGATAAGTATAGAATAATTATTTTAACCAAACATAACTATAGCCAGCCTGAGTGTTTATTTTCACTCTTTAACACTAGAACGACCGGGATTTCACCCCGACCTAAAACGACCATGGGCGGTCAAAATGACCACCGGTTTTTAAACTCTATATTCTGTCAAGATAAATACCCAATTGAGATATAAAGGCATTGCATATGTTAGTATGTCTGTTAGGGAACGACTGACACCAGAATTAACATTTTAGCAACTATAATACTATTTTTAAACAATTTAAACTTCAGAGAGACATGGTCGAACTTGAATAGCAAAATTGAAAAAGTGAAAATATTACCTGAAAAACAAAACGGAAAACATATTGCTAATCTACCAAATGCAAAAAGGCCTATAAAATGTGAAATGTAAAAAAAGACATTTACACTCTATATTCTGTCAAGATAAATACCCAATTGAAATATTAATGCATTTCATATGTTAGTATGTCTGTTAAGAAATGACTGACACCAAAATTAACATTATTAACATTAACATTAACATTATGTCTGCACCGGAGAATGCTAGTTTGTTTCTAGGACAGAGAAATTAATGTCGCGAAGGAAATGATGTGACCAACACACATCATAAATAGTGACATGACACGCACAATCACGTGCAAATTACATGTGGTCATTTTGATCGGTCATGGTCGTTTTAGGTAGATCTTATCATAACTTTTTTTTGTGCAATTGATCTAAAACTCATTTTAATGCAAATATATAGAATTTCAGGACCATTCAGTAAGTGGCAGGTCTGTATCTTTTTCTTCCACAAACTTATTAAACTTTGAAAATCCAAAACGGTCAAAATGACCGGCTTGGTCGTTCTAGTGTTACATAGGGATTAGGTTGAGTTTCATACCTTTACTGATGACAAAAAGGACTTGGAGGAACTACAAAGAGGGTCTCTCACAGGTGGAGATCCAGCAAGATTGAACAGTGTTCTCAACTGAAACACAAAGAGAAGAGGAGTAAAATTAAAACACATGGACAGTTGGTGAAGCAGTGGTGCTTGGTTGTCTTTTTTGTTACCTTCAAATCTGATGCACATTCAACAAATCCCCTTATTCTTGTGCATCCACTACTTAACAAATTAAGGTTGTCTGGGGATAGGCGTTATTTTGTGTGATGTTTATTCTAAAATACCTATATATTTTTTTTTGGACTTTTCCCCCTTTTTCTCTTCAATTTTACTTGGCCAACTACCACACTCTTCCAAGCCATCCCGGTTGCTGCTCCACCCCCTCTGCCAATCCAGGGAGGGCTGGAGACTACCACATGCATCCTCCGATACACATGGCATTGCCAGCTGCTTCTTTTCACCTGACATTAAATTTAACTCACGTACACTCAATATATGCAACCCTTTTGGTCGCAGTCTAGCGCTTTTAACAATAATAAAAGTAATGATCTATTACAGCTTGGTTACAATTGCAATAAAACATAATCAAAAACAGTATTGGCATTAGCTAACGTAACCAAGGTTTGCGTTTAAACATTTGGAATTGTCAAAACTCAATTTCTAACCACCTGCCACAGCCACTTAATACCAGCCCATTTTCTGATAAGCCTATGCATGTAACTTTAGTAGTTGGCCTACTTTTACTGTGTTGCATTATTTAGCTGTGCATTGTTGTTTGCAGTCAGTGCATAGAATTGTTATAAACATAATAACGTTGTCCACCATGGTTGTTAATCAAGTATGATAGTTGGTCAAATATTAGCCTTCCCCATCCTCAGCCACCTATGAGTGACTAGATTTATCTTAGATGTTTGTAAGGCACAATCAGACCGGAACAGTTTCAATCCGACAATAAATTATTTTTTCCCTAAATGTCCATTAATTGTGCTGTCGCAGCAGTGCTGCCTTTGAGGGGGAAAAAAATCACTCGCAACTTGAAAAAAAAAATGGTTGCAAAATATGACCAATTGGTCGCAGTCTGGAGCCCTGTTCCTTGCCATTAATGTGTACAAAGCCTCTTTCTAGTCTTTGAGTGTACCCACCGGAGAACTGTTCCTGTGCTCCTGGTCAGTGAGGAGCTCATGGTGGGGCAGTATTTTGAAGGGAGACAGGGCCCTCTCATCATCTTCCACATTGTCCAGTATCTCGGTAAGGGCTGTCAGCAAGCTGGAATCGGTCCCTCCTTCCATTTCGATGCTATCCTGAAAATGGGGAATCAACATCACAACTGTCAACAACCATCTGTACAAAACATAACAGGACCACATGTTGCCAGGACAAAAAGAGAAAGTACTTCTAGAGGCACATAATCTTTCATTATTATTCAAATTTCACAGTCTTGACATGTCATCAATATGGACTACTGTGAATGGGGTTTTTTTTGTAACTAAACTTATTATTATTCGCAACATTGACTCTCTGTCAACCTTCAAATCCCATCTCTAAATGCACCTTTTCAAACTGGCATATTCAGTCTGATCCACGCTTCAATGAGTTTTGTGCAGAGGATGATTTTATACTTATCTGTTGTATTAACTTTTTATTGTCTACCCTGCTTTGTTTTGACTTTATGCCATCTGATACAAGTGCTGCTTGTTTTTTTAACTGTATTCTGTAAGGTGTCCTTGAGTGCTCTGAAAGGCGCCCAAAAATAAAATGTATTATTATTGTTATTATTAATAGGTTCTCTGGAAGAGCTGCCAGTGATGATGAGGTGTGATGTAAAATTATATGAAATAATCCTCACCTCTGCAGCAACAGTTGAGTCTTCAAAGATGGCCAGAATTGAGTGGTCCATACAGGACTGTGCTTCCATCCTCATACCATCCAAAGCATCTTTGCTCACAATCTTCCCATCCCAGAAGATCATGTAAGAATGAAGTACGTAAACGGTCAACTTAGGTCTTTGAATTTTCCCACCAATGCACATAAGCTTGCACTCACACAGACAATCATGTATTCAGCTACGTTCTACTTGACAAGAGTTTAACAGGGTGTACTATATGTCAGACTCTCCCTGGGTGTGCCTACAGGACAGAAAACTGGCAGCAATTAGATAATAACTTTAGATTGTCTTTGCAGACTGCCATTTCCACACCAACGTAGTTCTCTGCAGTGCATAGACTTATTCTGTAATTCAAATATTTCCATGGAAAAACACTGAATTCAGTCAGGCAGAATGTACTTTATTTAAAGGTAGCATGGTGATCTGACCTTGAAATACTGCAGTTGTGTGCTTTAGCAATGCCAGTACTTTGAATGAATACTTTTTGAAAAGAAAAACCCAAGTACGTATATTGTACCATCAAATGGCACGAGTTGGGAAAACACACATGTAGTGCTGGGTGATATGGAATATAGAATATATTACTACCGTGATAATCATAGGGGATTTAACATAATATCCACATATATAACAAGATCTGTAAAACATGCATAGTTTTCAAATACTCCCTTCAGATATTTCAAAACATTTTGTGAAAAAATTTTGGTTACAGATCATCGCTATCCCTAACGTGGACAACATATCGTGATATGAATGTCCGACTTCGATAACCCATGATAATGAATACACAACTACAGACACGGGAGCACATCAAACCAAGCCGGCGGTCTGTGCGTGTGGCTGTGGGGGCGGGGTCTGCCGCTTGTCCATCATCTCTACGAACCAACAAAAAACCTCAACCAGCTTCCCGGGGGCCGGCCGAACATAGCCCAGAACTGAACACGGTATAAAACACGTGAAAATGTTCGAAATAAAACACATCCGGCAAATGAGTAATTTCCGGACAGGATTAAGCGGAAATACAGAGGGCAACCGTTTCGGACATCCACACTTGACTGACATTGTCGATCGATGATCGAGGCTGTCATTTCTCTAAGGACATCGTGTTCCTAATAAAAACACGATTCAAACTTTGTTTTTCGACAAACATGTTTACTAACGAGGCACTATTGTATTTAAAGTGAAATAAAACAAGGTAAAGATGACGAGGTGGAGTCTTTAAAATATTTAGTTATGGCATATGTCCAAAAAGATAAGATCATCTGACCGAGCCAACTCCCAGGCTGCTAACCGAGTAGTACTACTAGCTAGCTAGCCACGTGTTGCTGTGCATGCGGTCTTCACGGATTGTCGTAATGTCTCGGAATCCACTTAAAATTCGCTCGTCGCCTATTTTGAAGTACAGTAAATAAGCAAAGCAGGCTGGTACCTCGTCGAGAGTGTTGTTGGCCATAAACTCGTTGTTACCGGCATTTAAATTCCTCTCATCCCCCCTCCTCCAAGTCGCCATCTTGCACTTCCGCACATGGTCCTCTGACAGGGGCAGGGAAACGTGGTCGATAGTGAAAAGCGGAATACTGATCTGAAATCAGTATCGTGTTTCCCTCTCGATTGGGACGTTAAACGAGCTGACGAGAGAAAATCCGACCCAAGACCAGCTGCACATATGTTTAATACTATTTAAATTTTACGCTCTCCACAGTACTGCCAATAAATATTATGTCAAAACACTCAAGTTTGAATAGCCTTGTCTGTGGAAAACAATTGTTCCGAAATGATGTGCACGAATCCATTGTACTAGAGTGGAGTTCATTAAGGGGGAGGCATAGATAAACGTCAAGGGGCTTGTGTAGGAGTTCAGAGTCCTGCAACAAAATAGACTGGATGACGTAACATATCTTTATACTGAAAGTTGTTACTTGGACTTTTTTGCAAGTGTCGTGTGTAAATTAAAAAAAATCTGCCGTTGAATTTTATTTAATCTTTTATTTCGTCCAGACATCTGGACGTTCAAATGGCAAGCAGGCAGTGAGACGTTATGAACCTGAACGGCAGGTGGAAGCGTACACAAGAATACATTTTAAACACGTATGTTCTAAAGAAAATCTGCAAAGATAAGACTCATTGAAAGTCAGGATTCGTTAAAACTCTCAGATACTAATTATTTCAGAATGAAGTTTTTTTTAATAAATGTAAATTACCCCAATAACTGCATTTAAAGAAATGCATTGACTGCTGACTGATCTTGAAGGTTAATCGTAAATCAGCACTATTTTTTTTATCAATAGGCGTATATATAGTCTTGATCTGTCTATGGTATTTGATTGAACTTCCATGGTTAACAAGCCCACTGAAATGGGTTGACTGACAATCAGCCTAAATAGTCGCCCTCCACCTTGCCATGTCATGAGCAAGGTTAATATGTGATTATTTTTTTTAAAAATCAGAAAAATTATTTAACATTCTGTTAACCTTTATTTTGATCTCACTTGCATGGTCCATCTTTCCATTAAGCATCCTCTCCCTCTGATCCTACATCTTTTCCCTTTTTTCATCCATTCATCCTTACTTATTTCCTGGTCCATGGCCTCTCCTAATCTAGCACTCCTGCTTCTGCCACATCTCTCCTTTCCCCTCCCCTTCCCTCTTGTCTCCCACATCTCTTGAAACACATACTGTCTGAAATGGGGCCAAAGCATTTTAGCCTGAAATGGGTGGGCTGTGAGTGTGTTTGTGTTTATGTGTTTGTGTGTACGTGTGTTGTTGTGTGTGTCTTCAAGATGGGAGTTCTTTGAAAGTGGGTCACCTTTTTCAGCATCTAGCATCCAACCTCCGCGTCATTACATTAACACACACACACACACACACACACACACACACACACATACACATACAAATCCGTTGCCCCCTTTTTCACTCAGGCCTCTGATTTTGGCAGGAAACTCAAAGCACCCTGAAATAGAGAAAAACATACGTTTCTTTCTCCTCTCTCCTCGCTCTCTCTCGTTACGCGGCTCACTCACTTTTTGTTCACACACATTCCACATAATTTCCTCATGGACTTTGGAGCACTGGGCTATACTTTTCCTCTAAACAGGGAAAAGAAGGGAGTTTAAATGAAAAAATGCCCCCCCCCCCTCCTGGCTGTCCATATACTCTCCCACTTGGCTGTTCTTCTCTGGCTCTCCTACCTTCCCTTAACTCCTGTTCCTCTCTCACTCTTGACCTGGAGACAGACTCCCATGGTGCTCTTTTGGTATACTTAAATCTTTTAAAGAAGCCATGAATGATAAGGAGCTTGATATGCTGCTCGCCCCCCCCTCTCTCACTTTTTTTTACTATCTCTTGCTTGAGGTCTATGCACGCACATGTTTGAATGTGCGTCGCTGTGTATCCCACAGCTTAGTCAGTGGAGCATATGACTGTTTTGTATGTGTCTTCCAGTTGTGCAGACTGCTCAGTCACGCAGTCTGTGTGAGTGCTTATGTCTATGTGTGCGTTCGTGTATTTGTATGTGTGTGTGTGTGTGTGTGTGTGTGTGTGTGTGTGTGTGTGTGTGTGTGTGTGTGTGTGTGTGTGTGAACACTTCTGCCCTTTCAGATATAGTGTGACACTAGAAGCAGCAGTGTTATAAAAAGAAAAAGGCAGTCTGATCTTTAACCTGACACCTTCTCTACAGGGAAACAGCCCCCCCCCCAACACACACACACACACACACACACACACACACACACACACACACACACACACACACACACACACACACACACACACACACACACACACACACACACACACACACACCGGTTTGCCCCCACCACACTGTGAAGTATCAGGAGGAAGCGCTGTTGAGTTAAGGAGTCCCGTCGCCACTGCCCTTGGTGTTTTCTCTCTATCCTTTGAGTCTGTTTCCTCTCCTTGCTTTCATTGCAGAAAAGAGGAATGCTTTCCTACACGGCGCAGGGAACATCTGTTAGTGAGAAAGGCAAGGCCTGAGAGGAGGGAGAGGAGGGGAGGGGGGTTAGTGCTGTTTGACACACAGAAAGAGAGAAGGGTTTGAAAAAATTCGAGAGGTGAAGAAGGAGCAAGACAGAGAGAGTGTCTGGAGGAGGTGGACAAAGAAAAGGAGGAAGCGAGCGATCGAGGGGGAAGACGACGATACGCCGCTGGAGAAGATTATCTCAGGAGCAGCGGAGGTGAGAAACTGTCGGGCGCAGGGGAATGACCTACAGGTGCACACGTGTGCTGCACACTCACAAGCTTGCACACACGCATACACACACGCATGCACACACGCATGCACACACACACACACACACACACACACACACACACACACACACACTCAGTAATAGAAGCCGGCATCAATAATGTAGCTGTGAGGAACAGGATGCAGATTCTGCCTTACATAACCTTGTAAGAGTTTACAGAGGACTGGTTTGCTCAGAACAGCCTCTTCCATTCACTGCCCCCCCCCCACACACACACATACACACCCCTCATGCTGGATGCACACAAGATTTCTTGAACCAATTAACCACCACATTTCTCTCTCAGTCACATTTCTCTCACCCCTACAAATATTGAAAACAAAATTTGACCTCAGCCTTTAGAATTGTAGTTTTTGTTTGTTTTTGTTTGGTTGTAGTTCCCTGCACACACACAAAACAAGTTCCCTGTAAAGTACATCGGCCACACTTCCCTGGGTCGCACACAGTCAATGTTTTTTGTAACAGGTTGGCGCTTACGTGACAGGTCTGTGGAGTACGAGTGGAAAAAAAATGGAAACCTGAAAGACCGCAGACTCGGTCGGTCTTAGTCAATTCTCTAAACAAAATGATATAATTGAACCAGCCAAGGCCCCAACTGAACATGTTGTTGAAGTCAACAGGTGTTACCGGGGCTAGGTAGTAAACCAGCTGGGTAGAAATGTGTGCAGGATTGAGTAGTCAGGATAAATCTGATCAAATTGAGTCTTTAAAAAAAACTTACTTGTCCATAACCATTTTATAATTTGATACAATAACATATAGATAGATAAAGAGAGACAAAGAAAGACCAAGAGACAGAGGTAGAAAGAGAGAGGGAACTTTGAGCTTGATTAGTTCGCAATTTTTTTCGCCTCCCTGATATAATTTGTCACATTATCCTCTCACTTCTGGTTTTCACTGTCATTCCTACTCACTTTGCTTTAACCTTCTCTCTGTGTGTGTGTGTGTGTGTGTGTGTGTGTGTGTGTGTGTGTGTGTGTGTGTGTGTGTGTGTGTGTGTGTGTGTGTGTGTGTGTGTGTGTGTGTGTGTGTGTAATCATGCCAAGGTATTAAGTTGTGCATACTTAATATGCATTCATGTTGGAAATTGTAGATTTGTTAAATTCATGTTTGAAACAGTGTTTGTTGAGGAAGTTGATGCATACAGTATATGTGTGAATCACAGTTTGCTTTTGTAAATATCACCGTGTGTGCACATGCGTGTGCATGTGCGTGTGTGTGTGTGTGTGTATAGAAGCTCATCATGCTGTTCTATCCTTTCTCTGCCACATTGCCATGGCGACAGTGCCCTCCCGGGGTAATGGGGGACGAGTGCGCCACAGCTATTTATTCTCTCTTTCTCTTTCTCTCTCCCTCATCCCCTCCATTCATCCGCCACTCTCTTTCCCTTCATTGGGCTCTCTCACTCCCTCTTCATCACTCTTTGCATCTCTCACTGTCTTCGCTTCTCCCACAACCTGTCTGTCTCTTTTGTCTTCTTTTTTTTCACCTCTCTTCCCATTACCCCCCTTCCCCCCCTTTTCCTGCGCTTTCTTCCTCTCCCTGATTGGCTTAACACTCTCCCCCTCAAAATGAGATACTGACTAATGACGGAGAGAGAGAGAGAGAGAGAGAGAGCGAGAGAGAAGACAGACAGACAGAGAGAAGAGGATGAGAGGGGGAGAGAGACATTGACAAAGAACAAGTGCCTTACAAGGGATGTAAAGATATGTGGGGGAGGCAATCTATGCAGACTGTTCCTTCATGCATGTAAGGAGAGAGGGTGATTAAAGGTGCGCCACATAATTCCCCGGTGGGTTTTTTGGAGGGGAACTAAGCAGCCCATGTAAGGTGGTAAAATGGATAAACAGAAGCAGCTTAGGTGTGTACCTTCCCTGTACATGCATGTACTCTCTTGTTGTGTGTGTGTGTGTGTGTGTGTGTGTGTGTGTGTGTGTGTGTGTGTGTGTGTGTGTGTGTGTGTGTGTGTGTGTGTGTGTGTGTGTGTGTGTGTGTGTGTGTGTGTGCATGTTTACGGTGGTGAGGAGGGAATTTGTGTGTGGGCTCATTTGGGGTCGTGACCTATTTAAAGACTTAAAGATTTCAATTCCTGGACAAACACCGTGTGTAAATGTTGTGCACATGTACGTGTGCATGCATGTGTCCACGTCAAACGTGTTGTTGTTTCCAGCAGACACGGGTAACACGTGTTGTCTTCTCATCCATTGCCTCGGTCTGGGAATCGTCACAAACACACACACACACACACACACACACACACACACACACACACACACACACACACACACACACACACACACACACACACACACACACACGAAGTTGTGCAACTATGAAGGACAGACAAACGACATAGAGATCGAGGGAGTAAAGGTTACAAAGTGATAGAGGCAGTTGGAGGAGGAGGAACAGAGAGAGAGAGAGGGAGAGAGAGTGATGAAGATGAGAGAAGGAAAATATGGAGACGGGGTTTAGGGGGATGAATGTCTGATTGGACAGAAAAATGAGGGAGGTGAGAGAGAGACACACTGACATTACTGCAGACAGAAAGACTAACGGAGCGAGAGAGCAAATGAGCGGGACAGAGAGAGAGAGAGAGAGAGAGAGAGAGAGAGGAGAGAGAGAGAGAGAGAGAGAGAGAGAGAGAGAGAGAGGAGAGAGAGAGAGAGAGAGAGAGAGAGAGAGAGCGAGAGAGAGAGAGAGAGAGAGAGAGAGAGTCAAGGCACGTCAATAGCCCCTCCTCTCTCCTCCCTCTTCCTCCCCCTCACCCTCCCCCTGCCCTCACTGCCATGTAGCAGACCTTCGCTGGATGGTAACAAGCCACTCAGACAGTAGTAGCAGCAATGTGCACACACACACACACACACACACACACACACACACACACACACACTGTACATCACTAGATTCCTTTATGACAACGTTCAGATACTCTTGAGCATCATTTAGACGTGTGTGTGTGTGTGTGTGTGTGTGTGTGTGTGTGTGTGTGTGTGTGTGTGTGTGTGTGTCTGTGCATGTGTACATATGCTTATGTCAGTGTGCCTATACGTGTGTGTGTCTGTGTGTGTCTGTGTCACTGTAACAACGACGATGAAAAACAGCCTCTACATCTTTAAAAGGGAAAAAAGACCCACATCACATGGTTGTTATTCTCTCAAATCTGCCTCTCAGGTCACTTTGACAGTCCACTCTCTCCCTCCCTCACTCTAGCACATACACAGATACTCAGTCTCCCTCTCCGTCTCTTTCTCTCTCTCTCTCTCTCTCTCGCTCCCTCTCACTGGTTCTCTCTTGCGCACACGAGGCACTCAGCCTCTCTCTCCCTCCCTCTTCTCTTCCTCCCTCACACACACACATAAGCTCTCAGTCAGTCACTCTCTCGCCGGCTCCCCCCTTTCCTCCTCTCGCTCCCTCTCTCCTCCCACCTGGGCTGTAATTTGCAGGGCTGATGAGGGTGAGGGCAGAGGCAGGACCAGAATCCTTCTCTCTCTCTCTCTCTCTCTCTCTCTCTCTCTCTCTCTCTCTCTCTTCTCTCTCTCTCTCTCTCTCTCTCTCTCTCTCTCGCGCTCTCTCTCTCTCCCTCCAACACAGCGCGCTCTCTCACACACACCACATGCCGTGATTCACAAACAGTGTACAGCTACAACTAAGAGAACCCGATCCTTTGTGCTCTTGTTCGTTTTAACCTCTCCTTCCCTCTCTCTCTTTCTTTCTCCTTTGGTGTCTTTCTCCCCCCCACCCCACCCCACCACCCTCCCTCCCTCCCTCCCTCACTCCTCGCTCCCTGGTGGTGTGTGTGTCTCGTGTGTTTTTGTGTGTGTGTGTGCGTATGCGCGCGCGCGCGTGTGAACCACAGGGATAACAGACGCTCATGTGAGCAGCCTCAGTGGCAGCAGCAGTGACTGGTGAAAGAGGAGGATAGGAGAGGAGGAGAGGAAGAAAAAGAAAAGAGGAGGAAAGGAGGGATAAAAGCCATCACCATTCTGTTTGGATTCAGACCAGACATGTGAGAAGATGTCTGTGGGCGGCTGCGCGTGTCCCGGTAAGTAGCTACCATGTTGGTGGTTGTCGAAAACGGCGGCTCGCTGTTTGCCCAGTGACTGACTTTCTGCTTGGTGTTGTATTTTTTTGGTCACTAAGTGCAGTTGCTGTGGTGTGACCGGGCCAGAGAGAGAGAGAGAGAGAGAGAGAGAGAGAGAGGAGAGAGAGAGAGAGAGAGAGAGAGAGAGAGAGAGAGAGAGAGAGAGAGAGAGAGAGAGAGAGGAGAGAGAGAGAGAGAGAGAGAGAGAGAGAGAGAGAGAGAGAGAGAGAGAGTGGCCCGGGCCCTTAGGGCTCTGCTTGCAAAGGCTCATGGGAGGTTGCCCTTGTGACGGCTGTGAGGATGGAGAGGAGAGAAAACACTAGAATGGATCAACACGTAGTCTTTTTGTCAGCACTTTTTTTTAATCCCCCACCTCTGACAACAAAGGGCTTCTCCTCAAAGCCCCACGAGTCTGTGTTTGTTTAGTTCAGAGAATGTTAAGGGTTTGAGATGAGAGAGGAGAAAAGAGCTCATTGTTTTGCTTCGCCGAGGGCTCCACTCGATTAGCAGTCGGAGGCATCTGGACTCAAAGTTGTTGCTATGAAACCGCTAATGCTAGTCCATTCCTCCGCCGGTTTGTTTGGCCGTTGCTGACAGCGATTGGTTTTGATCGACGGCGGTTCGGGTTAACAGCGGGGTCGAAGTCGGAGTCTCGGATTCATCTTAGGTCGATGCGGCACCAGACACTGTGTTGACTCCTTTTTTCCAACGAAGTTGAGGATATATTCGTGGAAAAAGTGAGGAAAGTTAGGATCCCATTTAAGGAGTTCTCAGAATTAACATGGGGAGGGGGAGGGAGGGGGATCAGACAGCCGACCAAGTGATGTATTCAAAGGGCGAAGTTCACGAGCTTGGCTCAAAGGCTCTCGGGTGATTGATTCATATAGTAGACGTGTGATACGCAGATGATTGTTTCATTCACGTTTTACTTCATACAAGTCGGGATTTGAAACGGCGCAGATGAGAGCGATACCAATCCTTTGGAAGGCCCACAAGTATGTTCTCATTCAGACAAAGCCAAAGGGTTTTATTCAGCAGCCCGTGTTGTTACTCACGCTGACACGACAAATGAGTAATGTACTCAACTGGTTGACTGCGGCTGGTACATAAAGCGTCTTCCTGGAGCACTGTGTCTTTCTCTCGCTGAAAATACACGGTTATGGATTTGTAATGTCCTGGATAAGTAGTTTCCATCGTATCTTTCCCAGCAGTCCTTTCTTCCACCGTTCATAAAAGGAGGTCAGTAAGTGCATACCTGAAGGGGAGAAGGGAAAACAATGGCCTATATGGCGACACAGCGAGCCCATGCTTTCCCTGTTTGCCTTGTCCTGCACCGACGCTGCTGGTTGAAGACAGATTAGAAAGTCACGCAAGCCAGATTTCCATTTTATTTCACGAACGTGAAAAAATCCAAAGCCGATTTCAATCTGTGCATCCTAACGCTGGAGATACGACAGTAATGAGATGGGCTACAGGTGGAATGAATGGTGGCTATGAGGACGTCGTGTGCTGTCATGTGCTCTGTCACAGCAAGGTCTCATCTTAACACATTACACCCATGAGCTGAGAGCCGTGTGGTCACAGTCTGCGAGGACCGCTTCACTTCTGGTGGTCCTCTAATCATTCCATTCACATTTAATTGCCTTACATATTACATCTTTACACCTCTTCTTTGAGCGTTTTTTTTTCATTTTCTATTTCATCAGACAGAAGAGCAAAGAACAGGGGAGAAAGTTCTAGCGATAAACCGAGGAGCCTGTGGTCACAGAGACATACACTCTGCTTTTGATGGGAGGTGTACGTGACAATTGATAAAACTGTGTAGATTTTTGATTGCCCTGTTATCAAGTAAATAACAATAACCACGAAGGATGCGTTAAAATCTGACATATCAACATCAGTTTATCGGGAGGAGCAGCAGAAAAAGTTTTTGAGAGTGGGCATGTCCCATTGGTGTGTGTGTGTGTGTGTGTGTATACATTTCGTCCAACACTTTGACGGATGCAGTATCACCCTGATACGGCCTCCTCTTCTCCGCTCTCTGCCAGGCCACAGTGGCGAGTGTGGTTAGCCCACAAACAGTCTGGATGTGGACGGAGAAGTTTAGCCAGCCACACATCCAAGATCAAGTTACCCCGTGCCAGTTCTGACTTAAATCCTTACTGTGATGGAACAGCTCGCAGACGGTTTGTTCACAGTTTGGGAACGATTTAGCTGACAGATTATTCCATAGGTGGAAGGTTCAGAAGGACAAAATCCACTTGATAATATTGTTTGACGCGCGGTTAACTGCATCGACACACAGAGGGGGGGGGTTGATATGTCTATCCATTCGACCCGGGTACATACATCTTGAGAGATTGAAACAATGGACTTGCGATGTAAACAGGAGGGTGATGAGTTTGGTATCAGCAAGGACAAGCTGTGTGTGTGTGTATGTGTGTGTGTGTGTGTGTGTGTGTGTGTGTGTGTGTGTGTGTGTAGGTGCTTGTGTATTTGCGTACATGTGCGTTGTATTTGCGTGAGCGCACACAGTTTGTCTTGAACACACAAAGTATCGGCTCACGTGGTGCACCTCTGTTCGATAAGCGCGCAAGTGCTTAGTGTCGACGTGTGCGCGCATGTGTGTGCAGTGCCCCGTGGCATTAAGGCAAACTCTGCCACCTCAGCCATTAAATGAGGCACCACAGCGGAGGTGGGAACATTTGTTTAGAGTCGGCCTTAGCTATCTTGCGGTCAGATTGCATTCTTAATCAACTTGGTCATGGAAATTTCCAAAAGGACGTATGACCGCACTTTTTGTGTGCTCCACTTTTGCTCGCATATTGTTTGTTCTCGCTGTAGCGTTGCCCTCGTGATTTTACTTTCATTTTCCCCCCATCTTCCTTACGAAAACATTTTTGTTTTACACTCGAACAAGAGAAAGGTGAAATTGCCATTTTGCGCGTTTCTGATGCAACTGGCGGATGCTGAAGTGCACGAAAGGCTCAGATGCTTTGCTATCATATTGGTAACTACAACCTCAAAGGAGAACTGCAAGGGAACGCTACCTTGCATATTTCTTTTATTTTGGTTTATTTCCTCACAAACAAGTGTGTGTGTGACAGGTAAAAAAACATTCACTGACCTATTTCAGTATAAATGCAACATGGGGTCACTAGTATAGGATCATTGCGACAGCAGTGTGATCCAGTATGATCAGTTCAAGTTCACCCTGACGAGACTGATGCCGTCTTATCTCCTTGTTCACATCTCGTCTCCTGTCTAGTCTACTTTATCTCACATTTGATTTAGGACAATACAAAGTGGGTGAAAAGGCGCTGCTTGTATTGATTATGATTGACTAAAATATTGAAGTACTGACTCGGTCTTTCTCTCTTGGCTCCTCTCTCTCTCTATCTATCTCTATATCTCTCTCTCCCCCTCTCTCGTTTTTGCTTGTTTACATTCCACAGCCATGTTCAACACAGAAGGCTCGTCCTCCTTCTTGTGTGGGCTGAGAACGTGTGTGTGCGTTGGGCCACGCGTGCACACATGTGCCTCAACATGTGGATGATATAAACACTGGGGAAGAGTGTGTTGGGATGTGCTTCCATGCAGCAATGCATTCATGACATGACAGTCGAGAAGGTGTAAGTGCATGTGCACTCCTAAAGTAAAAGTATTTTGTCCTTTGCGGTCACCATCAGCTTAAAATAGAATCCCTTCTGACCTACCTAGACCTTAATGTTACGCCCCTTATCTTCCACCATACTTCTCTTGCTATCGCTCATCCTCTTTCTCCTTCTCCTCCTCCCGCTCCCTTCCCTCATTACCCTTCCCCTTGCTCACTCTTGATTCCCTCATTTCTCTCACATATCCCCATCTTCCCATTACACTCTTTTCCCCTGCACTGTTTCCCTCGCCCGCCCCCACCCCCACCCTCCTTCCTTCTTCAAACCCTCTCTCCTTGACTTCTCTGATTGCTAGCGTATGTTGCCTGGCTGGCTTGTTGGCAAGATGAGAGGAGGGGGAGACAAGGAAAGGGAGAAAAAGAGAGGAGGGGAGTGAGCAGGAGAGAGAGAGAGAGAGCAAGAGAGAGAGAGAGAGAGAGAGAGAGAGAGAGAGAGAGAGAGAGAGAGAGAGAGAGAGAGAGAGAGAGAGAGAGAGAGAGAGAGAGAGAGAGAGAGAGAGAGAGAGAGAGAGAGAGAGAGAGAGAGAGAGAGAGCAGGGGGAAGGGACTGTGCCCTCTCATGCAGAGAGTCACATGGTGTCCCTGATTGGAGGAAAATGAGTAAAGACTGCAGCCTGGCTGAAATGGCAACAGACCAAATGCACAAAGGCTGAGCTGTTTAGCAACGGGTTGCACAACAAGGGAGCCTGGAGAGGAGGGTGTGACACAAGGAAAGAGTGAGGAGGATGGGGGGGGGTGCAGATACAGTAGAGGGAGGCAGCTTAAGAGAGAGAGGGGGAGAGAGAGAGAGCAAGAAAGAGGTGAGAAAGAGAACATAGGAGAAAAAAAGGTGACAGGGGAAGGAAAAGAGCAAAAGCAGACTGAGGAAAAAAGAAAAGGGAGGGAGTGAGATGAGCATTATAGGGGTGGGTGGATGAGAGAGAGCGATCAGACTGTGCTCCTATGTTTTCTGCCAGGCTGAGCGGTGACGTGATTGGCTGAGTGGGGGGCAGACCTGACTCTGAGATCAGAGACAGACAAAAGGCTCCCAGAGAACAGAGAGCGCACCATCAGGGCACTGTCATCTCCCCTCACACAGCCATCAGCTGACAACAGTGACTGACATGTACACCACAAATCTTGACACATGAGGCACTTTTTTTTGCATTTAGTAAACCAACCACTTAGTGACAATATGAAGCTAGTGATTGCAGTTAACTAGCAATAATTACATTCATGACAGTGATGATGGTCTGTTCTATCGCATGTTTTTAATGTGTTGCATTGTCTTTATATTTTATCCTTGCGTTTCCCTGCACGGTCACTGGAGTACGCTACCATTCATTTCACTGTGTGTTGTACAATTGTACACTACAACGTATGATTGTGCACGAGACAAATAAAACTTGAAAATATCATCACATCTGTCACCCTCTTCCGAAAGCACAGTATCTATTTCAGATAAATACTGCGCATCAATTCTAAATTTGTTCCCCAACGGAGCCCCTTTATTAATTTCAGTCCTTTCATCCAACGGCCCATTGCTGCTGTGTGTGACGTGCTTGCCGCTGAAGTGCCCCTGTTGCAGTGTGTCTCTGTTCGTCTGCCAGAGAAATCCCAACACGGGGAATTCACCCTGCCAGTGAGAATAACGTGAGGAATTAAAACAAACACACTGGCTTATTTTAGCCACACGGGGGCGCTGCATCAACAGTACAAATCCAAGGGGGATTGGGCCAGCTCCTGTCCTGTTGATAGTAGGTCGGTTTTAACCCCCTGTGTTCTGTTCTGGTCAAAATGACCCATTTTAAACAACTGTTAACCATAAATACTGATGATATCGTCAATAATGGAGGAGAACTCAAGATATATTGGGTGTTTTAAATAATTTTTTACAGTTGTATTGCTTTAAAAGCCGAAGGTGGCTGGGTTAATATGAGCAGCCAATGCTAGGCCACAGGTAATGAGTGAACCGAATGTGAGAGGTTACTCTTTTGCCTTGTAATGATGACAACAACGCATTAATTTTTAACTTAATATCCATATGAAGTGTGAGGCAAATCACTTCCAGATGCTATTTTTTAATAGATTTTTTAAAAATCGGATTTAGAGCATTATTCGAGTCCTCTTTCTTTATTCCCCTCCAGTAATGTCATGTTTAGTATTCTTCTTTGTGTAATTTTTGTGCTGCCACCGAGGGCCCACGTGAAAGTGCCATTTCTCTGGCAGTGTAGGGCAGACGAGCTTTTCTCCGAGTCCCATTCATCATCTTTCAGTCAGAGCGTTTGTGGTCCAAAGCTCCGTGGTTTGCTCAGTTTGTCCTCATCCGTCCAAGTGTGTGCGATATCAGAGTGGCGGAAAGGAGTGACGGCGCTCACAGGGTCTTCGCAGCGCAGAAATCAGACGGCACTCAGTTTGCCATGTAATCCAATAACAGAATCAAAGAGGTCTGCTTTGTGTATGAAGCGCCACTTGTCTTGGTGTTTCTCTGACAGCTGCAAGGACCTTCAGAGATATGTATACATATATGGCATGTATGCAACCTAGCTGTCCACTGGTAACATTTCTGTGATTTTTTTTAAAAACCTGTTTACATCAGACTTACACATTAATTCAACATTATAGTAGTTACAGCAACAACAAAAAAACTAACAATAGTCATACAAATACAAATGAACTGAAGGCTATCTATGGCAAACACCATTTTTTCTGTAAGAGGAAATGCAGTAAAAAAAAAAAAACTCTGCCTCCCATGATGATGACAGTCTCATTAGCGTGTCCTGTATAGATTAGAGCTCGAATCAGTTTACCCAAACTAATTCTTCTGCTCAGCAACTAGCACAGACTAACATAGGGCTGGTCTGAAGTCAGTGTCTAGGGTTCGGTTAATGGGCGGGGTGACTGAGACGGCCGTTATCATAGCTGTGACAGATGTGTATGCCGTTTAGTTTCCTGTTGACTTGTGAGTGGATGGGTAACATACACACATTTGCACGTACAAAACAGACACCGACATGCGGATATGCATGCATACACACACACATACATGCGCGCACACACACAAACACAAACGTTTTTGCACTGACACAAATGCATGTGCACAAGCGGTCATGCACACGCAAAACGCAACAACTGTGGACACACACCCTTGTGCCCCCTGAGCCTGGCAGTCTGGATATGGGAGTTATCATACAGAGAGTGAGAGAGAGCAAGAGGAAGGGGAAAGAGAGATAAAGAGAATGACAGAGAGCATAGAACTACAGTAGGATAAGTGCAGTGGTGTAGAAAGGTTGTATTTTTAGGTGAAAAATGGCAATGTCAGAACAACTTGATACTGAAGCAGGTGAGTGTCTCTCTCTGTCCTTTTCCTTTCCCCCCCCCCCCCCCCAATGCCTGCTTCTGTATCAGAGAAGAAAGAGTGTCAACCTAAGAGCCAACTAAGTGGCTGAAATAGAAAACCGCTTTTCAACTTTCTCCCTTGATGTGCTTTTTAGAGAAATCTTGTAAATGTTTTACCACAACCATGTTTTCCTAACAACTTTTGAACCAAACGGTTTGAAGCCAGTTTCATATTTGGGTTTAACTGTAAGGCTACTTAAAACAGCATACAGTATACTTTTTGCCATGAAACACGTATTATACACAGAATCATTGCTTCAAGGTTGGTGTGAATTTGACTACACGTGTAAGTAGAACGAGACTAGACAGCTAAGGTTGAGTAGTTGCATGTGTGTACGCATGTGTGTACGCAAGTGCGCGTGCACGTCAGAGCTGCTAGTTGGGTGTTGGTTGGAGATAAGGCCTGCCTGATGCCTGAGAGCATAAGAGACGGAGTGTGTAAGCCCTCCAACCCTTATCCTGACTCCCTTCACCCCAATTTCTCTGTCACCCCCGCCACACACACACACACACACACACACACTGGGGATTAACCCCTGTCATGTACCATTTCAAAGGGTGAGCTTTGAACACACACATTCACAAACACGCAGACATGTAAGTATGTATGCACACACACACCCACACACCCACACACACACACACACACACACACACACACACACACACACACCAGGATTAACCCTTGTGTTTCCATTTCCATGGATGACGCTTAGCCCCTCTTCAGTCGTGACACTGCTGACTGCTCGTGTTGCCATGGCTACGAGGCCCAGTGAAAGTAAGATAGGCAAATCCATGCAAGTCACCAGCTACAGACACTCTTAAACTACCGCTGACCACGCCCCCCCTTTGGATTGAACATACAAAGACGTTAACAAAAAAGAACATCGTAGAGCGATGGAAGCCTTACCAACTACAAAGTGCTCCCGACACGGGCTTTCCACGGTCAAGCCAATGGGAACGGCCAACATCCACGTGTTTTTGTAGCCAGGAATGTGAGAGACAGGTCTTGGATAAACTCCACGTGTAAGGCCTGAGAGGTCATTCTGTGTTCACACCAACCGGCTTGGGACCAGTTATGGGCTCTGATCATATGGCAGTAACTTACTTATCTTGATGAAAAGAGGGATCTTTGGGGAGGCCACTTGGTAAATGCACCACACTGAACATAGCGGACTGGGGAGCTTCGTTCCCGAATGATAATGATAAAATAAAAAATAAAAGTTAAAGTACTAACTTTTTGCCGTCCTCTGCGATGGAATTTACAACCGGATGTTACGTAGCACATCACAAAACAAGAAAAGATGGATTTTGACATACAATTTTATAGGTATATGAATTGACAGAATTACTGTAAAGAATTGAATGAAAATTAATTTGTTTTCTGCAAACTATCACATCACCATAGCAACCCATGTATTATTATTTTTTTTACCTTTCTGCCGTTCCTCGCGTAGTTTGTGGTTTTTCCCGTTCCGTTTTGCCTTTCTGCCGTTTACCGTCTCCCGGATTCCATATGAAGGGGTAGGAAAAAAATACGTGTATACTTCCTCCTACTTCTTTTCGATCAGGTAACAATCTGATGCATACGGAGATTTGTTCATTGAGTTTGATGCGTGGATTTGTTGATAATTTCAGATTATTGGCAATGATTTATCTGTATGTTATATCCTGCTTATTTACATGCACGACATAAATCATCATCGACAATGTGTGAATAGGGCATTTTAACTTTGGACGGCAGTGCCGCCTGCCGTTGTCGGCATAACTTGCCGGTGTCAACTGATTATACCGTCCTGCTTTCATCCACAATGACTTCCGGTTTGCCGTCTGCGTTTACCGGATTCCATGTGAATGCAGCAGCATCAGAGAGAGAGAGAAAGAGAGAGAGAGAGAGAGGGAGAGAGCGAGAGGGAGAGAGAGAGAGAGAGAGCATCGCGGAATTATCAGTTTGGTTTGTAAACCAAAGTGCACAACAAATGAAAATGGGCCAGATCTTTGTTAGGCACGCACTAAAGTTGATTTCACTGGAGGCCAGGCTAACTTCTCCCAACCAATTGCTAACCATCAGGCGGCTGATGAAGTATAAACCCATTTCACTAACGCCAAATGACATTTGATAGATAGGGGGATGACTTTAATGCCACGGCTCATGTCTCGATTCTGTTGTTTGCAACGATGTGATGCGCGCTAATTAGGCCTAAATCAAACGTAATTGCAGTCAACAGTTTCGGTCGTCGTTATCCACGTTTACCTCCGGTTGGGTGTATTAGGCCGATTTTCAACCGTGCCAATTATAACGGTAAAATCACGTGTGTATGTGTGTGTGTGTGTGGGGGGGGGGGCTTACCAAACAACCTTTATGTGCGGCTTACACCGAAAGTGGGGGAGGGAGAAAGGGGAGAGGGCGGTTGACGGTGCTCGCCTCTTACGACGGGGAGAGGAGCTAATGCATTGCAGAGGGGAGAGAAGGAGGAGGGCCTACAGCTATTGTTCATGTCCTCCAGTGAACAAAGGGCTCATCGGGGTCCGTATGTAAAACCCATAGCAGCCTTCAGCCTACTCACAAGGCCTCATGTGGGAATAAGGGAATAAAATATAACTGACTCTCGCGTTTTGGGCTTCTTCATTTTCCACCGTCGCGATTTGAGAAGTGATTTTTTCCGTTTTTTTTGTTTTGTTGTGTTTTTGTTTTTTGTTTGTTTGTTTGTTTTGTTTTGTTTGTTTGTTGTTGTTTTTTTTGGTATCCTAATCTGTGAGACGTCTTCGCTGTACGTTGTGCGTCCGGCCGCCAACCACCGTACAAGCGGGCCTATCCGTCTTTACGCACGGAGCGTGCACACGGTCTCTCATCACGGATCTGTAAACATCAATTTTGTGATTGGACTTCTCCGGCAGGTAAAGGGACGGTTTTTATGAGACACATGCCCTGCTAAAATACACGCATCTACCGCAGCATATAACGTGTTTTTTTGTTTGTTTTTTTGTTTTTTGTTTACATGCTACCGCTTGGTTTGTTTCGCGTCTTTTCACGGTGGGTTTCATTCTTTCTTTAAAAAAAAACGCTTTAACACCAAGATGTTAGCAACCTAGCTAACACTGGCTAACTGGATACCGACAGCTAACTTGGTTGCTAACGTTAGCTTTCTGTGGGATGGAGGCACCGTAGGCCTTACAGGACAGTGTTTTGTGGAGTCAGCGTTTTGGCCATTGGAGTTATTTCGGTTGTTTTTATCACGGTTGTTTGCCCCCCCGGTGACATTCAGTGTTATTATTGTTTATTGTAGCAATAGAAGCGTTGCTAAATCGTAGTAATCCGGTGGATAACTATGTGGCTATCTGTTAGCATTATTGGCTTGTTACCTTGCTTGCTTGCTTCTACATTAAGGGAAAGCCATTACAAATGTAGCCTCCCTGTCAATGTTAGAAACTGGGTTGGGGGGGTGACAATGTAGTTGTGTGATCGTCAACTTTTACATTTTGTTTTGCACGTTACCTTTGTTTCAAAAAGGCATTGTTTGGGATTAGACACCCAAACTAGCAACCATGGTGGATGTTTGGAGAGGTTGGAATGGAACACGATAAAAGGCTGTTCCTACCATAAAATCGCTTAGTGATATTTTTTTTTGGGGGGGGGGGCTCGCCCGGCTTTCAATTGTCTGATTGGTTTATGCCATTCATAACGCTCTACAGTTCACAGAAAGTGTCAGCTCTGCTCTGAAAGTAAGTTAACGTGGGTTGCCGTCATGTAGTGTATAATGTCAAACCTAGAAGTGTGTCTGTATGAGAGAGAGAGAGCATAATTCCCAGTAGAGGAAGTGGAGTCTTGCTGATGTGATTGTGACGGCCTGTCATTAACCACCAACAGTAGAGGAGGGAAGCTAATGGAGCTCTCAACAACTAATGGACACATAACTATTGATTATTAATTTATTTATTTTCCCATTTGTTTTCCTCTGGTGATACAGCCTTCATTGCCAGCTCCTACTGTAAACAAATTGTTTACAAAAAGTGAAGGCTAAGCCCTTTGTGGATGTGTTGTTCTTGCCATATAATTGATGGCAAACCCATCCTTTTTGAAGGTAAAAGCTATGATGTCTCCATAGAATTCAAATAACTTCTATTAAGTTAACACACATTACCTCTGGGCTTATAACATATACGCTGGACTTTGTGTAAGGTGACTTAAATCAACAGTGGTGTAGTTCTGCACTGGCTGGTTCTCTCTTTTCACAGCCAGGATAACAATTTAGAACTGACATGAAACCTAAGATTCAAACATTTCTAGAAGATAAAGCCCAATTCCTGGATTGGGTTCAATATGCTATGAAGCTGGAAGTGTAATGGAAGGGCTGTCTTTGATCAGTGTTAACATGCAAGTGTGTGTGTCTGAAGTTTAGGGATCTCTGGAATTTATTTGACCACATTCTTGTCCCTTTGATGTCAGATTTATGGTTGGACTCTGTTAGTGTGTGTATGCTTGTGTGTTAAGCATCTATCCATGTTTGTATGGCTGTAAGCAGTAGTACATATATTTATCTAATTACATTTTTCTCATCCAGGAGTTTTTAATATCTGTAATAGAGTGACAACATACGATAAACTGATAGATCATAATGCTGTGGCATCCCCAATTAAATCCCTATTCTTATCTGCTTGGTTAAATACCAGCTGCTGTTAATTCAACTCAAACTTATGCCTGCCTGTCTGTCTTTGAGTCTGAATCACACATATGCACACACAGAATGTGTGTGTGTAAGAGTGCTTAATATGCAGAGACAATACAGAGGGACATTAATGAGGCGGGGCTTCACCGTAGCGATGGCAGAGGTCGTGACCTAGTGGCTGCCACGCCTCGATGGCCTTTATGGTAGAGCTGGGCAATTAGAGTAAAGAAGGGGGCGGGGCTGTGTGTTTGTAGCATCAATTTTTTTGTTTTTCTTTCTTCACGAGTTTTTATTTATTTTCTTTTATTTATTTTTGGCAATGTGAGTGAAGCCAGAATTTGTCTTTTGATATTTTGCGAGATTAAGGTACCAGCTTGAGGTTTGAGTTTCTGTTGCAATACTGAGGAGAACATTTGGAAAATGGGGACCTCTCCTAGTCACACTCTTGTTTTGCGCCTTTATGCGACAAGATTGTTGTATTGGGGCCAACCTGTGAAAGAGTGCAGCCAACTGAAACTGGGCCATGCTGACCAGCTCAGTCACCATGTGAATTCGTCTCTCACGATAGCCATTCACCAAGTGTCTCCAAAAAATTGTGGCACAATAAAATTCATGTAGCTTTTAGAAGCTTTTTGCCTAATGATCAGTGTAAACCAGTTAAGTCCAGTTAGGATGGAGACCATCTCTCCATGTTGTCTAATTTGTGATGATACTAAGCAATATTCTTTCTCTATCTCTTTCAGGCTGTTCCTCCAAGTCGTTCAAGCTGTACTCCCCCAAGGAGCCCCCCAACGGTAGCGCCTTTCCCCCTTTCCACCCTGGTACCATGCTGGACAGAGACGTGGGGTGAGTTTTTTGTCCTGTTTGTATCTCTCGGCTAAATTCAGGTTGACATCTTGTTGAGTTGGGTCTAGACAGGCAGTACGTTTCTCTTGCTGGATCTAACCAAAAGGAAGTGGAGCATGCAGCCTCTTGGGAATATCTGTTGTTGTTGTTGTTGTTGCTGTTACATGCAGGTTGTGTTGTGGTATCATTTGCTGCATTACTGTGCTCTGGGCTGACAGTGCAGGATGTATTTTAAAATCAATAGGGCGGGACTGCTTTATTATGTCAGTACCACAGCAGGCTTTTTAATGCTTTAGCAAGAGTCCTATGGGTGTTAACTTTTTCATGTCAAACCTTTAAATGTCCTTCGTATGCAGCTATTTTTCTCATACTGCACACTTTTATGACTGTACATGTCTAAACAATATATTGTTTCAGAATTGACGTCACAATATGTCCTTGTGCAGTAGTCACATTGGGAAGGATGCAATGTAAGGAAAACTGGGTCAAACAGTCATGTCAGGCCCAACTTATTGCTTGATAGAAAACAAAATCTAGTACGTTCCACTTTTTTATGACTACTCTTGAAGAAAATTATTCTGGTATATCTGACAAATAATATGATTTAGTCTGATTTAATGACTTCTTGGACAACTGCCTTATTTCCCCCTCTTAAATCACCCTAATCATTGCTGGAGTGGTAGATTCTTTGCAAATGGAACTTGGAAAGTTAAAAGAGGCATATATTTGCTGAAATTATGTACCTTTCCTTTTCATTCTTTAATATTACAACATGCATCACAAAAATAATGCAGTGTTGATTTTTATCAGCATCATTCAGCCCTAGTCTGGAGAAATCAGATTTCTGGATGCCTGGTATAATCAACTTTCAGTCTAAAATCTTTTCAGTCTGGCAACCAAACCTCTGCAACGCAAAGCCCATGGGTCAACCATGTTTTCCTTGGTTCTTCTGATGGGCACTGTGCGTAGTTGATTGAAAGTGGATAGTGGTATGAAACTGAAAATTTGTTCCAATCAAAATAGGGGAATTTAGTTGGCTTTGGCTTTTAATAGGCGGGAATTATTTTGGCCTTCCTCAGTCTTTGTAGTTTTCTGACACACATGATACATATGGCTTGGTCCCTCAAGATGGTTGATGCGTGATGTAATCCAACGATCAAAATCAGTTGCAAATAAAGTTTTTTAAAAGGTAAGAAATCTGGACACAGCAAACTGAGTCCAGGATGTGGATTATAATCATTCTTTTTGTTAAAATATATATTTAAGTAATGCTGCGGCGTATTTACAGAAATTAGTCAACGGGCATGACTGAAGGTATGTGAGATTCAAGTTAGTGGCTCTCCAAAGCTGACCAGCAAGTGTGTAGGATAACCAGCTGCATTTTGAATGTATTTGAATACAGGTTGGAGTACAAACTAATTTCTTAAACCAGTTTTAAAATGTTTTCATTTTCAGTGTAAGAAGAGAGTGATTAAGCATTAGCAAGGTTAACCAGATGCAGCAGCAAATGCAATGATCTTTTAAGATGGCAGGTCAAGATTAATTCACTACTGTTGTGGATTTAAAAGGAAAGGGTTTAACAACTGTAGATTTTGCGCAAATTCACAAAGCACCCATATTATGTTCCGTATCCTGACAATAAACACAAACTTTTAGAGATGAATTGACTTAAGCTTCAGAAAAAAAATGTGTCAGATTTATAATTAAAACTGTCTTCTGTCTTGTTCTCATACAAATAAGCCCTTTCGTAAACACAAAATACAAAATATGGGCAACTTAATGGGATACATCGACATCCAGAATTTATTAGAAGTTATTTGCCCTGAGGAAAACCAGATATATTTTTTTATTTGTCCACCTCTCTCAGATAGGTGAAAATGATTTGACTATAATTCACTGAGCTGGGAGGAATGAGATGTAGGCTTCTTTAGATATAGATTGTCGAGTGTGCACTATGCCAATTATGGCACCTTTTTGATTCTGCTTTTCAGATGTCAGTGTGTATATTTGAGACATATGGCATTACTGACTATGTCCTCCATGTCATCTTGTTTTTTTTAAAAAAAATTTTTATTACTGTCTCAGGGTCTTTAAAGAAAGACAAGGTGTTGGGTTGGGACTGAGGATACAAATGTTATCCATATTGTAAATAAATTCCTTGTGATTCTTGTTCCCACAGTCCCACACCGATGTACCCTCCCACATATTTGGAGCCAGGAATAGGGTAAGATCTCATTATATTCTAGTATCTGAAGTTTTTTTGTGATCTCAGAAAGTGAGTGCTACCTGTGCAGATAAAGCCATAGGAAATTTGAGTTCTTGTCTGACTTAATAGTTTGTTTGTTTTTTAAAAACATGTCCACGATAAAGCTGGAACGAGGAATGGGGAAATGTAGGAGCCCTCTTTTTGATTGGACAATGTCACATCAGTCATGGTACTGTGTTAACGCCTCCCTTCTCTTCCTCTCTCTGTTTTTTGTGCTCCACTCCTCTGTCTTTCCTGTTATTATATGATGCTCCAGGAGACACACACCATATGGAAACCAGACAGATTACAGAATATTTGAGCTCAACAAACGACTACAGAACTGGACAGAGGTACACACACATATGTGAACGCATGCACCTGCAAACACAATCACCTTGAATGTTGTGTCAATAGTTGACCCCCCCCACCCCCCACCCCATCTGTCTGGCATGTAGGAATGTGATAACCTATGGTGGGACGCATTTACTACAGAGTTCTTTGAGGATGATGCCATGTTGACCATAACTTTCTGTTTGGAGGATGGACCCAAACGCTACAGTAAGAAAACGCCTCACAGGAGCACATTCTTCTTCCTTGTTCCATATCTACATTTCATTTGTCTTTCAGCAGCAGGTAGTTACCCACTTCCACTGCTCTACAATACAATGATGTTTTGTCCTTCTCAACATTCTGCTGTTTTCACTCCTTCCTCACCAGCAATTGGCCGGACATTAATTCCGAGGTACTTCCGGTCTATATTTGAGGGGGGTGCCACTGAGTTGTACTATGTGTTGAAACACCCAAAGGAGTCCTTCCATAACAACTTTGTCTCCCTCGACTGTGATCAGTGCACCATGGTCACCCAGAATGGGAAACCCATGTTCACACAGGTGTGCATGTCCAATTATTTTTCCGTTTGCCAAGGAAATTTATATCTAGGAAATGTAAAGGGCAAAGTGAAGAGATGGGAAGTGTTCTGGACTGACCATATTGTTCCAATCCCAAAATGAATTCATGTTGAGGCAAGATTTTGCCATACAGTAAAAGTGGGTCTCTGACCAAAAGGACTGCTTTATGAGAATCGGAGCTGGAATAATAATACTCCCCCATTTACAAAAGTTATTGCCAAGATGCTCTTGAGCCAGGCACTGCCCCACTTGTGGAGCTTCTGTGTGTACATGGTTGTAACTGTTAATGTGAATTAGATTGTTCCTGGAAAAAGCTTAATAGTGTGCTATATGGCCAGATAAAATGGTTATAGATGATCTTTAGATACGTTAGCAAGTTCACTTGACAATTACACGGAGATCCTGACATTATTTCCTGATTTTATGCTTTTAATCTGTAACTTGACTTCTTGTGTATTATAGCTTCAGTTCATCCCTTTTATATATAGTGACCTCAGCCTTCTGACACTAGGTTTGTGTTGAGGGCCGCTTATACCTGGAGTTCATGTTTGATGACATGATGAGGATAAAGACGTGGCACTTCAGCATCAGACAACACCGTGAGCTCATCCCCCGCAGTATACTGGCCATGCATGTGAGTGGATAACAGGTGGACTGGGAACCCACTCAGAGGCACATGGTTTTGGAATGTGCCATCATTGTGACTTGTGTGGAAATGATTGATTTTTTTTTTCCAGGCCCAGGACCCACAGATGTTGGACCAGCTTTCCAAGAACATCACGAGATGTGGCCTGTCCAACTCTACCCTCAACTACCTCCGTGTGAGTAACACACCTCTGTAGTGCAGAGGTCACAAAGTGATACCAGTTTTACTCCCCCGCCCCTCTTGTCTACTGATTATGCACATATTTTCCATTCACCCCCGCCCCATCAAAACCTTTAAACTAGACCAGCTTTCCTTTTACCTCTGTGCCACCACAGTATATTGAAAACACTCTCCAGAGACTCAGATTTTTGAATTTCATCATTTTGACAATGGTATCATTCTTTGATAACACATTTCTGGAAAGTTGAATTAGGATTCTGCTTTGGATGAAAATGGTCCTAACTTTTCCAAGGGGATCAGTTTTGCAATTTCTTCATATGCAGTGTGTGAGGTAGGCTTGTATCGATTAGCAATCGGATCGTATATTGACAATTGAAGGGATGATCGACGATTGGTTCTTCCTACACCGATATCAAGGCGATGTTTTTTTTTACTAACTTATTATCAGACCTGAGCTGTTATGAAAATAATCTCTAGAATCTGCACCCTATTGTGCATTTAGAGATGTTTCTGGTGGAGTGGCATGTCCGCCTGCTGAGCCCCGTTAATCAGCACAAATGACAAGTGAATTTTGAATCCTTAATTACAAACCAATTTGCTGTCTCTTCCATGGATCCGACACCCTGCACCTCCATTCTCCATATGCCAGCTCACCAAAACTTTGCTCTGCGCTCCATAAGAGTAGTTAATGTTATGGATATGATTTGGATTGTGATATTAAAGATAAGATAATAATGTTAAACGGAACATGATGCTGTGATATTGTTACACCAAGCACAGACAGACTTTTAATAGGGAGGCATTGTTTGAATAGAGGAGACATTGTTTGAATAGAGGAGACATTGCTATTAAGATTTTTCTATATTTAAATATTTTAAATAAAATGTTCACACTTTATTTAGTTATTTATTTTACAACTGTTTATTCACGTAACTTTAACTGTATTGACAGTTTTGCAGCCTCGGAAGGAAGGTGAAACCCACACGTGTGAAAATAAATTAGTGGTCTGTCTGTCCTTCAATGGCACACATCTTTTAAATTGCTTGCAGATGGGCTGTGTAATATTTTTAGGTTCATTTTTGGCATCTGGGTAAAACCTATAATATTCCCAAATACAAGATGTTAGGTTTTTCTTTGACACTAAGCTTAAGTTGTTCATGCTGGCATTTCACTTACGTGCTGTGACGTAACCCCCCCCCCACACACACACATACAGTCTCTCTCGCCCCGCACCCTGGTGATCTCGAGTAGCCACCACTAGACGATATGAAAATAGAAACAATCATCCAACCTTAGTGTGAGTTGATTACAAGTCAGCTTCGTCTCAAAATAACCTCATTCCTTGCCCAAGCAAGATTTTTTTTTTCATAAGCTTTGTAAACTGCTGTGTTTTACGACACAGTAAAAAGTTAAAGTATTTTCCATGAGTCTCTAAAGGTGAGGACTCATGAGGTTATGGGTTTAATAGGAGCTGTGGGTTGAATTACTACACTATTAATTTCTAAACCAGCTCAGATGATAACCGTATGGGTTGATGTTAAGAGGTTTAATGTGAGTGGACAGATAGCATTCACAGTTGTATGATCATTAAGGTCTTTAAAGGCTGCGATTAACTATCAGTGGATCATTCTAGAAATAACCAGTAGTGACTAAATGTTTTGTGTTCCCCACCCTGCCACAATGCTTCACATCCCCAGCTGTGTGTGATTCTGGAGCCCATGCAGGAACTGATGTCCAGACACAAGACTTACAGCCTGAGTCCCAGAGACTGCCTCAAGACCTGCCTCTTTCAGAAATGGCAGAGGATGGTGGCACCACCAGGTAGGTGTGACCCGCACGTGCGCACACACGCACACACACACACACAGCCATGGCTGCTGTACTGCCTGCCCTATGTGCCATTCGGTCACCGTGGTCTTTTGAGATGGGTACCGAAACCGGGTATTAAATGGGAACCAGTACTTAATTATTAAAGACCGTAGTATTGATAAGCTCCAACGTTAATGGTTCTGCTATCAGTATTGGAGAAAATAAGGAAATACGTTTCCTATTTATTTAGGCTACATAAATGTTGTCTTGCGCCTTTTATCTCACCAACTCTGTTTCTAATTTGCAACAGGATTAAGACATTTGTCTATGATGCATTTTTGCTACTGCTAATCCAGAAGAGAGATTTCTCTCTTGGAGCAAAAAAAAAAAAAAAAAATCTCTCTCGGAGCCTGTTGTATGTGCGAGCTGAGGGGCAGGGCCAGCTCTCTCTGCCTCTCTCTGACGCGTGTGTGTGCATGCACGCACGCACGCACGCACGCGCGCGCGCACACACACACACACACACACATGCACACACACACAGCCTGCTCTTTGACAATGGCGGAGGGAACTAAATGGTCAAAGTCTGGTTATACTTCACTAGAGTCGATGCTGACAATGCTCGTTGCCACAAGTGCAACAAGTCTTTTGCATGTAAGGGCAAAAACACAAGGAGTCTTTCGAAACATTAGTGAAAGTGCATCAAATACTTGCGTAGAAATGCACAGTTTTCGACTGCCTAGCTCGTAGTTCATCTCTGATTGCCCCATCCACATCAGGTATGTTATTTATGCTAGCAGTCTAGAGTCCACACAGAGTTAACACTAGAACGACTGGGATTTCACACCTACCTAAAACGACCATGGGCCGTCAAAATGACAGCAGGTTTTTAAACTCTTTATTCTGTCAAGATAAATACCCTGTTGGGATATTAATGCATTGCAAATGTTAGTATGTATGTTAGGAAACGACTGACAGATCTTATAACTTCTTTTGGGTGCAATTGATCTAAAACTAATTTTAATGCAAATATATGCAATTTTAGGAGCACTCATGGAGTGGCAGGTCTGTATCCCCCCCCCCCCCCAAAGTTATTAAACTTTAAAAATCAAAAACTGTCAAAATGACAGCCTTGGTCATTCTAGTGTTAACTAAATTATACAAACATGGGTTAATGATTAAAAGTAATGCTCTGTCCAGTCGTGAGAAAATAATCTTAATTCTGTTTAATTTTTTTGTTTTTTCTCTTAAAAAAACAAAAACAAACAAAAAAGAACCAATAAGAGTACCGTTAAAGTACCGGATCGATAAGCAGTATCAGCACCGTTAAAATCTTAACGATTCCCATCCCTAGCGGTCTTAGTGCCCTGACCCCAGGTGGCTGGTTATCGCACACAAACCCACTGTCATGTGGACTCTTACACTGTATAGTCTGCTCCCATTTGGTGCCTTAGCATGTTTACACCAGCCATAGAATATGCATGTATTCCTAGTTGTTCTGGAGTCTAGTTTGTTTTCTCTGCGTGCGGTGCATGGCTTTCACGAAAATCCATTGGGGAAATACACTGTAAACATATAAACATCATATCTTAGAACCATATAGGCCCAGGCTTCACAATGTACCGTGTCTCTTTTTGTGGTTGTTGGTTTTTTATTACCTATATGAGCAACAATGTGAATTAATGGTAATCGTAGAGATGATACATGTCCGATCATCCTGTGAAATATCACTTTCCAAGTGAAATTGGTTTTGTCACCAAGTTATCGAAATGAAAACGTATATTAAATCATTTCGGGTTGATAAAGAGAGACATGGAAGTTCTCTCTGTACTGGCTCCACAATCAGTTTAAACAACATGCTGACACTCCCGATCCGCCTGTTGTGCAAACCCAGCGTAGCGTTCATCAGATAACATTAATTATTTTTTATTAAAATATTAACGTTAACAGACATCAGGTAGAGCTACTTAAGCAAATCTACTACTGCTAACTTCGCTAACATTAACTTGACTTAATCCTAGTTAGGTTGCAATCTAGTTAACTGACTTGTATTTCTAACCTGCTTAATTTATCAAACAATAGCGACCAGTTATTCAACACTATGGACCAATTAAGAAGGCACTGCAACGCTGACTCACTCACACACAAACACGCAATGCGTGCATTGCACCTCAAACCCCAATACTTTATTTTCAGAATAAATTAACTTTTATTTTACTTGTTGTATGTTATCTATCTGCAGAATAAATTAGTGTTGGGTTCAAAGTAGTTGTCATTCTTTATTTGATTACAGGAATTATATAGGTATATGCAATATTTAGTTCTCCTCTGAGTATAGGAATTAAAGGGACAAGTGCATAAGTAATGTTATGACTAAATAACCATATTTTTCCACTAAAACAGGCACACTAGGTGTTAAATCATGAACTTCAGCTTCCCTTGACCTCAAAATCATCAGGACTTAATGGCCCTTTTGCCCTTACGTGTGGCTTTGTGCCCTCAAAAAATGTGATGGAACGTCACCAAAATTATGAAAATTTCAGGGTTTTCACACATAAGTACGCACAGTTGACAGGTGAGGTATTTACTAACATTTTTTAATTTCCCCCTCCCTAGCTGAGCCGGCAAGACAGGCCCCAAACAAGCGACGGAAGCGCAAAATGTCAGGCGGCAGCACCATTAGCGGAGGAGGAGGAACCAACAACAACAGCAACAGCAAGAAGAAGAGCCCCGCAAGTGGCTTCCCTCTGTCCAGCCAAGTTCCAGTTAGTATTACAGCACCATCTACTGACATGACTGTGCTAATACAGTGTTCTCAGAACTGCCCCGATTATGTCCTAAGTTCTGTCTATCTTTCTTAGATATTCACAAAAACAAAACAAAAAAACACACACACAATGCCATAAGTAACAAAATAACAATGTGCTATTATTAAGCCCAATCAAAATCAGATTCACCTGCTTGACAGTACAATATATAACACATTTTACAGAATACTTTTCATGTATTCTTTGAGATCATGCTATGATTTTGTTATGTTTTCCTTGTTCAATGTGAGCAGCCCAACAAGTCAAATCCCTTGAATGTGTAGACTAGGGCTGTCACTTTCAATTTGAATATTGAAAATAAATTCAACTTTGCATACTAACAAGCATTTCAAAAATGAATAGAGGGATTTGATATTCAATAAACAATTAATTACTGGCCACTGGATAGGCCTGTATTTAATCCTGAAATTTTGAGACTTTTTTTTCCCCCCTCCAATTGTATCCGGCCAGTTGCCCCACTCTGCCGAGCCGTCCCGGTCGCTGCTCCATCCCCTCTGCCGATCCGGGGAGGGCTGCAGACGACCACATGCCTCCTCCGAGACATGTGGAGTCGCCAGCTGCTTCTTTTCACCTGACAGTAAGGAGTTTCACCAAGGGGATGTAGCGCGTGGGAGGATCATGCTATTCCCCCCAGTTCCCCCTCCCCCTCCCCCTGAACAGGCGCCTCAACCAACCAGAGGAGGCGCTGGTACAGCGACCAGGACACACACCCACATCCAGCTTCCAACCCGCAGACACGCCCAATTGTGTCTGTAGGGATGCCTGACCAAGCCGGAGGTAACACAGGGATTTGAACCGGCGATCCCCGTGTTGGTAGGCAACAGAATAGTCTGTCATGCCACCCGGACGCCCCTATATTTGACATATAAATTCGAACTTGCCTACATTTTTGTTCCAAATATCAAACAATTTTTTTATTTTTTTTATTTAGTTAAATGGACAACCTTAGCATAGACTTGGCTAGGAAGATGGTTCTGTGTTAGTATTTAAATTAGGTGATGCATGAGCCCCTGGTCTTTCACATGACCCATCACTCTCCTTGTTCTTACTGAAGCTATGCCGGTTGATTTGTGCCCTCCAATATAGACAACAGTTTGCCTCTGTATTGCAGGATGTGATGGTGGTGGGAGAGCCCACGCTGATGGGAGGGGAGTTTGGTGACGAGGACGAGCGTCTGATCACACGGCTGGAGAATACGCAATTTGATGCAGCCAACGGCATCGATGACGAGGACAGCTTCAATAACTCACCAGCGCTCGGCGCCAACTCTCCCTGGAACAACAAGGCCCCCTCCAGCCAGGAGAGCAAGAGCGAGAATCCCACCTCACAGGCGTCGCAGTAGAGTGCAGAACCCCGCGACTGTAACACCCCGACCTTACCCAGACATCGCTTCAGAGCCCAAATTAGTCAAACCACTCAGATGCGGGTGGCGCGATGGAGCTCAGAGTGCCAGAGGCTCAGTACATCTTCTCCTGAAATCGTTGCTGCTGAGCTCGGTAGAAATTTCTTCACGTTAAAAGTTTCACAGTTTAAGTGGCTTCCTAATGCTCTGACTCTGTGTCCCTCTTCCTCATCCCATAAGAGAATGTTCTTTCTTTTCTCAATTATTTTCACAATTTGGAGAGTGACAAATTTTAAGGATATCTGACATAGGAGAGATTTTTTGCAGGGGAAGATTGCATAGGAGAAAGTGTGTCCATAGTTATGTATGCATGGAAGAAGAGGTGGGCGTAAGGGGATGGTGGTAATGGGGTTTTGAGATCATGGCAAGATGCTTAGGAACAACTTGCCAAGCTATTCTATTAATATGGATCTCAATTCTGGTCTGCTCTGCCAATGTGTAAGTTACACTTATTCATTGTGGCTATCGACAGAGAGCGTGCGTGCGTGTGTGTGTGTGTATGTGTATATATAGTTTGGTGAGTCAAAACCGTCATTCTGAACATAGACTGTTGCGTTGCCATTGCAGGTGGACCAGAGTTCAGAATCAGTCTGTTTTAAGAAACCATTGAAATTCACACACCAGTGGAAGAGCTCAACTGTGGCACTAGAGATATATCTTACTCATGCACTTGTGCATACACACACATACATACATGCATATATACTCCACATAAAGATTGAAGGATTTAGAGCCTCCTAGTGCCCATGCCCTCTCTGATGAGAGTGCAGCAGTTACACCCCTCTGAACGGAGAGCATTTAAAACCCAAACACACACACACACACAAAGTTACACATTCTAAGAGTTTTTATACCAGTATCTATTTCCCTAGAATGTTTTTTTAATTTGTATTAAATTCCTTTGTTTCAATTGTTGATTTTCTTTTTATTTTCTACCAATATTGAAAAGCTACAGACCAAGGAACAACATAGGACTTTTAAACTCCCTCCCGAAAATATATTGTTTTTATCTTTTATGTTTATAAAAGAGAAATAATTTAGTGTGGATGTTTTTAATTTGTCTTCTTTTTGTTGTTCCCTTTTGGAGATTTGACTTTTGTGTCTTTGTGCTTGTATATTTAAGGTAGTAGCAAAGTTCTGTCTGACTGTAATAAAATGTATTCTTACTTAGATTTACCTAAAGCCATCCCGATCTAATGTAAAGAAAAACAAAAAAGGAGAAAAAACTCATGAACCTTACCCCCACCCCTACAGCCCCCCATCTTTTTTAAAACTTGTGTAAATTAAATTACAAAACCACGAGGGTACAGAGTCACCATTGAGAGGTAATTTTGGAATGTTTCAACTTGATCTGTTGATTTTTATTTATTTTTCAAATTTCAAGGACGTTTACTTGCTTGTATATTGTGTCATGCACATAGAATATTTTTCAGTTTCACAGTTGTCAAGATTTGTCGAGCTGGGGGTTCTTAACTTAATGTGAAGTGAATTGATTTACTAACCAATGAATTTTACAAGTGTTTTGTCAGTGGCAAAGGTTTTCAAAATTTTGCCTAATTTTTACTAATTTATGTGGTGCCCACAGGTCTCGGAAAATCTGAATAAAACCAACTATGTATCCATCTCATTTGGCCCATGGCTGGTAGTGGTGAGAAGACTCGTGTTATTATTATTATTATTTTTTTATATTGCTGTTTTATGGCAGTTATTTCCAGCAGCAAGTTTCAACTGAATTTTAATTTTAATGGTGACTTGTACCCTTTGAAAACCCTGTAGAAAAATCATTGTTTTATATATATTTTTTGATTTGGTTAGTTTTTGCCCTTGATAATTAATGTATGGTACCAATAAAAGATACATTTTCACTTTAAAACATCACATGGTTTGAACATTTCTCTTCCCTTTTGATTTAGTTAATTTGCACACGTTTGATAGGTCTACTGTACATTAACATAGCGTGCATCTGGACTCTAGTCAGTCTGGTAGCGACCTGTCCAAGGTATCACAGTCAGTGCTGGGTGTTCACTATGACCTGGTAAGTGTCTGCTGCAGAGCTGGGCACTGAATTGCTATATCAGCATGGTGATATGAGGCTAGATAAGGTGAAATAGTAATGTAGGTGTCATTATCTGACGGCACGGTGGTCCAGTGGTTAGCACTGTTGCCTCACAGCAAGAAGGTCCTGGTTTCGAACATCGGGCCGTCCCAGGTCCTTTCTGTGTGGAGTTTGCATGTTCTCCCCGTGTCTGCGTGGATTTCCTCCAGGTGCTCCAGTTTCCTCCCACTATCAAAAAGATGCATGTTAGGGTTAATACTCCTGTGTCCTGTCTGTGTCCCTGAGCAAGGAAATGGAAAGAAGAACTAGAGTTGGTCCCCGGGCGCTGCAGCTGTCCACTGCTCCTATACAATAGGGTGGGTTAAATGCAGAAAACAAATCTGTTGTAAGAATACAATGACGAAATAAAGTGGCTTTCTTTCTTAAAGGCTGTATACATTGTGTTGTGAAAGCACCTGTTGTCATCACCCCCCCCCCCCCGCCCAATGACTCACATTATTGATCTCGAGGTATTCAGTCAAAACTATGAGATTTGATGGAGGTGGGGGGCTCTCTTAACGGTATTGTGTTTTGTGCTACATAATACTGTGTGTTGCATGTGCGTGTGCGCACACACACACACACACACATGCACCTTGTGTTGCCTACAGCACAGCTTCTGCTATCCTCCAGCTCGTACACAGATGAGCCGGGCAGTCCTCATTCATCCTGTTGCAGCAGCTCTGGCTCTTGTAAATGTGAGACAGAAACGAAAAGTTATTTGCAAGAATGGTCACTTCCCTCTCCTTTGTGTTTTGTGGTTGTGCAGCAAATGGATCATGTGGTGACTGAGGGGTTAGAGGTCACGGAGAATAGGGCCAAGGAGTAGATCTTTATCGTTTAACTTACAAATAATGTAACCAAATATCTGTATATGGTAGATAATGTATAGAAAATAAAAAAATAATAATGACTTTTGGGGGGGGGGGCCCAATTGTACTTGGCCAATTACCCCACTCTACCGAGCCGCCCCGGTCACTGCTCCACCTCCTCTGCCGATCCCGGGAGGGCTGCAGACTACCACATGCCTCCTATGGATACATCCGGAGTCGTCAGCTGCTTCTTTTTACCTGACAGTGAGGAGTTTCGCCAGGGGGACGTAGCGCGTGGGAGGATCACGCTATTCGCGCTACAGCAGCGACCAGGACAAATACCCACATCCGGCTTCCCACTCGCAGACATGGCCAATTGTGTCTATAGGGACGCCCGACCAAGCCGGAGGTAACACGGGGATTCGAACCACCGATCCCCGTGTTGGTAGCAACAGAATAGACTGCTACACTACCCGGATGCCTCCGGGAATGAGTTTAACCAAAAATAGAATAAAAACACAACTACGCGAACAATTTGGATTTGGATTTCATCTCATAAGCGCTAAAGTATTAATTAAAATTTAACGATAAAGGTTTTACCTTTTTTTTTCCTTCCGTTTCAAAATGTTTGGGTTAGAGTGAGCTCATTTTCATAAATGAATGTGACCTTTTCTAAGAATTAAAAGTTAATATATTTGTTAATATATAAGTTAATATACACTACCGTTCAAAAGTTTGGGATCACCCAAACAATTTTGTGTTTTCCATGAAAAGTCACACTTATTCACCACCATATGTTGTGAAATGAATAGAAAATAGAGTCAAGACATTGACAAGGTTAGAAATAATGATTTGTATTTGAAATAAGATTTTTTTTACATCAAACTTTGCTTTCGTCAAAGAATCCTCCATTTGCAGCAATTACAGCATTGCAGACCTTTGGCATTCTAGCTGTTAATTTGTTGAGGTAATCTGGAGAAATTGCACCCCACGCTTCCAGAAGCAGCTCCCACAAGTTGGATTGGTTGGATGGGCACTTCTTTGAGCAGATTGAGTTTCTGGAGCATCACATTTGTGGGGTCAATTAAACGCTCAAAATGGCCAGAAAAAGAGAACTTTCATCTGAAACTCGACAGTCTATTCTTGTTCTTAGAAATGAAGGCTATTCCATGCGAGAAATTGCTAAGAAATTGAAGATTTCCTACACCGGTGTGTACTACTCCCTTCAGAGGACAGCACAAACAGGCTCTAACAGGTACTATTTAATGAAGATGCCAGTTGGGGACCTGTGAGGCGTCTGTTTCTCAAACTAGAGACTCTAATGTACTTATCTTCTTGCTCAGTTGTGCAACGCGGCCTCCCACTTCTTTTTCTACTCTGGTTAGAGCCTGTTTGTGCTGTCCTCTGAAGGGAGTAGTACACACCGGTGTAGGAAATCTTCAATTTCTTAGCAATTTCTCGCATGGAATAGCCTTCATTTCTAAGAACAAGAATAGACTGTCGAGTTTCAGATGAAAGTTCTCTTTTTCTGGCCATTTTGAGCGTTTAATTGACCCCACAAATGTGATGCTCCAGAAACTCAATCTGCTCAAAGAAGTGCCCATCCAACCAATCCAACTTGTGGGAGCTGCTTCTGGAAGCGTGGGGTGCAATTTCTCCAGATTACCTCAACAAATTAACAGCTAGAATGCCAAAGGTCTGCAATGCTGTAATTGCTGCAAATGGAGGATTCTTTGACGAAAGCAAAGTTTGATGTAAAAAAAATCTTATTTCAAATACAAATCATTATTTCTAACCTTGTCAATGTCTTGACTCTATTTTCTATTCATTTCACAACATATGGTGGTGAATAAGTGTGACTTTTCATGGAAAACACAAAATTGTTTGGGTGATCCCAAACTTTTGAACGGTAGTGTATCACCATCACACTGATAATAAAGTAGCAGCTACTTGCAGTGCCAGATTTACCTATAGGCTTGGCAGGCTGAAGCCTAGGGCCTGTGGAAATTGCAGGAAAGTAGAGGTGGACAATTTCTCTCATTGACTACACAAATGCATGTGTCATTTATTCTTCAATACACAATCACAATCTTGGCAACATGGCACTGCTCCAACCAACCTCGTCCTCACTCCGCCTTTTCTACCCGGAAACCCTTTCTTAAACGGCCCGTGTCTACCAATTATGGTGAATTGTGTCCATATAGTCCGCTACATATGTCCCCCCAGAATTCACCATAATGAAAAAATAGTCAACATGAAGGGGGGGGGGATGGCCCGGCCATAACGGCTTCGCCAAACAAGTGTGGAGGCCGGGGTGCCTACAGGAGGGGCCTTAAAGACCCCGTGGTGGCTTTGGGGTAGGGCGGGTGGTGGAGGAACCTTAGGGGCCTTGTTGGGGGGTGGGGGCAGGGTAGCAGGGCGCCCCTGTCGTGGGGTCTGGGCAAGTCCAACAGGTCGGTCCAAGTCCAGGTGAGCCGGTTTGAGGCGATCTACTGAAATGCGCTCTTTCTTGTTGCCGACTTCCACAACAAAGTGCTTGTTTCCGGTCTCAAGGACGTGGAACGGCCCATCGTAGGGAGACTGCAGGGGTCCACGGGAGGCGTCTTGGTGGATGAAAACATATTCTGCCATCTGCAGACTTGCACGGATGTGAGACTGTGGGAGGCCGTGTTGCAAAGTAGGGACCGGTATGAAAGCTCTGGCGTTATCCAGGAGTGAGGTCTGTTGATGGGCTGAGGACCAGGGAGTTGTGGTGCTGGGGACGAAATCCCCTGGGACCCACAGCAGCTGTCCGTAAACCAGTTCAGCGGATGAGGACTGGAGGTCCTCCTTAGGGGCGGTCCTGAGGCCCAGCATGACCCTGAGGCCCAGCATGATAATTGCCAAATAATGGCAATTATCTTGGTCCTTTAGAACTAGTAGCAAAATTTGATCCATTTTTACTGGCTCATATCAATCAGTATGGAAATTCCACATAAGGAAATCCCTATTTGTCAAAAACTGTATGTGAGGAAATGATTCGACTAATGGCAAAAAAAATTCAAGGGCGCAATTCTGGCTGACATGAAAAAGGCTGTATATTTCAGCTTGTCAGTAGATTCTACCCCTGACATTTCACATACTGATCAGTTGTAGCAGACTCTATGGAAATAATTCACCATAATCGGTTCTAGTCACTTTAAGATTGTCATGGGTGTGCCCTCCTGCTCTCGTCCGTGACAAATGTAACCCGGTTATTTTGGTTTCATAAAGTTTATTATTTTGGTACAGTTGTACTATATTGAAATATGTATGATTATATGTTTTCCTATTTGACTTGCCTGTTGTACGTAAAGCCAGTAAGGGGGAAGGATCACGGTGAGGGGAGAGGAGGAAGAAGAGAGACGGGGTGAGATGGTAGATTCAAGGCTGATGAAGAGGAGACAGTTGGAAAATGTAGCAAACGTCAGTTTTATAGTTTACAAGTTTTTTTTCCTATAAATGTATTTCTGATTTTTCCCTTTTTCTCCCAATTTGGTGGCCAATCGCTCCCTATTCTAATTCAAACACCCACCCTTGTACCGTATGCATTCGCCAACTGTGGCGAATCCAGGCCAAATCACTGCTTTTTCCGAAACATACAAAATTATAAAGCTTCTGCAGAAGAGAAAAAAGTTAACTGCCTCGGCCACAGATTTTACAGCGTCAACAAGAACTAAGTTCAAACAATGGGCATTACAGTGCACATAAAAACCAAATCTTGCAGTACTTTTGATCTGTGCAGCTACACCAGAATGCTTACCACTCATGACCGAAGCACCATCATACCCTTGCCCCACAAGATTATTTCTCTAGTCTAGTCCATGTTTTTCAAAGGAATCAATAATCATTTTTGAGAGACCTGCAGCAACTAAGCTTTCAGTGGACTTAAACTGTAAAAAGCTCTCGTGGATGGTCCCATTCTAATAGTATCTCATAACTAAAGACATTTGTTCCTTTTTCTTCAAATCTTTTGTTTCATCTGCAATTACACTGAACACTTCACTTGATTTCACTTCTCTCATTATTTCACTTTGTACCATCTCAGCTAATGTCTCAAGAACTTTGTTCTGCATTAGGTGGCTTGTATACTTGGCATTGCCAGTTTCATTCATCCTCTTCTCTATGAGAGGGTCATGCTTTGCGATTTCTTCTAAGAGTGTTAAAAAATTGTCCTTGTTGTGAGAGTCATCATCAGACTCTCGATGACCTCTCTGTGCTATATTTTGAGTGGCAGTTAGTAAGAACACATCTGCAATAGTTTTCATGTAAGTACAGTTTTCCTCAACTTTCTTTCCTCATTTATGCTATCCACGATTGAGGAGTTGCTTTCTCTGGCCCTGTTATGTTGATTCCATGCATATATTGCATTAATATGATGCTCTGCCTTAGAATGTAGCTTAAAACCAGATTCTTTGAACATTGCCTTTTTCCAGTTACAAAAGCCTGAGTTTGATGTGAAGGTAGATTGAGGTGTATTTGGCAGTGAAAAATGCCTACAGGCAAAACAATAGGTTGAATCTCGACTAACAGAATATTCAACCCATGGGTTTTCTATGTACCAAGACCTGTTAAAAGCCCTCTTCCTTGTACCATGCTGCGTCCTAGGAAATGACTTCAAAGATGGCTGTATAGGATCCTCGTCTCTGGATCTTGATATGTCTGGAATACACATAAAACAATGTGTCATATCTCTGTGAAATGTATAATTGAAGAATCAACAAGATTGCATACTAACAGCTGCCAACTAAAATTTGCAGTTTTAAAGTAGAGGCCTACCATTGGGTCCTCCTAGAACAGCACTCCTTGATGCAGTTGCACTTGGAAAGGGCTCGATGTCTTCCTCAGAAGCAAAGGTCTCTGTGTCATCATTAACATAAGAACCATCAGTGTATAATCACAATACAAATGCCACAGCCATTAAAACAAAAACACAAGAATCAACATAGTAAAGTGAGGCTCAATCTGACAAAAATCAACTATTGTTGCTAGTTGAAACTAAACTTACATTCTTAACTGGGCATGTGACTGGCTGCCTGGTAGATGCGCTGACCTGATGGTGGAGAACTATGCTCCTGGGCCTGTGAATTCTGACCACACTGACTCTCAGCATTACTATCCTCGGGTAGAGAGCTGCTCTGGGGACTCTGACCACCTGATCTGATTTTTTCTTTTTTATAAAGAAATCTGAAATTCTCTTTCTTTTCATGACTTTTTTTTTGGACCCTATGCAAAACAAGAGTGGCATTAGCTCTGGAGCACATTTACCCATCTGAAATAATCAGGGACTAATCTTAACCATCCCACATAAATCACAAAATGAACTCTGATATAGCGCAGTTAATACATAATATATGATATTTCAGTAAAATTGTGTAATATTTATGCCGGATGGTCAAGATTAGCCTGGGATTGTTTCAGATGGTTAAACGTGCTCCACAGCTAACGTTGATGCTGCTGTAGTAGGCCACGTTGAGTAATGCTATCTAGCTATAATTTATCAGACTAATCTTAACCATCCGACATAAGTATCACAAAATGAACGCTGATATAGCGCAGTTAATACATAATATATGATATTTCAGTAAAATTGGTAATATTTATGACGGATGGTCAAGATTAGCCTTGGATTGCTTCAGATGGTTAAACGTGATCCACAGCTAACGTTGATGCTGCTGTAGTAGGCCACATTGAGTAACGCCAGCTAGCTATAATTTCTCAGACTAGTCTTAATCATCCGACATAAATATCATAAAATGTACTATGATACAGTGCAGTCAATACACATTATATGATATTTCAGTAAAACTGTGTGATATTTATATAGGATGGTCAAGATTAGCCATGGATTGTTTCAGATGGTTAAACGTGCTTCACGGCTAGCTAACATTAATGCTGCTGCTGTATAGGTAAGATTTTCGCTAGCTATAACTTATCTAGAGCACATTTCCCTTTTTGAAACAATCAGACGCTAATCTTAACCATCCCACATAAATATCACAAAATGACCTAAACCCAATGCAAGCTTTATTTAAAACTTACTTCAACATGTGTTGTTCTTTCACGTAGATCCCGTTGTATGTAGCGGTGTGAACTCTAGAAGTATTGTCCTCGTCCTCGGTATTAAAAAGATGCCAGCGAATAAAATTTTGGGGTGGCACCTGGGGTGGTCCATCAGATATCAAGGGCGGCACGTGCCACCCTGGCCACCCCTCTGGCTCCGCCAGAGTCAGGGTCAGCAGCAGGCGTGGGACAGTAAAGGTCAGGTGATCTGGGAGGATGGGTCCGATGGGGAAAGACAGTTGGAGGATGCAGATGAATCTAGTGCAGAGAGTGTAGAGCAGGTGCCTAGTAGGCCCCAGAGAAGCACGCGGGGTAAAATCCCCAGTAGGTATAAGGAAGAGACAGTTAATGTGTCCAAAGACAATGTGAGAGTCAGATCTGAGCCAAGGCCAAAGAGAGCTGTAAAGCCAATTAAAAGACACACGCGTTCGTGCAGTCAATGAGAGAAATGTCCGTCTCTACTTTCCTGCAATTCCTACACAGTTGACTTTAATTATCAGATATGTGTCATCTGAAGATGGTTTACCAAGTGAGAGATTTTTAACTTCCCTTGAGTTAAAAGACCACACAGGAGAAAGCATGGCTGACTTAGTGTGTAACTATCTCACTACTAAGCTTGAAATTGACTTTAGAAAATGCTGAGGGCAGTCTTATGACAATGCTGCTAACATGGCTGGTATGTACAATGGTATGCAGCAAAAAACCATCGAAAAAAAATTGAAAGATTTATTCCATGTGCTGGTCACTCTTTAAATTTGGTAGGCCATTTGGCTGTTGATTGCTGCCTTGATGCAGTGAACTGTTTTGGCATTATCAATGAAATTTATACCTTCTTTTCACCCTCCACAAAGAGATGGGCAATTCTAAAATAATTTTTTCAACCTCAGTCAAAAGTGCCTAAATATTGTCAGACACTAGGTGGGAGGCACATGCAAGAGCCACAGAAGCTAGTATTTTGGATAGTTACAATGCTATCACTGATGCCCTCAATCATTTGTACTCTGATGTTAATGGGAAGGGTAATACCAAGCTTCAAGCTAACAATCTTTTGCAGAAAATGGAAGAACTGGAATTTGTGTTTATGCTGCATTTTGGACACGTGTGCTAGGTCATTTTCACAAGGTCAGCAAAGCCATTCAGAAATCAGAATTGTTATTGAGTACTTGTGCAAGTTTGTACAGTTCACTTCAGGATTTTTTTAAGCAAAATTAGAGAAGAGTTTGATGAGCTTGAGCAACAAGCAAAAGCCACCTTGCCAAATGTTAACTACAGAACTATTACAAGGAGACAAAGAATAAAGAAACGGCAAGGAAATGATGGAAGTGCACCTGGTCCTGATGCCTTAGATGAACTCTCTTCAAGAGATAAGTTTAGGATAAAATCCTTTATTCCTATACTAGATGCACTTGAAGCCAATTTAAGAAGAAGAACTACTGTGTACAGTGATGCTGCACAAATGTTTTCCTTTCTTGCTCTGACAGCATCTAAGCAAGAAATTCAGCAAGGGGTTGAACTGTTGATGGAAGCATACCCAGAAGATGTTGACCTGAAACTTACTGATGAACTTCTGCACTTTCACTTGTACGTGAGACAAAGCCATCGGCCTACAGAAGAGCACTCTCTGTCTCATACAGACCTTTATCAAATTATATACAACGAAAAAGTTCAGATGGCCTTCCCCAATGTGGAAACAATATTGCGGCTATTTCTTAGCTTATAATGGTTACTAACTGCTCAGGAAAGAGGTCTTTTTCAAGACTCAAAAGAATTAAAAATGAATTAAGGGCCACAATGTCTCAAGAGAGGTTGTCTGCACTGAGCATTCTGTGCATCGAAAGTGACAAACTTAGACGAACAAATTTTGATGAACTTTTGGATGATTTTGCTATGAGGAAGGCTAGAAAAAAACTTTTTTAGTCTTAGTGTATTTGATGATTGTAGTTTTTTATTTCTTAATATGTATTTTAAAACTGACTGTTTAATGACAACATAAAGTAGGATCTAAAAGTGTCACATTGCCACCGTCAAGCAGATCATCTTAACATTTCACAGGCAATACAATTTTAAGCTCAAGGTTTTTTTTAAAGAATATAACAGTAAACTTACAATTTCATTTTCCTAGAAATTCCTGTTTATTCCACAAAATATTTACAAAGTTAGATTATTGCAACAGTTTTTCAGTGTTAATTTGAACATCTATGCATTTTTTCAATCACTACGGTATCTAAAAATAGAGTCTTATGTCCTTTAGAGGAGGAATTGTGAATTACGGAATTTTAAACAGCCATCACTATCCTCGGCTTTACTCAGTGTTGTTTAAAACACTCTTCCATCTTCCTCTAGTTGTGAGGATGGGGGATTGGGAGGGGCCTCACAATTGGAATAGTCTAGACAGGGGTAGGCAATCTTATCCAGAAAGGGCCGGTGTGGGTGCTAGTCTTTGTTCCAGCCTAGCAATTACACACCTGTCTCCTAATCAAGTTTCTCAGCAAAGACTCTATTGGTTGATTAGTGGGATCAGGTGTGTAACTGCTTGGTTGGAACAAAAACCTGCACCCACACTGGCCCTTTCTGGATAAGATTGCCCACCCCTGGTCTAGGGCCTCCCTTCATCTAAATCCGGCACTGAGTACTTGTAATGTCCGCAATTGCAAGTTATAGTCTTTGTGACTGGGCTCTAGTCTAAGTACGCCCCCTGCTGATATGAGGTAGCTAGGTAGTCAGGTACTTACGTGTATATATGTTCAGTCAGGAATCCACCTGCCACGTGTAAATATATCCTGTGAGACTTCACTAAAATCATCGTTCACTCTAGTCGTGGTCTGTCCATTTATTGAACTTATGAGGGGGAAAAAATCACAGTACTTACGTGCAAAAATGAAATAGGGTTTCTGTTTGTCAATCATAATACATGAGAAGCTGGGTTGTCTAGGAAATATGGATATTTGTTTCACTGCATCGTTTGCAAAAAAGAAGCTTCTCTACAGCACTAAACTCTGAAATCAGAGAGTTTTGCATTGGTATGGCCTGCAGCCTGCAGCACATCAATGCTTTGCTCCCATCAACATCAGCTGACCTTCAGGAAAAACCTGGGAATCACTTTGTTTTTGTTATGAAAAATGTCTTTAGGTGTGTTTGGCTCATCCCCGCTGGAAGTAGTTTGTAGGACTAACCTCGTCTCTCTTGCAGTGTATGAAGTTGTTTTTCATTAGCTGTATTAAGCTATTTGGAGTGGCTTTGATAACAGAGTAATATTCTTTAATGTTTGACAGGGAAATTATGGATGTATATAAAACGATCATAAGCAAGTAAACTCCCCGGCTTGTTAGCTGTTCCTCCCTGACCTTTGTCATGACTGATATGTCAGCTGGGAATTATTGTCATAGCTCTGATGAATGCAGGGCCTGGGTCTCCATGATAGCAAAATGTATATTGTACACTCACAGTTCACATTTTACGATTTTACTGCCCTCATCTTGCAGATAAGGGAATGTGTGAATCTAAAACTCTCACAGAAACTCGTCCGACAATGAAATGCAGTGATGACAACAATGTGTATTTAAGAGTGGATGATGGATAGCTCTCATTTCTTTTATCAGTCATTTACTGTCTGTCCTCAACAGCAATATGGCATTGTCCTTGAAAAATCACACAGGTGCGTTTGTAAATTATTCTCAAAAGTCAAAGATGGTATTAAGCGTGTATGCAGATGTACATACACAAAAATAAACACAATAGCAAACATGTTTTTTGTTCCACGATTACTTAGGATGTTTCATAATATACGTAGTATTCATTCCCTTCATTGATATTGTGACAATTTGAAGAAAATAGTCAATGTTTATCTATGGACATGACTACGGGGGTATCTGGCTGTGGCAGTGAGCAATTCTGATTAGGCACAGTGTTTAAGCACACACACCCACACCCACCCACCCACACACACACACACACGTATGTGCACAAACTCACCTGCACATACACACAAACGCATGTACGCGCACATACCCACTGACGCGCGCACACACACAGAGAAATAAACATTCTCACACTCTGGTCTTTTTCTTCCCTTGCATCTTCATCTTAACCAAACGCTTCTCATTTTAAGTGTAATGCAAGATCAATCAATCAATCAATCAATCAATCAATCAATCAATCAATCAATCAATCAATCAATCAATCAATCAAGCCGCATTTTATATAGCACTTTTCTAGCTGCAGCAGACTACTTTATGACCTTTTTCAGTTGAAATTTTATATTTCCCTTCATTTTTTTGTCAATTCTGCAACAAATGGATATGTATTGAAGAGACCATGTGGGCATGCCCCAACGGTCGAGGGTCCCTTGAGCCCATTAACAAAGAACTGTTTGTGGCCCCTCCCATCTTGCATTGTTCCACTTGCCCAGCCAACCTTTTCAATCACCCACCCACCTCCAACCATCTCCTCTGCAGCCTCGTCCAAACTCCACACATGCTGGCCCCCACAAGCGACTTTCTGGACAACATTGTGTAAACAGATGTCTGCCCTGTTGGCTCCAATCTGGTAAATATCTGGGCCATCACTCCATAAATCTGTCACAGTCGATGGATCACAGCACCTCAAAAAAACAAAACCAAACACAAAACAAAAACCTCCATGAAAGATGTCTGCGAGGCCAATAAACCACATTCCTCATCATATCTCCCTCCCTATCCCCACTGCATGGCGAGATACAACCCAAATCAATCACCACTCTCTGTGTGATGAGGAGCAATCAGAGGTCCTCACCCTGCCTTGTTAGACTTGACTTGAGTGTAAGTGACCACTGCAGCTTCTACGATTGATATCTTCTCCCTATCTGTACAGATGGCCTCCCAATGTTCGCTAATGTGGCTGAATTCACCTCTGCTTGAATGTGTCAGTCTGCAGTTAATTGTTCCTTCAGCCTTCAGTGGCTTGTCTCTAGTATGCCAATCCTGACTACTTAAAGGCACCACACACACACTCCAGATCCCGAGGTGACTGACCTCTACTTATGATGATGAGGAAGACTGAGCAGTCGTATCAGCTTGTTAACTACAAACACTCGACTTCTTCTTTACACATGCTGCTGCCTGCCTTAGTCTCTACCATCTGACCACTGTGAAGGGCTCTATTTTCACGAAACTACACTTTCTCCCAGGACAGTCCTACATTCACTGAGTGAATACCAAAGTATTCATGTTGTGGATATTTGTGGCTTATCTCTTGTTTTCAATACGCCAGGGAGTATCATAAATTACATTTGTTTGCATAAATCTTCAGGATTGTATCTTTAAACTCACAAACCTCTGGAAAGCCTCATGAAATTGAAATGTGCTGTTTCAATTTTGTCATTTTAGCATCTGACTTTTGCACACTGCATGCTGAATATGGAGCAGCCAGGGAAGAGGAAAAGAAGGCCAAAGAGGAGGTTTATGGATGTGGTGAGGGAAGACATGCAGGTGGCTGGTGTGACAGAGGAAGATGCAGAAGACAGGAAGAAATGGAAACGGATGATCCGCTGTGGCGACCCCTAACGGGAGCAGCCGAAAGTAGTAGTAGTAGTAGTAGTAGTAGTAGTAGTAGTAGTAGTAGTAGTAGTAGTAGTAGTAGTAGACTTTTGCACATAGCACATAAACCTTTTTAGTAAAGCTAGACGAAAGAACAAAGAGAAGAGAGGGAAAAAGAAGAAATCCCAGATAAATACGCGGAATACTGACAAGCTGATCGCAACATCATCAAAAATAAAGTCAAGTTCCATTAGGTCTCCTGCCTTAGGGTCAACTAACATCTATCGGTATCATAATGTGAATCAGAATGTTTCTTGGTGTGTTTGCATCTATAAAATGCAGAAAAATACATTTATTATGGGACGCTCACAAATTTAGACTAAACCACTAGAATCCAAAGAGATAATAAATATTACAACTGCGATGGCAAACGTAGTTGCTGGTAATCTGTTTGGCTCTAGGACCATGAAGACAGGGGTGGGAACAGCTAGCTGTTTCAGCAGTTAAGCAACTAGCGATAAGCTGGTTGTTGGTGCGAAGTTTTCACAAGGATTAATGCCCTGCCATTGTGTTATAAATGATAATATTTTAATTGGGGTAAGGCCAGACTTAACTCTGAAGAATTATGCCATTGACTTAATGATATGGCTCAGTAATAATATCAAAGAAAACAGCTTCACAAACCGTAGGTAGCTAACGTAGCGTTAGCCGTCTTCTAGTACAGCATGCAATGTTAATATTATTAGCTTTAGCTAGCAAAGCCAGTTTGCCAAATTTTGCAAAATAAAGTACGCTAACAGGGTAGACGAGCGATCCAGAATTATAAGGCTATTTTGATTTAATACTATGTAGTGGTCAGGTCTTTTCAAGATGAGAAAACTTACATTCATGCTTTGCGCTGTTTGTTGTGTGGCTAAAGTAATAGTAGGTAATGCTATATAGCTTTAGCGAGCGGTCTGATCACCACCCCACCGTGTGACCTATATCATGCCATGCCAAGCCATGTCATGTGTCCTGAAATCTAGCAAATGTCAGTTGCTACTTAATGACTTTGGAAAGATTTTAAATCATTGCTTTGACCGCTTTTTAAAATTTTTTATTCTGGCGAGAAAGCTACTTACGCAATGCTAGCTAACTTAATGACCAGGGTTAGCTAGTTCAGGTAAGGTTAGTGAGTATCAGAATGTGACAAATATGTGAACATACCAATTAGCAGCATGTGAACAGTATTTGTAAATGCAAGGTATTGGGGTTACCACTTTATAGTGAAGCACAATCAGCTGTTTACATGATGACATCATTGTTAGTCAACTCGACTATCCTCACAGGCATTGAGGTTTTTTTTAGGGAGTTGTTCCTTATCCAAAGCGAGGGTCTAAGGGCAGGATGTTGTGTTGCTGTAAAGCCCCTTGAGGCAAATTTGTAATTTGTGATATTGGGTTATACAAATAAAATTGACTTGACTGAGTGAATTCTGTCACTCGGTTGGGAAGATGGTTTTATTCAGCTTTGATAGTTATATTAACTTCTAGATAGATAGTTACAAGTCTATGACAATAACAAAGTGACATTTATCTTGGTGTGGCTGTTTTGGAGGTTTTGAAGAGGGGAAATTTGTATTATGCATCTATAATTTGAGCCGGCGTTTCATTATGGATGCCAGGTCTATTCTTAAACTGTAAGGTCTACTTTCAGTCAGCCAGGGCAGCAGGAGAGGAGAGGGGCAACCAAAACAAAGAATTTTAACTTTAGGAATCAATAGATTATCACAAGATATCCTGGAAGTTTCATGCCACTTATTTTTTATGTTTTCAAAGGGCTTGTTTTTATGAAGTGTACATGGCTATGATGTTTTCTTTCACTCTCCATGTCTGTCTGTCTACTCTGTCACCAGACCTAGCTATGTCTCAGATAGAGAAGAAAGCAGGGCTACTGAGGAGGACATCAGCCTCGAAAAAGCCCTTGAAGGAGAAAGTGGTGCTGATGTATGACGAGATCTTTGCAGTGAGTGTCAAGATGGGTAGAATGAATGTACAGTGAGAAAAAGGGCATGTTCAAGTATAAGCTAGTTGCTGTCTGTTTCTTTCTCTTAGAAAGAGGACCCAGCTAAAAACAATCCTCGGTTCTGGGATGAGTTGTTTCTAATGAAGGTAAGAACCCCAATACAGCTTGTGTAAAATCCCAGTCGGGCATCCCATATCTGCTGCACTAGAACTGAATGGATTTCTTATTATGTGATGGCATAATAGGATATGTAATCAGTGGCTGCCATAAGGGCCTTAATATCTTTTAGTCCTTTTGTCAATCTTCTGGTATTCCAGTTTTCAATGTCTGGTTCCAGTAATCTGGAACATTATTTGTATCCCTGAATATGTGTGTTACAGTGGGGGGAAAGGGAAACATAAGAATTAGTTGCGTTATTCAAGTTAGGCTGGGCACACACAAGAGGTTTTTTCGTATCCTAACCGATATTGAAAACCTGGGAGATCGCACACATAAGGGCGATTTCACTGACATTTTTTTGTCTTTCATTTGTCAGATGATTAGGCAAAGATGAGATACGTCTCACACTTAACGATTATACTGATTCTTAGAACTGTTCTGTTTTAAACCAGCAATTGGTGGTAATGCAGTATTTGTTATACTCACTGCCATTATTAGATATAAAAGAAGGTAAGTACTCAAACTGTTGTGATCCAAGTGACTTTGGAACAAAACAAATGTGGAGGTTGACTGTAAGACTCAACTTGTCAGTGTGCTTTGTTTTGCTTAAAAACAATTCCAAAAATTAAACGATTATAAACACCTTTAATAATAATGATAATAATAAATTAAACTTATATAGCGCTTTTCTAACACTCAAAGTCGCTTTACAATAAATGACGGTGAAACAAGACAACAGATAAACATAACACGAACATACAGGGGTGGATGGGAAGGGGGGGGTGGCTACGAGAGGGAGAAGCAGCAGCCACACACGACGCCAGCAGTACTCTCCGACTTAGACAGATACAAAAGGGCAAGAAAAACAAAAAACAACAGCACTGTAGACCTTTGTTTAGTTGTTTTGAGATTCAAAATTTCCGTTTCCTAGTTAGCTTCATCTCCCTCATTCCCCTCACAGTGTAGGATTTCCCATCTTAAATATCAAACATGTTGGATATTATTGGGGCAGCCCTGACTGCCTTGCAAGTAGATCTGGAGGCTGAATATTGAATCTGTAAATGCCTCATACAACAGGATAATCTGAGAAGATAATTGATTCTGAGCAGCATCAAATTTCCCTCCCCCAAATTGGTTCTAAAATAAGGCCATTTATCCTCTTTTGTATGCCCGGCCTAAGTTTGCCATATACAAGCATTTTGACTAGGTGTTTTTTTTGTTCTTTTTTTTTTTTTTGCACATAGATGAAATTCAACACAACACAAATATATGTTTAAGTAATAATTATAAAATAGTATAAGCAACGTATGAGTGAAATAAGGAAAAAAAATACGAGACATTTGAAAATTAAGATGCAATTGCTCTCCTCTACATGTTACGTATGAAGAATGAGTAGTTGCTGCCTTCTGAGTAGTCTCTCATGACCACACATGTTCACCTTCCATCCTCACCCCGTTCCATCATTTGTCATTCACCTGCTCTCCCAGGTGAACCTGGAGTACCTGGAGTCTAAGTTGGAAAGCATAGATGGGGAGGAGGTCCAGCGGATTCAAGACAACATCAACTCACTGTTCCATCACTGTGTTCAGGCTCTAGGGGAGGAGCATCAGATCAAAGTGGTCAATGCACTACAGGTAGCCATGACTTTGGGGAACCAAAGAGTTTGATATTTAGCCACACAGCTTGTGTGACCAGCAGAAGAGCCTCCTACAATTATTCATGGATCTGAGATTGCCAATCTGGCATCAAAACATGCTACACACAGTATGTGGTCTGATTCCCAGAGATTTTTTTCTGTCATTGCTGTAGTTCTGTTGAGAGTGAAAGTAGAATGCAGTTGATATCAATAACTGTATACATATACTATATGTATACTTGTATGCATAGAGTATACATATATATATATATGTGTATGTGTGTGTCCCAGTGTATTCTTTTTTTCCCCCATTCTTTTTGTCCCCTTTCTCCTCAGACTCTGTGTGCACTTTTCCGAGGGGTCCACCAGAAGAACAAGTCAGCCTCTGGCTTTGATATCATCAACATGCTGATGGGGTTTGACAAGGCTGAGCTTAGGATGAAGGTGTGAGATTAGAAAGAGCGCATTAGATAGGAGAGATGGAGAAGAAAATTGAGTGTTATTTTGCTTTTATGAATGCTAATTTTTGTGTGTGTTTTTGTTCTACTCAGGAGCTGATGGAAAGTTTGGACAGCCTTCTTTGTGGAGAGGGCTCAGAGAGTCTGAAGAGCCTCTGTCTCAAACTGCTGCTCTGTCTGGTGACGGTAAGGCTAATTAGGTGTCTGCTCAGCTACATGGGATAAGTTTTGCTGAATATCTGAAGCATCATTCCAATTAAATCACAAATACCAAAAATAAACAAATTTGTTTTCAGGTGACAGACAATATTAGCCAGAATACCATACTGGAGTATGTGATGATCAACAGCATATTTGAAGCCATTCTACAGGTGTGCAATTTTACATCAGTTTTCATAATGTAATCATAAATGAAAATATTACCAGGTAATAGTTCCCTACTTCTCAAATCCCACATTGTTTGATACTTGGTTTGGCATTACTCTCTACTTCTCGCTTCAGATTTTGTCAGATGTATCCAGCAGAGGGCAGCATGGTTATGATGCTGTTGTCCTGCTGGCTCTACTGGTCAACTACAGGAAATATGAGGTGTGTTGGTTTATGTGGGGAATGTGTGAGGGTGCATAATCAATATGGTCACTTCTACATTTGCAATTGTTGCCTATGCATGTATGCTTATGTTGCACAGATTTGTTACACATAGCAGATGTTGTGTTAAAATTTACATCTGCATGTGCCACCAACAGCAGGAAGGTTTAAATATAAACTGACCTACTACTAACTTAATCAGTTTTATTTTTTCTTTTGTCAGTCTGTGAATCCCTACATTGTTAAACTCTCTATTGTGGATGATGAGCCAACACTAGATGTGAGTACTTACCTTTTGTTTTTGTTAATCAGGGAATAATACATATATGGTGGGCCTTTCCCTTTTGTCTTGGATTTCACATCAGCTATCTTATCAAAAGTTTCATAGAAATACTTGATCTTCTGTCTTTCAGGGAATGGGCATGGTCGTTCACCATGCTTTGACAGAATATAACAGGTGAGCTCTAGAAACTTGAAATATCTGTTTGCCAAAGAAATTAGTCAGGCATTAGTCAATTCAGGTGTGATCTTTACAACAAATGCTCTATTTTTATGCTTCTAGAGGAAATTACTTTAGCGCAGCTATTTATGTTCTGGACAGCTTTCTTTAACACTGGGTAATGTTTTGTGGATGAGGCAATTTTTAAAAATTATGATTCCTTTTCAAAACGGGGGTCTTGTCTGTCTCTCAGCTTAGCCAGAATCACATCAAAGTAATTTGACTCAGCTCATGTTATTCTTGTATGCATTTTAAAGCATTTTTAAGAATAGTGACATGAAAGGGAAGATGACTGCTGAAATTAGTTGCTGGATTAAGTGTCTTATGTTAGATAAATTATCTAGAAATGACAACATGGCTGTGTGTCTCTGTTTCTCTGTTGTCCATTCCTCTCTCCTCAACTCATCATTCTTCCTTGCTCTTTGTGTACCTGTAATGTTCTGTCTGTCTTGGTTGCTTCTTCCCTCTCTGCCCTGCTTCAGGCAGTATAAAGACAAAGAGGAGGAGAACCAGGGTGGATTTTTCTCTACCCTTAGTAGTATGGTAAGATCTTATTGCTCATATCTTCACCTTTCTGTGGGAGAATAGAATTTAAAGTATTAGTCTCGAAGATTCTGGTTGTGTTCTTTTTTTGGCACCCACTTCCCAGAACCCATATCAAAACAACTGCTGACTAGTTTGTTTGCCACAACATGGGACACAGTGTTTGTCCCGTCTGTCCTTTCTGGTGGACCAACTGCTGCTGGGTGACGTAAAACATGTCACTTCCTGTGCAAAGCTTGGGATTTTTGGCGGGAATGCCATGACAGACACGTTTGTATTTCTTCGTGTTATTGGAAATGCAAAGGCTGTCGTCAGTGGCTGATAGGCTGAATCGTCATTGTGTCACCTGTTTGGTAAAATATAGTAACTCGGCAGACTTTTACTTAAGTGAAAATCTTTGAGATTGTTACTTTAATATTTGCAATGGATTTTTTTTAGAATGCAGTTATTTCTTATTTTTATTAGCTTCATGATAAGGAGTGTGATTTGACACCTGATGCAGCAGGCTACTGTTTTGAACAAGGTACCTACTGATAATGTAATGACTTCCCCGTCCATAGGTGGGCAGTATGTTTATAGCTGATGCTGATGAGAAGCTCTCTGTACAGTAAGTACACTACTATATGAAAGCATATCAGCTTTAATTTCTCCACTGCAGTTATTAGGGTTGAGTGAGTTGTTCTCTAATGGAACATCATTAATTTTATATGATAGAATTAAAGCTGAACTGTAGTTTTCCATGTAAACAGACATGGTTTGTTTACGTTCATAATCTCACTTGGGCAGATGTTGAGTATGTTGTCAGACCCCACTGAGAGTTGTTTGGAAAATCTTAATTTTTAATATTTAGCAGACACCGATGTTTACATCTGGATTTCAACGCGGCAGCTTGGATAGGAAACTCCTGTGATGTTGGTGTTTTTGTGATGGTATGGGGACCCACTTTGCTCAGTAGTGCTACTAGTGTCAAAGAACTCTGCAGTTCATCTTTGATTTACAGCTGCAAAACTTTGTTATTGATAGAACAAATTGTGGTGCCTTAATGATACATTGCGCTGCATTTTTTTGCATGCATTGGGATTTATGTTCATGTGTGTTGATTATACATGTGTTAATTAACCAAACAGTTTTAGCCTTTTGTTAAAGTTATTTGTTGTTGTTTTTTGTTCCAGCAGTGATTGAAAACTGCAATATTTGTATTGCTATAATTATTAACTCTGCCTGCTCAGTTTTATCTTATTTCATCTATGTTTGAGCCAAAGGATTTATGCTTTGAACTTAGCCCATAGTTTGCACCAGAAGAATTGCATGCTGTTCCACTTAATTCTAACGGTTCATGCCAGTTTTTCTTGTCCAGAGTCACATTGGTTCAGGAATAAAGCTTTGTCAGCCATCTCAGAAGTTAGCTACGCTGTTGGTTCGTTCATCTCGGTCTCTTTGTGGAAAATACATGGCCTTTTCTTTAAATGGCTGACATAAGGTCTGTGGTCAACACAAGCGTAAGAGCTTTGATGTTGTTCCGAGTGATAATCTTCACAGTTTACCACCATGGATAAACTTTTTGAACCACTCTTTCCATTAGGCTAATCTGAAAACTTTTTCTGTGTGATGGTCATTTGTCTTTAACTTGCATTTCTATGCTACGAGTTCCTTAATAGAACGACCAAGACAGTTATTATGATGGTTTTGGATTTGCAAAGTTTAATAACTCCGTGGGGGGAAAAAAGATACAGACCTGCCGCTCCCTAAATACACCTAAAATGGTATATATTTGCATTAAAATGAGTTTTAGATCAATTGCACAAAAAAGAAGTTATCATAAGATATACCAAAAATGACCATGACCAGTCAAAATGACCGCACGTAATTTGCACGTCATGTCACTATTTATGAAGTGTGTTGGTTGTGCCATTTCCTTCGCGAAATTCATTGCTCTGTCCTAGAAACACACTAGCGTTCTCCCGTGCAGAGTAATAGTCTGAACTTGATTTTTGATTATTGCCAACATCATCTGGTTACAGACGCCATTTCAGGTGCACCATGACTACCACCGGAGCATTGCAGTATTTACAGGCGTTGGACAGCGGCCATTTTAAATTGTTTGAAAAATAGTATTAAGGTTGTAAAGTTGTTAAAATATTAATTTTGGTGTCAGTCATTTCCTAACAGACATACTAACATATGTAATGCATTAATATCGCAATTGGGTATTTATCTTGACAGAATATAACGTTTTGTCGTTCTAGTAGTTTTTAAGTTCCGCTCGTTGTTTGGTACTGTTTCAATATCTATTTTCAGTTCTTTTTTTACATTTCACATTTTATAGGCCTTGTTATGTTTGTTGGATTAGCAATATGTGTTTTCCATTTTGTTTTTCATGTAGTATTTTCACTTTTGCAATTTTGCTATTCAAGTTTGACCATTTCTACTAGAAGTTTAAATTGTTTAAAAATAGTATTATAGTTGTTAAAATGTTAATTTTGGTGTCGTCATTCCCCAACAGACATACTAACATATGCAGTGCATTAATATTTCAATTGGGTATTTAGCTTGACAGAATAGAGTTTAAAAACTGACTAATTCTGACCGCCCATGGTTGTTTTAGGTAGGAGTGAAATCCCGGTCGTTCTAGTGTTAAAAAATCTCAAAAATCAAGGTTTATCATTTGATTACCAAAACATCCAAATCTTGTGTAAGGTTGTGTTGCCTACAGGTCATATTTTAATTTTTCCCAAAAAGAGTTGGAGAGACGATGGAACCTGTGTCTCAAAAATACAAAACTCTCAGGTTTTAGTACTCAAAACTGGACCACTCTCTTTCTTTGTCTGATAAGGTAGCTTTGACCTCTGATCTTCCTTTGATTTTCAGGACCAATGAGGCGATTCTCCTGGCACTGTATGAGGCCGTGCACCTCAACCGCAACTTCATCACTGTGTTAGCACAGGTCAGAAAATACTACTTGCTTTCTGCTGTCCTTCCACGTCTTCACCTGTGGCCACTTCTGCTGTAAATGAATTGAATTTTTTGTAGGTAGGGCCCAGTGTATGCTATGCTGCTTCTTTAACTAAGTTCCACTGTGGAGAAGTAGAGCCCTTCATAATGTCATGGTTGCCAAAAACGAAGCTGCACAGAAATAGCCCTTGGAATTTATTTGATGCGAATTTTTTGTGCTCACAAACAAGATTATGTAGGCCTTTTTAAAGCCCAATAAAGCATTGAAACCCTTAATGGGGTTAGTTATTGAATGAAGTTGTACCTTTCGATTTGGATGAAAAAAATTCCCAGTGCTTTCTCTGCCCTCTGCTGTGAAAAAAAAAAATGGCACAACACGAACACTTCCTATTCTGCAGCGTGCTATCAGATTGGGCATCTCTGATGTCTGATAGTGATGGATACAACTAAGGAAAGATTGGAAAGGGATTTGACAATGGATGGAAAAAGAATTAAGATTAAAACTCTCCCTCACCGTGCTTTTGTTAAAGAGTTGGTTGGAGAGATGACTTTTCTCTACGCTTGTTATCTATGGATATCTAGAGAGTTTGGGAATTCTGTTTTTCACTGCAAGTTAGTACAACTATCATGAATGTAATGTGGCATTTGAAATTAATTTTTCCCTTGTTGTGAAATGGGAAATATGTTGTTGACCATGTTGTTGTCAATCAAGTTGCTTTTTTCCCCTCATTGTTAATTTGATGTATTTGCTTTGCACTGCATGTGATATGTTTTTTGTCCTCGGTCTCGGCAAGACCTGCTTACATGCACTTTTGATTGTTCCAAGGTTAAGTTTAGGCATCTTTCCTGAAGAGGTTAAAGTAAGGAGAAATGCCAGGTGGTGGTTTTTGGATAGAATGCTCTGACTGACTGACCGATCCCAGCTGTGTCTTACCCAGACCTGGGACTAGGAAAAAAACATCAGCCCTCCAACCTCACTTCTTGTTCCTCACTATTGTTGTTTCTCTCAGAATGGCAAGGGATGCAGAGGAAAAACAAAAGCGTATTAAATCGATGACTTCTATATCTTAATTTGTATACTTATTGTTCACTCATCAGAGCCATCCAGAGATTGACATGGCGAACACCCCCAACACCCCTATCCCCACCACTCCCACAACGCCACTGGGCACAACCCCACCCTCTCTGGACAGTAAGTTAGTTCTTGGATAAATGTATTTGTGTTGATACAGCTGATACCAGGGTTTACAAGGGAGGGCAATGGGTGGTCAGCCATACAAAATACAGTGGGTTCTCAGGTGTTTGTACTTTCGATTTACCTGCAAACAGGCCGCCTCTCCGTTGCAAGAGCGCTTATAGAATGTGAGAACCATTTTCAGAACAACCTATCCACCCTAAGAACAGTCTAGATCCCCTTCTTTCTCAAGCATTTAAAAGAGCAACAAATAGAACAAGCTTTTCACTCAAGCTTTTGGCATTATGGGTCTATGCCTCTTAGCTTTATGGTTGATCCTTACTGTGATTCTGTATTAATCTTTCATAGCCCCCCCTCCCCCCATGTTTCCACACACACACACAAACACATGCACGCATGCAGGCACACAAACACATGCGCTAGCACATGCACCACCATTTCTCCTATTCTTTTGAAATATTTAGTAGTTCTTTGATGCTATCTGTTGAAAATATTCAAGTCCCCTGATTAATGGCACAGGTCACACCAGAATGTTACAGCTATATAATCAAAGTATTCTGATCCTGATTCTGATTACACAAATCCATGCGTATGCTAATCTCATTTGAAAGCTGAGCGTGCGCTATCACTTCAGCGTTTTCCTACAGGTGAATGGGTCGGGGTTGTGTGTGGGGTACTGTGGAGGTGGTCTGTTGTTATATTCCAAGCCAGGTGCTATATGGCATGCATGCAAACTGTAACTGTTAAAAGGCGCATGTTTCTAACTCTGGCTGATTCATTCCAATGCTTTAAATGTAAAAGCCATTTACTGTATAAAATATTAAACCATAGCACTGAACAGAGATAAATCTTTCACTCAGAGCCTTCAGCAGACCCTGTTATGGGAGGCTCTGTTCCTCCGTAGGCCTTCTACTCTGAAGGGCGTCCTCAGACACACAAACACACACACACACACACACACACCAAAACACAACACAGTTCGTGAATATAATGTCTCCCACTCATTGTAAACCTAACCCCCCTTACGGGTGTACACTTCCTTCTAATGCAATATATACTTTAATACTGCACCAAAGGGCATCTAAGGAGGGAGGAAGTAAATGAAAAATGGTGAAGGTGGGTTCAAAAAAGCCCAAATTGGTTCATCTTTTATCCATGAAACAAGCAGGTGTCACTAAGCCACGATTTTAAGTGAACCAAAATGCTTGTGTGGAAAACATGGCTAGCTATAGCACAGCAATGAGATGAAGACATCACTTTTCTCAGTGATGTTACTTATGCTGTCGCTAGTTTAAATGAACACTGCTACCCCACCCCCACCCACTCTTAAGAATGCTGACTTGTTCAATTTGCATTAGATTCAAGATTCAAAGGTTTATTAGTCACATACTTCATATATAAGTACAATAAAAGATAATATTAGTGAATCGGCCATACTAAATTGCCCCTAGGTATGAATGTGTGTGTGTGTCTGTGTGAGAGAGAGAGAGAGAGAGCCCTGTGTGATAGCCTGGTGGCCTGCCCAGGGTGTCTCCCCGCCTGCCGCCCAATGATTGCTGGGATAAGCTCCAGCATCCCTGCGACCCTGAGAGCAGGATAAGCGGTTCGGATAATGGATGGATGGAATTAAAGAGTGGCTTTAAAAAAGTAGCGTTAGATTTTGGGAATATCATTGTTAAGGCACATTGTAATTGACTGCTTAGATGTCAGTGTGTTGCTGAACTTACCTCATTTGAACATATTGTCTTTCTTTACTTTTGCATAAACAAAAATAGGTTTTCTTTTCAATAATTTCTGTTTTTCTTTAGAGAAAATTATTTGATTCTTTCTGTCTTGATGACAATTTTGTTGAAGACAGAATAATGATTTCATTATTGATTTTTGGGATTTGGTTGTGTTAATTTTGTGTTGGTTTATCTGTTGCCTTGTGTAGTGATGAACCAACCAGAACTGCCTCTGGATCCCAACCTGCAGACGAGCAATCTGCTCATCACCTTCCTGAAATATGCCTCTATTGTCATGCAAGACACCAAAGGTAATCAAACTCCATCTTGTTTCCGTCCTCTTTGTCCCTGTAACCCTATCTATCTATCTATCTATCTATCTATCTATCTATCTATCTATCTATCTATCTATCTATCTATCTATCTATCTATCTATCTATCTATCTATCTATCTATCTATCTATCTATCTATCTATCTATCTATCTATCTATCTATCTATCTATCTATCTATCTATCTATCTATCTATCTATCTATCTATCTATCTATCTATCTATCATTCAATATGCCTTCACCCTCCCACCCTCTTCTCTGTCACCATCCCAAAATGCTGCGTCATAGTTGCAACGTGGATCAAAGGCAAAAAAAAGCATCCATCGTCTTCCCCTTCACCTCTACCATTTTCCCCCGATAGAATTAATGTAATATTTTTATTATTCTCCTTCCTCTATTAATACATTCAACTAGCTCATCTGGAGACTTATGGGGGGATGAAAACACTAATTTTTCTGTTTGCAGATGAACACAGACTCAACAGTGCCAGACTGTGTCTCATCATCCTCACCTGCATAGCCGAGGTAAAAGGGTCTAAAAGTGTCACACACGGCTACACTTAGGAAACCCTCCACTTTTCGACTTTCATTCCCTGTTTTAATTTTAATGTTATTGTTGTTGTTGCTGATGTCTGCCTGTGCAACAGGACCAGTACGCTGATGCCTTTCTTCATGACGACAACATGAATTTTAGAGTCAATCTCCACAGAATGGTGAGTGTCTTAGTGTGTGAGGGAGAAGGCATATATTTGTGTGTGTGTGTGCACACACACACACACACACACATATATATATATATATTGTAGCGAATTCGGGGGACAACGCAACCACAGGAACTGCCGCGGTCGGGAAGCGAACCCGTGTCGCCCGCACCGCAGGAGACATCGCTAACCGCTCGACTAGAGGGTCAGACCCGCCGGTCAGCGGCCAGCATGTCTTCTTATCCATGCACGTTACACTACCCACCTCCTTCGGGAAGCACGTCCCCGCGCTTAAGCATATCAGCTCCTTCATGCCTCAGGGCGCATACGCTTCCGATGGCTTTACGGTCGCTCCATCCCACTTCTGACACCAATGTAGCGAATTCGGGGACAACGCAACCACAGGAACTGCCGCGGCCGGGAAGCGAACCCATGTCACCCACACCGCAGGAGACATCGCTAACCGCTCGACTAAAGGGTCAGACCCGCCGGCCAGCGTGTCTTCTTATCCATGCACGTTACACTATATATATATATAATCCAGTAATTCAAGTAAATTCTTTAATAGACAGCACAAGCCTGTTTCATGCCATAAGCAATCATCAGCTGTCAATAAAGCTACATGGGAAAGAACATAACTTATTAACTGCCTTGTTATGCACATCACGTGCACAACATCCAGTGGGGAAGGGGGAGGTACCTACATTCAAAAACTCAAAAACATGTGATCGCTAACTGTCCAGTGGGGTGGGGGTGGGGGAGGGGTGTAGGTTGCATACAAGGTTAATGGTCCTTGTCTTTTGGCATGATTTATTTATAATTACAAAATAGGTGCTTAAATCTATGTCTGCAACTGCTGGCCAATTCATTCCTGTTATTCAATGTGGACATTTCTGGTTTACAAATGATGAAATACTTTTCAGTTAAACATAGATTGCACATTTTACGACTGGTTGAATATGCTTTGTTTTTTGAGAGGATTTTCCAGGTGGTTGAATAATTAATGTTTCTGTCCACCACTGATCAAATGTAATGGCTTAAAGATGTTAAATTCTTTAAACGGTTGTTTCTAAAGCTAAACATATGTGCATTAAACCTCTTTTTGAATGTTCCCTCTGTTAGACCAACGTATTTATCTATTTTGCCGTTGTCATTTCTCATCACCGTATGGTGCTTGGTAGATAACTCCTTTCGTCTGGCATTTTCTTTTGATGAGGCACGAGTCGTTCACACAGCAGTTGCAGTTGGGGGGTGTCCATTTGTGATGTGTGATTGATTTGTTCATGATTCTTGTGTTGTGGGACGATATTATTTGTTGAATGTTAGGCATGCAGCTGTAACTAATTTTGATGGTGTTCTTATTGAATATCTTCTTCAGTTGGTAGTCCGAGGTGAAGCACTTATCCACAAGTTAAAAAAAGTGCTTACCGATGTTTGTGGCCACGGTATCACTGTAGGGTGGGTTGTACCAGGTGATGTTTCGTCTTCTGCTGCGTTTGTTGATTTGCTGGCAGTCAGTATTTAATGGTGGGTTGTATTTGAGCTTAAAATTGTAGCCGCTCTTTTGTAATGCATCTTCGTATAGGCGTGTAGCTTCATTGAAGATGGACTCATTTGGTGATAATTTTGAGAGTCTTCTATTAATGCTTTCTGGGATGTTCTTCAAGATGGAGGGTGGGTGGTTGCTTTCTCTATGGACATACTGCAGCATGTTGTTGGGCTTAATGTTAGGCTTGTATGTGCCATTCCTAAGGTCCATTGAGATGTCCAGAAAGTCAATTTGTTTTTTTGTTTGCTTTAATTGTGATTTTTAGCCCGTTATTTGAGAATATTTTGCATATAGATTTCTTAATTTGCTTGACCTCTCTTGGTGTTTTGCTACAATTGTTAGCCTATCATCCCTATAGAGTCTGACATTGATGTCTAGGTCTTGTAATTGAGATAACAAATATATACCAATTAGTTCACACGTTTCTGCCCCATCAAAGCTGCCCATGGTTACATCAAATTTGCCATTACCTTTTTTTCTGCCATGGGTTTCCATTGCAGTACAAACGTGATTCCTTCGTCTGGTATATAGTATCTCTGTCTTGCTTGGATATCACTGTGTGTTTTGCGGCAAAATCAGTGGCTTTGGATAGTAACTCTTGGCTTATGGAGGGGTAGAACTTGCAGATCTGTTTAAGTCAGAGAGTACTGCTGGCATCATGTGTAGCTGCCGCTTCTCCCTCTCGTAGCACCCCCTTCCCATCCACCCCTGTATGTTTGTGTTATGTTTATCTGTTGTCTTGTTTCACCCCGTTTATTGTAAAGCGACTTTGAGAGTTAGAAAAGCGCTATATAAGATTGATTTATTATTGTTATTATTATTATTATTAGAACTCGCAGATATCAAAACATATAAATTTGCAGTTCTTCGTGTCATCTGTGTTCTTAAAGCATTATGATACTTGGTCTGTGTTTTTCCATTGGTTTAAGGGGACTTCTTTCAAGATTTGATCATTCATGTTTTCGATGATTTTTTTTTACGTATCTTTCCAATTTCCGGTTTGGTGGCGTTGATAAGTCTGCATGTTGGCTTGTTTAAAAAGTTCGGATTGTGGCCCTTCAGGTTGATAAAGGCTTGGTTCCAGGCAGTGACATCAATGTGGTTGTCTAACTTTAGGTCTGAGGCGATTTTTTTTTTTTGTCTTTTATCATTAATTCTCTTTCGGCGATCTCTGCGGCCCTCTTGTATGATTTTGTGACATTATTTTCTAGTAGATTACCATATTGCTCAGGTTTTAATTTGTAAAAGTTAGTGGGTTTGTCGGCTGCAATGAGGAGCATATCATCCACTTTTATCTTTTTTGAATCATTGTGCAATTTCTTCTGGAATGTTTTAATTGGTGGTTTAAATTTGATGTTTTTAATCATTTCAAGCATACCATCTTCGAGGGGTTCTAATTTGAAGATGGACGGCGGTGATTTGGTAGATTTGAATCCATAATTCTGCTTGTCAATTGGTTTATCGTCTGGATTTAGAAAGAAGAAAGCTCTCCATCTTACCGCTTTTATGAACTTCTCGGTTTTTGAAATAAGGCACTTCAGGTAGTCTCTCTGCATCGGTGCTGGTATGTTCTTTGTCGAATAGCCGAGATTGAGAGCTTTCTTCTTTCTAAATCTGGATGATAAACCAATTGACAAGCAGAATTATGGATTCAAATCTACCAAATCATTGGTAGATTTGAGTCAATCCTGAAAAAAAACCCCAATATATGTAGATATATAGATATATATAGATATATAGTATATAGTTTTTTTTCAGGAACCGCCAATGGTGTTGATAAAAGTGTTCAACAAATGACGAGCGGAATATTACTCAGCTGGCAATGCCATTGGCAGCTGATGAGTGCGCGACGCACGAAACAAGCTTGTACTGCTATGTATTAAAGTTTTTTCCTACATCTATCATAATATATATGTTGCCATATGTGTGCTGATAAGTAACCTCCCGTCATATGTGTGTTATAGCCCATGAGGCATAGGAAGAAAATGGTGGATAAGAACATTCCCTCACGGCCACTGGTGTGTGCAGTTCTAGGTATGACAGACCTGTGAATACATTGCAACAAATGCACTCAAAAACAGAAGGATTTTGTCGTACAAGTTGTTTTTTTTGGGGGGGGGGGATTTTTATGCTCAGTGTTCGTATCTGAATGTTTTTTTTTTTAAATTTCCTCTCTTTCCTCATTTGTGCTTGTAACCCCTCTTTTTCTAGATCTGATGGTGGAGTTCATAATCACTCATATGATGAAGGATTTTCCTATGGATTTATACTTGTAAGGACAGACTTGTGTACATTACATTCCCAATTTCCTACGCCTGTCCATTCATCAAGCTATGTCGCCACAATTGTATTTGTGTGTGTGCTTCTACTTGTGCAGGCGCTGTGTACAGATTATCCATAAACTCATCTGCTACCAGAAAAAGTGCAGAATCAGGTTACACTACACCTGGAGGGAGCTGTGGTCAGGTAACGATGTCTCAGTCTTTCTGTTTCGCCCATTCTTTCTCACTTCAGAGAATTCTGTCTGTCTGTCTGTCTGTCTCTCTTTCTCTCTCTATGTCTTATATTTTCCCCACTCTGTGTAAGAGCTACAAAGCTCACCTAGTAGAGACACTATATTTGTCTTTGAACAGTGTATGGTTATAAATTATGAGTTTGTCTGAACAAGAACTCCGAGCTCAAACATATAAATTGTTGATGTGTTGTTCAGGGCTCATCAGTTGCAGTGGATCATTTTAAGCTATTTGTTTGTGCATTTCTGTGTGCCTTTTATGTGTAAGTGATGTCCATGTCTGTATATTTACTTCTGTGCTTGGGAACTTGTGTTGCCTCTCCAACCCTGTGAAAGAACACAGTAATTTTCTCCCCAAATGTGTTCATGGTATAGAACAGCAGCGGGAGCAGAGCAATTTTTTTTTACCCTTGATCCCAGCAATCCTCCTAATATTTGTCCCTCTCTTTTCTTAGGGTAAAATAATTGCACAGTGCTTTCAGTCAGTGAATATTTGCAATAGATATTCTGTTTTATATGATCTGCTGAAACTACCACCTTACTGCAATGAGTATGAAGATTTGCTTGTGAAATGGGTGCAATAGAATGTGAGTGGCAAAGTGAACCCTTGGATAGTTTCAGTGCATCTTAGAAACATGGCATTTTATTGAATTCCCCCTATGTTAGCCCCCTGAAAGAATATTTATGAATTCCTTCCTTTTATTCTTCAAACAAAATTGTAATTACGTGTATACCCTTTAGATGCTGTGACAGCCAATTTTCTTCGGCTTACTGGCTCCGTTGTTTTACTTTTTTTTTGTTTTGTATTGTGCCATTGAGAATGGGTAATGCTTCCCAAAAGAATGCAGGAATCTCTTGTGTTAGCCTTTTTTCCGCCTGGTCAAAACACAACAAGATATCAATTCAGGCTGTAATGACCCATCTGAGTGTGTCTCGTTAGAATACTAATTCTTCTAATCGCACTCCTTATCAGGATACTGATCCCTGGAATGACATAAGTTCCCTTAATGGCACTCTCTTTTCAGTGGTGACAATGGCATAGCATGAAGTAAGAATGGAGAGATGTGAGACTAATGGAGATAATAGACTCAGCTAATAAAAGCAATAGATTAATTTGTTTGTCTCTTCATTGTGATTTTGTGTGTGTGCCAGCTGCTGGTGAAGCTTGTTAAAGATCTTGCATCCACACGCCTAAGATTTACTTTAAAACTGGATTTGGTATTGAAATGGTTCCCTGCACATATCCATTATCTTTCTTTAATAACAACACACACTGAGGGAAACGGGATGTTGCATTATGCTTTAGTTGGTTGTGAGCTATCAACACTCTAGATTATTGCATTAATGTGCACACATCTCCCTCTGCTCAGCCCTCATCAACCTGCTGAAGTTCTTGCTGTCAAATGAAACCACATTGCTGGCCAAGCACAACATCTTTCACCTGGCTTTATTGGTGAGACTCTTTCACTCACTCACTCACTCCCCCCCCCCACACACACACAAAGTTTGCACAGACAAGCACAGAGCATACAGACAATGAACAGTCTTGTCTGATGCATGTCTAATCTGATGGGTGGAGTAGACGGCAGGCGCTTCTTGCAGGCTATCTCTATTTCTAAACCCACAAATGTAGTTGGGCTCCTCCTTTTTGATCATCATCTCAGAAAAGACTACTTGGTCAGAAATATAAAGGGTTCTCCCTATTTTAAAATTGGGGGAGAGCAGAGAGAATTAATTTGATTTTCCTCTTTGAGCTTTTTTTTTTTTGAGCTCATATTTTGATCTGACTTTTGGGCTGGTCTCTGTTAGAGGTGCTCTCAACACATTTCAGATGTCCCTAGCTGTGCCCATTAATTCAAATATGAAATAACTTGAGTAGCTCATCAGGGCATTTTGTGTGTCTGCATGTGTTTTCTCCTCCTCATCCAGGTGGTGAACCTGTTTAACATGTTCATTACCTACGGAGATACTTTCCTTCCCACCTCCAATAGCTACGACGAGCTGTACTATGAGATAGTTCGCATGCACCAGGTCTTTGACAACCTCTACTGCATGGGTAAGACAAAAGACTCAAAAAAGAGCAAAAGTGTGAGCGTGTGTGTGTGTGTGTGCGCGCGCGTGTGTGTGCGTGTGCGTGCGCATGCACGTGTAGGGGAAGAAGACATGGTGACATGGTTGCGAGTGCCATGGCATGTATTGTCTGCTTGTATTGTACTTATTGTCCCTCCTCTCCATATCTGGTCTCTCTAACTAAAGCACTAAGGCTGTAGTTAATTCTTTGTTTGTCTCCCATTCTCTCACCTGCAGTTTTAAGAGTATCCACCAACACTGGCCAGTGGAAGGAGCCTGCAAGTAAAGTCACACATGCCCTCGTCAATGTCAGGTAAGTATCTCTTATGAATGTGTGTGAACACACACATACACACATACACACACACACACACATACACACACACACACACACACACACACACATACACATACACACACACACACGGAGAGAAATGTTTTACCCTGGCATGTTTGAGACGTTCAATTGAGAGAAGTATGGAAAAGAACAGAGAGGTTGGTAGAGGTCAAAATGAAGTGGAAGAGGTTGTCACTCTTGGAGCTGTAATCTGAGCTCCCTGTCCCTGGCCTGTGCTTTTGTCTTTCTCCACCTCTAGTCCTAGATGTCCCTCAGCTCTCTCTATTTCATTATTTTTAAGCCCTTATCTTCCCTGCTCCCCCTCCCCACCCCACCCCCACCCCTCTAAATGCATGCTTGGTCTCACCTCGACCATTCTCTCCTATAATCCCTCCGCCTCTCCCTCTCCTCATGCGCTTGCCTTCATCCCTATTCCCACCTTCCCTGGTGAGATGATCCTCCACAGTTGCTCTGAGGTCAGCTGTACCAGTAGGATGCTCCCAGTAGACACCTCCACTCAGCTGCGCTCATGATGGAGCAGACTCCGCTGCTTTATTCTGCAGCTGTCAGGGACACAAGGGCAAGGGAAGGGGGTTGAGAATAGAATTTTGCCAGTAGAATGAATGACTGAATGAAGGAATGGAGGTATAGAAAAACTCAGCAGTCTGTTAATGGATGTCAAGTCAAGTTTATTTGTATAGCCCTTAACCACAGTTATCATTCAGAGGTAGATACGGTAGATGAAGATGGATGACACCCTCTATCCTTAAACCCGTGAGTCATTCAGATATGAATGAAAGGGAACAATTGCATTCTACTTCCTTTAGTTTATTTGCTGTACACCAGCTTCCCACGGGCAAATGGCAGCTGAATTACTAATGGAGAGTTCTCTGAATTTTCATCTCTGTAATTTGTTTGATGCATGATGCCATTTTGTTTCACATTCAAAGCTTGTTTGCATCCACTTATATTTTGGCTGTAAAACAGTTTACCTCATAGAAATTATTTCCACTTCTGGATAAGATTGCCTTGTACATATACACCGATCAGCCAAAACATTAAAACCACCTGCCTAATATTGTGTCGGTCCCCCTTGTGCTGCCAAAACAGCTCTGACCCGTTGAGGCATGGACTCCACAAGACCTCTGAAGGTGTCTTCTGGTATCTGGCACCAAGATGTTAGCAGCAGATCCTTTAAGTCCTGCGATGTGGGGCTTCCGTGGATCGGACTTGTTTTTCCAGCACATCCCACAAATACTTGATCGGATTGAGATCTGGGGAATTTGAAGGCCAAGGCAATACCTTGAACACTTTGTCATGTTCTTTAAACCATTCCTGAAGAATTTTTGCAGTGTGGCAGGGCACATTATCCTGCTAAGAGGCCACTGCCAACAGGACATACTGTTGCCATGAAGGGGTGTACCTGATCTGCAACAATGTTTAGATAGGTGGCACATGTCAAAGTAACATCTACATGAATGCCAGGACCCAAGGTTTCCCAGCAGAACATTGCCCAGAGCATCACACTGCCTCTGCCACGTTGCCTTCTTGCTATAGTGCATCCTGATGCCATCTCTTCCCCAGGTAAACAATGTACATGCAGCCGGCCATCCACATGAATTAAAAGAAAACGGGATTCATCAGACCAGGCCACCTTCCATTGCTCCATGCTCCAGTTCTGACACGTGCCCAATATAGAAGCTTTTGACAGTGGAAAGGGGTCATCTTGGGCACTCTGACTGGTCTGTGACTACACAACCCCATATGCTGCAAGCTGTGATGCACGATGTGTTCTAATACCTGTCTATCATAGCCAGCATTAACATTTTCAGCAATTTGAACTACAGTAGCTCTCCTGTGGGATCGGACCAAACAGGCTAGCCTTCGCTCCCCACATGCATCAGTGAGCCTTGGGCGCCCATGACCCTGTTGCCAGTTCACCGGTTGTCCTTCTTTGGACCACATTTGGTAGGTACTGACCACTGCATACCAGGAACACCCCACAAGACCTGCTGTTTTGCAGATGCTCTGACTGAGTCATCTAGCCATCACAATTTAGCCCTTGTCAAAGTCGCTCAGATCCTTACGCTTGCCCATTTTTCTTTCTTCCGACACATCAACCTCAAGAATTGATTGTTCACTTGCTGTCTAATATATCCCACCCCTTGACAGGTGCCATTGTAACAAGATAATCACTTATCTGTCAGTGATTTTAATGTTTTGGGCTGATCGGTGTACATCTGGACATTCCCTAATGTGCTCACAAAATATCAAAGATGCATTGGGATTGAAATGAATAGAAATTAGCTTTATGTGAGGAACAGCCTGCCTGTAACTGGTGTTGATAATGGCCAAGACTTGGAAAAAAAAATCTTATAGCATTACCTTTTTGATATTACAGTACAAAAAAACTAGTATCAGTTAACTGCTGACATTGCTAAACTCAAACCTTTGATGTCATGGAGTCTGTTTGCACCTGGCGTTAACATGTGTCTTAGGTGATTCGATCACAAGTGGACAGCTCTAAATACAGGTTTGAATGCACCCAATGCCGATAATGATCCAAACTGTTTATGCAGAGAGCGTGCTGCTGGTAGAGAGGTTGTGGGGTCTGAAACATATAGTAGAAGGTCATCTGCATATAAAGATACTTTATGTTCCATACCCACCCTCCAAATACCAGTGATGTTTGCGTTGTTTCGAATAGCAACTGCAAGCGGTTCGATGGCTAAGTCAAAGAGGATCGGGCTTAATGGGCAGCCTTAATGGGTTCCATGTCCTAGAGCAAAGGGTTGAGAAACTGTACTATTGGTTTGAACTGTTGCACTGGGAGATGCATATAATAATTTAATCCAAGCTATAAACGACGGCCCTAATCCAAATTTGTCCAGAACTGTAAATAAGTACCTCCACTCAACTTGATCAAATGCTTTTTCAGCATCTAACGATACAACACACTCGGGGATGTTTTCAGAGGGTGAGTAGTAGTATATTCATTTTTATAGCATTTATTCGCCCGGCAAGGGACAATGTAAGAAGGGACCACTGCAATAACGATATTTTAACCTGATTTCGTAGAGTCAGGAAATTTTGTTAAAGAGACATTGGACATTAAAAAAGGAATGACGATTCTTAATGAAGCCAATCTGGCCATTTGGTATTATTTGGGGGACAACTTCCAATCTGTATAGCAGAGCCTTTGCTAGGGTCTTAGCATCGGTGTTCAGAAGTGAAATTGGCATGTACGAGGCACATTGTACAGGGTCTTTCCTTTTCTTGGCTATGAGAATTATACATGCCTATTTCAGGGACGGTGGGAGTGAGCCCAGCCTAACAGATTCTGTTAGGACGGTTGTTAATTGTGGAGAGAGGAGTGCCGAGAACTTTTTGAAAAATTCGGCCGGAAAGCCATCTGGCCCTGGGGATTTATCAGATTGCATTGATGATATGGCCAGGGCTATTTCTGCTTGGGTTAGAGGTGCTTCTAGTTTCTTCACCAAGTCTGGGGAAATAGTTGGGATGGGCAAACGGTCAAGAAAGTCTTTGATTGTCGCTTCATCTCCATCAAATTGAGAGGTGTATAGTTGGGAGTAGAAATCTTTAAATGTATTATTGATTTTAATGGGATCTACAGTGACATCCCCACTATCTGTGTGAATACTTGTTATGAGTTGCTTAGTCCTACGTCCCTTTAATTGGTTAGCTAACAGTTTCCCTGTCTTTTCACCATGTTCATAATAGGTACTTTTGCTTTTTAATAACAGATTTTGTGTTTGGTGAGTGGTAAGGAGATCAAATTTAGTTTTGAGTTCTAATCTTTTTTTATATAATTCTGAGGTTTGGGTTAGTGCATATTGCTTATCAATTTCTAGGATTTTAGTCGCTAAATCTAATCGTTCCTTCTGAGATTCTTTTCTTGTTTGTAGTAAATGATATAATTTGCCCTCTCAGGTAGGCCCTAAGTGGATCCCAGACCACAAGAGCAGAGACATCTGCAGTGTTATTAGTTTCAAGAAAAAAGGTAATTTGTTCTTCTATATATTTTACAAACTTATCATCTGAAAGTAGGGTTGAATTAAAACGCCAGTGCCTTGTGGGCTGTGGCATACCAGGGAGTAGCAGTGACATCACAACAGGAGCATGATCAGATATAACAATACTTTGGTATGTACAGGAACAGACTTGGGGGATTAATCTGTTGTCGATGAAAATATAGCCTATTCTGGAGTATGTGTGATGTATGCTGGAAAAAAGGAATACTGTCTGTCCTCAGGGTGAAGCAACCGCCATATATCTGAAATTCCAAGCTCAAAAAGAAAAGACTGAATATATGAGGCAGATTTACTCACGACTCCAGGTTTGGTGGAAGAGCGATGTAGAATTGGGTCCAACCAACAGTTGAAGTCCCTACCAAGTATTAAGTAGTGTGTGGCCAGGTCAGGAAGAAGAGAAAACAGGTGATCAAAGAACCCAGCATCGTCCACGTTCGCGGCATATACGCTGGCCAGGACAACATTTATGTTAAATAGCTTCCCTGAGACAATTATAAACCTCCCATTCTTATCAGCTGTGATTTTGGTAGGTTCGAAGATTATATGTTTAGCTACTAGGATGGAGACCCCTCTTGCTTTGGCCTGGAAAGCAGAATGGAAGTACTGCCCTGCCCAGCCTGCCATAAGTCTGGAGTGCTCTGAGGAACGCACATGTGTCTCCTGCAGAAAGACAACAGCTGTCTTAAACTGTTTAAGATGGGTGAATATTTTCTTCCTTTTAACCGGGTGATTCAACTCCTTGACATTCCAACTCATGATATTAAGGTATCTACTCATTATAGTTTGTAAAGGATGTGTTTAAGAGTAGCAGTGTGGTATAGACTTCATGTAATAGCATTAAAGGGGAAATGGACGATACATAGTATGTATTCTAAGTTAGATCTATTGCAACTTTTCCAAAAAGAACGTAGTTTTCATAGGTTTCAAGAAACCTGGTGCAGACTCCAACAATTTGAATCATTTTTGCCCAATCTCAAATTTACCATTTCTTTCTAAAACACTCGAAAGAACAGTTGCATCTCAGGTACACGCTCACTTGACTAACAATAATGTGTTTGAACAATTCCAGTCTGGTTTTTGCTTCATGCACAGTACGGAGACAGCCTTGGTGAAAATCACTAATGATCTGTTGATGGCAGCTGACTCTGGGCTCTTAACCATACTTGTCCTCCTTGATCTGAGTGCAGCCTTTGAAACTCTCATATAACATTCTCCTAGAAAGATTAGCTTCCATTGGAATTACTGGCACCCCCTTGACTGGTTTAGATCATATCTCTCTGGCCGCACTCAGTTGTCCAACTTAAAAATTTAAAATCAGTCCTTTCCTGTTACTACTGGTGTTCCCCAGGGCTCTGTATTGGGACCCCTCCTATTTATTATTTACCTACTACCTCTTGGCCATATTTTCAGGAAATTTGGCATTCAATTTCACTGCTATGTGGATGACACCCAGCTTTATCTATCCACCAAGCCTACCTCCACTCTTCTGCCCACTTCCCTTTCTGACTGCTTACTAGAAATTAAATCCTGGTTTTCATACCACTTCCTTAAACTTAATAGTGATAAAACTGAGGTCCTCCTAGTAGGCACTAAATGTGCTTGGCCAAACCTGATAGTTTTTCTCTGACTATTGACAATTCTATAGTTCCTCCATCGCCTCAGGTTAAGTGTCTGGGTGTCATCCTGGACAGCACATTATCTTTTGAAGCTCACATCAACAATGTTACTCGGTCTGCATACTTCCACCTATGCAATATTAATCGTCTTCGCCCATCACGTAAACCTAAAAGCACAGCCATGCTCACTCAAACCCTGGTTAGACCCCATATTGACTACTGTAATTCTATCCTCTTTGGTCTTCCTCTCAAGTGTCATTATAAACTTCAGTTGGTCCAGAATTCAGCTGCCGGTATCATTACCAGAACTCCTTCCATAGATCATATCACTCCTGTTCTTCAGCAATTCCACTGGCTCCCTGTTAAATACCATATTGACGTCAAGATCCTGCTCCTCACCTTTAAGGCCCTTAATAACCTAGCTTCTTCGTATCTTTTCGAACTCCTTTATATCCACATGCCCTCCCGCACTCAGATCCTCTTCTGCTCTCCAACTCACTACACCATCGGCCCCGCTTGACTACCATCGGTCTAGAGCCTTCAGTCGTTTTGCCCCCCGCCATTGGAACTCTCTCCCACAAGAAATTCACAACATTGACTCTCTTTCAACCTTCAAATCCCATCTCAAAACTTACCTTTTCAAACTGGCATATTCAGTCTGATACACGCTTCATTGAGTTTTGTGCAGATGATGATTTTATACTCATCTGTTGTATTAACTTTTTATTGTCTGCCCTGCTTTGTTTTGATTTTATGCTGTCTGATACAGTGCTGCTTGTTTTTCACAGTCTTCTGTAAGGAGTCCTTGAGTGCTCTGAAAGGCACCCACAAATAAAATGTATTATTATTAGTTTAGTGCCTGTGCTAAAGCAAGATAGTCCCTTCTCTACCCCCCATTCCCACAAAACTTCCCAAGAACATGAAAGCCCAGTAAGAACTTCCCATATATCCATATCCAAGATAGCAACTGTATTAAACAGTTGCAAGCTCTCCTTAACTTTAGCTAACCCATGCATGCACTTCCTGGCAGTTTTAGCCTCAATCCCATATTGATGCTCGCATTCCTTCTCTTATCATTATTATGCCGATGACACCCAGCTGATCTTGTCCTTTCCTCCCTCTGACACACAAGTAGAGACACGCATTGCTGCGTGCTTGACTGACATCTCGGAGTGGATGGCGACACACCACCTGAAGCTCAATCTGGACAAGACTGAGCTGATGTTCCTCCCGGGGAAAGGTTGCCCGCACCGAGACCTGGCCATCACCATTGACAACACCGTGGTGATGCCAACTCGGACTGTGAGGAATCTGGGTGTGATCCTGGACAACCAACTGTCGTTTGCTGCAAATGTTGCATTGGTTGCTCGCTCCTGCAAATTTCTCCTCTATAACATCAGGAACATTCACCCATTCCTCACCGACAAGACGGCACAGGTGCTCATCCAGGCTCTGGTCATCTCCCGGCTGGACTACGGCAATTCCCTCCTTGCTGGCACCGGCCATCAGACCTCTGGAGCTTGTTCAGAAAGCTGCAGCTCGTCTGGTGTTCAACCGCCCTAAGTTTTCCCACACAACTCCCCTTCTCATGTCCCTACACTGGCTCCCAGTAGCTGCTCGCATCCATTTTAAGACTCTGGTGCTAGCCTACAGGGCAGTGAAAGGAACAGCTCCTTCCTATTTCCAGGCCATGGTCAAGCCCTACACCCCCACCCGACCACTTCGCTCTGCTGCCTCGAGATGCCTGGTTGCCCCGTCACTCAGAGGCCCTTGCTGCCGATCGACCCGGTCACAGATCTTTTCTGTGCTGGTCCCACAGTGGTGGAATGAACTCCCCACTGATGTCAGGACAGCGGAGTTGCTGCCCATCTTTTGGCGCAGGTTGAAAACTCACCTCTTTAAGAACTACTACCCTGTTACTTGTTCTTAGCGCTTACTGTATTCACTCATTTAAAAAAGAAAAAAAAACTCTTTCTTGCGCTTTTACTTTAGCACTGGTTTTGCTCTTAGATGCTTGTTTAGATGCACTTATGACCTCTGATGACTAGTAGTTCTCCTGATTTCCTACGTTAAATGCACTTATTGTAAGTCGCTTTGGATAAAAGCGTCGGCTAAATGACTGTAATGTAATGTAATGTAATGTAATGATCCAAATACCTCAAAACAACAGTTTTCAACTTTTAAGTGTCTACTAAAATCTATACACAGAAAAATTATGGTGAAAGTAATTGAAAAAAACAAATGAAACGAATGAGATGGAACTATGTAGTAGTTACGTAATATGCGCATGCGCATCAGTCACTGTGTCACAGAAGCGCAGCCCCATGGTAAGATGTCCGTATGGCGCTGTTTTGTGTGAGGTAGTTCGTCCGTCAGACCAGGGGGGGCGCTATTATTGGTTCCACTGTTGACGTTGTAGTAGCCCCAAATGTAAACAGAGACGTTAGCGCCATAAGCGATTAAGGCTAGGCTATTAACACAAAACTATGTAAGCTAACAAAACTACCAGTTAGCAGAACCCACATCAACAAGGAACTAAAGAGACAGCGTGTTCGTATAAGTGGTATCAAGTGCAAATGACACTCAAACATTCCCTATGTCATGCTCTCTATAAAAGTATAAACTAGGAGCATTAGCACGTAGCGCAACGGCGCTAATCAGAGATAGCATATTGATTTTGCCCAAGTTTCGCCACTATTATTAAAGTTACCGCTCTTCCCTGGTCGGTGATTGCGATGCATTGTGCTGAGTTGCCAGGGAAGTCACGGCATCCTCCACTGATGCAAGGTACTTTTTTTCTCCCATCTTTGGTTGTGATTCATAGTCTCGCTGGGAATAGGAGCGATGGCTTGAAGCCCTGTTGATACAGCCTCGACATCACCTCCCGGTACGCCGTGCGTTGCTCGATGACTTCGGGGCAGTAGTCTTCGAAGATTGCCACTGGTTTTCCCCGGTAGAACAGAACCTTCTCTCCTCCTTCGGGCCTCACGGATGATCGCCTCTTTCGTCTTGTAGTGGATGCGTACGATTACCGCTCTTGGCCTGGACCCCGGGGCAGGCTTGGCTGTAACAGCCCAGTGGGCACGGCCGGGCTCCGGAGGTGAAGGAAGGGTCTCGTCGCCGAGGATTTCCACCAGCAGCTCGGAAAAGAAGGCCGTGGGTTGTGTACCTTCAGTCGACTCAGGTAGGCCGATTATTCTTATGTTGTTGCGGCAGCTGCGTGACTCAAGGTCGATGGTTTTAGCCTGTAGCTTGTTGTAGCTCTCCATAGCTGTGTATTTAGCCTCCATCGCCTCCATTTGGTCTCTTAAGTTGGTTCGCGTTAGCCTCGAGCAAAACCAAACGATGGCCATGGTCTGTGAACGTTGCCTGGACAAAATCCAATTACACTTCAAGTGGTGCTATGGCCGATTTAAATTCCATGGAGAGGGCTTTTTTATGCTCCTCAAGTAGCTTTGCTAGGGCAGCCATGTTCTCCTCGGTGGTGATGGGGTTGTCTTTCTTTTTGGTCGTTCTCGATGTCATTTCAGAGTTGTTTTAGCAAGAAACGAGTATTACCAAAGGAATTGTCGAATTTCACGTTGGTGAGTGCAGAAATGAGGCTTAGAAATTAAGTTGTGTGTAAAGTGCAACAGGAGCTTGAGGAACACGTGTCTACTCCATCCATCACCTGGCAGTTCTCCGGAGATGCATTCTAATGCCAGGTGTGAACTGACATTGCTGTTCACTTGTGATTGGATCACCCAGGACATGTTAATGCCAGGTATAAACAACCTCATGGAAGCATACACTAAAGCACTTTTTTCCATTTCCGTGTGTGTGTGTGTGTGTGTGTGTGTGTGTGTGAGAGAGAGAGAGAGAGAGAGAGAGAGAGAGAGAGAGAGAGAGAGAGAGAGAGAGAGAGAGAGAGAGAGAGAGAGAGGGAGGGAGAGGGAGAGAGGGAGGATCGTTGGGGGTATTAAAGTATGTATAAAAATATGTATAAAAGGGTCCGCGGTGGTGTAGCGGTCTAAGCATCGGCTTTGTGTCGATGCAGTTGCCCACTGGGGACCAGGGCTTCGCGCCCCCGTCTCGTCAGATCCGACTATGGCCGGACTCGATGAAGCAGCAATAATTGGCAGCATTGTCTTCGGGAGGGGGGCGGAGTCGGCTTGTGTTCGTCACATGAATGCGTCTCTGTGTGTGTCGGGAAAAGCAGTGGTTTGGCCTGGATTCGCCTTGTCACGAAAGTGGCGAGGCGTCTCCTTCGAGACTGCTGGCCGGAGAGATGCAGTTGGTGAACGCATGCAGTACCAGGGTGGGTGTTTGAACTAAAATAGGGGATCGATTGGCCACTAAATTGGGAGAAAAAGGGAAAAATCAGAAATAAATTTAGAGAAAAAGAAACAAAAATGTATAAAACGTATGTATTAAAATATAAATGTAGGTATTGGTGGTACACTTAATGGATTAGTTAGAGTATGATCTCCAGGGAAATATTTCATAACTATCTCATACCTGGCGTGCTTGTGTTTTTTATATTTAAGGGCCATCATCAACCATTTCAACCCAAAGATCGAGTCCTACGCTGCTGTGAACCACATCTCCCAGCTATCAGAAGAACAGGTGAAATGCACTCGTTTGGGATTTTCTTTGTTCATACCACTTATAGAAAAATATGGCAGGTTCTTCGTCATGTTATAAATGCTCATTGCATTATTAATTTATCTATTATATTACAAGCTTATGTTTGCGACAAATGTTTTGTGACCGACCATGGTCTTTGACTTCATGTTGCATCACAGTAATCCTTGTCATCATTTGCATTATATTGTCTCCCATTCCCATTTTCAAGAATTGATACATAAATGTGTGTCACACATTTTATGCATGCCACTTCAGTCACTCATTCTAACATTGTTGACACAGTGTGCCATCGCTAGCATCCAGTGAAACATGCAATTACTTGACATTCATAAACACAGTAATTACCTGGAATATAGCTCAGTCCATACCATTAAAATGGCTTGCCCATTTTGGTTCCAAAGAATGCCTATTCATAAAGAATGCTTTTATTTATTTATCTATTTATTTTAATCCCGTGCTGTTGGCAGGCTTGGCATACAGCACTTCGCATACAACAATTTGTATGCCAGTTTGTCCTCGACAGAGGTAATCTGAAGTGGAGTTCAGATTCTCCACCTGCAAAGGCAATCTTTATAAATCATCAGGAACTGCTTATAATAACTCCATCTGTGGTATGACAAGACCAAAAGATTTCTGTTATACATTTGTAGCTGCCACCGGCCCCCCTCTTACGCATGTTTGATCAGCTACACGACCAATCAGCGTCACTGTGAAGAAATAGGTAAAGCCGTGTGCATTAGATTTCTAGCTCAAAACTCAAGATGCTGATTTTGTTTTAGTGATAAGACACCTTGAAGACCCACCATGATCCCAGAACACTTGAAGCTCATCATGACTCGTTCAATACTCAGGGTTCAAATAGGGTGAAGAATTGCAGTCTGTCCTACAACAGACTTGGGCTCTGAGCTTTGTGCGCTCTTTGACTGGTGAAGAAGCATGAGCTATATGAGGCTGTGTCATATTCTGTGCCACCTTTACTCATACTTCAATGAAAAACACAACACAACCTTATAAAGCAACAACAAAAAAATCATGCTTGTAATCATAGATTTTTGAAGATGTATATTTTTTAACCTTTCAATATGCATCCAAAGCGTGTAATTCATATTCATGAATATGTTCGTGATTTCGATTATGGAAAAGGTTTCATTTCCATGTGACGAGGTAATAAAAACACACCTAGGATCAACTTTGATACAGCAATACCTGCAAACATTGGTTTCTGAAATTAAGATTGAGCAACACAATAATGAGCCCCAGCTTGTACACACACACACACACACACACACACATATATATATATATATATATATATATATATATATATATATACACACACACACACACACACACACACACACACACACACACACACACAAATGTACAAGGTTAGAAAATGATCCATAAAGCAACGTCAGAGCTTCTAAACTGCTGAAGCAAGCAGTGAGTTTTTCAGTCGCTACGGGTGGCAGAAAGTTTGATGAGTGGTCGAAATTTACTGATCTGAGTAGAGTAAGCTCGGTTTAAAAGAGGGCAGCATGGTGGTGCAGGGGTTAGCATGGTCACCTCACAACAAGAAGGTCCTGGGTAAGAGTCCTGGGGTAGTCCAATCTTGGGGGTCATCCTCTGTGCGGAGTTTGCATGTTCTCACCGTGTTTACATGGGTTTCCTCCGGGTGCTCTGGTGTCCTCCCACAGTCCAAAGACATGTAGGTCAGGTGAATCAGCTGTACTAAATGATCTCTGTCAAGTCGATTTTATTTGTATAGCCTGACATCACAAATTTGCCTCAAGGGGCTGTGTGTGTGTGTGTGTGTGTGTGTGTGTGTGTGTGTGTGTGTGTGTGTGTGTGTGTGTGTGTGTGTGTGTGTGTGTGTGTGTACATGTTTAGCTATCCTTGTGTGGACATGGACATTTGGTCCACACAAGGATAGCTAAACCTGACAGCACGTACCTTGTGCGGACATTTCAGAGGTCCGCACAAGGAAAAGGGTCTATTTTAGGGTTAGGACTTGGTTTTAGGGTTATGGTTAGAATTAGGTTAGGGTTAGGGTTAGGCATGTAGTTTGCGTGGTTAAGGTTAGGGTTAAGGGCTAGGAAATGAATGTAGTCAATGAGGGGTCCGCACAAGGATAGTGAAACACGACTGTGTGTGCATGTGTGTGTTTGTGTGTGTGTGTGTCAGCCCAAGGGTGTTGTGATGTGTCTAGTGCAGCAGTGTGTAGTTGGAGGGAAGGTGCATGTGTTCTTCCAACCCGCTTGTGTCCCTCCTGCCCCTAGCTTGCTGCCGCTGGCTAGCCTTTGTGGCGAATAGGGAAGCATCCTAGCGTGTAAGCCTTCCCTTGCCAGTACATAGCCTCTCCTTCACCAAGACTCCTGCCAGGCCTCCCCGTGGCCACACATGGTAACTGGGGTCTTGCGGCCCCAGGCTAACTTGGCAGGGGATCTCGGAGCAGCAGTGGGCCCCAGAGATATGGTGTGCAGGCACTGGCACCTATCAACCACTGCCCCGCTGCCTTGTGGGTGAGTCTGGAAGACATAAGGCTAAGGGAGCTTACCCCAACAGAAAAGCAAGCTGTGGCGGCACGCTTCGAGGCGGTTTCCGAAAAACTGGATTTCCGGCAGCTCCCTGCAGTTGTGTGGAGGTGCCGGTCGTCTAGGGATCCCCCTTGCCATCGGAACCATCTCCTCTACAATCAAGTCATGTGGCGTTGGGAGAAGCGCACCCCCCATGCCACTTTAAAAACCATCTCTGCGCAGGTATCTTCTGCTATCTGAGTCCTCAAAGGACCCACAAATAGAAGAAGATGGTCATCATCGGGCACGATGGACAACCAGCAAGCAAGCAAGTGTGTCAGCCCTGTGGCGGCCTGTCCAGGGTGTCTCCATGACTGCTGGGATAGGCTCCAGCATCCCACGACCCTGAGAGCAGGATAAGCGGTTTGCATAATGATTGAATGAATGGATTTATGTCAAATGGTTACACCATGAAGATGGTTGTAAATTGGAAGTGCACCTTTATTTGTAGGCTGATAAGAGAGTGATGGATTCAGTCATTATACTCCTCAATTACCTCTGTGCTTTTATCTGCTAGATCTGTTCACAACAAAGGCGAGAGGCAGAAGTTTGTCAGTGATGTTGACAGTGGTCTACCACTGTGTTTCTTTATACATATCTTTTCAACTTAGTGTTTCTTATTACTGTTTAGATTAAAACCACCAAACCTTGTATTAAGTGGTGGTAATTTGCAGTGTGTCTACTTTAATGTTGGCTTAGTGTCTCCACTAAAAGTAATCACAGGGGAAAAAAAAGTTTTCTTTTTAATTGGACAGCTGGGTGTCACAGGTCTAAACTCATATTTCAACTTACTTTAAAAATGTAAGCCTAAATTCCTTTGTGTAAATATGTAGAGTGAAGTGTAATCTGCATGATTTATGATCCAGGTTCAGAGGTTTGATGGTTGGAGGCTTTTGATAGTTGTCATTATGATTACATGAGGATAAAAAGGTTTCCACCTTATATCTAAATGTGGTTGAGATGTGGTTGAGTAATCTCATTTCAAATTGGAAAATCAAAGCAAAATGATAACCTGTTAATATTGAGCAAGAAAAAACTACAACAGTCTTAAATGTTCTCTGTTGATTTCAGTATTCCCTTTGGTCTAGGTAGAGCGCCACACATGGAGCTGGAATGGGTTTAGTGTGTTGCTCTGAAATGCTAAGAGGCAGTTATGTGCAGACAGCCATTTTTGAACCAACATCTTCCAACTGATGGTCGTCAGTCAGTGTCTCTTTAACCTAATGGCTAGCGCTAAAGATAAAATCTATGAATTCATTTTTGTCAATAGCAGATAGTTAAAGCCTGTCTCCATCAAGGAATGATATTAAAAAAGGGCTGAATTCAGAGTTTTCTCACAATTTTGATTTAACATCTCAGTGTAGAGATTTATCCACGTAATTGTAACTCTATGGGCCCTATTTAAACAATCTATAGCGCATGGTCTAAAGCAGTGTTTCTCAACCGGGGGTCCGCGGACCGGTGTAATTGCAAGGGGTCCGTGAAAATAAAATATCTTTAAAAAAAAAAGATCCTATGACATTTATAGAAATAGGATTGTTTTACTCAAATGTGACTGAGACCTTTATCTACCTAAACTATAAAGGGTAACAGGACTTTTTTCTCTAATTACATCTGTTTCACAAGTGTAATTTATTGTATTTTAATAAGAGATCTCGCTCCCGTTTGCATTGTTAAAAGTTACTGCATAAAAATTCTGTTACATATATCTGAAAGTTACTGAATACATATTCTGTTTTGTTACATATATCTGAAAGTTACTGCATAAGAATTCTGTTTTATTAACTATATCTAAGTTACAACTGAAAGCTCTTATTTTTGCCCCAAAGAGTGAATAAATGCTATAATGCAATTTAAAATGCAGTTTCTACTGTTTCTATCAAATTGCAAACCCCTTCCCCCAAGATCAGGTGGAGGGGTCCTCAGGGTAGATCAAAAATACGCAGGGGGTCCAGGACCCCAAAAAAGGTTGAGAACCACTGGTCTAAAGCACATGGTACAAGTGTATTTAGGTCATGTCCAAATCCACTTTTGCGAGTTAAACGGTGCATAATCAGGGTGCAAAGTAAGGCGCAAAGGGGTTTTACTTAGTCTCTTTATTAATCATAGGTGTGTTTTGGACGTATCATGAATTAAACCAATCGGAGTGTCATCTCCCATTCCCTTTAAAAGCCAGATGCACTTGCTCATTGGTGCATTGCTATTTAAATGGCGGGTGAGCAGACCATCTATGAGAGCAGCAGGAATCCACCAAAGCTCAGATTCCATTTTGGCTTTTCTTTGTTAAATATCGTGACACACACAATAATAATCTTTAACATTGTAATGTTTTTAGTTGTAATCTTTTGCATGTTTATGCACTGCTGCGCATCCCTGTGTGTTCAGAAAGCTGCAGCTCATCTGGTGTTCAACTGCCCTAAGTCTCCCACACAACTCCCCTTCTCATGTCCCTACATTGGCTCCCAGTAGCTGCTCACATCCAGTTTAAGACTCTGGTGCTAGCCTACAGGGCAGTGAAAGGAACAGCTCCTTCCTATCTCTAGGCCATGGTCAAGCCCTACGCCCCCGCCCGATCACTTCACTCTGCTGCCTCGGGACATCTGGTTGCCCCATTGCTAAGAGGCCCCTGCTGCCGATCGACCCGGTCACGGCTCTTTTCTGTTCTGGCCCCACAGTGGTGAAATGAACTCCCCACTGATGTCAGGACAGCGGAGTTGCTGCCCATCTTTCGGCACAGGTTGAAAACTCACCTCTTCAAGAACTACTACCCTGTTACTTGCTCTTAGCACTTATTGTATTCACTCATTTAAAAAAGAAAACTCTTTCTTGCGCTTTTACTTTAGCACTGGTTTTGCTCTTAGATGCTTGTTTAGAGAGAAGATGCACTTATGACCTCTGATGGCTAGTAGTTCTCCTGATTTCCTACGTTAGATGCACTTACTGTAAGTCGCTTTGGATAAAAGCGTCGGCTGAATGACTGTAATGTAATGTGTAACAAGCAGAGTGTATGCACGTTGTGCACCCATCTATGTAGGCACATCTTACTATCTGACTAATGGGCTAATTTAAATAGCAGGAAAATATTGCGCCATTGACTTTAGACCAGGTTTTTGTTGGTCAGTCGTGCAATCACCTTCCGCTGCCTCAAGATAGCAATGCTCCTGACCACACCTCATTTTAACACCAACATGCCCATGGGCACTCAGATGGGCGCAAGTACATTTGCGGGAAGATGACAACTGCGTTGGTCGGAAACTAGTAAGGACACTTGTGCTGCACTTTGTGCCGGGTGTAAGATTGGGCCCTATATTTTAGAATTGCTTTTCTCTCATAATTCTGACTGTATCTCAGAATCCTGAGTTTTTCATCTCATAATTGCAACTTTTTTTTCTTCTTACCAATGTGAGAATTGGCTATGCATTCAAATAAAAGAGGTGTCCCTAAGCCTGTGGTGCGGTAGCTTCTTGAGTAGTCTTTATGTAATGGACACCATTTTGCCAATACTTGGAGCCCTGTCTCAAATGGTACACTTACAGTCCTGCGGTCTCAATGTCTTCAAGGCCATAGGGTGTCCCATTTCTGATTCCTTGCTCCTCAAGAGCACTCACAAAGGCCGCCAATGAGCCCCTGATGTGTCCCTTGATGAAACCTGCGTCATTGCAGACTTCACAGTGGCTTGTTATTCAACACTCCTCATGACTGGTTTCACTTCTCACCTCGTGAGTGTAATTTCTTCCATATTAATGCGTTTGGAGATTCGCCGCCACTGTCACCGCTTTGCAGAATGAATTTTCAGCACGTGCTCCACATTTCAGGGTCTTTCACGCTGACTGTGGTGCACTCGTTGCAACTTGTAAAGAGATGGAGTCAGCCAAGATGAAAACAAGCAAGACTCAAACTGCACAGGAAACCTTTTATGGAGAAATATTTCCATATATTGAAAATATATGCAAATATAGGGCGGCACGGTAGTGCAGTGGTTAGCGCGGTCGCCTCACAGCAAGAAGGTTCTGGGTTCAAGCCCCAGGGTAGTCTAACCTTGGGGGCCGTCTCGGGTCGTCCTCTGTGTGGAGTTTGCATGTTCTCCCCGTGTCTGTGTGGGTTTCCTCCGGGGGCTCCGGTTTCCTCCCACAGTCCAAAGACATGTAGGTCAGGTGAATCGGCCGTACTAAATTGTCCCTAGGTATGAATGTGTGTGTGTGTGTGTGTGTGTGTGTGTGTGTGTGTGTGTGTGTGTGTGTGTGTGTGTGTGTGTGTGTGTGTGTGTGTGTGTGTGTGTGTGTGTGTGTGTGTGTGTGTGTGTGTGTGTGTGTGTGTGTGTGTGTGTGTGTGTTGGCCCTGTGTGATGGCCTGGCGGCCTGTCCAAGGTGTCTCTCTGCCTGCCGCCCAGTGGCTGCTGGAATAGGCTCCAGCATCCCCGCAACCCTGAGAGCAGGATAAGCAGTTTGGATGAAGGATGGAGGGATGGATGAATATCCCAAATCTCTTGTTATTGCTTTATTTTTGTGTTAAATGAAAAATGGCTATTTAAACATTCTATCGCTTTCTTAAACCAAAACAATGCATGATAGATTCCATAGTTGGGAAAATCGATGCACATCTGTGTATCTTGACAGGGAAATTTTGAATATGGTGTAGCCTATATAGTGTCCCCCTTCCCGAGGCTACACAGACCTACTTCTCAAATCATATTAGGGTTGAATGCAATGCTTGTTATTAAAGAAATCAGGGCAGTCAGCTAAAATCAAAACTTTTCTTCATTTTTCCTTTTTTATTGTCCTCTTTGTTTTTATTTGATATGTGACATTACTTCACATCACTTGGCACAAAAGCTCGACTTGATTCAGCTCGGCACGGTGCAAATTAGTTTTTGTGCTGCAAAATGCAGACATTGATGGGTTCAACGGTGAAGGGGTGGGGTTTGTGCTCCCAATGTGAAACAGGCTTTCACCCCCGGACGTAGCACGCTTTTGAAGATGTGGTGTACTGGAGATTGGTGTCATAATAAAAAATATAAATCAATACATTTGACAATCTTACTACAGGCTGCACGGTGGTGCAGTGGTTAGCGCGGTTGCCTCACAGCAAGAAGGTCCTGGGTTTGAGCCCCGGGGTAGTCCAACCTTGGTGGGTCATCCCGGGTCGTCCTCTGTGTGGAGTTTACATGTTCTCCCCGTGTCTGCGTGGGTTTCCTCCGTGGGCTCCAGTTTCCTCCCATAGTCCAAAGACATGTAAGTCAGGTGAATTGGCGGTACTAAATTGTCCCTAGGAATGAATATGTGTGCGTGTCGGCCCTCTGATGGCCTGGCTGTCTGTCCAGGGTGTTTCCCCACCTGCCACCAATGACTGCTGGGATAGGCTCCAGCATCTCCGTGACCCTGAGAGCAGGATAAGCGGTTAAGACAACGGATGGATGGAATCTTACTACACATTTTTGCTCAATTTTTAAAACAAAATTTAAAGATCTATCCTGCTTCAACTTCTAAAATGGAGTATTAGGGCCAGGTGAGAGAAAAAAAATGTTGATTTTTTTTTTCTTTTTTAAGAAATGAAATGGAAAATTGAAAATTATATATAGTTTCAGGATTAAGATGAAATTTTGCAAAAAAAAAAAAAAACAACCCAATTTTTTGACATGCTTTGAAATCAAGCATACTCAGTGAAGTGCAAACCACTGTCCAGCAGCATGGTGTCAAATAACTAACTTAATAATAACTAACATAAAGGTATGTCAAGATTTCTCAAAAATGTCAAAATTTGACCTACCTTTTATGGAATTTGGAAATTTCTTTAAACGCATAAAGATTACTGTCCTAACCTTCTACAATCTCTTCCCTCTGCCTTTTTAATGAGGTATGAAACCTTGCATTTCCTGCCTTTTTTTTCTGACATCTAGGGTTTTCCCTCCCCTTCCTGTCACTTCATCGCCGCAGACCATCTGTATTCCTTACAGTGACATGGACGGCCTCAAGAAACAACAGAATTTCAATGGGCTTCCACACACACACACACACACACACACATACACACACACACGCACAGTTGGAGAAAACAATACACAAGGCTGCCTGTGCTCCTGTGTGCTTAAAGATCCAGATACACACTGGAGGTCTCATTTATCAAGCAGGATATGAATGCTTTTCTTCTCCAATCATCCATACAGTTATTTACACAAGAGGTGTAATATTTCTGAAAGTTTTTGAGTTTATGATTTGTTCGGGAAAATGTTCATATCTTACAGGGGGTTCCTTAACACTTAAATTATGCGTGCGTAAATACGTAAACCTGTTATCTAGCTGTTCTTTTGGGCTTAAAGTGCTATTGATCAAGAGCTGTTCATAAATTAGGATAATTTATGTGTGTGTGTGTGTGTGTGTGTGTGTGTGTGTGTGTGTGTGTGTGTGTGTGTGTGTGTGGAGTAAAATGTTTTTGCAAGTTGGAGGACTACTTAAATAATGTCAGTGATTTATTTCTTTGACATTTATAACAATTTATACAGGGATGGCATTTAACTCTCGAAAATAAATTGAACCAAGCTGTACAACCTAAGAGCAAAATTATCAACGTTAAGATGGTCAGACACGCTAAAATATATTTTTATCTGGGTAATGTTTTAGGTAGCAGGCAATAATAATAATAGGCATCAACTCTGCAAATAACTGCATCTGTTGAAATTGCTGTTCTCTTTTTTATTGGGGATGGTAAATCAATAAATAATAAATTGGTGCAGCATCAGCAGTAATGCGGACGTTGTAGTGGACCGTTGTGGTGAAGAGGGAGCTGAGCCGGAAGGCAAAGCTCTCAATTTACCGGTCAATCTTCGTTCCAACCCTCACCTATGGTCATGAGCTTTGGGTAGTGACCGAAAGGGTGAGATCGCAGACACAAGCAGCTGAAATGAGTTTCCTCCGTAGGGTGTCTGGGCTCAGCCTTAGAGATAGGGTGAGGAGCTCGGACATCTGGAGGGAGCTCGGAGTAGAGCCGCTGCTCCTTTGCGTCGAAAGGAGCCATATGAGGTGGTTGGGGCATCTGATTAGCATGCCTCCTGGGCACCTTCCTTTGGAGGTTTACCGGGCACAACCAACTGGGAAGAGACCCCGGGGTAGACCCAGAACTCGCTGTAGGGACTACATGTCCAATCTAGCCTGGGAACACCTTGGGATCCCTCAGGAGGAGCTGGAGGGCGTTGCTGGGGAGAGGGACATCTGGAGTGCCCTACTTAGCTTGCTGCCACCGCGACCCGACCCCGGAGAAGCGGCTGATGATGAATGAATAGTAAATCAAAACTAGGTGAACGCCTTTGGATGTGGATGTTTTGTATTAATGTATTTGAATACAACTCTGCATCACCCACGTTTTGAAACAGAGATGCACATACATGTGAGAATAGTGTCTTGTCTTGCCTTGTCAGGCAAACCACTGAGCCTAACATACATCGTCTTTTAAGGTATTTTAGCCTTTGTTAGATAAGACAGTCAAGAGTGACAGTAAACTCATGGTGAAGAGAGTAAGGAAAGACGTGCAGCAAAGGTCCCATAACTGGATTCAAACCACAGCCTACATGGTATCTGGTGAAAGGTTGGTTTTCAATGATCTCCAAGTGCCAGGGGAAATGTGACAGGCAAAATGTGTTGGTCCCTATGTTTGCGGGTGTGTGTGTGTAAGAGAAGTATTTTTTGGGGGGATGCATGACAAAGTGGCTGGCCTGTGCACTTTCCTGTGAATGTTTCATGCTGTTGCTGCTGTGCTGAGCCATGCAGGGTCTACCGGAGTTGAAAAGGTCTGCTTAGGGACCATTTCACGGATGAGTGGAGAGCCGCCGGCGGTGGACGCGTGCACAATTATTGCATAATTACCTTTTGATTTCAACCCACCTTCTTATCTCAGCTAGCTCTTCCCGCAGGCAGTTGTAGCCTCTCCGTTTTTGTGCATGTGTGTACTCAGATACACACACATGCACACAAATGCATACCGACCTTCTTTACTTTGTTTGGTCACAAACCTTGTTGAGTGAAGTTGTGCTTTTCTGAAAGAAATCTGAAATAGACGAGCACCGTTAGGCAAGCCTAAGAATTTTGGCTGTTAAACCTAATGGCCCATTTGCTTGCGGAGAGAGCAAGAGCAAACTAGAAACAAAGCAAACAGATTTCCCTTGCCCCACATTGCCAGTCACTTGCCAACATCACTACTAGGTGACAACACAGAAAAGGTGATAAGAAATACCTCCTCAGAAACGGGCATACAAAGGAATCAGATGCTGCTTAGTGGATAGCACTCAACTTGACGTCTTATGTATAAATTATTATTTAACGAATTTTTACCACAATTTATATTTCACTTATGAGCGAGTAATACATTTACTATACAAAGCATTAACTGCTCATGTGCATATAAGATCCATAGAGCCATAATTTTGATTTTGTAAAATTTCTCTTTCCCTCTTCTCTCTGTTGCCTCCTGCTGTAGGTGTTGGAGGTGGTACGGTCCAACTATGACACACTGACCCTGAAGCTACAGGATGGTCTGGACCAGTTTGAGAGATACTCGGAGCAGCCTAAAGAGGCCGCCTTCTTTAAGGAACTGGTGAGCAAGAGCAGAGCATGTGTTTATGTGTGCACGTGTTAATGGCAATATCAACAACTTGCAAACCCTTTTGAAGAAACAGACGCAGGGACGAGGTTACTCAAGGGGTCTGGGTTTGGAAAATGAATTCTGTCTAGGCAAAGAGCTGAGGTTGATGAGTACCTGTACCAATGGGCAGTGGGGTTTAAACCGGGTTACATTCCAGACTCGAGGTCAAGTATTTTCTTTTGGATTAGTCCACACATATAGCTTAAACTGTACACAGCAAATGCTGGCAAATTGTTATGACAACAGTGGAGTGATAGTGGGGAAAAGATTATTTTACCAAGTAAAAGTATGTCTCAGAAATAGGTCTTAAGAAGTGATTTACTTTAAAAGACTACACTTAGTTCTGCCAGCCTAAGCTGTCTGTGCAGGACTTCTGAAAAAAGTAGCTTTGACAAAAAAAAGGCTGGTCTACATTCATCTTGAAGTGATAATTCACCCCCAAAGTGAACGGTCCCTCGCCCTCAGGTCAGCAGAAACTCAGATTAGTGTTTTGTTTACATACAACATCGAAGGAGTTATCCAACAAAATGTCAGAGCAGCGTTTCTTCCAGACAATTGCAGTGGATGGGGATTCATCAGAGTTCTGAAAATGGCAAAACCAATGACCATCCAAGTCTTCTGAAGCTGTAAAATAGCTCTGTGAGTGGAAAAGGCTGAAATTCAAACCATTATTTACTGCAAATCTCCCCATTCCTCCCTCACTTTGAAAACGAAGCTCGCACGGACACGTTAGGGTTCAGAGATGTTCAGAGGTATTCTCGTGATAACGTCTCTGTTTGAACTTCTCTGTTTCTTTGAAAATGTTTGGAACAATAAGGTAAGTTTATTTGAATATAGCAAATTTCATACACAAAGGCAATTCAAATTGCTTTGCATAAAGGCATTAATAAGACTTTAAATAAGAGATACAGAGCAAGATAAAAAGATTAAAAATATTAAAAGGATAAGATCAAGAATTACAGGAAAAAAAATTACAGGATAAACATAAGTGGTTAAGCAATAAAATAGATTAAAAGAATCTCCCAACACGGGGGTCGCTGGTTCGATTCCCCATGTTACCTCCGGCTTGGTTGGGCGTTCCTACAGACCTTGGCCTACCAGGTCATGTCTGCAGGTGGGAAGCCGGATGTGGGTATATGTTCTGGTTGCTGCACTAGCGCCTCCTCTGGTCGGTCAGGGAGCCTGTTTGGGGGGAAGGGAGAACTGGGGGGAATAGAGTGATCCTCCCATGCGCTACGTCCCCATGGTAAAACTCCTCACTGTCGGGTGAAAAGAAGCAGCTGGCGACTCCACGAGTATCAGAGGAGGCATGTGGTAGTCTGCAGCCTTCCGTGGATCGACAGAGGGGGGTGGAGCAGTGACCGGGATGGCTCAGAAGAGTGGGGTAGTTGGCTGGATACAATTGGGGGGGGGGAGAAACCCCACCCCCAAAAAAAGGCTAATCTGACACTTCCAGACGAAAGCTGCTCTTCCATTTTGTTGGCTAACTCCTTCAGTGTTGTATAGAAACAAAACACTGATCTGGGCTTCTCCTGGTATGAGGGTGGGTAGATAATCACAGGAATTGCACTCTTAGGGTGAATTATCCCTCTCAGTCTAGATTTAGGAATGACCAGGAGGCCCCTGTCTGGGTTTTGGGGGTTACAGTCAGGCTCCTATGGGGTTAAAGTGTCAGAGTAATAACCAGGTCCAAACTCACTCGTGCTTAAAAAGTGAACCAGTGGCACAATACTACAGGGACTTTGCTGTGATTTGCTGTTTGCACCTGTTCAAATCCTGGTTGCTGCTTTCTGTAAATGCAAGAGGCAGTGGATAGACTTTTCATTCAGCAGGAATAAAAAGATTTGCGGTTATCAAGATGAGTGGGTATTAAAGCTTACACTGACTTGCTCCATATTTTTGAGTCAAAGTTTGTGTTCATGTACATGTTTTAAGTGGAGGGTGTTTGTTTGTCTGAACTGTCTCCTTAAATCCCACTATGAGACAAAACCCATTGTCTTTGCAATTGTATGCTTAGCATCTACATAAACTTTAGATAAACTGAAACGTTATTTTGTTTTCCAACTAAAACCTAATACAGTTTTTCTGCAGTCTCTCCATTTTCCTTGACTCTTTCTCTTGGTTTTTCTCTCCGTGACTCAGGTGCGCTCCATCAGTCTGAATGTGAGGAAGAACGTCTCCCTAAACACACTGAGTCAAGATGTCCTGCTCAAAGAGTTTTCCACCATCTCTTGAGACGTACGCTGACACACACGTCTCACTCCTCCTCCTCGTTTCAGAAGGACACAGGATTTTGTGCATGTGGACATGTGTACATGTTCACACAGTTGCACACGTGTCCACACACACACACACACACACACACACACACACACACACACACACTAATACAAGTCTTGGTTATCCTCTCCATTGTTCCTATTGAATCCCATTCCTAGACCCCCCCCCCCCACACACACACACACACACACTTCAGTCTTCTTTCTCCTGTGTCTGAGATTAGGGCAACTTCTTTCACAGAGACAAACTCACACTTACATACTCCCTGGATGCACATCACTACTGAAGATCTGATGGGCATTTCCTGCAAGTTAGCTCAACTTTCATGTGCGTGTGTGTATGTGGATGATTCATAAAGGTGCCTGTATTACACTGGTCTGTGTGAGTTTATGTGTAATCTTCAGTATTTGCAGGACCGTTAACTGCCACACGAAAGGCTGGATTTACACCACAGCAGGATTTCTTTTTTTCTTCTTAGCCTTGATCTTTCACTAATTCCTTAGCAGCCCCCCTCCCCCCTCTCCCTGACCATTGTTGGTATTGTAAATAACTTCTGATGTTCAACTTATCAAAGTTTTTTTTTCTTTTTTTTTTAGTACAGAATTTGTGTCCTAGTAATTTTTTCAGGGGGGAGTTTTTCGCTTTTGAGGGACATCTTCTCATTTAGCAACAACTCCCAACATCGGCAAAAACATCCCACGTTGAAGCTGAGCTTGGTAAACCTGGATAAGAAACCTGGATATAGATGCATTCTGGACAAGTCAAATCAAAGATATTTCTTGGTGGTTGAATGTTGATCATGTGAACGCTAACCCAATTTACGCCATGTTCTGTATTTACACATCTGACTGTGGGGTAGACCATGGTGGCCAATAATTAATCTGAAAATGCTCTTTGAAGTAACAATCTTTTTTGTTGTTTTTGAAAGCCCCTTGCGTTTTTTTAAAAAAAAGCCTCGATTAATAAGTCACTACTGTACTTTGCACAAGTTGTTTCTATTCTAACAGACGGGAACTGAAACTAAATTTGCCCAAGTGATTGGTTGGATTGAAACGTTTGTGGAAGAATGTTTAGGCTTTCCATTGTGTTTCATGGAGGCGATTGTGGCAGCCAGAAATTGGGAGGTATGTCCGTTGAGTGACTCTCATGTAAGAATGAAAACACGAGTCTGTGTATTCACTCTCCTGAAATTAGCCTCGCTCTCGCTTGCTGAGAAATTTGACATCTGTGACTGGAATCAAGTCTGTATTATGAATATCTTTTGCTTAAAGCCTTGGTTCTCCCATCGTTAATCTCTATGGGTTCATTATTTATGCCTGTTTTTAAATAAAGGTTGGTTTCCTACTGTTCAACTACCGCCTCTTCTCTTGACAATGGTAAATAAGTTGAGAAACTCAAATATTCACGGAATTTGTTTTTCTGGATGTTATTGTTCACTCTTACATTGATAAAAGAGAACCCCCCTCCCCCCTTTTCTCCCAATTGTACTTGGCCAATTACCGTATTTCTCCGAGCCGTCCTGGTCGCTGCTCCACTCCCTCTGCCATTCCGGGGAGGGCTGCAGACTACCACATGCCTCCTCCGATACATGTGGAGTTGTCAGCCGCTTTTTTTCACCTGACAGTGAGGAATTTCGCTAGGGGGCGTAGCGCGTGGGAGGCTCACGCTTTTCCCCCAAGTTCCTCCTCCCCCCTGAACAGGTGCCCCGACTGACCAGAGGAGGTGCTAGTGCAGCGACCAGGACACATACCTACATCCGGCTTCCCACCCGCAGACATGGCCAATTGTGTCTGTAGGGCTGCCCGACCAAGCCGGAGGTAACACGGGGATTCGAACCGCCTGTCCCTGTGTTGGTAGGCAACAGCATAGACCGCTATGCTACCCGGACGCCCTGATAAAATACATTTAAGATGGCTATTGTCTTACAGGCACATTGTGCTGTAGGCATCAATGTATTATTCCCTGGTCTGAACCGTCAAAAGTCCCACCTGTTTACATCTGTAACTGGATTGGCCTCATAGTCTCTCTCTCTCTCTCTCTCTCTCTCTCTCTGAGCGGAAGTGCGAGTGAGTGTACGGAGCAGCAGCGTGTTGTTTCGGTGTGAGTTAGTTTCTGAATTTTGGAGTTTTTTTGTCTGGTCCCTTTCACGTGCTTTCTGTGGGTTTGTTGTTGTTTAGTTTTTAGTTCGTTTTTCTCGGTGGTAGGTTTAAGCGGAGTTGTTTATTTTCGGTAGCGCTGCCACCGGCCCGGCGGGGCAATATGGCCGCTGTGGGAGGTGGAGGAACGGCGTTCGAAAAATTGACACGCCGGCACGCGATTAAAGTGGCTCCGGTTGTCAAATGCTCGGTGGAGGAGTGCTGCCTCGCGGTAGGTGAGCATGTGGGCTATGGGAGCATCAAATCGGCGTCCAGAATGAACGGTGCAGTAGTCATGTTTCTGGACAGTATTGATAAGGTCAACCAGGTGGTGGAAAGTGGTGTGGTGATTAGGGACATGTTGACTCCCGTTCTGCCGCTGGTTAACCCAGCCAAGAGAATCACCATTTCCAATGCTCCCCCGTTCATGAGAAATGCAGCTTTTGAGAAGGAGCTTGCAAGATACGGACAACTAGTGTCCCCCATAAAAATGGTCTCCTCCGGTTGCCAGTCTCCTCACTTGAAACACGTTGTGTCCCATAGGAGGCAAGGTTTCATGATTTTGAAAAATAATGCAGAGGATTTGGATCTGAAGCTGAAATTCAGGATTGATGACTTTGATTATATTGTATTTGTTACTTCTGGTATGATGAAATGTTTTGGCTGTGGGTCAGAGGGGCATTTAGTACGGTCTTGTCCCGAAAGGAGTGAGGGTAGATCTGAGCCTCAAGGGCCGCCTTCGTCCACCGATGCCGCCGCGAGCGGCGCATCTCCGGCTGGAGACGGCGCGGCCGAGTCGGCACAGGGCAGACAGGAGACTGGGAAGCGAGGGGTGGGAGAAACAGACCAGGTGGTGACACAGAAAAAGACCGAGGCTGGGAAACATGAGGAAAATGGACGGACTGAGCAGGCAGGAGAAGGAGGTGTACAGGCTGAGCATATTAAAACCGTTGAGCACACTGAGAAGGTGACGGAACTTGGGCAGGTCAAGCTGATGGCCAGGATGAGCAGGTAGGGGAGGTTGAACGGAATGAAACGGAAGAGGAAAACAGCGAGACCAGGGATCATAGCAAATTGGCTGGGCCAGATACGAGTGGTGGTCGGAGGACGCAAATACAGCAGACTGCTGTTAGAGTGGCAGAGTCTGTACTCGAAGAAGAGGCAGAGATTATGTTGGACGATGAAATAAAATCAAAAAAGTCAATTAAAAGGAAGCCGACTGAAGGTAGACAGGAAAATTTAAAAGCGAAGAGGGCTTCAAAAGATAAAAAGCCATCCTCCTCTTTGTCTGATGAGAACACAGACGAAAGTGAGTGTGAGTTAGGTTCCTCTCCTCGTACACAGATGGACACAGAAGGCAGCTATGCCTTTCTGAAGATCAGGAAGTTTTTGCAGGTTACCAAGGGTTTGAGGGCGGTCAAGGTGGAAAATTATTTTCCAGACTTGCAGCTTTTTATTGAATCAGTTAAATGCTTTATGAAAAACACAGGGGACTTGGAGGTGAACACATTCACTGAGCAGGAAGTCTTCAGACTGAAAAAACTTGTACAGAAGGTAAAACTGCAACTTCATGATGATGATTAAGACACGTTTGGGTATTGTTATCTTTTTGGTCAGTGTACGCTTGTTTCTGGCACAGTTCAGCCCCACTCTCCTCATGTGTAATATACAATTAGGCACTTTAAATCTGAATGGAGCAAGGGATGACATGAAAAGAGCTGCTGTGTTTAAACTGGTTGAGCTGAAGAAAATAGATGTCTTGCTTGTGCAAGAAACACATAGCACAGCAGATAATGAAACTGAATGGAAGAGGGATTGGACTGGAAAATTGATTCTCAGTCATAAATATTAGTGGTGGGGTCGGGATTCTTTTCTCAAGAGATTTTTTGCCATGCTCCCTTGAGGTAGAGGAAGTAGTCGAAGGCCGGCTACTGAAAGTAAGGGCGCAGTATGACAACGCAACACTGGTTTTTATAAATGTTTATGGTCCAACCCTTGGCCCTGAAAGAGTAGTTTTTCTGGATGTGTTATCTGATGTTATTAGTAAATGTGACAGTGAGGAGTATTTATTTCTGGGAGGGGACTTTAACTGTACAGAGAATTGCAAGTTGGACAGGAACCATCAGGAACCACATCCTGCATCTCTTAGTCGGCTCACACGCTTGGTTAATTCGTGTGAACTGACAGATGTTTGGAGAGCTTTTTATGGGACCCAGAGGCAGTATACATGGACACATCTAAAAGATAACGCACTATCCATGGCACGGCTTGATCGGTGTTATTGTTTTAAACATCATTTTAATGTGTTTAAACAATGTAACATGCTTCCAGTTTGTTTCTCTGACCACTCTCTTGTACAGTGCTCGGTTTTCATACGAAGTGTTAAAACAAATAGTGCTTTCTGGCATTTTAACACAGGCCTCCTAAATGATAACAACTTTACAAAAATTTATTTCTGATTTTTCCCTTTTTTCTCCCAATTTAGTGGCCAATTGATCCCTATTTTACTTCAAACACCCACCCTCGTATTGCATGCGTTCGCCAACTGCATCTCTCCGGCCGGCAGTCTCGAAGGAAAGCGCCTCCCCACTTTCGTGACAAGGCGAATCTAAGCCGAACCACTGCTTTTCCGACACACACAGAGACGCATTCACATGACGAACACAAGCCGACTCCGCCCCCCTCCCGAAGACAGCGTTGCCAATGATTGCTGCTTCATCGAGTCCGGCCATAGTCGGATCTGACGAGACCGGGGCGCGAACCCCAGTCCCCAGTGGGCAACTGCATCGACACCAAGCCGATGCTTAGACCGCTACGCCACCGCGGACCCTAAATGATAACAACTTTAGAGATGCTTTTAAGTTTTTCTGGGGCCAATATAGGAGCCGAAGGTCTGAATTTATTTCTCTGCAGCAATGGTGGGACATTGGCAAGTGTCAGATAAAGCAGTTTTGCCAGCAGTACACTCGCAATGTCACCAGAGACATAGCCAGATCTATGAGAGATCTAGAGGATGAAATGGTGGAACTACAGAATTTGGCAGATTCCACAGGAGACGGAGGCCATGTAGAAGCTCTCAAATCCAGAAAGTCTGCTTTGGCTAGCCTGCTGGGTATTACAGCACAGGGGGCACTGGTCCGCTCGCGCTTTCTGAACGCCACACATATGGATGCTCCTTCTCACTTTTTCTTTAGTCTAGAGCGCAAGAATGGGCAGAGAAAAACCATTCACTCTCTGCGTACTAACACTGGTGTGCAGCTGTCAGATTTTTCTGGAATTCTGAAATACGCAGCAGGGTTCTACAGTGACCTCTATAAGAGCGAACTCAGGCAGGATGTGCTGGGGGCTGAGTCATTCTATCATGGGCTAAAAAGGGTTGAGGTAGCGCTCAATACAGACCTCGAGGCTCAACTGTCCCCTGAAAAACTCCATGACGCCCTGCAAAGTCTGGAAAGTGGCAAGGCACCTGGTATAGACGGGTTACCTGTTGACTTCTATAAGTCTTTTTGGCCGGTGCTCGGAGGGGATTTGTTGACTGTACTGAGGAATAGTGCAACTGAGGGGCGATTGCCTCAGAGTTGCAGAAGGGCCGTCATTACTCTCTTGCCGAAGAAAGGGGATCTGCAGGACATTAAGAACTGGCGGCCAGTGTCCTTGCTCTGCACCGATTACAAGATCTTTTCTAAGGTGCTAGCAAACAGACTGAGAAAGGTGATGAAGGAGGTCATCCATGTTGACCAGACTTACTGTGTGCCCGGTAGGCTGATCACTGACAACATTGCATTAATTAGGGACGTTTTGGACATCTCTAGTTCATTGGGAGTTGAAACTGGTCTTATTTCCATAGATCAGGAAAAGGCTTTTGACCGGGTTGAACACCAGCACTTGTGGCAAACCATGAAAGCTTTCGGTCTCAGCCCAGGTTTTATAGCTACGATCAAGGTTTTGTACAGTGACATTGAGAGTGTACTTAAAATTAACGGTGGTTTGAGTGCTCCTTTTAAGGTTCAAAGGGGAATCAGGCAGGGATGTTCTTTGTCTGGAATGTTGTACTCCCTGGCCATTGAGCCCCTGTTGCATAAATTGAGGTGTGAGTTGTCTGGAGTTGCTTTTGTTGGTTGCGGCACAACTTTTAAGCTCTCTGCCTATGCCGATGATGTAGCTGTTCTTGTAAAGGACCAAAGAGATATTGATGTCTTAGTAAAAAATGTTATCAAGTTTGGTCAGATATCATCGGCTAGGGTAAACTGGGGAAAAAGTGAGGCACTGATGGTAGGAGAGGGACTGAACAGTAAACTCATGTTACCTGGGGGATTGACATGGAAAAGGGGAGGGATGAAATATCTGGGAGTGTTTGTGGGGAATGACACCTTCTCAAATAAGAATTGGGAGAATGTCTTGGAAAAAGTTGAAGGGCGTCTTAGGAAGTGGAAATGGATTCTACCACAACTGTCGTATAGGGGGCGCATGTTAGTAATCAACAACCTGGTGTCATCAACGCTATGGCATCGATTAACATGCGTTGATCCTCCAACCAACCTCCTGGCCAAGATTCAGGCTGTGCTGGTGAACTTTCTCTTGGACAACTTGCACTGGATTCCTCAGAGTGTGCTGTACCTTCCTAAAGATGAGGGGGGTCAAGGGCTAGTCTATCTGGCCAGCAGGGGTGCAGCCTTCCGCCTCCAGTTCATTCAAAGATTGCTCACTGGGCCTAGAGATCTAGTGTGGCGACCAGCAGCCTGTGCAATACTTCGACGGTGTTGTGGACTCGGAATAGACCTGCCCTTGTTCCTAATGGCTATTAAGAACTCAGACCTCAACGGATTGCCTGGATTTTATCGTGGGCTCATGAGAGTGTGGAATATGTTTGAGAAGGAGAGAATGGGCTGTTCTGACTCTCTGAGCTGGCTTCTAAAAGAGCCGGTGGTGTATGGTGGGCGTATGGACACGTTCTGCGACTTTGGACCCACGGTATCAAAGCTGTTCTGCCAGGCAAAGGTCGTAACATTGGGTCAGGTGGTGGAGCTGGCTGGGCCCAATCTTGACAACGCTGCCACTCTAGCATCTCACCTGGGAGTGAAATCTACGCGCCTCCTTAGTCGGGTACTACTTAAGTGGAACGGTCAGCTCACAGCAGTAGAACGGGGGCTTTTGACATCGTACTGCAGTGGTTCTACTCATCCCAATTGTGAGGATCCATTTCCTGTTTTAAAGGTTGTTCCTGATCTGAAAAATTGTATGGGGCCACTTTTGGATTTGGGAAATGCTCTTAATGAAAGGCTGAATGTACTTAAAGGTAAGACCATGTATAATATGCTTGTAAAAGTCTTGAATAAAGATAAACTGAGTGGTCGGACTGATACACCCTGGAGGGCCCAGCTGGGCTTGGGGGAGAATGTGAAGCCAGTCTGGAGGGGCTTATACAAACCACCGTTAATTAAAAAAGCTGGTGATCTGCAGTGGAGGGTCTTGCATGGCATAGTGGCGGTCAATGCTTTTGTTTCTGTGCTAGACCCTAATGTGAATGACGACTGTCCCTATTGTGCCCAGAGAGAAACAGTGTTTCATTGCTTTTCAGAATGTGTGAGGCTTACACCCCTGTTCCTGCTACTAGACCGCTTATTTAGATCATCTGGGGAAAGTTTCTGCAAACAGAATTTCATTTTTGGTTTCAAATATAGTCAACGTGTAAAATTTAAATGTCAACTCTTGAACTTTATTTCAGGGCAGGCAAAGATGGCTATCTATGTGAGCCGTAAAAAGAGAATTAAAGAATGTATAGAATGTCATGTTGAACTGTTGTTCTGCAGGATGGTCAAGGCCAGGATAAAAGTAGACTTCAATTACTACAAGGCAATGAAAGACCTGGTCACATTCACAACCTTGTGGTGTTATAAAGGGCTGCTGTGTTCCACCATAAAAGATGAGCTGGTCTTTTCTAAAGAACTTGGATAGAAGAGGTCTTACCTGTTTTTTATTTTTTGAGTTGTCGGTGAATGATTTTTTTTTTTGGGCTTGTAAAAAATGCTTATTGATTGTTTATACCTCGACAAGTATTGTTTATGTTCGGAGGGATTTCAAGTCTGCTTTTTGTCTAAATTTTTCTGTTAAATAAAGACTTGGTTTAAAATTCAATTCTCTCTCTCTCTCTCTCTCTCTCTCTCTCTCTCTCTCTCTCTCTCACACACACACCACACACACACACACACACACACACACACACACACACACACACTGAGATTTGACTGTGTGGGAGAGTTAGACTTCTAACCTGTAGACACTTCCTTCAGTGAAGGAAGAGATTATCTCTTCTTTCACTGAAGTGAATGATGACTCATCTATAGGATGTACCGTCTATCAATAACAAATCCTCTTGCCATGTTGCTTTCTTTTGTGTGTTCACGTCAGAGAAAGGTGGCTTTTCCCATTTGATGGCCAGGCCCCAAGGACTGTGCTACACAATAAGTGTTGTAATTTGGAGTACAGTCATCAAAATGTCCTTCAGCCAAAGTGCCTAAATGCTGTCACATCATTTACACCAAAGAAAACAACCGATTACATGGCCATGAAACCATTTTTATTTCCAACACATTTATCGACAGAAAAACTCCATACAGTAATCATGCATATTATGTCCACAAATACAATGCAACCAGCAAAAAGTAGGCATAATATAAATTATAGTGAGCTCTAATAAGACATACCCATTGGAAATTGAAATGTCTTGGCATTTCTAGTGTCAATGAGAATGATAATTATCTTGCAGATTTATTTGCTGGAAACTTAAAAAAAACGGTTAAGCCATTTTATGGATGTGACAAGTAAACCCCAGGGCCTTGTGGGTAACACTTAGTTTGTAGTTCTTAAGAGGATGTTTTGCCTTGACAGTAATACAGATGATCTCATGCAACTCATCTGTAGCTTAATGGCAAAGGAAGTCATGCCATTAGATCGTGCATATCTCTGATTCATTAAGTTACGTACTTTAATGGGTTGGGTAAGTGCAAACCAGTGCACACTGGGAGCATAATGTGCATTCTGCTGGTAAACCAATACCATATTCACCAAGGAATGGTGGTAAATGACAGCTCATGGTCGCTGGCACCAACAATTATGCTTGCAGAACTTATGTGATAAAGCTGTGAGGCAAAGCTAGTGTTTTCTATATGTTAGCCAAGATTAGCTTGCTGCCCCCAAACACACACACACACTTACTCAGTCTCAATGTAGTCCCTTGCTATTTCCTCCCATTGTGAAGTTAATTAACAAATGTCTTTGATAAACTTTGTCCTCCATCCACCTCTTAATGATGTCTACTCCCTTTGAAACACACACACACACACACACACACACACACACACACACACACGACTTCATATATGCATGCACACAAACAATAAAGCCAATGATCTCAAGGGCAAAGCTTTTCTTTCTCAGTTGATTGCCAAGGTTGCTCACAGCAGGCTGATAACAGAAATAATATGGACGCTCGGAAGGTCAAGAAGGAGGACAAAGAATTGCGACAGAATAGTCCCCAATCGAGACGAACACTGCTGGACAGGGAAGAAAGGGGAAAAAAAGAGGGAGAGAGCCTCGGGGAACAGAGTGGTATGAACGTGTGAGGCGTTAGTGAGAATGTGAAGGATGGCGTCCTCTGACAAACTGGACAGAATCAGTTTTGATCAGGTGACAAAGCATTTTGTTATGGACATGTCAATTTGTGTGTGTGTGTGTGTGTGCCTGTCAGTCTGTGTGTGTCTGTCAGTGTGTGTGTGTGTGTGTGTGTGTGTGTGTGTGTGTGAGAGAGAGAGAGAGAGAGAGAGAGAGAGAGAGAGAGAGAGAGCGATTGTCATGAGTAATTCATATTTTTCCAGGAATGGTCTACTGCCTCTGTAACTTCCAGTCCCATTTGTGGACTCTGATGCAGGCAGCTCACTTAGAGAATGTATTTATAGCCACAGAGGGCATAGGAGATGTCTGTGGCACGTGAGAACGTGTTTGAGAAGTCGTATAACTCTAAACCACCACAGATATACTTTAATGGGAGGGGATGAGTTGTGCAGCGTGGAGAACACCACACAGGAAAAGATGTGGCACCCTCTTGTACATCTGATGCACTTGTGCTTTAATTTCCTTTATTTTTCTGACCTTCCTCCCCCCTTCCTGCTCTCTCTTGCTCTCTTTCTCCATGTCTAATTCCTATAGAACATAGCAGAGTCGAGGCTGACGCCCACACCACGCCTGTACCGACTCGTTTGAGAGGAGACATAGAATCTGTACAAGGTTTGTTTACATCAGTAATGTTTCTAAACGTTGTTGTACAACAGGCCCATGTTTTCAGTTACCTTCAGCTGAGAAAGACACACGATGCTTACTGTCTAAAATTCAAGAGTCAGAACTCTTGAATTTTTTATATAGTGAAATAATTTACACATTGGGCCTTTAAACTTCATGTAAACTGTAAGATCCAGCTTCCAGTAATGATAAAAAAAGATGCTTTTATTAGTTGGGAACAAAAGGTATAGCAAACTGATGACGATTGTTTGATGCTGTGTGTGTTTGTGTGCGAGAGAGTGTTGTGTGTTGAGAGAGAGGGAGAGAGAAACAGAGGTAGAGTGAGACAGAGCGAGAGAGGGGGAGAGTGAGAAAGGGCGAGAGAGAGAGAGGTAGAGAGAGAAAGAGAGTTTACAGTCATTGCAGATTACTTCTGCAATTACTTCTGCAATGTCTTTTTAATACCATCCCAACATGATTCTGTATTCCAAATCCTCTAATACTGTTGGGTATGGTACATTGGACAATATATTAACTGCCAGATATAATCTGTTTAATGTGTGTGTACCAGATTTTTCTATCCTAATTTCTATCCAAATGTCCCCTTTACGATAGAAAAACCTGAAACCACCTACCTTGTGGGGACATTTTATGGGTCCCCATGAGGAAAAGGGTCTATGTTAGGGTTAGGACTTGGTTTTAGGATTATGGTTAGAATTAGGATTAGGTTAAGGTGGGGTAAGGGTTAAGGGTAAACATGTAGTTAGGATGGTTAAGGTTAGGGTTAAGGGCTAGGGAATGAATGTAGTCAATGAGGGGCCCCCACAAGTATAGGAGGACATGGTGTGTGTGTGTGTGTGTGTGTGTGTGTGTGCGTGCGTGCGTGCGTGCGTGCGTGCGTGCGTGCGTGTGTAAGGTTGTATGTGGTGACAATGGCATAAATGCTCAGACGGAGCCAAGTGGAGATGTTTTACCGTGACAACCCCATTACCTGCGCCATGTATTTATAACGTTTAATTTAAGCATATCAGCCATCTTATCAAATATTTATTTTTTCTAGCAATACCTTTATTAACATTTTTGAATTATTTCCAACAACAAAGAAACAAGTTTAGAAGATAATAACAGAATGCAAGGAACTATAAAAAACATATATAAACATATATAAATAAGAAAATAATAAAAATCAAATGAGTTTCTCTGTTTTTCACAAGGGCTCCCCTATTGTTATATTCATGTCTACCTTTCATTATTTGTACATCATTATCAAGCTCAAACACACAGTTCACATGGAACAGAATAATCAAGTACTTAAAGGAGTTAGTTCAAGCAACTGCAGAGGACCACTTATATTTATACCTCATATGCCACATTCATCACATTACTTAGATTCACGGTCTCTATATACTGTATGAAAGGACCCCAAATGTTTTCAAAGAGCGATTGTTTGCCTTTAATAATGTAAGTAATCTTTTCCAGACGTCAAGTTATGGACAATTCTTTAATCCAATTAATGAATTTTGGTTTACTGGTCTTCTTCCAAGAGAGTGAAATAACTTTTTTTGCAAGCAGTGAACAAAGATCCAAGGCAGCAATAGCTTTTCTAGGTGTATGATGTTTATCAGGGTCCATCCATCCATCCATCCATCCATAATCCAAGCTGGGATAGGCTCCAGCATCCCCGCGACTCTGATTGGGATAAGCGGCTTGGATAATGGATGGAATGTTTATCAGGGTGTAAACCTAAAATGAAAAACTTAGGGTCAATTATTAAGTGTACGCTCAATATAGTCTCCAGAGCTTGTTTAATCTCCCTCCAAAACTGTTTAACTTTATCACATTCCCAAACACAGTGAAAAAATGTCCCTTTCTCCTGTCCACACCTGATATACAAGTCCAGGATAGCACTACTATACTTGTTTAGCTTTTCTGGTATCACATATGTCCTCTTCTTCCAGTTATATTACAGCAATTTGAGCCGAGTATTCACAGTTTGAGTTTGTGCTTCAGCACATGCTGCTTCCCAGTCCTCAGAAGGGAAATCCTCTTGTAAGTCTTCTCTCTAGGCATTAAGTTTTAGCAAAGAAGACTCAGAGGATCCCTCAACTAAAAGATTATATAATTTTGAGATAATACCCTTTCCAAAGTAGTCATTTTGCATTTCTTGCATTTCGGTTTCCAAAATAGATAATGGGGTAATTGACAAACCCTGACGTTGAGATGATCTAATAAAGCTTTTCACCTGTCAGTATTTGAAGAAATGTTTGCGTGGGATATCATATCTGGCAACCAACTCCTCAAATGACATTAAGGTCCCATTATCTGATACCATGAGGTCTCCTATTGTCTTTAGACCTTTTTCAATCCACTTCATAAAACCTGCATCTGCTCAGCCTGGTGGGAAAAAATGGTTACCCTATATTGGACTGGAGCGTGAGAGAGAGAAGGTTTCACCCAAATATTTCTTAACCTGATACCACACTGTAATCGTATTTCTAACTATGGGGTTTTTTGTATTGTTTTTCAATATTTTGACTTTCGCTGGGTATAAATACTGAGGGAGAGGCAGTTTGACTGAGCAATTTTCAATATTCATCCAAGATGAAGGGGATTTATCTGAAAAATAAAACATAATTGTTGTCCAATGGGCTGCCCAATAGTACCAAAGTGGATTGGGGCACTTGAGACCTCCTCTATCATAAAGTAGGTACAGGAGTGACAACCGCAGCCTTGGGCATCTATTATTCCACAGAAATCTTACGAAAACTTTCCTTAAGTTTGAGAATAGGTTAGTAGGAGGTGGCAATGGGATGCTCCGAAACAAATACAGGAGTTTGGGCAGTATGTTGGATTTAAGAATATTAATTCTTCATATAAGTGATAAGAGTAAAGAATACCATCTGTCTGTGGAAGAGATAATTCAGTCTACCATGGGGGTATAATTAACCCCCACAAGGTCCCTAATACATGGCAACATCTTTATACCCAGGTATGTAAAACAGTCTACTATCTTGAAATGAGAAAATTTTCCAGCATTGTTTCTTTCCTCTGATTTAAGTGACATCAAGGAAGATTTGTCTTTGTTTACTTTACATCCTGATAGCCTTCCAAATGAATGTAGCAAATCAAGCAAGGTTGGGATAGAATATTCCAATTTTTCCAGTAAGAGAATAATCTCATCAGCAAATAAAGCAATTCAGTGTTCCTGTTGGCCTATAGACACACCAGTTATGTTTTTGTGAGATCGTACAGCAATGGCAAACGGTTCAGTTGCTAGTAGAAATAATAAAGGGCATCCCTGATGACAGCCCCGTTGGATTTTAAATGGTTTGGATGTAATTCCATTTCTTAATATTTCTACATACAGATCATTATATAAAAGTTTAACCCATCCCCATTTCCTCTGTCAGACCATAATCTCATCCAGTTCACTATTCCATCCCCAACCCCTCGGCCACACCTCCTCAGAGAAATAACATTCTGCAATACTAAATCTATCAACCCCTCCAACTCTCTGATCTGCTCCACTGCTCTCCCCCTGGAACCAGCCTCTACCTCACCTGATGATCTCACCAATCACCTCAGCGCCACTCGGTCTGCCTCCCTCAACATGCTGGCCCCTCTCAAAACAAAAACAGTCTCCTTCAACACCTCTGCACCCTGGTTCACACCCGAGCTCCGCACAATGAAACAGACTGCCCGCCAACTGGAACAACTCATCAAGAAAACATCTCTCACTGTACATCAAGAAGCCCACAAACTCAACCTCTCCGCCTACAAAGATGCCCTCACTGCCGCCAAGTCTGCCTATTTTTCCACCATCATTAATGATTTCAACTGTAACCCCCCCCCTCTCTTTTCCACTGTGAACAACCGCCTCAAGCCCCATGCCGATGCCCTCTCCATCTTTGCTCCTGAACAATGCAACTAATTTCTCCAATTTTTTGCAGACAAAACCCCCGCTATCAACAAATCACTGTCCCCTGCATCTGACTCGGCAGCCCCTACTCCGGCCCCTCTTCTCCTCATTCCCCTCGACTTCCCTACTCCTCTTCCTGATTGCCGCCTCTCCCAGTTTGTTCCAGTTGCCCCTACCACTATCTCTGAACTCATCAGCTCATCAAAATCCACAACCTGCTCCCTTGATCCCCTCCCCACCCCCTTACTGAAGAAATGTCTCCCTGCCCTATGCCCCTACCTCACCAACCTTTTCAATCCCTCACTGTCCCATGGAATTGTCCCCTCTGCCTCCAAAACTGCTGCTGTCACCTCAATTCTCAAGAAACCCGGTCTTGATCCATCCTGCCTCAACCACTACTGGCCAATCTCCAACCTCCCCTTCCTCTCAAAAACCCTGGAATGCGTTGTCGCCACACAGCTCTAAACCTACCTACACTCCAACAACCTACTTGAAGCCCTCCAGTCCGGTTTTCACCCACTCCACAGCACTGAAACTGCACTCCTTAAAGTACTGAATGACCTCCTCACCTCTGCTGATACTGGAGCCCTTAACATCCACATCCTCCTCGACCTGAGTGCAGCCTTTGATACTGTGAGCCACAACATTCTGCTCACCATACTGAAAGATATCGGTATTGAAGGCACCGTACTCAGCTGGATCAAGTCCTACCTCTCCAACAGGTCACACTTCATCTCACTTCACAACCACTCCTCTGTTCCATCCACAGTCACACAAGGTGTTCCCCAAGGTTCTGTACTTGGCCCCTACTTTTCATCATCTACATCCTCCCTCTTGGTCAGATTCTCCACCATTTCAACCTGGACTTCCACTGTTATGCTGATGACACCCAGATATACCTCAGCACCAAATCCCCTCACAACCCACCCCTCTCTCACATCGACTCCAGTCTGTCCACAATTAAAGTCTGGATGCAGCAAAACCTCCTCAAACTCAACGGTGTAAAACTGAACTCCTCTTCATTGGCTCTAAGTCCACTTTCAGCCAAATCAACAACCTCACACTCACAATCGATGGCACTACTGTCGCCCCTTCCTCCCAGGCATGCAACCTTGGTGTGATCCTTGATCCCATCCTCTCCCTTGAGCCCCATATCCACCAAATGGTAAAATCCTACAAATCTGTGGCGGCAGATTGTGTTGATTGTTTTGGTGACAATATTTTCCCGGGGCAACGCCGGGTACCTCTGCTAATGTGTGTGTGTGTGTGTGTGTGTGTGTGTGTGTGTGTGTGTGTGTGTGTGTGTGTGTGTGTGTGTGTGTGTGTGTGTGTGTGTGCATATATATATATAGCGTTTTTTTCCCGAAACCGTCAATGGTGTTATAAGTGCTCAACTAATGAGGAGCGGAATATCAACACAGATACAGGGAAAAAAAGGTTTACTGCAATGCATTAACACTTTTTCCCCTGTATCTGTGTTGATATATATATATATATATATTCTTTTTGTAATGTATAGCAGCTGAATTAACTTAAGAGAAGGTGATCAGGGGTAGGAAAAAATACATGTATACTGCCTCTTATTCCTTTTTGAACATGTAATAAATAATCTGATATATCTGGAGATTTGTTCGCTGAGTTTGATGTGTGGATTTATTGATCACTTCAGATTATTGGCAATGGATTATCTAAATGTTATGTCTTGCATATTTACATGTTCGAAATCATTCATTCATTCATTCATTCATTCATTCATTCAATGCAAATGTACCCGAGTTAGCTTAGAGGCTGGTTTCCATCGGCAGTACCTTTGCCTGATGTTGTTAGGCATCTTAGGTTAATAAAGTAGTAAAAATAATACATGTGCGTAGGTAAAGAACATACGACAGTGTGATATATAAAAACAAAAAAGAAAAAGAAACATACAAAATAGTTAATATACAATACAAGAAAAACAAGAATAAACAAACAAGAAAATATACTTTGCACAAAAAGTAAGGAAATTGTGTTTGGTAGATTTCTTTGTTGTAACAATGCTTCTTGGCAATAAATCTTATACCGCTGGAAAGTCTGTTTATTTCCTTTTTAAATGGTGCCACATTTGTAAGGAACATGCATTTGTGGGATGAGCAGCAGAGCTGAGTATGTGGGTTGCGCCCATGAAAAATTTGCCAAATCTTTTCTGCCAATGCCAAACAGCTTATTTTGCTGTTGCTATTGACTCTTGTTTTGAGCTTCTGTGCCCCAGGTGCTGACAATCAGGTGCCTGATATAAGATTTATTGCCAAGAAGCATTGTTACAACAAAGAAATAATCTACCAAACACAAATTTCCTTACTTTTTGTGCTAAGTTTATATACATCCATCCATCCACTATCCAAACCGCTTATCCTGCTCTCAGGGTTGCGGGGATGCTGGAGCCTATCCCAGCAGTCATTGGGTGGCAGACGGGGAGCCATCCTAGACAGGTTATCCAAAGGAGTTGAATCAAGTGCAACTGGACTTGGTATATATCCGTGAAGACGTTTCGCCTCTCATCCAAGAGGCTTCCTCAGTTCGTGCCTTTCTGACTAGACCAAGCTAGTCTGACTGGCTCGTGATGAAACTCAGATATTTATCCTCTAGGAGTCGTTGTCGGAGCTATTGATATGCGTAGCTCTTTGTGATCTGATGTTTACCAACGCCCATCGCTAACAGAGCCATAGATGTGAGTGGCTCTTTTGTGTGCCGATGTTATGGCCTCGCCCGTCGTTATCGGAGCTATTGATTTGCATTTGTTTAGCAGCGATGGTCGTTGGGGGTGTTAGTTTCGACTTCATTGTTCAGTGGTCATGAGAGTGGTTGGAGCTGTTAGTGACCGACTGTTGTTCTTGGAGGTTAGGCTTCTTGAGTCTCCTGGGTAGAGATGAAAGGACGGCATTGTAAGTGGGAGATAGGTGGTGTCGCAGACCTCCTCCTCTGTTGAGGGATGGTTTTTCCAGTTTCGCATAGATGGCTTCCTTCACCCCTCTTTCAAACCATCTATCTTCTCTGTCCAAAATGTGTACGTTGCTGTCCTCGAAGGAGTGCGTCTTCTCCTTTAGGTGTAGATAGACTGCTGAGTCTTGTCCTGAGGAGTTTGGCCTTCTGTGTTGGGCCATCTGTTTGTGTAGTGGTTGTTTGGTTTCTCCTATGTATAGGTCAGTGCAATCCTCATTGCATTGTATGGCATACACCAGATTGCTTTTCCAGGTGTGTGGTACACGGTCTTTGGGATGAACCAGTCTTTGTCGGAGTGTGTTGCTTGGTTTGAAGTATACCGGGATGCGGTGTTTGTTGAAAATTCTCCTGAGTTTCTCGGAGACCCCAGAAACATACGGGATGACTGTGCTATTCCTTCTGTTCCTTTTCTCCTCGTCGCTCACCTGGTTGGTCTTTTTGGAACATGTTGCAGTTTTCACAAAGGTCCAAATGTCATTGCCGCAGGTTTTTAAAGCTCCCCTCAGGTGTTTGTGTTCTTCTCGTTGGGCCTGAGTGCTGCTGGGCACATTGTCAGCTCTGTGTTGCAAAGTTCTGATGACGCTCAGTTTGTGTTCCAGCGGGTGGTGTGAGTCGAAAAGTAGATATTGGTCTGTGTGTGTAGGTTTCCTGTAAACCCCAGTGTGGAGGCTCCTGTCTTCCCCAATGTGGACGTCACAGTCCAAGAAGGGCAAACTGTTGTTCTTTACGTCTTCCCTTGTGAACTTAATGTTCTTGTCCACTGAGTTGATGTGTTTGGTAAACGCTTGCACCTCTTGTGTTTGGATTTTGACCCATGTGTCATCCACATATCTGAACCAGTGGCTCGGAGGTGTTCCTCTGAAGGAGTTCAGGGCCCTGTGTTCTACCTCTTCCATATATAAGTTGGCCACAATGGGTAATACTGGTGAGCCCATTGCACAGCTGTGTTTCTGTCTGTAAAACTGGCCCCTGAATCGGAAATATGTAGTGTTCAGGCAAAGGTCCAGTAGTTGGCAAATCTGGTCTGGGCTGAGGTTGGTCCTATTGTGGAGAGTGTCGTCCCGTAGCAAACGTTGCCTCACAGTTTTTAAAGCCTCCATGGTTGGGATGCAGGTGAATAACGAGGTCACATCGTAGGATACCATGGTTTCATCCGGTTCCAGTTTTACGCCTTGGACCTTGTCCACGAAGTCAATGGAGTTTGGGTATGGTGAGGTGTTTCGCCCACTAAAGGGGTCAAGATGTTGGCTATATGTTTGGCAATGTTGTACGTGACCGAGTTTATGCTGCTGACGATGGGCCTGAGGGGGGTTCCATCTTTATGGATCTTAGGGAGTCCATATATGCATGGAATGTTATCTTGTGGATAGAGACGGTGGTATTGTATCTGATAAATGGTTCCTCCTTTCTGTAGTTTCTGTAGGTACTCTATTATTCTCCTCTTGTAACCACTAGTAGGATCGCATCTCAGAGGTTCATAGGTGTTGGTGTCGCTGAGTAATGACGTGATCTTGGCGTGGTAGTCTGTTGAGTTGAGGATAACCGTGCATCTCCCCTTATCTGCTGGAAGGATAGTGATGTTTTCGTCCTTGCTCAGGGCTGTCACGGCTTTCCTTTCCTCCATGGTTAGGTTGGAAGGAGGGAGTTTCGCATTGGACAGAGCTGCTGATACCTTTAACCTAAGCTGTTCCACCTCAGTTTCCGTTAGCTTGTTTTTCTTTATGGCTGATTCTGTGGATGTGATGAGGTCAACTATAGGTAGTTGTTTGGGTGTCATGGCAAAGTTCAGTCCTTTGGCTAAGACCTCCTTCTCTGATTGTGAAAGTACCTTGTCCGACAGATTCTTGATCCATCTGTTCTGTGTTCCGTTGTGTGTGGGATGTTCTGTCTTTTGTCTCCAAGTAAGTATATCTGCTTGGCTAGTGTTGAGAGGCGAAACGTCTTCACGGATATATACCAAGTCCAGTTGCACTTAATTCAACTCCTTTGGATAACCATGACCTGGATGAATGAGAACATTCACAGACACCCTAGACAGGCTACCAGGCCATCACAGGGATGAAAATAGAAACAGAATATACAAATAATGTAGAAAAAGATAATAAAGATAATATAGAAAATAATATATACAAAAAGCAGACATACAACACAGCTAATGTACAATACAGTTAAACAACATGTTAAAGGTATGTGTGACTAGTATCAATGTTGACATTGTTGGTTCCTAATAAGCCATTTCGTGACATTACATTTAAATGAATAATAGGATGGGGACGTTCTAATTGATTGTGGTACTGAGTTCCATTGATGCGATGCTCTAAAGGAGAAGACAGCCTGACTAAATGCAGTTCTCCTGTGTGAGATTGTGCAGTCCCTTCTAGCTGCACCTCTACTAGCTCTGTTTGTGATAGATTTGAAGTTGATGAAGCTGGACAGAGGAGGAGGCGCTAAACCATGCATGATCTCATAAACTAAGAAGACATTTTTGTATTTGATGAGGTTTTCCCAGCCAAGTAGATTATACTTTTTAAGAATATGGCAATGACGAAAACTGAATGGCTTCTTATCTAAGGTTTTGAGTGCTTGGTTGTATAATGATTCCATTGGTTTTAGTGCTGTAGTGTGTGTGTTAGACCAGCTTATCAAACAATAGGTGATGTGGGAAACAACCATTGAGTGGAAGTATATCTTTGCTGCCTCAGTTGATAGATAGTCTCTGGTAAACCTGAAATTTGCCAAACTAAACTTTACTTCATTGCAGACCCTTTTTATATGGGTTTTAAATCTATGTGTACTGTTAAATATTTGTATTATGAGACAACTTGTAGTTTCTCTCCCTGGACGAGAATATAGTGCTCTACATTTATGCTGTTGCCCTTTGAGAAAAACATACAAACTGTTTTCGACACATTCAATTGCAGACATTGGTTAAGTCAGGATGTGACTGTCACCATAACATCTGTTAACTTGATTGCAACCTCTTCTGTAGTTTTACCATGAGTAAAAATAACTGTATCATCAACATACATTAAGATGTCACATTTTCCACACACAGATGGTAGATCATTAATGTACATGCTGAATAGGATTGGACCCAGTATAGAGCCCTGCGGGACACCGGTTGATAGATCTAGAAAATTAGACGTATAATTATCAATTTTGACAAGTTGGGAACGAGATGAGAGGTAGGAAATGATAAGGTTGGCAAATTCTGTGGAACGATTGAAATTGAGTACTTTATGCAGTAGGATGTTATGATTAACAGTATTGAATGCTTTCTACAGATCAAGGAACATAGCCCCTACAGCTTCACCTTTGTCCATTGGCGCCTTAACTTTTTCTATTAAGTAGCATGTAGCCGTTTCTGTTGAGTGATTAGCCCTGAATCCAAATTGCATTGGGTGCACTTGGAATGCGCTATGGAGATGGTCAGTGATTTGCTCGGCAACTAGTTTTTTGAACACCTTTGATACTATGGATGAAATACTGATGGGCCTGTAGTTAGTGTTTCCTCCAGGGAGAAGCTTTTCTGCCTTAGCTGGTCTGGACTTCCGCCATCCATTATGAAACTGGCAATTCGTCATGACAGAGAGTGTGCTACTTTTAAAGGGAGTAAGCGGAACTGATTTGATTGGCCATAATTGAAGACAGCCCCTACCACTCCTACTGAAAATTTATTCCTTCTAATCCAGCCCTTTTACAACTGAGCCTCCATTGCGCCCAATTACCACCAGTGCAACATGTCCCAAAATTAGCAAAAAAGGATTGGCCACACCTTAGATTGACTTGCACCGTGAACTAGCGCCAGCATCTTCAACTGTGCTATGACCCGGAAACTAGAGCCCTCCTAATCAAAAGCTGCCCCCCCCCCCGCACCAGTTTGGGAAGGAACCAATTACAAGTCAGACATTTGTGTGTGTGTGTGTGTGTGTGTATGTGCTTGTGTGTGTGTGTGTGGGGGGCAGGCTCCCCTGGCACCTCCCTTCCCTTCTCTTCTGTATATCGACAAGGTGTTTTAGGCTGGGACTCCGTATTTGTACACCATTTCCCCCGGGGTTAACATGAGATTAAGATAAAGGTCAAGGTTAAGGTCAGGGCCAGGGATGGGATGGGGGTCCAGGTTAAAAAGGTTAACTCAGAAATGATTAAGGTGGCATCATCTGGGTGAAATGACATACAAATAGGAAGCCCGGTTTTGACAACTGACTCACCCTTTCAAAACATAAAAAAAGATCGTCATTTCTCTCTAACATACGCAATCTGTGTGTTGATTTTCACAAGCTTTGAAATTTTTCTCTTTCTCCTTTAGCTACATGAATTCGTAAAGGCCATTTGGGGAAATAAGCAGTGATAGCTTTCATCTGAATTCCCCTACTCAGGCATCCAGTATTGTCCAAGATTTGGACATTGAATTTATATTTTCTTCTTTAAAACACAATAATATTTTCTATTGAGGAGTGAGTATGAACCTTTGATTCAGTACTTAAGGTTGTAAATTGGTGACCGAGACTGTCATCTTACCTGTCATGCTGAGCTCTATTTTGTATCCTGTGTACACATTTGTCCCTCATCACCGATCATCCCAGACTATGTTTAGGTTCAGCTATCAATCAAAGTTCATTATTGGTTATCTGTCAGGCCGGTTCCTCAGCCTGTAATAATGCTGAAACCCCCCACGGGGAGATGAACACTATTCATATGAGCTGCTTTAAACAGACCCTTGAAACGTAATGTATTCAAATACCTCTTAAGTATGTCCCTCCTCTCTCTCTCTTGTTCTCCTGCTTTCTCTCTCTCTCACTCTCTGGTGCTCTCCCCTTTCTCTGTTTCTCTCTCTCTCTCTCTCTCTCTCTCTCTCTCTCTCTCTCTCTCTCTCTCTCTCTCTCTCTCTCTCACTCTCTCTCTCTCTCTCTCTCTCTCTCTCTCTCTCTTTCTCTCTCTCTCGCTCTACCCCCTCTCTGTCTGTCTATCTATCTGTCTATCTATCTGTCTATCTATCTATCTATCTATCTATCTATCTATCTATCTATCTATCTATCTATCTATCTATCTATCTATCTATCTATCTATCTATCTATCTATCTATCTATCTATCTATCTATCTCTCTCTCTGTCTCTGATTTTGGGCATCAGTTCTTTTTTTGATGTACCAGTATCTGCTCTATTTTGCCCCCCCCCCCAAAGATCCCTATTTTGAGATTTTTTTTCTTCCACTCTTCTTCGGCTCTGTCACTAAAACTCATTCATTCGTCAGGCGTCTCTTTCCTCCTTTCCTGGCTCTGCATTTTTCTTTACCTTTACCTTTACCGCTGTCTCCCATCTCTCGCTTACTCCCCTGCTCATCGGTCTCCTGATGTGTGACACCATAACGGTAGTTTGTCCATCAGCCAGCTTCAGTTCAATATCCCAGAGATGAATGGCCAGTTAATTCACAATGAGCTTCATTTCCTTTTCTTTGGCAGGATAACCCCCCCCCCCCCATGTCTTTTTACTGTGTGGCAGTTAGTTTGAAATAACTGTATACTGTTGGGACTTAACTTTCTTATCGGCGTTGGGTCTTCCATGGTTAATAGATAATACCCTCTTCTTTACCGGGTGGCGCATGATAAAGGGCAAAAAAAAATATGGGATTAAATTGGATTTATGAGCCTGGATTAAAGCCTCCATTACTACAAATCACTCCATGCTGTGGTACTACGTTGACATATTTGTCTTGCAAAGGAGACCTAAAATAGAGGTGGGAAATGTGCCCCAAGGACGGATAGAAAAATAATCTTTCTCTGAACGAACTGGGATGTCAAAGGAAATATCGCCAGATGTTTGATGTGGATGACTTTAACTTCATACACAATCCTCTTTTTTCACCCCCATGACAACATTTGGATGTAGCTGTTCTTACCTGTTCTAGATCAGAGACATTCGTGATCATCTTTTCATTATTTTTCTTTATTTTTTCAAATTAAAACTCTGGCGCATACAGTTCTGAATATGAGCGAGTCATCTATATCATCTCCCGGCAAGCTCAGGGACACCCAAGTGCAATGGCATTGATCCCAGGCACTTACTTTCGCCAACCAAGCCAAAGCAGAGATGTCAGCCACCATCTATCAGAGAAGCATAGATCATCAGAAACCCCACCACCCATCCACACACACACACACACACACACACACACACACACACACACACACACACACACACACACACACACACACACACACACACACACACACACACACACACACACACACTTGATGCTCTCATTTATCCAAGTGTGTCAGTTAAATAATAGATATGAAACATGGGTCCTTTGAGGGACACAGAAAAAGAAAACGACATTTCTTTCCTTAACATCTGTATGTATGAGCGCGTGCGCTTGCGCGTGCGTATGTATGTATCTATCTATTTATCTATCTCAGGCAGGTCGAAAGGCAGGTGGAGTAAGTCCTACCTTCCTAATTTATCCCGGGCGAGACTTTATGGGAGGTGCGCCTCTCCCAGGACTGCTCCTCGGGTCGAGCAGATGAAGCACCACCACCTGCCTCCGACCAAGGTGATCCTATGTGGATGCATGCGAGTCGGCAGATTTCCGAATCGACTACAGTGTAAAAAAAAAAACAAAACAACTGTAGATTTAAAGTTTATACAGTAAACCGCGTAGAAACGACGCAAGGACCAGGAGTGAAACCGTAAGGGCGGACTGTGCGCGGGGACGTGTGAAGCGCGTGGGAGCGGAGCAGGAGACGGGAGTTTGGGTTTTGTGGCGACGCATTTTTGGTGTGTGCATCATGAACGTTGGCAAAAGAAGAATGGACGCAGAATAGAAATGAACACTCAAAAGTGATCGAATTAGACTACATATGCTGCACCGACGCGGGGGGGGGGTACTGAGAGAGAGAGAGAGAGAGAGAGAGAGAGAGAGAGAGAGAGAGAGAGAGAGAGAGAGAGAGAGAGAGAGAGAGAGAGAGAGAGAGAGAGAGAGAGAGAGAGAGAGAGAGAGAGAGAGAGAGAGAGAGAGAGAGAGACTGATTCGTAGCCAGGTTTAGAGGCACTTCGTGTGAAGATGAAATCAAGTAGTCAAGACCAGAGTTTGTCCGATTCCAGAGAACTGGACAGGTCGTACGACCCTCTCACAGGTAGGAGAAAACAGTGTCTTTTTTGTTTGTTTGTTTGTTTTCCACGATGAATAATGAAGCGCAACTTCACGTG